>NC_136662.1:8381947-9581947 GCF_903797595.1 Erithacus rubecula
CTTGACTAGTTGTGCAATGATGTTTTGATACCCACATGGAGCCACAAGGATTATCAGCAGAGGTAACATGTGGCTTTCCTCTTGAAGAGTTAGAAAAAGTCTTTTCCCACAATGTAAAAACTCAGGAAATGGGTTTTTATTGCAGCTATTTTGGCTTTTGTTTTGGCAGTTTTTACATGTGCAGAACTGGAATTGTGTATTTATGTAGAGACCATAACTTAATTCATGATATCAAGGCTGACAATGTGGTAGCTATTATATGTAAAAGATGGCTAACTTTAAACATCTGTAGGAGAGATACTGAAATGGATTCCAAAGAACAGTAGAAAACTAGATCCAAATCCATTGCTCATATTTTTCTGAACACATTTCCTTCTCTCTTTGTATCATCTGAGCTCTCTTATCAAGAGATTTTAACATCCCATTCTTCTTTTATAGCCTACAAGCCTGATACTAAAATATGCCAATCTATTTGTCAGCATAAGACATACTTTTATCATAAAGTAAATAGACAGTTTGCTACAGGTTATAGCACCATAAAGTTCTATCATTCACAGCTGCTCCAAGATATAATTTCTTTTCCCCACATTTCCCAGTTAAAGCATGCATGTCCTATTTACAAGACAAAACCTTGTTGAACTACTAGTTTTAGTCCTGTTTTTGCCATTTCAATCTGCAATTTCTACACACTAATACAGTTTGGTTCTCTAGACAAGTCATCCAGGACTTCCCCTCTTTTCTGTTCTGTCTTGTTCTAGCTATCATTTTTGCCAATATTGGTATTCCTTCCAGCTTGCCACCTAATTGCTCTGCTCTGCTGTCTGTCCAACACTGCTCAGACTGCTCTATCCTGTCCTTGTCACCACTGCACATATCAGCTAACATATCTAATAACTGCACTGTCTAGAAAAAGGCAGATTCAAGGGGCAAAGGCAGCAATGTGCACAGAACCCAGATTGATGGTTATTAGCCTTTATTGCCTTACTTTCTGTTCTAGCCCATTACCTGTCTTAACATGGCTCAGAGGAACTTCTCTGAGATGCAATGATACAGTCCATGGAAATCCACATTCACTCCATGCCAGTTCAGACATCTCAGCAGGAAGGTTCTGATATGCTGTTGATCCCAATATGATCTTGCTGCACCTTTACAGTAAAATATCATCTTGCCATTTTCTACCAGACCATTCTAATTACTTATGTTTAAATATAATCAAAAGGGTGATGACAAATGCTGAAGAGCTGGAGAGTGAAGGACAAGTGAAGAGAGATTCAGATGTCTGTAGAGGTGTGGATATGTGTTTATGAAGCTTCCCTCATTTCCAAGAAACTTCCATTTAGAGAAATGTTATTTTGGACTTGTATTGCTTTGTGAGGAGCAGCACAGCTGCAGACCAAGGCTGCTGCTGCATCTATTGTGCTTTTAACAGTGGGATGTGACCCTGTGACTTCTTAACAAATGCTTGTTAACCTCAGTTTTCTTGCTAACTAGGAGTAGAAAACAGACTTTTTCCATTCACTTAGGTTTTAGCACCAGAAAAGGAGACAAGGGAAAAAACCTCAAATAAAATACCTGGAGGAAAAAAAAATTACTCTTTTTGCCCTGGATTCAATGCATCCAACCACTTGCTCCTTACCTCTTCTTCTTACTGTTGCTAAACATTACAATCAGTGAGATTCTACTTCACTGGTTTCTAAATGACCAAAATTCAGTCCATAGCTACTCTGCAAGTGAATTTTTTTTATTCTGTGAGCTCAGGTAGGAATTATTTGAGCTTAGTCTTGACAATTTCCAAGGCAAGGTAAGCAGATATGCTTACCAAACCTTAAAGACAGAAGAGGTTGGACAATAATAGTGTCATAAATGGCACATTTTAAAATACATAATAAATTCCAATACTTGAAATCCACCATGAAGTCCTGTAAGATATTGAATCAACATTTTAGGACTGTCCACAGACATTGTAAGGGAACAGCTCAGGAATAACACCAATGAAAATTAGGCCAAAATATGAAGGTTCATTATTATAAAGATAATGAATTCCATGTATTCACCTTGCCCCAACCCTAAAGATTAACTTTCTTCAAGGGTCTTCTGACTGCCTTCATGCTCCAGAGTATTCAGTATGCAGAGTATGCAGAAGATTGCAGAAATTAGCATCCACAATTATTACCATTTGTCATCTACAAACACACAGAAGTGCTAAGCTTCCAAAGGCTTTCTTCCAACTGAAATGAAAAATAAAATATGATGGCATATTTACCATGATATCACACTTTCTTTTGTAGGGGGAAGGAAGGGAGCCCCAAGAAAACAACAAATAAAAAATTCCCAGTCACATAAATCTTGGAATAATAGGAAAGTATAATGCAGTTATTTAAGCTAGCTGCTTCTCAGTGCTGTTGGCTGGTTAATGCACTCTAATTATTAGTTTAGGACCAAGAAATACCAAACGTTTGTCATTCTCTGACAAACATTTGGTATTTCCACTTTCAACTCAGAAGTGCCATAGCACAGGTCACACTTTAATGCTCTCCTACTTTCTTAATCCTACACTAGATGCTCTGGCTATTTATCCCCCCCTAAGTGCTTAGTGTGCCAGCTGGGTGAAAATCCAAGCACTCACTTTGACTCCAGTGGCTGGAGATAACTCACCACTATCATCTCAAACATGCATTCATTCTTACAACCATTCTGATTAAGGCAAAATTAAAATTGCCACAGCATGAAAACACTTGCAAAGGAAATATCTGTATACTGTTCACAATTGTACAATGAGATTAATACACTAAGACTGTTAAAAACACAGATTGCAGATAAACACATGATCAGCAATTTAAAAGTTAGTGTTGTGTGTTGAGTTTTTCATTTGTTTCCCCTTAAAAGAAAATAACTTGAATAAATTTTTAGAGTCTCCATAAAAGAGACAATAGATTGTTAGTTTCTCTTCACAGAACTCTTTTCTTAGAAAAGTAACAGTGATTCAGGGAAATAATAAGCTGACATAAAGGCATGCAGAGCTGAACAAAAGTTTCTATATTTGCTGTTGCGTTTAGCTGAGAAAATAAATTTCCATGAATAATTCAGTTAACAACTTTCTGGCCCACTCATAGGTAGTACACTAGGAATTCATGGTTTTTCTAATCTTACTGTTTATTTTCCCTTATCTGACAAATATACAATTTTAACTCTGGATTAAACCCACTGGAAGGGCAAATTATCAAATCATGGTTTATTTTTTCTGTTTGGATGAATGTGACAATGTTTACTGCCTGAATGTCTCTCTCTCTGTATATACATATATATATATATATATATATATATATATATGAAACTTAAATATGAGCAGTTGTACATACAAGCAGCTATTCACTTTGTTTTATTGTGCATCACTTCCATTAAATCTGATAACTATTATGCTGAAAGCCCATTTAGAGAAGAGCTATGGTGGGCAAAATCCTCAAAATGAAAAATAGAAAAAGAGGAGTTACATTTAATTAAATAAGGTAAAAACATTACTCTTCAATTTGAATGCCATTTATTATTGAATCAAGAGCCATTCATGGCCAAAAACAGGGGAATAACATATGCGAGAAATAGTAATACACAGACTAAACAGAGGAGGACATTTCTCCCAAATTACAATTTGGCATCAACATGAATTGCAATAAATGGATCTTCAGCATCAGTATTAATCTGGAAATTAGCCATTCCATCTCCAGAAACAAACACCTGCTTTCCAGTACATTTGCCATTCTCTTTTTGTCCAGAAATAACATCACAGTAGGTACCAGCAGGCAGTCCAGTTTGTACATAGACGTTCATATTCCTATGGGAAAATAAACATTATTTAAGCATTGTTTTTAAAACAGGTATTTCAAATTGGGTGTAACATTTCTGAACCCGATCTTACTCCCATATTTGAAGGGCATGGTAAAACATTTTAGCTCTCTGAACCCAGCATGTACTCAAATAACTCATGTTGGATTGCTGATGAGAGATGTTATTGTTCTTTCTGGGGATAGTATTTCTGCCACTGACTTACCAGTCATCATTATTGAAGATGATGAAGCCTTTGTTACCACGGCCAAAAGCCACTTGATTGCTGCCATTGTCCCACCAGTTGGAGAAAGGCTCACCATCCACCACATTACGGAAGATAACCATGTTCCTGAAAACACAAACAATGTCTGTCACTGCACCTGCAACAGCTCTAATGCCACATGGAGCAGAAAGCAGAAGCAACTGCTTTTACTTCTTGTTCCCCCTGCTCAGGGCCCTACTTGATCTGGCGCCAGCGATGTTCACAGACCCAGTCGTTGCCACAGGTCGTGTCCTCGTTGATTGTGACAGGCTTTATGGAGCCATCCTGGTTACTTGGGGGTCCAACCCAGTCATTGATGTCCTGTCATTAAAGACACACCTTTAAAACTTCTGACTGAACATGCAGACAGCCCCTCTGGAGAGCAAGGCTAGAGGCAGCATCAGTTTCACCGGCTGCATCCAGCACGGGACAGGGAAATCACTTGACATACTGAACCATGCACTGAACCATTGCTCCATTGCTCTGGCCCTGTTCTCACCCTTAATCCCCATGGATGGACCTCCTGCATTAACAGCTCACCTGTCCATTCTCAAAATATCTTGGCCAGCGAAAACTCGACATCACACGTGTGAACCCATACGGATGGGCAAGCATGAAACCAGATGCCATTTTATAGAGCCTGTTTGTTGGACAAACAAGGAATGAGACATGGAAGGAGGAACCAGCCACAGAATACACAGACAAACCAGCAAAAGCAAGAAGCATCACTAGACAAGAGCAATCCCCTACCTGGCATCCCAGAAAGTTAGAATAGCAGATCCACCAGCCCCGTGTCCTCTCTGGTTGTCGTGGTTATCCACAAAGACCAGGGCTCTGTCGGAAGGCACAAAGCCCCAGCCTTCTCCCCAGTTCCTAAACAAAAACACAGGCTTGAAGCTGCCCTGTCAACTGGTGTCTCCAGTGAATCCTGGATAAGCTGCAGCAGCTCCATCCTTACTTTAAGTAGGCCATCTTTTCTCCGTTCCACTTGCGGAGCACGGTCCCCAGTTTGGCTCCGTATTTGAATTCTGTCACTCGGCCGTTTCCAAAATATTCGCTGCCTGTGATGGGCTCTCCACCCAAGTCAATTACCTGGCACAGGACAGAAAACCTGCATTCCTTCTTGTGTCACAAAAACCAACAATGCAATGCAAAGATCTTGAGTTCTTGCTTTACATTGAGAAGGAAGTATCTATGTATTTGTGCTATGTAGATCTACAAAAAGTCAGTAGAAGACATGAGGGACACATGTAAAAACATGACTGAAGAAAGGAAAGGTAAAGACAATCTGTTGTGGAGGCATTTTTAAAAATCAAAACTACCTATATCTGCAGGGCTGCTCTAAGTTGTGAGCTCCTTCAAATTGTAAATTGGATGAAGATCTATTATTGTTCCTCTGAAGGAGGAGACAAAAGAGATACAAAAGACAAAGGCAAACATAATGGAGAAAATGTAGGGATTACCTCCTGGTAAATGAAAGGTTTAGTTCCCTCAGTAAACCATTTAGTATTTAGATCATTCAGCTTGTCCAGAAATGCTCTTATGTCCCCAGGCCACATGTGCTTGGCAGCATCAATTCGGAATCCTGCTACACCAATGTCAATGAGATAGTTCAGGTACTCTGCAACCTTCGAGCGCACGTAATCCTTCTCCAGGGCCAGATCCAGCAGGCTGACCAAGCGGCAGTCACGGACCTGTGCAGCAGAAAAAAATAATAATATATCTGTGTGTTACACCAAAGGAGGGATGGAGGGTGGGTGGTGGTTAATGAGGTTGTAGTGGATTGGGAAGAAGGGAGTGATATCCAGAGTAAAGGCTTTTGTCTGCACAAGTCACCATGATAAAGCCTTACTGTCCTGGAGACACCTGCCTTCCAACAGGAAGTGGTGAATAAATTCTTGTTTTTCTTTGCTTGTGTGTGTGGCTTTCTCTTTACCTATTAAAATGTCTTTATCTCAATCCATGAGTTTTCTCAGTTTTACTCTTCCAATTCTCTGCCCCATCCCCTGAAAGCAGGAGGCCGAGTGGTGTTTAGCTGCTGGCTGAGCTATACCTCAAGTTCTCTTTGGTGCCCAGCATGGGACTCAAATGGTTTGAATTAACAATTGCTATGATTAATGTGCTGGATGAAATTTATATCTGTTATTGCCGTTTGGCTAATGACAGGCTCCTGTGCTTGCCACAGGGCTCACTGGCCTCACTGTGCATTGGAGTCCTGGGCTCAGCACTGGCTGCTGTGTGCTTTGGCTGCAGCTGCAGCCTGTGCTGCTGATCCCTCACCCTGGGACATTCTGATCCCTCACTCTGGGACGTTCTGATCCCTCACTCTGGGACATTCTGATCTGGGATCAGCGATGGCCTGGGTTGGCACCTTAATGAAGCAGTGCAAGTGCAGAAACATCATGATGTATTATGGCAAAGTGGCCGAAGGCAGAGCTTGAGAAAGAGCTGCTACATATTCCAACTACAAAAAACAGTACCTTGTGTAACCAGGGCACCACCTTGCACTGCTGCCAATTTTCCATTGGGGCTCCTTATCATGATCAGCTGAGTTTATAAGCTATAAAAATGAGCTCACAGGCTGAGCTGAGCACACTGGGCTCAGCTCAGGAGCAAACATCTGCATATAGGGTCTTGATTCCTCAGCACTTAGAATACTTTGTTCTACACGTACCTATGGTCAATACTTCATTCACTTGTCAAGTGACTAAGCACAGATTTTGTGAGGCACTATGCTGTTTGATTTTACTGCAGAGTTAACAGAACACGTCAAAAAAAAAAAATTTGAAGATTCTGCCAGAGGAAGTTACCTGATATATATCACCATAATTTTCAATTTCTCCACTTCCAGAGTGACATTTGCCATCATTGAAATCCCAGGCAGAGTACGGTACAGCTGGAAAATCTCTGTTTCCAGCATTAAAGTAGCTTCCACAGGTAGAATGAGTACCTGAGCCACCTGCAGCCCCACACATATGGTTGACCACAGCATCCACGTAGATGCGGACCTGGAAAAGCAATATGTGCATTTCAGTATATTTTGTTGCAAAAGTGAAGTGCTAGCCACAGCTTTACCACATCATTATTAAGTTGATTTTTTCCCTTTCACTTACTCCAACATTGTTGCATCTGGTCACCATGTCTCTGAACTCCTCCTCATTTCCTGATCGAGTGCAGAGCTTGTAGCTAATGGGCTGGTATCTTTCCCACCAGGGTCTGTTCGGGTTAGTAACGACAATATTTTCATTTGGAGGTGAAACCTGCAGATGGAATTATGTACTTTGATGAGAAATCCAATGGTTTTATCTCAGCATTTTAAGGGCAAAATCTGCACTCAGGACCTCTGCCCTCAGAGGAAAGTTAGTACCCAACCCAGTTCTCTCTCACAGCAGTAGTTCAGGTCTGTGAGATGCCTGTATTGTACACTGGCAAGAAAGAGATTTTGGGTTGTTCCTGTGGGTTGCCTGGATCCAGCACGGGCCTGCTATCAAGGACACGTGCATGGAAAGGCTGAAACCACAGGACTTATTTTTACCTGTAATAGTGACAGCCTTAGGAATGCCAAACCTCACAGCTTCCATGCTTCCTTTAGAACAAGTACCTTCTGCTTAGCTTTCAGGGGCAGCCTTTCAGAGGAAAGCATGCCCCTCTGCAATTGCTAGAGACACACCATCATTCACTGGGCCTGCAGGTTAGGAGTGCTTCCAAAAGCAGTTACTACTTCCAACCCTTCCTCCTCAGCAGCAGTTTCTTAGAGATGACTGTCTCCAGCTCAGGCATTCTGACTCATTAATCAAATATTACAATGCCATTTTCCTCCTATTCACAGAAAACAACTCACCTGAACTCCCCCAAATCCATTGGGGGCCAAGTAGCGCTCACACTCCAGAGCAATGTCCTGCCAGCGCCACTCAAAGAGATGCACAATGGAGTTTCTCTGAGGGAGAGTGTTGGGGTTGTACTGCCCCCAGCACAGCCCTGCAGCTGCCAGGAGAAGGAGAAGGACCTGCATGGTGCCTTCAGTGTAAGGCTGTGGTCTCTTCACTGGCTATTTATGTGCCTGCAAGATGACAAAGTTCCTGTAGCAGGTGTCGAAATTCTCATGGATCAATGCTATCAGTTATTATTTAGATAGCTGGCTCACTATCATTCCTTTGGTTTGTTTTTCTCCTGTATTACCCAACAGCTGAAGATAAAATATCTTTTCACATTGCTTATACACCATCATAAACCAAGTGGTCTGTGAGCAGTGCACCCAAATCCAGAACTGCACTCTTTCCAACCACACAAACAAAAATACTTCATCAAAAGTATTCCAAAACATCGCACACAGACCCTCCAAGGGGTCTCTGGAATGTAAAAGGAACGGGAGGTGATTGAAAGATGACTGGAAAGCTTACAGCATTAGGAGAATGAATGAGTTTGCCATCATCCACAGGTGTCCTGCTCTCAGGATTAGGCTGAGTTCAGACCAGGCTATGAACAACTGTTGTGGTTTGACACTGCCCAACATCTGGCACCCAGGAGAGTTGCTCACTCACTCTCCCCTGCTACATCTGGGCAGGAGACAAATTAACAAAGGGCTCATCAGTGAGATAACAACCAGGAGAAAACACTTCAAGGGCAAAGCGGGCTCAGGTTAAGGTTGCAAAGTGGGTTTATTACTAACAGAATCAGAGGAAGATAATGAGAAGTAAAATAAGCCCTTAAAACACCTTTTTGTCCCCAGTCCCTCCCTCCTTCCCAGTGAGAGTGCAGGCAGACAGGGCATAGGGGTTTGGTCAGTTCATCACTGAGATTTTCCTCTGCTGCTCAGGGAGAGGAGTCCTTCCCTGTGAGACTGTGGGGTTTCTCCAAGGGAGTTCTCTGTGAACTTCTCCAGTGTGGGTCCACCCCCAAGAGCAGCAGCCCTGCCAAAACTGCTGCAGTGTGGGTCTCTCTTTCCATGGCTGCAGGCCTCCAAGAACAGGCTGCTCCAGCCTGGAAGCAGGTCCCTCTCTCCCACTGGGTCTCCCACTGAATCACAGCATCTCCAATGGATCCCCACAGGCTGTGGGTGGATCTCTGCATCCCCATGGATCCCCACAGGCTGCAGGGACACAGCTGCCTCACCATGGTCTCATCACAGCCTGCAGAGGAATCACAGCTCTGGCCCCTGGAGCACCTCCTGCCACTCTTTCTCCACTGACCTTGGAGTCCCCATGCTGTTTTCCTCACATGTTCTCACCTCCTCCTCTTCTCTGACATGTCAGAGTTACTACAGGAGAAGAGAAACATCAGTGCACTTCGTACCTGAACTGCATCTGGTGTGTTCTTTCTGAAACTAGCCATACCAGTGTGTCACATGCATCCTTCTCTTTCCCAGATTTGGTCTTCAAGGACAAAACAGACAAGCAGGTCCCATTTTCCACCTGTTCATTTTCATATCCCAGACCTTAAGGCCTTTAAGCCCTCTAAGGCCACTATTTCACTGTAATAGTGGAAAAAGAAAATTACTACAAATGACCTTTCTACTCACTATCAGCAAGGAACCAGTGAGTGATTGCACCTTGTGATTATCAGTTCAGGGAAAACAGACCTCCTCCTTCTTCAGTATTACCAAGGGCAACCAAATGGGCCTCAGGGTAATTTTTACATCACCATTCCCTGTGGAGTCCCACTGAGGTGATGGAATGTCACTGCATGACTTTCAGTTTCCAATGGCATGTATTATCCAGTGAAAAATACACCACTGTCAGCCAAGAACAGGACAGACCTGTCCTCAATAACCCAACACAAAGGATGGCAGTGCCACTGGCAAAGGGGACTGGGAGCCCTCCTAAGACAGGCTCTGCAGGCTGTGACTGTTCAAGCAGGTTGCAAAAAAAAGGTGACTTGAAAGTCAGCATAAAGGGCTCATATGTGGCTTTTATTTCAGGTAAGCAACTGTGCCACTTGAATGCATCAGCTGGGAGTGTTAATTAAAAGGGTGTGAAGGCTCCTTGGTTTAGCCAGAGCAGCACAGGGAAAAGTGCCCACACAGCTCAGCTTGAAGGATTATACAAAGTTATCAACTAACACAAGTTTTCTGAAGGTAGTAATGGGCTTTAGCTGGTTTCAACTCACACATTCCTATCCTACAACTGGGAGTGCCCACCCTCCCCTACATTTCCACTTATGCACAGAGCAGCACAATTTTACATTTAGAGTCAATCTTCTCCTTCCATTTTTTGTTAGCACCTTAACTGAATAAAGTGCACTTACAAATGCACACAGATGTACAGCACCACTCCCAGATCTGCCCTGGCACCACCAGTCCCCATCTCTGTACAGCAGCTGCTCACTATTTCATTAGTATTACACTAACACTCTTTGCTGTGTCTCAGTTCACTCTGCACTTCTGCCTGCTGTTAACAAAGATACGGAGGAGAAGCAACAGCACATGCACAACACATCTGGTTACAATTTAGCATCAACATGAATTGCAATGAATGGATCTTCATCTTCATTGTCAATCAGGAAATGAGCCATGCCATCAGCAGCAACATGAACTTGGAGTGCTGTACAGAGGTCACCTTCCTTTTGCCCAGAAATGACATCGCAGTAAGTGCCAGCAGGCAGACCAGTCTGCACAGACACATTCAAGGACCTTTGGAAGAGAATGAAGTGCAGTAAACATTACGAGGACTCTAAAATGCTCTTCAAATCATACCGGAGACTTCAGATTAACTTGGGAGTTATCCCTAGCACTCCTCTGGACACTGCAGAATCTATTCAATCACTACATGATTCAGATTGCTCATCACCAAAACCTACAGCTAATTATTACAGACCTGACATACTCCTGTTCTCTTATCATCTTATTTTTGCAAAAAAGACTCCAATGCAGATTTTAAAACTGTCACATATTGCAATATTAGAACATATTCCCAGTTCGAAAGTTCCCTCACTTTAATGAATTTAGACTTTGCTGGCTGACCAGGCCCAGCGACACAGCCAGCTTCAGAACAGGGAATTAGAAAGACCACAGTACAAAGCCTAAACTGCCAAGAGTGAAGACTGTCTATGGTAGAGTGGAAAATAGTAAGTTTAAATTGTCAACCATAAATGAAGCGTCCCCGAGAAAGATCTAGTCAAGCTTGCAACACCTTAAAATATTTCACTAATCACTAGATAGTTTAAATACATATGTTACATAATAATTTATTTATAATCATAATAAATTGTAGGTTATTTCCATCTCACTTACCAGTCATCATTATTGAAGATGATGAAGCCTTTGTTACCACGGCCAAAAGCCACTTGATTGCTGCCATTGTCCCACCAGTTGGAGAAAGGCTCACCATCCACCACATTACGGAAGATAACCATGTTCCTGAAAACACAAACAATGTCTGTCACTGCACCTGCAACAGCTCTAATGCCACATGGAGCAGAAAGCAGAAGCAACTGCTTTTACTTCTTGCTCCCCCTGCTCAGGGCCCTACTTGATCTGGCGCCAGCGATGTTCACAGACCCAGCCGTTGCCACAGGTCGTGTCCTCGTTGATTGTGACAGGCTTTATGGAGCCATCCTGGTTACTTGGGGGTCCAACCCAGTCATTGATGTCCTGTCATTAAAGACACACCTTTAAAACTTCTGACTGAACATGCAGACAGCCCCTCTGGAGAGCAAGGCTAGAGGCAGCATCAGTTTCACCGGCTGCATCCAGCACGGGACAGGGAAATCACTTGACAAACTGAACCATGCACTGAACCATTGCTCCATTGCTCTGGCCCTGTTCTCACCCTTAATCCCCATGGATGGACCTCCTGCATTAACAGCTCACCTGTCCATTCTCAAATATCTTGGCCAGCGAAAACTCGACATCACACGTGTGAACCCATACGGATGGGCAAGCATGAAACCAGATGCCATTTTATAGAGCCTGTTTGTTGGACAAACAAGGAATGAGACATGGAAGGAGGAACCAGACACAGAACACACAGACAAACCAGCAAAAGCAAGAAGCATCACTAGACAAGAGCAATCCCCTACCTGGCATCCCAGAAGGTTAAAATAGATGATCCACCGGCCCCGTGTCCTCTCTGGTTGTCGTGGTTATCCACAAAGACCAGGGCTCTGTCGGAAGGCACAAAGCCCCAGCCTTCTCCCCAGTTCCTAAACAAAAACACAGGCTTGAAGCTGCCCTGTCAACTGGTGTCTCCAGTGAATCCTGGATAAGCTGCAGCAGCTCCATCCTTACTTTAAGTAGGCCATCTTTTCTCCGTTCCACTTGCGGAGCACGGTCCCCAGTTTGGCTCCGTATTTGAATTCTGTCACTCGGCCGTTTCCAAAATAGTCGCTGCCTTTGATGGGCTCTCCACCCAAGTCAATTACCTGGTAGAGGACAGATAGAGCTTTTCTTTCTACTCAAAAACCAAATAAATAAAAGACATTGCTTTAGACATTGCTTCAAGCAAGGGGACAGTACTTGAGCTAATTATTTTATTTGGCTTTCTTGCAAAATTATATCTAAGACTATTTTTGCCTTTTAGCTCAACTCAGCTGAGAATCTCTTTTCCATCTTCATCCTGTATCTCCTTACCCTGACTGATCACTTACCCTTGATTATGGCTTGGGATGTACCTTACATTCTGTATGGTCACCAATACCTCTGCTTCCAGGAGTTGGCCTGCATCCTTTCACTGTAGAGCTAAAGAATGTTTCCATTTGTCTAGACTCTGCAGGCCAGATACTAATTTAAGAAAATCTGTGCAGCAAGCTTAGCTTCTGCTGACTGGAACCAACTTGTTCCAATTCATTATTCAAACGTAAAATGCAAATTCAGAGCATCAAGTAATAGTTATGTCATCCGAAAAAAAAAGTTTCAGACAATAATCAACATTTATGTCTTCTGTTGATATTTATTATCCATAATTTAAAATTTAGAAAGTGAAATCTCTTTTTTAAACCAACAGAATTTTTACTCTAACTTCAGTGTAGTACATCTCATCTCTGAAAGAAAATTTCCAGATTACCGAATTCCAGAGGGTCCAAAACAAGTGGGGCATTTTGCACATCAACTATCATTTATGATATTTGTAGATTATGGTTGAGGATGGTACTGAAGATGATTTCTGTAATGTACTAGGGCTCAGCCCACGCAAAGCACTGTTATGTGTGACCGAGTCTGTTCTGGGCCTGCAAGAAATATGTTTGTGAAGAAAAATTATTAAAAAATAAAAGTTACCTCCTGGTAAATGAAAGGTTTAGTTCCTGCAGGAAACCACTGCGTATTGAGATCTTCCAGCTTGTCCAAGAGGGCCCTGATGTCGGCGGGCCAGGCGTGCTTGGCGGCGTCGATGCGGAAGCCGGCGGCGCCCGCGGCCAGCAGGCGGCTCAGGAACGCGGCCAGCCGGGAGCGCACGGCCTCCTGCCCCAGGGACAGGTCCAGCAGCCCGGCCAGGCGGCAGTCACGGACCTGCCACAAACAAACACCTCCCAGCTCAGAACTGCAACGCACAAACACCTCCCAGCTCAGAACTGCAACACACAAACACCTCCCAGCTCAGAACTGCAACGCACAAACACCTCCCAGCTCAGAACTGCAACCCACAAACACCTCCCAGCTCAGAACTGCAACACAAACACCTCCCAGCTCAGAACTGCAACGCACAAACACCTCCCAGCTCAGAACTGCAACACACAAACACCTCCCAGCTCAGAACTGCAACACAAACACCTCCCAGCTCAGAACTGCAATGCACTGCTACGCACGCCTTTGAGGGTCTTTGCCTATGTTATGATGCCAAAGAAAACCTTCAGTAGCCTTTGCTCCCCATGCACATCTTGCCTTTGGACAGTCATCTACACAGAAGCCGCCATAAGAAATTGTATTTACCCCTCTTTTCTGAAATTGGGACTCAAGGAAAACTTCCAAATTACAACAGAAGGCAAATTGTAGGTTTACCTGAGATATATCTTGATAATTCTCAATGTTTCCACTTTTAGATTTACATTTATGATCATTAAAGTCCGAGGCAGAATAGGGCACAGCTGGGAAATCTTCCGTCTTTGCATTGAAATAGCTTCCACAAGTAGCATGGTCACCAGCCCCAGCATTGGCTCCACACATATGGTTGATCACTGCATCCACATAAATGTGCACCTAGAGAACAGCATCCACTTAATTTGAAAAAGCTACTTCCCACAGCACCACTAATTAATGTTCTCTCTCTCATACCTCCTGCCCTATCCCCCTATTTCTGATTGTTTCCTTCACCCAACGTTTTATTAAATTTTTTTATTAGCATACATCATTAGGGTGATAAAACATGCAGCTCATCAGACAAGCAGGTAACACTGCATCTATTTTTTAAAATGGCAGAACCACTGCTGGCTATATCCTTGCATTGTAATCAACAGAAGTTTTTAAAGTACTTACTCCAACATTGTTGCACCTGGTCACCATGTCTCTAAACTCAGTTTCATTTCCAGATCTTGTGCACAGCTTGTAGCTAACAGGTTGGTATCTTTCCCACCATGGATGCTTGGGGTCAGTAATGATAACATTTTCATTGGGAGGTGAAATCTGTGAATAAAACAATGGCACTTAGTAACAGGATACTGATAACACTTAATTTGTTTGCCCAATATTTTTAGAGAAAAAACATAACCCACTTATATCCTCGGTATCCTCTGCTTACACTAGGATGGAAATAGAAGACTTAGGCCTGGCCTTCAAAACTGAAATATAGTATTAAAATTAGGTCCATGAACAGGGTATCCTAATTATCTTTGTGACTGCAAGCTTCAAAAAGAAGCATCTGAAGTTGAAAAACAAGGTCAGCAGAGCAGCAGAGGAAGGAAGTGACTGCATATCAACTGACATAACATCCTGCCTTTAAAAATTGATCCAACTTCTCATTCTTGTAATGTTTTGGATGAATGCATTCTTGACATAATTCTTGTAAGCTTCCAGGTGAGTTATACCTCTTCCTTTTACAGACTTTTCAGGCAACAAGCTTTTGCTGTTGCCTCCAAGCCTCTGTGTGTAACAACCTGATCCAACCATTTCTCAGAAAGATCCCTACAGCCTCTTAGCTGCCACACCTTCCTGACCAGAGCAGCAATCTGAAAAAAACTTCCTGGGACCCTGCTACAAGATGGATTAAAAAGACAAACACGCACAGGCCACAGTCTGAGAAATCAGTTTAAAATCCATCTGGTCTGTGTGGTTGCAAAGAAAAGATGATTATTTGAAAATTAGGGGGAAGTTCTCACTGAGGCCAGTTTGCAATCTATTAGGCTACAAGAGACAGGCAGACTTCACATCAATTTTTCCTCAGCAATCTGATAGGCAAACTGAAATACTTTAATTAGTGGCTGTTGTCCTGCTATGTTACCCACCCAAGTGCCAGTACTGGTTCCACAGGAACAAGTCTCTGTTGCTCAGACAGAACTGACTCATACAGGGACACCTTCACCACAACCTGTGCTCAGTTCACTTCCACTGCTCACAACAGGTTCCTGTAAAGAAGGGTCTCTTAGTGGTTACTGTGGCACTGTGCTTTACAGAGAAACTTGCCAGTTTGGATGAACAACATTAGCAGCCTTTTGTACTTAATTATTTAAAATCTTCAGCACTTTTTTGTTCTCTTTGGAAGACCTTTGTTCAGTCATAGCTACATTTTGCATTTATCTAGCTCTTAAGAGCTTCCCTTGATTTAAGTAATATGAACCAGATAAACATAGCTTACTTTTCACTGCAGTAAAAAAATGATTTAGCTAGTGATGTGCAATTCTAATTCATCTAAATGTAATAGTACAGACTGCAAAACATGCACCTTGGAGCAATAAAATAAATTCATGCTTACTTGATGATAGCTGAAGAACATATTTGTCAGCATTTACTACTTCCATTACCAATTTCTGTTTTTCTTGTTCAGTACCTTTGACAAACTGATCATTTGCTGTGAACAACAAATTATCATTTATGTAGCCATTGTAGTACCTACAGATAGGAACAGACATACCTGAACTCCCCCAAATCCATTTGGGGCCAAGTAGCGCTCACACTCCAGAGCAATGTCCTGCCAGCGCCACTCAAAGAGATGCACAATGGAGGTTCTCCTAGGGAGGGTGTTGGGGTGGTACTGCCCCCAGCACAGCCCTGCAATCAACAGCAGAAAATAGATCCCCATCCAGGGCTCTGTGGTCACTTGTGCTCTTCTTACTAACTGCCAGTGCTCCTGCAAGAGGGTAAAGTACACGTTAGAAAATACACATTTAAAGGCAAACACCCATCTCTGGCATCGTATCTATTTACTTGTCATTTTGTATGAGAACTGGATTTTATCTGAACTCTATCAAATTCTCATATTAACAGTAACTTTGTTTTCATGCAGTTAGAATTCAGATGATGTCTAATGCAGGCTAGCCTCCAGAACGCAAAAGTTGTGGTTTTATTAGTATAAAGCCAAAAACTACCTCAAAGGGCAAAGGAATACTTACACAGACTGAAGTGGACATTCCGTTTCTCATTTTAATGTACATTATTTTATATTCCTATTTACCCTTGAGAGGCACCTTTTTCTTTTTCAAAATGCTATTGCTACCACCAACTTGAATATATTTAGAGAAGACCTTGCAGAGCCAGCATATTTCTTACCATGATTTGTTATGAAACCCCAGATATTTTGGAGGTTTAACATATGCTATCATTCATGATATGTATGACATGTCTCATTCAAACAACAGCCCAAAACCTGGAAGATCTCTCAGATACAGAAATTATTAATTATACTGACTCAAACCAGAAATGCTCAATGTCTGATCTCTGCACACCTGTCTGATTTGTGTGGATTTCTCCTTTTACGAACATGGGCAGTGGCATGCAGATGTTACAAGTGTTGTGAAGCTCCATAACCAAGAAATCTCCTTCTGAGTGCCCTCCTCTGCAAAAGGAGCTTTCCAGAGGCTTGAAAGCAGGTACATGCCCTCCTGATGAGCTAGGCTAGGAACTGCATTTCCCAACTCATATCCTGTTTGTATTTATTGAGGGACAAACAAAGACAATAACAAATAATTATAATTATATTAAAAAATTATAATAAAATTTCCTCCCCTAGAGAGATACAACATGTAACAAACGAGAAACTAAACAACTATCCAGATTTACTTTCCTCTGTTGAGACCCTTATTTTGCACTCTTCACATTTAGAAGTTGATTTAGAGAGTCTGAGATACAAAGAAGTCCTATAAGAAGAACTTCTGCAAACTGCACACAAACAAACAGCAAATGGCTGAACTAATACTTCCCTTAAATAACAAAATACAGAATCTTGTTACTTTCCTGTATCTATTCCTTATAAAAAGCTATCTTGCAGAAACAACAGATAAGAGATTCCTCCACCAGGGAAACCAAACACCTCAGTGAAAGCAAAAACATGAACACAAGGGCCCTCAGGTTTGCTACACAAAGGAAATCAGTGCTTTCCCTGATTTAAAATGCACTTGGGAATGCACTGCTGAAAACTCCAACCTGCTGCAATAGTCACCCAGACCTAAGTTTATAAAAAATATTACCTGACTTCTACAAGACTGCCCTCATTTCTGCTTCCAGGAAAGGATGATCCGTATCTCTCAAGGAGTGGAGCACTCTTAGGAGAAAATGTAGGTACAAAGTATATCAGTTTATAAAGTGAAGAACCTCCCAGAGCCTACTGCTATCAGCTGTCACTGTTCTTCACAAGCAGGCAGTTAATGTATTTAGCTTGCTTTTCTGATTGTGAACAAAATAATACAATTATTTAATTACTTTATTTTATTATTAGTTATTTTAATGCAATTATTTACTTGTAGATCGTTAATTATTACTATTATTATTTACTTTAATACAATTCTTTACTTGTCAGTATAGAGATTAAGTTTCAGTCACAAGTTGTTTTGTGTGCTTCCGTTTCCATGAAGAACACACATTAAGAGAAAATGAGCTAAGAAAATTCCATCTTCTCTGATGAGAGAAGCCATTTATCAGACTGGCAAGTTTTACTTACAGCAGTAAATACACAGAGCAGTAAATTACACAAAGTAGCAAGAATAATGTACCTTGACCCGAACAGCTCCAAAACTGAGTGCTTAAAAATTTGATGTAGATTTCTCTGGAACAGGTTTATGGCTGCTTTGCCGTCAACACGATAAGAGGAGAATGGGGATGCTGAGATCCTCTTCACAGTGCTTTTCACACTTGGAGAAATGGCGAGCGGCCGGTGATGGCAATGCAGAGAAGGCGGGGCGGAGGCGCGCCGGCAGAGCTGCTGCTG
Source organism: Erithacus rubecula (assembly GCF_903797595.1). Taxonomy (NCBI): domain Eukaryota; kingdom Metazoa; phylum Chordata; class Aves; order Passeriformes; family Muscicapidae; genus Erithacus; species Erithacus rubecula. Next base: position 8,400,317 of record NC_136662.1, read on the forward strand.
CCGGGCACTCGGGTCACCGTGTCCCCGCGGGGCAGGGCCGCGCTGTGCCCAGGCGCTCCCCCAGCCGTGTCTCGGTCTGCCCGGGGCTGTCACGGCACCCAGCGGCTCGGTGCCTGCCGGGGCTCCCCAGCGCCCCCGCTGCGCTCCCGAGGCCGCGGGCCGGGCAGCGCCGCCCCTTCCGCGCCGAGCACAGCGGCTCCCAGCACAGCCCGCTCCTCACAGAGCACTCGACCCTGAGCACGGCGCCGCCTTGCTGCTCTGCTACCTCGGCGCTTCGGAAATTCACTTGCGGGCCTCCGGTTCGTGTAGCCCAACATGGGTGTTAGGACATACTGCTGTAGAGCCACAGAGGCACTGAAGCTGAAAAAGCCCTCTAGGATTAACAAACCATTACACAGTCCCCACGGGAATGCAGCAAGCAAGCTAAGAATAATTAAAGTAAAAGCATTTTGAAGTAATCTGCTAATCCAGTTCATATTGGAAAACAAATAGCAACGATCGATTTACTTTGGTCCAGCCACCAATACAAGTGATTTAGACTGTTTGCAGCTGGAATAATAACAAAATAAATATTTTACGCCAGCCAGCTCCCACACCATCAACTATGATTTATTTAGTCATTTATGGAATAACCTCTTCTTCAAGTCCACTGGACTAGAATCTCTTGTTAATTAAATGTCATTGCAACGTTCCCCACATGGTTTTAGAAAGTTCCACTAACCAGCCCAATATGCAGCAAATCCTGTTATGTGGTCACTGTTGTTATCACCCTCAACAGGGCACAGACCACATCTATACCAATTTTAACTGCTGCTCTGGTTTTAATGACCTCAGTCTCATCAGTGACAGTTTTCAAGTTGCAGATGAACAGTGCCCAGTTCCACAGCACAAATTCACACACTAGTCCTTCTGCTTCATCTTCAAGGCAAGATCTGTCCCACTCAAAACCCCAAGAACAAAAGTCAAAACAAAGAGAAGGCAGCAAAATGAAGGGAAATAATTTATTAGATTTCACAAGCAATCTAACATACATTTATGATGTAAGTCTTGTGATATTTAAAGATATGTGGAATCTTTAAGACAGGAAAATTTTTATTCTCTGCCTTAAATACTTCAGAAATGCTACTACGCACAGTTCAAGAGTCCTGATGATTATACTGCTTCTTCCCCAGCTTGGTAATACTTGAAAGAGATGGAACACAAAAGGGACCTGGAACATCACAAAGGCATGTTAAAAGTAAGAACTATCAAAGAATAGCAGTGTTATACCGGCTTTTGACAACTAAATTAAAAGATGCTTAGTGTTTTAAAAAGTGCTTAAAGTCTGTGAAAAATACATCTGAGAAATGCAGGCTGTATTAATTATATATTATAGAAAGTTAAACAGTAATGTAGTATGAAACCCCCAGGAAATGTAAGTCACTAACAACAACACTACCTCAGTGCAGAGAGCAATCTAACAAAACCCAAACATCCAACAAAAAGGCAGCAGTGACTCTAAGTTGATTATTAGTCCAGCTCCAAATATTTAATTGCAATATATTGTTAATTTTCTTCTTCACTCAAAAAAGACAAAGTAAGGAATGCATAAACTAAATCAACTCCAGATTGCTTCTCATGTACCAGGACAACAGTAATCATCAAATAATCTATAATACTGGTCAACCCCTTAATATTAAGGCTGCTCTGCAATGTATTTTAGCTAACATATTATTATCTTAATATGTATTTAAAGAAAAAGGGCAGCTTGGTCAGTGTGAGCTCAGCACAGCTTCACACAGATCAGCTGGTATAAGCTAGAACTGTTCCACCAAGGAACAGGACCATGAATTAGTAGTGTATCTGAGGAAGAAGGTGAAGGCCACCTTTTAGGACTAAGAACCTTCATTGTGTCTATTCACACAACACAGACAACTCATTGGTTTCTTTTTTCCCCCCTGAAAAAAATTGGCTTTTTAAAATTATTTGATCACCTCAAACTTAAAGCATGTTACCTCCTCCCCACACCTACTCTATAATGAAAACTTAAGATGCAGTTGAGTGCTACAGGAAACATTGCACAAAAAAGGATACAACAAGAAAGGATACACTCTGCATGACAGTATTACTGCAGTATTTACGCAGGAATGTTTCTAAAGAAGAACAGCAGAATGTGGTTTAATTTTACTTGATTCTCAGTATTGCACACACAACTTTATGCTACCTAGCAAAAAAAAAGCAAATATGCCTCTTTGATAAAAAACAGTTCTAACCCTTATGAGATTTAATGAGGGATAATGAGTCCATCAACACTAAACTTCATATTCAAAAGTAAATACATTTTTTGATAACTTGAGCTATTAGGACACCAGCAGATTTTTCCATCTCCTGCAAGTCTTTGCATTTTACAGACTCACTTTATTCCCATCAGGTCCAAAACCCCATAATGTTTCCCTTTAATGTGAGCTTTCAAATCACTTCTTCCCTAGGAAGAAGCTGGAGACCTCTCAACATCAGTTTCTTCCACATAACTTTTCTCCCAAGAAGTTGTATTTTAGCTACAGGAAAAGTCACTTTACGTGAACTTTTTGCCAGTCCATCAATAAAAAGGTATCTCAGCCAGCAAGAAGTTCTGCAGTATATTTATAAACCATATGTATTGTTTTGTCAAAAAAAAAAAAAAAAAAAAAAAAAAAGCCCATGGTAGAAAAAAAAATTTAGAAAAACAAAAACAAAGCAAAACAAACAAAAACCCACAAAGCAAAGCAAAAAAAAAAACAAACAAAAAAAAAACAACAACAAAAAAAAAACCCCAACAACCATAGACTCAGGTTTTTATCATGGAATTTTGCATCATAAATGAGCATCCATCAGAATATTCCAGCAGGAACAGAAAAATATGCAGAAATAGGGTTCAGCTTAACCATTACTTGGGAAATGCAACACATACTTTTAGTTAAAGCTGATGGATCTTTAGAAACCTAGGTAATTCCATGGCATATTGTGATGATTACAACATAAACAGTACAGGTGAGAAGCTCTGCCCATGAACTGAACACCAGGGACATTTGTAAGATGGTAACTTGTGGAAGACTTTCAGGTGCACAAGTAAATCTTGCCTAATTATGGTTTGCTCACCCTAGAAAAAGCTTCTGAGTTGGCCATCAACACAATAACACCTTGTTATTTCTTTATGCAACTCAAGTGTTTAGCATGTTTCATGAATTCAGAATTAATGTATTTTAATTAGTTGAAAAGACATGGAATTCCTAAAAGAATAAAAGTGCTCAGACTTCATCTATCAGGCTCTCCAACAGCTAAAATGCTTCAATTTTTCTAAAAGTAAGAAATCTTAGTAATCTTATTACATACTGGTAATATACAAATAGAAGTTTTTTCTAACAAGAAAGGAGTGAGAAAAAAGACTGAAATACTCTCATAAATACTTTATCCCAATAGAACACTTTAGCCAAGGTTCTCTTCTCTCTTTTCAATGACCAGTACCAAAGAAATCCTATTAAAAAAAGTGTTCTTTGACAAGATAGATTTTACTAACCACAAACAGTAACACAAAATAGGAAGTAAGACCCAATAGCATCTCAGCTACGAAGAAAACAAGCTTAAATCTGATTTTAAAAATCCTTAGACAATAGATAGAATGAAGAACCTACAATTAGAGTAGCTGTTAGAAATACTATCATCACAATAACCACTCTGTGGGCTTTACAGACAATTTGTAAAAATATAAAACAACTGTTCACATTCTTTATTTCAAATTCAGGTTTTCTTCAGAGTAAGAAGGATCAAGGTCCAGATTAAAAACACACCATGGGTTAAGTAATGTTTCACAGGCACTCAAGCTAAGATTTCAGTTAATTTTGTTTTAAGCAGAGGCATAACCAGAGTGATCTCAACTGGAGCCAGAAATTAAGGCCAATGCCCTTTAAATTTGAGCTAGCTCATGTATCAGAGGGTGCAGATTGAGAAATCAATGCTTTTTATTCTTGCACCATTTAATTCACATGGTCATTTGCAAATGTTTGCAGGCATGAAACCACTCAGGTAAATTAGAGCTGATTTTGCTTGACTTACTCTCACATAAATGAAATACTCAGAAGAGGTAGCAGTGAAGAAAATATACATGATAAGAAATAAAATTAAATAACTTTCTGCTACACATTATTTTCTCATCCTTTTTAAATAATGCCAAAAATCAGGACCTACACATTCCACAACAAAGGAAGCCTTGACCAATGCAACACTAAGCAGCACTTTCCAACAGAATATCCTTCACTAATTCAGACAACTTTAAAGGATTCTGCAACTGCACTAAGAACTCATTTTCTAAAATTAGCAAAGATCCTTTACAGATAGCAGAAGTTTATTGCTGAACCAATTCTTCAGGATCACTTTACAATGGCAGGGATGGAAAAGAAGGCATTAAGATTTCAATACCAAAACCCTGGAAAATTACTAAAAGGTAAGTAGTCCAATTCCAAAAAATTATTCTCCTTATCTTTGCAGATTAAGAATTAGAGAAACTGAGAAGTGCCTGACTATATCAGGATTAGGACAATAGTGGTCTCTGAGTTTTTAACAAAGGAAAAGCAAAGTTAAGTAAAACTTACACCAACTATATACCTTGCACTCTGTTTTTCTGATATCACACACACTTAAAAAAAGAAATTTGTATGGAACATTTCATCTCCAACATCAGTATTCCTAAAGAAGCTGCTAAAGAGAGAACAAATAAAACCAAACCAACACTAACAAAACCCCCCAGCTCAATCCTTTACTTTTACCTTCAGGCAGAGTCCATACCTTGTGCAGTGTTTTATTTTTTTCTTTTCCCTTCATTGGCATCCTGTTTTGGTCTAGCAGAACGAGCAAATTGCTGAGATTCTGTTAAGGACTACAAGTGTCTGATAAGCAGAAGTCAATTAATAAAGACAAAAAAGATTACTTCTGCAAATTAGTCTAGAAAGTGACCTTTATCTGTGAATCAATTCCACCACAGTATGAAGTTTATAGCAATAGTGTCTATTAGTCAAAGATTAGAACCTCACTGATACACAATACAGAATTTATTAGAGAGCCTGTAAGGAGATCCAAGTGGGAATGGGTTGGATGCAAGCAGGATAACTACAGTAGGACAAAAACTTCCAAGCCAGCATGTTAATTCTTAACTTTGATATCTCAGTATTTGGGTAGAAAAACAGAAAAAGCAGCAGATGCTGGGCTCAATGGAGTATAAAGAAACTAAAAGAAAACACAAAATATGTAAGTGAAAAATAAGAAAGGACTTTTAATCAAAAAAAAAGTGCTATACAATCAAAAAGTGACAGTTCCAGGTGAAAAACCAGTCTAGAGACCACTTGTTCTAACAAAACATTTCTTATGACAGACCTAACCAAGTCAAAAACCTTGTATTTAATTTATATACAGTGGTCATACAAGCTAAATTATCTTCTGTATTGTCTTTGCAGGATCAAAGATGCAAAAATATGAAAATACGAATTTTGTTCTTAAATAAAGCACTTTTACTTTCCTATTTCAGAGGAGTTGCCTCTGTTTTTTTCAGCTACCATAACCAGTGCACTGTTATGCTGACTCATTTTCTTAAGGCATTTTCTATTCTGCAGGACATTATGACAACAAAACTAGAGATTGGCAGAGATTACAAAGAATCTAATGCAAATGCTTGAAGAAAAGGATACAACCACCATGGGTTTTTCAAATAGGACATATCCATTTGCTTCCTTTAGTGCTTTAGCAGCTGCTTTCTCATTGGGCAGCCCAATGAAAGCCTGTCCCTTCATACGGCCTTCTTTCATCAAACGGATGTCAAACCTAGGGGCACAGGGCAAAACTGGAATTACTCATGGCTAACAGACCTGGCACATTTCACAGCACAAATGCATTCTCATGCTTCAGGTGGGAGAAACAGAAGCAAAGCCTACAAGGAGGCATGATGTCCTTGGAGACCATTTTGCTTGGTGATCCATTTACTGAAAGGTAATATTAAACTTCAGGATGGAAAATTGATGTGCAGTACTACTAAATAGGACATATGCAAAATGATCAAATACAAACAATCACCTGCACAGTTCATTCTGTGGCACACTGCCAAGAAAAGCAAATCTAGGAATGAAAACATAAAGGCAAAATAATAGGGTCTTCAGTCACTGTTCATAAAATAATTGTATTTCTTAATCTTCATAAATGAAGACTTTTAGGTGTGACACATTTTTTGTACATAGAGAAACACAGAAAATGTAATTATGGCTATTTTTAAAATCCCAGTTTTCAGCAGTGTCACAGAAGTTAATACAAAAGGTTTAATTTTAACAAAGCACAAAATCAACTCACATATTGCGTTCCACCTCTGACTGGAAGTCAACATATCTTCCAAAAATGAACTTAAGATCCTGAAATTAAAGTGTAGGTGTAAGGTAAATGTTAAGAAAAAGATCTTCTGATAGGTATTTGCTTGTTTACGTACCTTTTCTTGAACTTGTTTAGCTAAATTCTTCACATATATCCTGCAATTTGGATCACCTGGTTCATAGTTTCTGAAAACAGAATATTTTTCCATTTCTTGAAGACAAAAAAAAAAAAAAAAAAAAACATGCTTTAGTTCATTTACTTTGCACATTTGCTCAGTATAAACTAATTTACTATATGCTCAATTAAGAAAATAAACTTATTTAAGCTATTTGTTGCAACAAATCAAAAAGCTATTAATAGATAATTTATTCTCGCAATTATACCTTCTCTAGAAAGTCTGTTTTTTTCTAGATCCTTTCTAGAAATAAATTCTGATGGTATTTCATCATCCTCCTCTTCAGTTTCCATTTTATCATTTGAGCTAGGAGCTGGGAAAATCCTTCCAAAGCCTGTATTATTGATTTCTTCTGTGGTTGCATAAAGGTCTGAAATGTCAACAAATTATGTAAGTGGTTTGTACACTTATTGACACCAAGATCAAGAGCCAGCAAGAAAACCATACACTTTCCAGCAACATTATAAGAGCAGACTTTGTAAGCAATTTGAATACATCCTTAAAAATGAGTCTTAACCCCTGGTTTGACAAAAGCATCTGCTGTGTACAGTCCTATAAAACCCCATGTAGTACAAATAAAGGCCATGGCACACATTAGCTAGCATAAAACTTGCCTTGCTGTTCAGTCCTGAATCCATTTCACTATTTTCCCTTAAAGAAACTGGATTATACTGCAAAGTGCCAAGAACTACAGATTGACCATAACCCTCTAAAAAGCCATCACATCTCACTGCTATCACTGCTCAGCATTTTTATGGCAGATAATCAGTGCACCATAGAAAAGGGCTTGCAATCACTCAGATGCTTCCCTCTAAGAGCTGGAAAAGGAAAATCTGATATTAGCCTGATATATTCATTTATACCATAAAATACTGAAAATGTGTCACATTTTCATCCTAACATTTAAAAGGCAGTGCAATTCACCATAAGCCTACAGAGCACATATGAGAGAGACCTTTAAAATTCTCTGGATCCTTTCCAAAGCTTGTAACATGGGAAAAACAGCAAAAACAAATATGATGCAACTTGGTGTTGAAAGCTCCAACACAATAGGGGAAAATAATTTCCTGGTGTATATTTCAGCACCCTTATACATACTGAAGCCACATGACTTTAACATTAAATACATCAGAAGTACAAACTCTCTTACCATTTTTTTCTTCTTTTTCTGAGTTTATCTGAAGAACAGCTGGGATCTCAGTACTGATATGAAACTCTATTTTTTTATGACCTACATGCTGTGGCTGCTCAAAGACATCTGAAGGTGACAGTGTAGGGTGCGAGTTACTGTTTGAAACAACAACACATTAATTAAATATTCACTGATGAATGCATGATCAAATACAATATTTCTTCCAGTCAGATTTTATGCTGTTGTTTACACAAACACACATTCTCCATTTCATACTTTCCATCCAAAAGAGTTTCAGGTGATTACAACACTGCAGATACAGTAGGTGTCTGGCAGTGGGAGGAAACCAGTCACGTACTACAGTACAATACACACAGGCATTTATTAAAACCTTCATCAGTAATGTCACTGTACAAATAACTGGCCTTGCTGCTGCTCTCACATAATGTATAAACTCTGCTACATTTTTAAAAAATGTAGCAAATCACCTGGAGGAAGCAGGCAGCTATTAGCAAAATTCACAATCATTCATCACAATGCAGAAATACTGCACTGCTGCCTACTGTGGCACAGAACTGCAGTTCCAAGACCCAAAGCAAGCTCAGTTTCTATTCTTCTAGTGCCATATTTTTAATTTTTTGTTTTAAGAAGCCACCCAGACAATAAATCCCAATTGCTTCTGTCACAGCTGTAATGTGAGACTAGTAATCTTCTTTATGAGAAGAAATTTCTATTAGTTTGACAGGAAGAGAAAGAGAGCTTGAATCAGGCACTTTAAGATTGTTGAGGAGACTTTAGCTCAAACTAGAGGAAAATTTTGATTTTTAGAGCAATAAAACCAAAAAGGATAAGTGCAAAAACCACAAACCTGGAAGTACACACAGGAACATTCAACATGTCTTTAATTCTTTGCTTTTTTCTAACACCACGTTTCTTTGTGTTTATTGGCCTTTTAGGCTGCAGGGTTGCTAGTTCCATCAACTTGGTCATTCTATTTTAAACAAAAATAAAACCAAACAAAAACAAAACAAAGAGGTTTACAGTTTATTTGAAAATACTCATTTAAAAAACTCTCCCCCTTTCCTTAAAGCCCTTGGCGTAGAACTTTTCAGAATATAACTGTGAAACTAACTACCTTAAAACTGAAACTGTAGCACACAGCAAATCAGTACACACAGAGAACTTCTGGACTGACCAAAATCCTAACAGGTCAGTGATGCCCTTCCTTTCCAAAGCATGCACCTTCCTGGCACACTGAAGCTGTGATGCCCCAAGCTGAACCTGATTTTGTAACACTCAACAGGGGTACCTTTTTCCAAATCATGTGTTTTTCCAAATACAGCAGAGGGACTTTCTGATTTACTTCTCAGTTTAGACAGCAAACACAAAATCTGCTTTTTAATTCAGTGTTAGTTTAAAGATTAAAAAAACATACAGCTGTGATGCAATTCAGTCCCAAAACTGCAAGAGAATCCTCAGCACAAATATTATCACCCCTAACTATACCCACTGATGTACAAAAATGTTCTGAACTTGGACATGGGAACAAATGAACATTTGCACACCAATAGGCCCTTTTATTATTACATTTAAACCTGTACTGTCCTTCTGCACTCTGGAGTTTCTCTAAGCATCTGGAAAGATTTCTACATACTCTCTACTAGATGCTACATCTATATACTGCAAATATTACTATTTGCTGAACTAGAAGCTAGAAAAGTAAAATCCACACTTTAAGTGAGCCCAAAACCTTGCCAGTGACTGTAAAATGCATACCTCTCCTTTTCCTCATCATTATCACTTTCATATTCGGACTCATCCCCACTAGACAGTTGCTCTTCTTCCTCTTCAGGCAGAGGAGGTTCTTCAGGAGGCAGAGGTGGGATTGGGGGAGGTGGTACAGGCACTGGTAAATATTCTTCATACTAATTATGGAGAGAGGTTTCAAAAATTAAACTTTTTAAAGGAAAAAACCTGTATGTATCTTGTTTTCCTAATAAAAACAGTCAAATCAATAAATGATAATTTAACAAGTATTTTCTCAAAGCATGCTTATAGGGATCTAGGTACCATTTTGGTAAACTATATTACTAATGAAAAACTTTCCACAAGCAAAAAAAAAATCTGCTTTCTGAAGCATAACAGTAAATGCTTGAATTCCTTTAAGCTAAGGTGATAAAAAAATACAGCAACCATGGCCTTGGATTTTCACTTTGCCCTCAGCTTCAAATACTTTCCCAAAAAGAATGCAGTCAAAGCACATGGCTGGATGCTTAGGCTCCAAAGCCATCTCAGCTTCAGCAGTGAACCAACAGTTTGAAACATTCCAGTGCTGCTACCATTAAGTACAGTCAAAAAATTGATTTAGAAGACTAACATGAAATGCAGCAGGATTTGCAATCCTCTTAAAATTTAGATCTCCTACCATGCTGCTAATATTTTGAATTGTGAATCAATTCTACAGTACTGAAAACATGTATTTAAAATGTTACCATGGGAGGACGAGCAGTAATTGGTCCAAAAGGTGGAGGAAGATTCATTTTATTCATCAGATGAAGTACCTGAAATGAGTCAAAATAAGTAGGTTTCCTTTGAATAACAGCTCCTTGCTAGGTAAAACAGCCAATCACTCTTGGCAGGTGCTGATCAACAGTTTTAATGTTCATGAACAATGTAAAACCTGCACTTGAGATCCAACACTAATAGTCAATATAAGCAAATCTAACAAGGTTAATAAAAAAAGTACAGCATCTTCTCAGAACGAAATTCCAGGTACTTAAGTCACATCTAATTAGGAAGAGTGTACCTAGTTAAGTCTTCAGTGTCAATTAAGTAATCTACCTCAGGTTAATAAAATATCATTACCTCAGCATAGTAAAAAACTAAGATTGGTTAGCACTATCACAGAAAAATCAAATTAGTATTTGCTATGACAAAAATAATGAACTATGTGGATAATTAAGAGGAAAAATTAAATGTTTTTTATTTTATATTTTTTTTCTCCTGTTTTATTACTTACCTGGACATAAAATTTGGGCACGCTCGCCAAGGCATTTGCTATATTTGCTAGAATTGCACTTGAAGGTGGTGGATACAAATACTTGAGGCAAGAATTGATGGGAAAGGTGAGGCTGAGGAAAAAAGATTGAAAACAAGACACCTTACCATTACTGCCACTTAATCACCAGCAACAATTAACGATTACTAGAGGCTTAACTATTGATTACATCTGAGGTAACACTGAAATATTATTACTTCCTCTAGAATAGTTGTGGGCCACTTACAATGCCTTTACCCCCAAGGAGTAGTCCCCAATGCATGACAGATTTACTGGGCTTAGGCTTGGGCATAATGAAAGTACCATGCAGAAGCCTAAAGCAAAGAGAAACAACCAACACGTCCAAAACCAAAAGCACAGCATAGCAGGCTGTACAAATATAGTAAACTCAATGGGCTGCATTAGCTTCAAAAAGTTATTAATTCCTGTATGCTAAAATGAAAATGGGCAGAAAAGAAGGAAGGAACATCAGGAAAAAACAAGTCATTGGTATTCTGCTGTTAACACTGGGAGAACCTCAGCCTCCAACCCCCCAAGAAAGCAATGCATAGTGCTAGAAGGCTGCTCTGCAATCCACAAGTGCACAGCTCAAAGCACCAGTCACTACACAGCTGGGAGGATTCTAAACCTGAGGAACTGAAACTTCATCTTTAGGACAACTCCTGTAGCTATGCCTGAGGAACAGCAGCATAGAAGGAAACAAAACTCTCGTTCAACAGCACATAAAACATTCCAAAATAATCTGACAGAGTAAAATAAGACAAATAAAAACCTAACACTAACCCATGGTTGGGTGCAATTCCATTCTCTATTTTAACACAGTTTGGTTCTGTCTTCTCTTCTTCTTTCACTGGTTCTTCTAAACTGAAAATTAATTCAGTCTTAATTAAAACATGGCAAAATTTAAGTATGCTTTATACAATAAATAAAATATGCATCATCTGTTAATAAACATAAAAAATAAGTTAGCACAGGTATTTTTAATATTTTTACCAAGCATTACTATAGCTTTTAGCAATTCTTCATAATTAATGCATGTGGATAATTACAGTAGTGACAGTCTTCTAAAATAAATACTTATGTAGATTTAAGTAAGTCTGCCTATATTCAAACACTCCTGACTTAAATCCATTCACAGGAAAAGAACTGAAATTGTTTATCATGCTCTCTGTTCAGAGACAATAAATTCAATGGTATTGAATTACTGATTTGTTCATATTCAGAAAGTGGAATAAAGAACTCGAAAACTCTACTACAGTATTTTTTATTATGCACTATCACATAGCTTTTATCACTTATTTGCACATTACATGGGTGATGACACAGCTCTGCTGGGAGGAATGCAGTCACTCTCCTATAGATCTGAAACTATTTGTTAAGAATTCTGAGGGGCTACAATTTATTCTTTGAATTAAAAGTACTGTCTAAGATTCATGAATCCAGAATGCCCTTTCCTTGACCATAAACATAACAAGGAAATTATTCTGCACATACCTTTTGCACTTGTCTGAGATAGAAGGCTGGCTAAGTACCTGTGCACTCTCTTGCTCCTTTGCAAATTCAACAACTAATGTGTGACCTAAAAGTTTCAGCTGGTGCAGTCTTGATAAAGCCTTCAAGTAATTACAGAGGAGAAAAGAAATAAAGAGAAGAGAACAAACACAAGAATTATTTTAAAGCAAAACTGTTTTTTATTTGAGTGGTACACTGGCCATAGGATGCAGTCCCAGCTGCTTTAACCCAAGTCTTTGCTACTGTGGACACAAGAGTCCTGCATTGTTTGTCACTTTCCAGCCCTGCTTTTAGCAGCATTTCCTTCTGGCAGGAAGGAAAAGGACCAGGCTGCACAGCCAGAACCACTGCAGAGGTTGGTCACCTGAAAACAGCAGCAGCCTCAACAACCAGACTTTTCACACAGCCTACTAAATTGCTGGACTTTCAAGTAACCAACCTTTTGCTCATGAAGTACAAATATGCTAAACTCTGTCAGTAGCAGCTAGGAATTTTAAAATCAAGATTCTAACAGTGGCACAAGGAAGATCCAGCATTTTTCAAGTCCAGACCCCAAGAGACTGCTAACAACTGGCACAAGCACCTAATTCACCCCTGTTCACCTCATACAGTGTTGAACTTTACTAGCCCTTTAAAGTGTGACCTAAAAAAACCAGAAGCAATGGAAAAAAAAACCCAAGGCATAAGGGGGAAGTTCTGCCACAGGATTTTTAACCAGACTAATAGTTAAAAAGCATTATTAGTATTACCTTTTTGGCATCCATATCCCCTATTAATATGGTACTTTTCTTATCAAAGTTGGGCATTCAAGGCAAACCTGGATTGTGAGTATCAGTACAGCTGATTTTTATGGCAAATACACAACTACAGAGGAGACAAGGAAACTCTTTTTGGTTTATACTTTGCATGCAAATGCACACACATCCTAAACAGGGCTCTGATCAATCTCAGCTCTGTGTGACAGGCTGGATCAGTGCTGAACCCTTTTCAATCCACCTTTCTTAGGACTCTACAGAAGTGCTCAAGAATTTCATCAAGTCCTGCAAGCAAATCCTGAAACAGAACTCTAATTTCTAGTTCTATTAGAGAACCAGCAATTCAGTGCTTTGCTAAAACATTCAATAACAAACTCAGTACAAACCTTTGCAGCTGCATTTTCACTGGGAAAAGTGGCAAAAGCAGTATGTTTCTAGAAAACAAACAAACAAAAAGTTATAATGTATTTGAACCAAAAAGGTAAGAAATTGCAGGTAAAATATTGAGCATTTTGTTAGTTCAAGTTTAGATATTTGAAAGCTTCTACACAGTAATCATCTAACTTCCATTCAGGGCAAACATGAAGGAGTAGAAAATATTTTTATTATGAATTTTGGAGAAATACCTCCTGCAGTCAAAATTAAGACATGAGTTCAGCAGTTTGAGGAATACAGAATCAGTGGGTTTTTTCTAGTGAGCAAAAATCATTCTAAATTGCAAGAAAGTACATATGGATAAAGAGGTATAATCCTCTTCCAAACCAGAAAATTCATTTGAGCACCTCACAAAACAATTTTGTCCAAGTAACTCCTGAAAGTGATGGTCTTCCTGCTACAAAAGTTGCAACTACTATGCTCTGAACATTTCAATGGTTTCCAACTTTTCGCCTCAATTTTCCACATTAAATCAAATCCTCAGAGAACATATCTTTCAAAGTTAAATATGTTTTAACAAACTTTATTATACCCCATCTTGCTACTACATGATTCCGTACCCGAAATCATTTTAACAAATCAGCATATCTGATACCCTATAAAGCGTGATAAAATATGCAGACATCATCTATCTGCAGTTCTGCAAAACACAAGGCTCTTTATGAAGGGCATTTATCACAAACAAATACATCCATGTATTTGTAATCTGGAGGTAGAAGCAAGCGAAAATAATTTCAAGAATGCGAAACCACATCCTTATAAGAGGCCCTTCTGCGCTGCTCAGCCCCGGCCGCGCTGGCAGCAAGAGGCCAAAGCGGCGGCCGGGGCACGAACACGGGCAAGAACACGGGCACGAACACGGGCACGAACACGGGCAAGAACACGGGCACGAACACGGGCACCAACACGGGCACCAACACGGGCACGAACACGGGCACCAACACGGGGCACCAACACGGGGCACCAACACGGGCACCAACACGGGGCACCAACACGGGCACCAACACGGGAACGAACACGGGAACGAACACGGGCAAGAACACGGGCACCAACACGGGGCACCAACACGGGGCACGAACAGGAGCCGGCGCTGCCCGTCCCGCTTGTCCCGCGGGCTCCCCGGAACGGGACCCCCGCCCGGCCCCGGCTCCTCCCGGCTCCCGTCCCGGGCCTCACCAGCCGCCCGTGGTCCGACAGGACGCGCACAGACACGGCCCCGAAGTGCTGCAGCAGATCCTCCTTCTCCGCCGCCGTCAGCTCGGCGGGCAGGTGCCGCACCAGCAGCGTGCGCCCGCGGCGCCGCGACACGCCGGGGTGCGGCGGGACAGCGGGGCCCATCCCCGGGCCCATCCCCGGGCCCAGCCCCGGGCCCATCCCCGGGCCCATTCCCGGGCCCATCCCCGGGCCCATTCCCGGGCCCAGCCCCGGGCCGCCCGCCCGCAGCTCCTCAGCGCCCGGCGCCGCCATCGCCGCGCGCGCCGGAACCGCGCGAGAGCCGGGGTGAGGCCGCTGCCCAGGTCTCGCGAGACTGGCGCCCCCGCGGAGGCGGCGGGAAGCGCCCGTGAGGCGGGAGCGGCGCGTGCGCGCAGAGCCCGCCAGGGGGAGTCCCCGGCGCTGCTCCCGTTCAGCGCTCAGGAGCTTCTCTCGTGACCGAATGGTCAGCAGCGCTGCTCTCAGAAGTGCCTCTCCTCAGTCTGTAGCTGCACACGCTTGTCCTCCCTTCCCTCATTGAACAGGCGGTACTGAGGCGTGGCCGGCACGGGCATGGGCCCGCTCCCTCGGGCAGCCCTGCCTGGCCGAGCGAAACCCAGCCCTGACTAAAGCCTGTGACGGGATAATCAGCCTCCGTAATCCATGAAGTCCTCAAGGCCCCCTCAGTTTTCCCGAGCTGTGGTGCCGGGCCTGGCGCTGTGTGAAGGTGCACTGTGCATTTTTGGTGACTGAGCTCTGACAGTTTGGGCAAAGGCCGGGCCGGTGTGGGTGCTCACAGCAGTCTCGATCAGATGGCAATCCAAATGAGTTTGGGAAGCAGTTGGGTAAAAGAGGATCTTCTAAAGGTATCTGTGAGAAAGTGTAGGAGCAATTTCTTGCAGGATTTGTTCCCTGCATTTTTCTTGCTGCCACAAGTGTAAGGTAGGAAATACCTATGAACTGGGAAACAGGTGGAATTATTGACACAGTGTGTAAATAGAGCAGTGTATTTTCTCTCTTGGTAACACCAGCAGTGCTGGGTTTTTTTCTGAGGCTGTTGAAATTTTAAAAGCAACACTGGCCAGTCTAGCCAGTTCTGTGTGTGGCTTGTGGTTTGTATAAGGTCCAGAAGATTTTCTGGGATATGCTGGTCAACATGCAATTGTAGCAGCTGGGAAGATAACAATGGTAAAAGCAAGCCTGGGGTGGCTGTGCTGTGCATCCTGTTTAAATTGGCCTGGCTTGTAGTTCACTCCTGGGTAATGACTTCAGAGAACTTTTTATGTAGCAGGTCTGTGAAACTTGTAGGCAAAGCAAACCTTCCTGTTTCCCTTTTAGTGCTCTAGTACATTCCAGTTATTAATCTACACATCATTCACCAGATGGTGAAATAATGATATAACCTCAAATATGTTTTCCCCTGGGAACTAAGGAACACTGTTTCCACTTCTGCTCAGAGAAGGCTGAGGAAATATGTACTCCTCAGTTACACTGAACAATTGACAAGAACTGTTTCACTTGAAATAACCTATCTCCTGGCTCTTCAACCCACCTGTTCCTCCTAGCACAAAATGCCCCTCAAAGAAAGAGAAAAACTCATAAAGTCTCTTTACCCTGTTTGACCAGGCTGCTGAAGCTGAATACCTCTAGAGCAGCAGTTTAACATAGCAACATGCAAGTCAAGCTGATAAAAATATGCATTTTTTCTAAGACACAGAAAGCTAAAAAAAAATAAATTTACTTTCTCTTGCCATCATGTGTACAGTCAACATATATGAATGTTACCTTTTTAACTTGCTAAGATGTTTAATTTGTAAATTTTTGAACAATAGAGTCCCTCAACACCACGGCACTATGTTTTTGTGTTGAATGGCTTAGAAGTTCTTTGCTTATTCAGAGATTGAATGCAAGTGGTTTAGCAGCACCAGTATGAGTGAGAACTAGAGACTCATTTGGGTGGGAGAGGAGGGAGATCCTTTTGCAGTCTCAGGGTCAATGCTGAAATCCAACCACATCATTCAGAACTTTCTCCAGCCTGGTGTCAAAAGGCCCTTAGGGTGAAGATTCCTCAGCCTGCATAGACAGGCTTTTCCATGCCTTAATCAACTCCTAGGGGTTTTGTTCTCCCTTCTTTATCCATTTGAACATTACTATATCTGTCTTCATGACGACAAAAATTCAAATTTCAGATAAAATTTATTGAGTTGTTAAAAACAATCTGATCTGTAGTTACACAAACAGTGACTTGCAGAACTGTAGATTTTACAGCCAAAGGTGATTGAGTGGTTATCCAAGTGGAGTCTACTCTTACTTTTCCTTAACAGAATCAAAAATGTGGGTTCCAAATGCTCCAGTTTCTGCAAAGCTTCTCAGCTGCTCTTGCATGTGTGTCTCTATATACATCATTGATTCCAGGGCCTCTGCCTATATTTCTGCATTAGTGATAAATATTTCCTGCTCCACAGAATGACTACTTGTTACTGCAGCTTAGATCAAATCTGGTTTTCAGTGCAGAGGTAAAGTAAATGAAATTTGGCATAGGCACCTCATAGGAAAAATTGATGCTACATCTAAACAAGTTAAGACAGAGCTTCAGACAAGCCTTTGTGAGTTCAAGCAAAACAGATCTGACATCCCTCAGTCCTGAGGCTTTGAAACCCTGTGGCTCTTTATTAATAATGGCAATACTGTATTTACTGGCCTGTAGGCCAACCTCCTGTATTACCAGGTCATTGCTGCAATAACCTATCTGTAGATCAAAAATACTGGAGTTATAGGCAGTATTAGATGTTACTCAAACTCAGTTCCCAAAGAATATTTTTCCTGCCTAATTTCTTGTGAGCTACACAAGGCTAGCAAGGTGGTTTTTTGTTAAGAGTTTTAGAAGCCTCAGGCCAAAATGTTTTGATTACTACGGTAAAAAAGAAAACCACCAGAGCAGCTTTGAGGTACAAATGACTACACTACTGGGTAAAATCTGATTTTCATGGTGGCAGTTCAGTAACTGCCTCCATATTCACATCAACAGTGTGGTGTAAGAAAGTAGCTTTAGAAGGAAGCAGCAGGAGGACCCGGTGGGGCTGGCAGGATCCTGGCTGTCACTGCTGGAATGGTGTCTGTGCTGCAGAGGCTCCAGGAGTGGCTGAGCTGCATTTTGTCAGGTCCTATTGCACAGCACTTGTGTGCCAGGGCTTTGGTAGCTGGGGGGTTCAGGGGTGGCTTCTGTGAGAAGCTGCTGAAAGTTTCCCCCTCAGAAAAGCTGGTGCTTTCTTGAGCATAAACAGCCATTTTCTTTATGTTTTTAATTTTTCTGTCTGAATAAAATACAAAAACAATGGATAACCCACTAAGAATTCTTCTTTTCATATTTGACCACTAGATGATGCTGTGACTCTTAATTGCAAATGATACTGTACTGTTAACACTTCAGTTTATTTTATAGAATTCTGCAGCATTTTTATATATGAAAAGTTGGTTTCTTTTTCTTAGATGCATTGTAGCTTTAAGCACATATAGGTTGGTTAGTTTCTATACAAATCCATATAGATCAGACATCTTAGCAATAGCTCTTTCTGACAATACAAGGAATTTCACATGATTTTTGAAGCTGTTCTTCCCCCTACATGCAGATGTGGATTGTTTTGAGTAAAGACTTTTGCAAAAAGGGGAAAGTATACTGAGAAGAGATTTGAAATATCAAATTCAGTTTTCTGTTTATCTGTGCTACATAGTCAGTTAGAATGGTGGATTTAGCTTCAGTTTTGGAATTTATTTTTCGGTGCTATAAGAGCATCTGTAATTAAGAAGGACATTGCTATTTAGCAATTATTGCTAAAAAATAGGTGATCTTATTTATTTGCATAAGCATGATTTCTGTTTTCTGTTTCCATAAGTCATTTCCCACTTTTATATTTAGAAGTGCAATGGTTTGATCCACACTGTTGGAGGTCTTAGCCAAGAGCTCCATTAGACTTTCCCACATGGCACCACTGTACTGATGTTCTTCTCAAAGTGATTTCAAGAAAACAGCATTCTTTCATGTGACATAATTGTTTTTCACCATTTGCCATTTCTGTGGACTCCTACGAACGTTTTTTATTTTTTGCAGCAATTTTTCCATGTTCTTATCAGAAATGTTAATACAGTAAGGCTGAATTGATTGCAGCAGACACAGCAAACATACTCAACCAGCTACCTTCTAAAGGCACAGCTCCATTCAGGTGATCCCCATATGTCAAAACCAGAGAAGGAATGAAAACAGGTTACACAATTCAGAATGGCTTGCAAGCTAGGTCAGTGCCAATCAGTTCCAGCAGAAAAGAGCTTTGGAACTAGTTTAATATCAGCCTTTCCCACTTTCAGATATGCATGTAGCACACTTCTGCCAGTCAGAGATCTGGATCTTATTTTCAGTGTGTAAGCAAGGAAATTACACTCTCTGAGAGGTAAGGAGTACATAAAGCCTGCTTTTCACTCACTGAAATGGCATCTGCCACTCACACTGGGGTCCCATTGGGAAATCCTACATGACACTACAATTCCAACTTCACTGGGACATTGTTCTACCCACAGCAGGCTCTGAGGTGAGAATTAATTCACATTCATTTTAAAAGGAAGCTTCCGTTTTGCCAACTCACTAACAATTACACTGAAAAACTGAGTTCCTGTCACATAACTGTGCTCTCATTTTGAGCATGTTTTCAGTGATTTACTTTGAGATAGGCTTGTATAAAATCACCAGGTTGCACCTGCCTTCCAATAAAAGACATTATGAAGGCAACAAGTACCTTAAGTTTAAAACTCCTTAAGAGAAGAACTTGCCATTAAAAGTTGCTGAAAATGCTGTGCCACTGGGATGCCAGTGCAGGGACCCCAAGTGTCCAGCACATGCTTACACAGCTGCCGTGTCCCTGCAGTGACACATTCTAAGGGGGCAGCAGGACAGAAAATCCTCTGGCTTTCTTCAGGCTTAACCAGAGGCCAGCCTTGGCTTCCAAGAGACTCACAGCAATAGTTAAAAGCCACTTGTTTTTATTCTTCTACCCCATGTCCAGGTCATTTAGACCCTTGTTTCACCAATAGTCCCACTGATACCCAGGTACTGTGAAAAGTATTTCCTCAGTATTGGTAAGATCAGCAGTAAGAATATCTACCTGGACTTATTTTGGTTTTCAAATTATTGGTATTCAACTGTAAGGACTAAAATTGATACAAGAAACTTCATCACCATAATTTCCATTTTAAAACTCTATATATTTCCCAAACTCTGAGGAGTCTTACATTGTAACAGGCTCCTATTCTGTTTGAGTGATTTTTTAAAAACTTCTTTGTGTCTTAAATCTATTTTTTAATGCTAGGAAATACATCCACTTCTCCTCTGGCAGAATTTCATTGGCCAGAATTTCATTCTTCTTGCAGAAGAAGCTTCTCTTCTGCGAAAAGGATTTTCTTTGATAACTTTAAAAGTCTTCTGGAGATTTATTGACTTGAATTACAGCAGCTCACTTATCACTAAGGCTCTGTGTAAATCATGGATAAGGATAACGAATTTCATATGGGAATGAAGTGGACTTCCCACTTTTACTGGTAAATAAAAGAGCTCAAACAGTCGTTAATATCTGATGTGTACATCTACACTTTATGTATTGTGCCAAATCAGCCTAGAGATTGGAATCAGGTCTTATTTAAAAGCAGAAATATAAGAGAATGAGAGGACACTAGCCAAACAGCAAAACATAAGGCTGTTTACTAGTGGCTGAATTCTTTCCAGTACAGAGTGTCTATAAAATTTACTTTGCAGCTCTGCTTCATTTAAGACACAACTATAAATGGCTTTATTTCCCCCTAGGACCTGCTTGTTGTACCCTAATTAGAGTTTTTATCTACCGTGTTATTATTCTGGTTCTACTGAATATGAGCATGGCTTAGAAAGGCTTTCAAGTGCACACTTTCATAAGTCCACATTTTTCCCCTAGATTTTATAAAACAAATTATTTTCATGTTTATATTATAATATTTAGCTATTAATTATCCTCCCGAGACAAACATTCTTTTTGTAGATAAAAAAACTCTGGGGCTAACCAAGTTGTTTATACATTTAGAAAAGTTATTTTTGTAGTGCAGTTTTAATAAAATCTATGCAGTGAAGCATGGCATTGCCTTCATCTGTGTGCTTCCAGAATGATCTGGAAGAGGTATGTAAGTGAAAGATCATCATCTCAGTAATCCTTTTTTCCTATAAATATTTGTCAGACCAAGCTACCTTAGGCAAAGCCACTCTGTGGAGTTTCATGGTGTCCCAGTGTTACACACAGGCTGCTCCCTTTGCCAAAAGCTTCTGTGGGCCTGGGGCTGAGCTCTGCCTCAAGCTGATCCCTCCAGGAGCAACTGGAAACACATCAGTCCCATTAATTACTGGCTGCATTGAGGTCTGAGTATTCAGTGCAGTTCAGATCAGGCACCTGGAAAGCTGCAATTTAAATTTACTGCTCATCAAAGGAGAGTGAGCAGATGGCATACTCTGTCTAGGGGATCACTGGAATTTCCTACTCTTAGTTCCTTAATTTAGGAGGAAGAAATACTGCCTTTTTAGTTACTGAAGTAGCCTTTGCATCTCCTATAGGGGTACAGCAGTGAAATGAAACAGTGGAACAAATGGAAACAAGACACTGTTGAACACAGCCTTGGGAACATGGCAGTCAGGAGGCCATAAAAAGCTTTTGACAATCAGAATGACAAAGGGATGGTTTGGAAATGCAGAAACCTTGGCTGCTATGGTTTGATTCCTGTCGTAGAAAAAGAATTTGTAATGAACCAAAAGCTGACACTCTCAATTGATTCATATAGGGGAAAAAACCAAACTCCAATCTTATGTCCTGCAAAACACTTGGACCAGAAAGCTGTGAAAATGAACCCCGGGGGAGTGGGAAATGAATGATTTTTTTTCAGGAGAGAGCTGCCCCTTGCCACTGAAACAAAAGGAATAAGAGGAATCTGCTTTGGTGCTACTCCCAAGAGCTGTGCTGAGGCAGGGCCTTACTGTCCCTGTGGCCATAGTCAGGTGCTGTTGGAGGGTTTGTTGGTTTGCAGTGTTTTTTTCCTGTTGGTGTTATGGTTTGGTTTTTTTTCCTTTTGCCTCATTTTTTTGATGTTGGTTTTTAGTAGTTATATTTTTGGACTTGGTTTGTAATTTTTTAATTTATTTTTATTATTTGCTTGGTTTTGTGGGTTTTTTTTTTTCCTTTTTTCCACACCTAGCCCTTTTGTTTGTGAATCAGTTCATCAGTGTAGAAAATACCCCACAAAGCTTCCATGGGGTTCATGAAATCTCCTAGTAATATTTCTGGTTTGTACCCTCTGATGGCAGGAACCAAATAGGATCCTTATTTACACTTTGCAAAAGCTCTACTAGAAGGAAAATGCTTGTCTGCTCTGAAAAAAGCACATCTGTCAAACACTTCATTTACTGCAGAACATTCTTCTAACTTATTGCTCATTCCAGAACTTTAGCCCAGAAATAAACCAAACCAAACCAAACCAAACCAAACCAAACCAAACCAAACCAAACCAAACCAAACCAAACCAAACCACACCAAACCAAACCAAACCAAACCAAACCAAACCAAACCAAACCAAACCAAACCAAACCAAACCACACCAAACCACACCAAACCACACCAAACCAAACCACACCAAACCAAACCAAACCAAACCAAACCAAACCACCCCAAACCAAACCAAACAACACCAAACCAAGCCAAACCACACCAAACCACACCAAACCAAACCAAACCAAACCAAACCAAACCAAACCACACCAAACCAAACCACACCACACCAAACCAAACCAAACCAAACCAAACCAAACCAAACCAAACCAAACCAAGCCAAACCAAACCAAACCACACCAAACCAAACCACACCAAACCAAACCAAACCAAACCAAACCAAACCAAACCACACCAAACCAAACAACACCAAACCAAGCCAAACCACACCAAACCAAACCACACCAAACCAAACCAAACCAAACCAAACCAAACCAAACCACACCAAATCAAACCAAACTGAACCAAACCAAACCAAACCAAACAACACCAAACCAAGCCAAACCACACCAAACCAAACCACACCAAACCAAACCACACCAAACCAAATCAAATCAAACCAAACCAAACCAAACCAAACCAAACCACACCAAACCAAGTCAAACCAAACCAAGCCAAACTAAGCCAAACCAAGCCAAACCATGTTGGCATTTTCCTTTCTGTTAATTCAGCAGTAATTTTGGCAAGAGAGACTTCACATTAATATTTTAAAGAGAAAGAGCTTGGAATTTGTACACCTAAGATTCAATTAAGGGAGAGCTTGGCATTTTATTCCACACCCAACTCCCCCCATTCCTCAATCCTCTAAGTGCAGTGACCTTTCTTGGATTTCACTAAGAATATGTAATAAATTATTACTTCTCTTATAACTACTGAGATTTTTCTCTCCCTTTTACTTTCTGTAAAAGTCTTCTGATGTATTTTGTGTAGAAGCTGCCTAAGGAAATGTTTGATTTTGGGACAGATCAAGTCATAAATCTTCATTCATCAAGGATAGGCATGAAATAGTTTTACTGAAGACAACTGTCAGGGATTTCCTGGAGGAAGGAGACAGGGGAATTTGAGAGACGAGATCCACAGCTAGGAGACCTAATGAGAACCTGAAAAGAAGGGTGTGAAAGGAAGGGCAAAATCAACTGGAAACCTGAAGAGAAAAAGGAATAGAAAATCTAGAACAGAAAGATACAAATAAAATCTAATAAATATTGATTACCACTGCATAATAACTGAAGACTAAGGACAAGCTGCACAAGAGTAAGTCTCAGTGAGCAGCATCTCTGGCCATCAGGAAAGGCAAGGTAGGAGCTGAGCAAAACAGAGCAGCCAGGGCACTGAACTAGACCAGCACTCCTCCAGCCATGCCACCAAAAGCCAAAGGCTCAGCTTGAAAACAGCTCCTGGCTATGGACAAGGGGTGTGAGTGGAGGCTCCAGCTGAGGCTGCTCAGGACCCTTAAAGCCTCTTGGTGCCTTGAGGGCTCTGACACCAAGAGGAACAGGAGCACAGTGACCTTGGCACTCTGTAAAGCCTTTAAAATATACCAATCTACCTCCAGGATATGAAAATTCACTATACAACCAATTGTTGCAGTTGGCACAAATAAGTACCCCACCAGCCAATTTAAAATGAACTTGGTGTGCAGCAAGAATGCTTCAAAGCACACTAAAAAGTGGAGCACATATCAAATGACACTGCCATAAAGATGACACCAGTAACTGAAACCACATACAAGTGCAAGTTTTAGTCATCTGTTTTCTTTTGTGGCCTCTTTGTGAGTATTACAAGCATACAGGCTCTGCTGTGTTCCCTGTGCCAACCAAGTGCTCCTACTGTCCCTCCACATGGGGTTTCTGCTTGCTGCTCTGGCTGAGAGCTCACCCCACACAAGCAGGATTGTTTCCCTTTTACATGTGCCTGAGATGCTGCTGCTTCTCCCTGCCCTAGAAGAGATTTATAACACAGACAACTATTTTTAGTGGGTTTTTTTCCTGCAGTGGCTTTAGGGATCACAGAGTTTGTGTTTGTGAATAATGCCTCTAATATATACCTGTGAACATTAATATTTATTGTCTTTCTGAATGCAGGGTTTGAGAGTGCCTAGGCTGGGTGTCTGCATGTTTAAAAGGCATTTAGGGTATGTGAAAGATTAGGCATTTTGTGTCAAATTTCTTTTATATTAAGTAGGTCTCAGGAATAGCAAACTAAAATTTTGTTAATATTTTTACCAAAATATTTGTTAATCTATAAAGCCTTTTTTCTTTCTTTCTTTCTTTTTTAGAAGTTGGGTAAACCCTAGGATTGCCAAACCAAAAGTTCTCTGATATTTTAACCAAAAGCTTTCTATTCTAAGTATGTAAACTTTTTCTCTTCTTTTTCCTTCAACACTATTAAAGGTCATATTGCTGCATGCTGAATCAACTATAAGTATTTCCTGTGAGTTGAATTTTATTTCCGAAGTTGCTGACCTGACTTCTGTGTATGACTGGATCAGGGAACCATCTGGGAGACATCTGTGAAGCTGCAATATATCCCAAACAGGGAACATATCCCACAGTTCCAATGCAAAAAGCTGAGGTAACCTTCACTTCTATGAAAGTGTTCTTTAATAACTAGCAAGCAGTAAATAATAAAACACTGAGCAAGTTACTTGGATTCTGTCCATAATGGTGCATAAGATCCACTTATTAATTTGATGACCTTATATTTGAATACAATAAACAATTGCTCAACATTTTTGTTGCATCTGTCTCACTTTTCTGTAGTCACTGCTTTCAGCTATCCCAACACACTTCAAGAGATTAGTATTTCAGAAAGCTAACATACAGATTTTAACATATTTATTCTAATGTTTTACTGTCTCTCCAGCTGTATTTTTAGAAGTTACAGTAGTCTTTAAATCAGAGCAATGCATACACAATATAAGCAAAAAAAAAAAAAAAACCAAACCAAACCAAAACTCCCTCAGTGAAAACAGTCTCCATAAGTGCTGAGTCTTAAAAAAGTAGCCAAAAAAAAGTCTCTGATAATTATATGTATATTTCTACTTTATACCCAACTCTCTGTAGACAAATTCATGCCCTTTTCATTCTAAATCCATTTATTTTATTTGTATTATTCCAGCATTATAGTTGGAAAAGCAGAAAAAGTGCTCTACACTGCACAGTGTAAAGACAGTATAAAGTTCAGAATAAGTTGCAACTTTCAAATCCCAACTCTAGGTTTCAAGTTTAAAAAATGTGCTTTTTCCCTTGAGTTTTCCTTGGGTAATATTGTTTATTAACATGGCCTAAACCACAGCTTTTCTGCATTTAAATCACTCACCATTGAAGAAGAAAAATTCCCAGTGAGTATCACTGAACTAGAGTAATTCTCTGGTGAATTATACTGCAAGAGGAATCTGTCACTGGCACTTAACACTGTGGTTCTAAGGAACATGAGGAATGGTACTGCCAGCTATGGATGTTACCATTAAACAGGTAATTTTTGTAAGTACAATGTAACACATTTGCATTGCTATCAAGAACATCCGGAAATGAGTCACAGGATTTTTTTAGTAATTATATTTCTGTATGAGTAAGTAAAAGTAAATCCAAAATTAAGATTTTTCAAATAGTTTGATATATAAAAGTGCTTCTTTTATTACTTTGAATGTACATACTGCAAATTTATTTAATGATGAGAGAAATAACAGTAATTCAGAGAAGCCTAATAACAGTGAAGTAAAATAGTGTAATTCTATATTGCTTTTAAGCTGGTATTACAGTAAATCAGAGTAAAGCAGAGTCTAGAAAGCTTTATACCTTGTGTTGGTGCCAGAAAACAGGGGAACAGACAGTATTTGATTTTCACTTTACTGATATTCTCTTCTGGTTACTATTTAGGTGGAAAGTGTGAGTACAAGAGTGAGGACGTGATCAGCCTGGAGCCCCAGCACTTCAATGTCCACTCACTGGACTGACCAAGCTGCAGATCTCCCAGGATTTTCTTAATTATCTTGGACAATGATCTAATGATCCATGATCATTAGATTGTGCTAAGCCTCTCTTCTGTGCTGTGTCTAGCACACTCTGTACTTGTAGAATTTATTTTTAAAACACTCAGAAAACAGCCTCTGCTCCTGTTATTCAGCAAAATCATGCTGCAGCTAACAAGTCACCAGAAGTTTGCAATAGGTCTTCATCTTGCTTTAATATAGGATTGAATTGCCACTGAACTTCGCTGCTTTTGCATCAAAAATCCAGTTAAACAATGTATTCTAGTACATGCAGGGAAAAAAACTGCTTTTCCCTTCCTTTGTGCTGCAGGCATCCAGAATTGACAGGATATTGGGTTTGTGGGCTTGCCTAGAGTAACGTCACATCTAAGAACCAAGGAAGGCATCAGGAAGCAGTTATCTGAGTGAAACCATACATAAAAGATATCATTTTCTAAAATGTAGCATCAGCTAAAAAGTTGCATCTTGCTGATGATTCTCTTTTGCTGACCAGGTACATAGCAACAAAGATCAAAGATGTCTCAGCAATCTGGCAAGAGCTGCTGCAAATAAAGCCCATCCATCAAACCCAGTACAGTTTAAGGCAGCTGGCTCTGACACAAGTGTCTGCACAAGGTCCAAGGCAGCAGGAAACCAGTGCCTCAGAGGGGCAGGACAAGTGCATTACAACAGTGAGTTTGTGACAGGGACACTGAGCCTGAGCCAGTGCCATGCACAGGCAGCCAAGTCTGCTGCTATCACTGTTCATCTTATTTTCAAATAAACAGGAAAGGACCTCTGTGGGGTCTATTCATACCTAGTCCCTGCATCTTTACTCCCTTTTCAGACCTCCTCTTCTCCAGCTTGCTCACCTTGGCAGGTTGTGGCAGCAGGTCTGGAATGAGGCCATGGTGCCACCATTGGAGCAGCACAGGGGAGAGCCTCACTTACAGATTGAGAGACTGAAGCTGCTCAGCCTCATCCACTGTCTGTTCAAGTGGAACAAGTTCCTTCCATTAATTATAGTGAATTTTTCAAAACGTGTATGTAATTCAAATATGCTGAAGCAATACTTCCTTCTACATTGTTTTTATAGAACCTGTCACAGACAGTTCCAGTCTGCAGGAATTGCTTTGAGACAAGTGAGCAGTGTCATGTGAAGGAAGCTTCAGCTCAAGGTTTCCAATATTGAATATTCACTAGAATGTCCAGTCTAATCCACAGATCAAGATAGTATGAATACATTGAATAAGACTTTGGGGAAGTCATACCAAAAAAAAAAAAGGTTTATTGTGAACATTTTTTGTATTTCTTTTTCTAATAAATTTTACCTTATCTTTAATAAGTCTGCCAGTGCGCAGTGTGGTTTCTTATCTCTTTAAAATTAGTTATATGATAATATTGTAAGCTCAGCGGGAATGTATATATGTGCATTAACTTGTCTTTTGTTCAGAATTGAGTGTTTAATTTGTAAAGTGGTAAAGTTTCTGCTTTAATGTTTATCCTGATGGCTTTACACCTCTTCAACCAACAGCTGATTTTAAATTAATTTTTTTCTGAGAAACCTAATTTAATTGCTAAGAAACCTGCTCTATTTAGCAGTGTTTTAATAGTTTAAATGAATCTTATTGGCCCTTATTTAAACCCATTATACCATTGAAAATGGCTTTAAACAATTTACATAAAAGAAACAGAATATATTCTAATTTTTTTCTATGTGCTGTTGCAAAAACTTTTTTTTTCCATTGGGCAAACTGGCAAAGAATAACTGATGGAACATCAAAGCATTTCTGATTAAAGACATTTCCAGCATCACCCAACCTGTCACCAGGTCTCTGTTCTACTCAGTGTAGAGTCCTGAATTATTTGTTTGACCTCATTTATTCCTTAAAGTTAATTAGCCACCAGTATCTGTGATATAATCTTTACCAAGGACATATACATGAGTCATGTATACAGATGACTCATGCTCATCCAGATTCACAAAACTCAGAGCTCTGCATTAAAACTAAATGATAAAGTTCTGAGAGGGAAAAGCCATCTGACATTATAATGATGCATTTAAGACATCAGCCATCTCTGCAATCATCTGAGTGGGTGACATAAAAATGCTTCACTCTGTCCATTTTGTTTTGTCAAAGAAATCATTGTTATTTCCCATCAAGAAGTCTTTTACTCCATTATAAATGAGCATACAGAAATGTATGTTGTAATTTATATATTACAACTCCCTGATATTAAGGGTCAGATCACATATGTATGACAGCAGGAGATCAGTCCTGTTAGGGAAAAGTGTAATAATCTTCATGTTTTATAATATTCAACTCAAGTACAGTTGGTCTTTGAGAAGAACAGAAAATAATATTACTGTCAAAATGACAAAGGAGAAATTATATTTCTTTACCTAGAGTATTTGGACTGACAAACTGTCAGAATTAGGTTTTTTGGTCCACAGAATGAAAAAATAATATCTGCATTTTCTGATCTTGAATGACCTCCTTATCTATGATTTTCGGTTATATCAAATCAGGACATAAATAACTGCATTCTTTATGATGAACCAAACTTTTTTATTTTTAATTTTAACATGTTCTAGGAAATTTGTTATGGTCCTAATTTTCCTATAGCTGGCATGGTTTGAATATCTGGTGATATTTAAGTGTGTAGATAGATTGACATTGATAAAATATCCTTACTATTGGTAAATTATCTATCCCTTTCTTCCACATAGGAATTATGTTTAGGATTAGGTATATTTCCACTGAAATACATTGTCTTTATTTTTCTTTTTTTGTCTGGATAAGTTCAAGCATTAAATGGAAAAGAGGAGCAAAGACTTCAGTTATGTAAATAACAAACACCTGATTTGCATCCCAAATCTGTGTCTTTTTATAGTTTACTTGGCAAAATTACCTCGGAAGGCAGAATAATGTAAGACTGCATTGTTGAGACTTTCTTCAAAAGTTTGTCTATTTAAGGTATTATGAAAACCTAACATATAATTTGGAAGCTGTAAATGCAATTTCCAACTAGCAATTTGGCAAGCTAACTGTGGCATCTATTGGCAAAGCAGAATGTGCAAGAAGGGGCAAATAAAAGCAAGATGCAGGAGGTAAGTTGATGAATATGTGAGGAGATCACAAGCCAGTTATGGGCCAACACCAAGCTTTTATTTTAATTAGGGCTCTGTACAAAACAGGATTATGATGATCATAAAGGCTTCGTAATTATTATATGGGGAGAAAATAGTCATTGTGCATATTGGAATTTGAATTCTGAGCCCTGGAATTTCCTCCATGGTTTGTATCAAGTGGAAAGTAAATGTGGAGGATGCCCCAAGTGTGCCTAACTGGGCTGCACCCCAGGAGCTGCCCGGGAGAGCAAGGCAGCAGAGCGTGACTCAGGGAGGAGGCTCATTCCTGCTGCTTAGCCACGGACAGTTTAATAAAGCCTGCAGAGGATGTGCACAATGGAAAACAGCTGTGGCCACTGATATATTTAGACTGCTCTGCTGTTTAAAATAAGTATCTCAGACTGTGAAAACACCAGGGATTTAGGTGAAAAAAAATTCTCACTAAGGAATAGCTTGCATTGTTAGAGGCAGGCTTTCAGATCATTATCACCTGCACTTGGGTATCCATCTCGGGTACTTAACACTGGGAGCTAAGACTCTTGGTAGGAAACAAAAATAAAAAGTCACTTTTACAGAACAGATCACTCTGTAATTTCATAGGGCAACTAATATCTGAATTGGCATCTGAGTAAGGTGATTAAAACAAGCTGGTGTGAATGCGACTGATGTTGGGCACACTGGCCACAGACAGAAAAATGCTATGTATAAATACAGGGAGGAATACAGGAGCTTCCCCAGAATTTCTAAATAGATTAATTTAGGACATGCACACATATTGCAATACACAAAGTGTATTAGTTGAGTGTGTATAAGGAATATGCAATTCTTAAAAAAGCAGCTCTTGAGAGGAAGGCTCAGCAAGGTACATAACATATTTTCATATTTTGAGTTAGGCTCCCCTACTTTTTCAAAGTAAAACCTGATTTATCAATTCCAGCATGTACCATAGAGAAGCAAGAGTTTCCTGACAAAGCTGAGCTTATAAAGAGCAGGCAACTAGAGCCTCCTGAACACAGAATAATCTTTGTGTTGTCTGTGTAACAAAAATAATGAAAATAAGCCCTATGTGTTAGTGTTTTACTGAATATGAACATTCAGTCAATAGAAAGTAGTAATAGAAGGTAGAGTAGCAACCCCTAACTATCAACCATTGTAGTAGAGAAAGAGATTACAGTTGTCACATACAAATCTCCTCTTTCTGATTGTTTTTTGACTGTGGATTGTATTAGATCACTGGCCAGGCACAATGTGTGAGGATTGAGACACTGAGATGTCCAGATGCTGTCAGCAAGCAGTGCTAATTCACTGAACTCTTATCCCTGGATGGTACCTTGCAAAAGTCACTAAAATCCATGCAAATCACCCCGTGAGAAAATGTCCCTCCCCAAAAAAAACAGTGAAAGCCCCACTCATTCTCCTAAGTACCCAACATCAAAGATAATCCATTTTTGTCAGCTGAAAAAGTCCTGCAGCTGTCACCAAGAGCTGGATCAGACTCAGTGCCCAGCTAAAGAACTTGATGCAGAGATTAGTAAAGGATATTCTTTAGCCTGTATCATATTTGTAGCTGTTAACATAATCGTATTTTCTGACCCCAAACCACTTGGGTGGAATTTCAGCAGTGCCAGAGCAAAGCTGTGCCCCAGCTCTCCTGCTTTGCCCAGCTGGCAGCACACTTCAGCAGTGGGCAGAGCTCCAGCCACAGCAGCTCTAAAGGATTGCCACACATTACACTCATTTAATGCATACCCGTGTTACTGCCTGCATCAGAAGTGGGAGCAAGGAAATTCTTGTTCCTGCAGTTCCCTTCATGCTCAATTTGGGTTGAACAACAGCAAGGGCCACAGCACTGCTCCGTTCCTGACAGGATTTAATCTGGCAGGGAGGACACCAGCACCTCATTAAAACAATGGCATTTTTAAAAGTTCTCTTCACAAAATTATCCATTTATTATTAAACGGCTCACACTCCACAACAGTATCACTTTGGGAGTGTGAATACAACAAAGCTTCTTTATTTTAGATATTCTATGAGTTTACATCTTCATCAGACAATTAAAACATATTCATAGAAGCAAATGTGTGATTTTGTAGTAGATGAGTTCTGTAAGATTTCACTACTTACTTAACACTAATGCTCTGCTCTATACAACCATTGTATTACATTCTCTGTATTTTTGCTTCAGAATGATCTTTGAGATTTTTAAAAACACTTCTGTTGTTTTCTTCTAATCTTTGGGGCAGTTCCTCTGCTTGAGGAGAGGCCAATTTTTTCTGTTTAGGTGGCTGAAGAGGTGCACAGCCACCCTCTGTGTTTCCCCATGTCCAAAGGGCAAAGCTGCAGCCTTCTCTGTGCTCAGAATGTCATTCTGCCTTTGGGACTGCAGCTTCAGTAATTATGTTATGAAATCAAAGGAACCGTTTTATCTCTTGTTTGAGGAGCAATTAATAAAATGTTTGTATTTTCCATGACTACAAAGATCGATTTATGCCTCATTTCCACTAATACATTTATTAATAAAAAATAAGCAGTAATTTGAAGCACTCATAAGAATTCCATTGCATTTTAAAGCAGGCCTCAGGCAATTGCCCAATGCCTCCTTGACTCCATTTACATACTTTTCCAATGTCCAAAGAGTGCAATAAATGTCTAACAAGAGGAGACTAATTGTTCCATCTTGTTCACCACTTTGCACCCTGCTAATGACAGGTTTTGAAGGAAAAGTAGAAGCAATAGATGACATAATGCTGTAACAAACACTCCTGTCCCTGTGCAAGGGAAGAAACAGATTCCTCAAAGCCTCAGGATTGACAGATCTTATTATAAGTTTTGTCCTAGCAGCTGCTACTGCAAGTGTTATTCCTGTGGAGTGTGATTTTTAATCTGCTTTTGCATCTGTCAGAATAGTAGCCCTTGCCAAGCAGTCCCATAGGTTAATTATATGTTGGACACAAGGATTTATTAGCCTTTCCAATATTTAAAAACTAAAGGCCAGATTTCCCTTCTAGGCCGTTAACTCCAGGGATTGTAAGTAGATATATAGCAAAGGCAACTTTATTTCTTCAGAGACAGAAACAGCTGCAGTAATTCATCATTAGCCAAACTGATGTTAAGGGAGCCCTACTGCATTCCAGATCACACTCACAAACTCACCTTGAGATTTCATTTACTGATTTTTCCAGTCTGCAGGAGGGACTGGAGGGTTAATCCTGATTTTCTTTGGTTGACTCTGAATGGATGTACATCTGCAGGAGCAAATATTACATACAATTATTTTTGAATTTCTGAATGTGTTTGCACTGGGGACTGACAACTCTGACATTTCCTGTGGCTTAAAGAAGTAGAATGTATTTATAGCTCTCTGAGTTTGCACGAGATATATTGCTTCTGTCACAAATTTCTTGCATAAATATGTACTCTGTGTGAGACTGTAGTAGCACTATTGTTAATGTTTGCTTTTGGCCTTCCCATGTCTATTGAATATGTGTGTGTTTTTAGCAGCCTCAGGTGATCTGTATTTTCCAAAGCTGCAAACAGGAATTGTTTCAGTTTTGGATTTGTTTGTTTGTTTTTTATTTTTAAAGGACATATTTTCAGTATTTCAGGTTCATTTCAGCAGTTCCATTGTGTTTTGAGAAAAAATATGCAAAGACAGTCCTAATGGATTATGAAAGACAAAAATAAGGCTCCATTTTTGAGCAGACTTGGGAGAGTCATGTGAACTCAGGGGTGTACAAAGACTGTTCCCATTGGCCTTTTTGGCACTGCAGTTACAGAGGTGGAAGGTGCTGTAGCCAGGTGATGCTCTTGCAGTGCAATAATGGTATTATTGAGAAGTGAACTGAAATCTATATTCATGTGCCAGTTTTACAGCCTTCTTGTAAGCTTAGTAAACAATACTTCCTCATTTGACCTCTCTGGGCACAGAGTTTTCCTCTGGATAGAAAAGGAGCTTAAGGAGTCTAGGATATGAAAACTAAGGGTATTGCTTATAAATTATTTATCATGCTGCTAACAACATTTACTTCACCATTCTAAATTGTGTCCTCATGCACTGAGGTTGACAGCTCATGGGAGACTTGATCTCATTCAAGCAGGTTGTTCTGGCAAAACTCATGGATAATATCTGCCCAAACTACCCATTCTTTCTTCCTACTCTTACAATGGAGAAATAGTATTCTTACTATTCCCTAAAAGGTTGTTGTTTTAGCAGCATGTTTCAGCATGATGATAGAAGCAGGCAGCATGATGAGTCATTCAGTAGTAAGTCAAATTCCCTCAATTCTGGGAAAGACAAATTCACTATAAAGCATCACAACAATGTGATTTCCAATCAAGAGGCATTCAGCACAATCAGAACTTAGAAGATATTTGGCAGGGATATTTATACCCCCTGAGCCTTTTTCAGGGTATTTTGCTATTGATCATATTCACCTGATTTATTTATGTCTGTTTGGAATGCCATCATTTACTTACAATAGCTCTCTCCTGATACCAGAAGTCATATAAGTGGAAGAAAGACTCCATTTTAAGTTTCTTTGATATTAAATCAAATATAGTGTCTGATGACATTACCATTGCCTCCCAA
This sequence comes from Erithacus rubecula, assembly GCF_903797595.1. Classification (NCBI taxonomy): domain Eukaryota; kingdom Metazoa; phylum Chordata; class Aves; order Passeriformes; family Muscicapidae; genus Erithacus; species Erithacus rubecula. The sequence goes on from NC_136662.1 coordinate 8,434,242, forward strand.
ATACACAGTTAACTACACAGCACCATCTCTAATGTTCGAGTTTTTTTGTTTGTGCTTACTTCAAGGTTCAACTAATTCAGCTGCATTAGAACTAAAGAGAAGACTTTTAAATCATTATCTTTCCTTTATGGAGAAGGAAGAAACCAGGTGTGTGAACTCATTACTGTCAACCAAATTACTCTGAGTCTCCGGCAGTTAACTCCTTGTTTGCGGGGATTTTAAAATATCGGGGCGGGGGAATATTTAAAAATATAGTAATTAAATATGAGGAAATCAGAGATGACATTTGCCTCCGGGCTTGGCAGGTGCGACAAGGCTGTGAAGTGCTTTGTAGTTCTGAAATTTGTCTCGTACCGTGGCGCTGAGCCTCGCGTCACCGCGGCTCGGCCGGCATTCCCGTCGGGAGCGCGTCCGGCATTCCCGGCGGGAGCTCGGGCTGCTTCATTCCCGGCGGGAGCGCGCCCGGCATTCCCGGCGGGAGCTCGGGCTGCTTCATTCCCGTCGGGAGCGCGCCCGGCATTCCCGGCGGGAGCTCGGGCTGCTTCATTCCCGTCGGGAGCGCGCCCGGCATTCCCGGCGGGAGCTCGGGCTGCTTCATTCCCGGCGGGAGCGCGCCCGGCATTCCCGGCGGGAGCTCGGGCTGCTTCATTCCCGGCGGGAGCGCGCCCGGCATTCCCGGCGGGAGCGCGCCCGGCATTCCCGGCGGGAGCTCGGGCTGCTTCATTCCCGGCGGGAGCGCGCCCGGCATTCCCGGCGGGAGCTCGGGCTGCTTCATTCCCGGCGGGAGCTCGGGCTGCTTCATTCCCGGCGGGAGCGCGCCCGGCATTCCCGGCGGGAGCCGGCGCTGTTCCGTCGCTGGCCGCCAGGGGTCAGTGTTGGCCGCCGATGCCCGCGGGAGGGGGCGGGGGCCGGGGCGCTTCCAGCTCTTCAGCGCATCCAGCATTTCCAGCATTTCCAGCACTTCCAGCACATCCAGCGCTTCCAGCGCATCCAGCCGCCGCTCCGGGACCTCGTCGTTGCGGGTGCTGGAATATAAACAGGGAAAAGCTGCTCACTGCAGCGCTGCCCCGCGCTCCGGGCGCAGGGACACGGGCAGGGCGCTGGGACGCGTTCCCGGAGGTTTGTGCCGGGTACTCCTGTCCTCGATGGCATTTCCGATGGAATGTGCAGCTCTGCAGGATCTGAGCTCGGCAGGAGCCGCCAGCGGAGGCTCTCGGCGCGCCCCGGAGCAGGAGCATCCCGCTCTGGCAGCGCCAGAGGAGCGGGAGGGGAGGAGGAGCGCAGAGAGCGGCCGGGGGCTGCAGTAACAAAGGGCTCATCCTTAGGGCTTCGCGCAGCTGAAGAGGAGGTGGCGGGACCTCCTTTACCATTAACATTACCAAACTATTTTAACACTAAAGGCAATCTGTCATTTTGAGTAAATTCTCTTCTGCTTCTATAAACACAGCCGTAATCAATTAAAGACCTACTTGTGAAGGAGCCATTGTGTGCAGCCCCATTCAGACATTGCTGAGTTGTCCTTTAGACAGCCTGTGGGGAAACACTGGTAAGGTGATGGGAAAGTTCAAAGTGCCTAACTTTTCAATGTGGATTTTGTTATTGAGACTTTTTCTCTCCCTTTTTTTCCATATTGCTTATCACAGCCAGGGTGGAAAATGGATGATATCTCTCTCTGCGTTTAACATTTATAACATCTTCTGCTTGGGAGGTTCTGCAAATATTTAAAATGATTCTCTAATGTAATTCCTCGGGGGATTTCTGCATGGCAGCAAATCAATTACTAATCTGAAAGTATTGAAAGAACAAACAAATCCTATGGAGACTGTACATGCATATATACATATTTATAACTATGCACATGGGCTCAGTTCCTAACACATTAGACACCAGTCCAATACCATTTTGTGCAGTGAAATAGAACCTCATTTACAGTAGTTTGAAGATGAGAATTGCTGACACAAGCCCTTCAAAAACTCAGAGTTCTATTTCATATTGAAAGAAACAGTCCAAAACATCACTCCAATGACTCAAATTACTTTGGTTTTTTATTATCTTTCTACTGCACTGGATCACCTGTGCCTTATGAGTCTGTCAATATTACTAATTTTTGCAGAAGCAACCAAAATAAACAAAGAAGCTTGGACTTAACCTAGGTTATTTTATTCTCTTTCATTTTACTGAATGACAGAAAAGGGAAGGTTAAATGGGAGAGTGTGTATAAGGAGACAAAATTTTATTTGCCCTTGTTTTATTAGATTTTTTTTTCCCTGAGCACCTGCATAGATTCTAGGGACATGAGTGAGAATAAAAAAAATTAAATACAATTTGAGTTAAATTTTTTCCCATTTCTTTGTGCTTGCATTAAAAATAAATATAAAGAAATTTTAAGAATGGTCTCTATTAAAACAAAGAAAAATTAATATTACATATTTAGAGATACTTGTGGAAAGAATCCCACCTGTAGAAGCTGGATTTCACTGGGCTTTCTGACATAGTTACATTAGCATCCATTGTCAATCTTCACTGCACAGTCGGGGGGAAGAGCCTCACAGGAAAATTGTGTTTGTATCACACTCTGGAAATTCATAAGCACACTTCCTGGGGATTTAAGAATGGCAGTGCCTCATTCCAAGGAAAATCACCTAAAATTACTATTAGGCCAAGCAGTCTTTTGACATGGTGTAAATTATTTTGAAGTGACGGGGGAAAAAAAAGGCAAGTGTGAAGATCATAAAGAAATTATCTTCCTTGATAACATAGTAAAAATCACAGATTATGAGAAATGTACTTTCCTTACAGTGCCTATGTATGTAGCAACTAAAAGTAAAATGAACAGTGGCTTTTTCTAGGGCAGTGGAAGCAGACTGAAGCTCAGCTGTGTGCTATAGCACTGCTAGCCAGCAAACTTTCTTAACTTCATTTTTCTTTGAATGACACTTTTTTGGAAGTTATACAAGAGAGCCTTGGTGCACATACCAGGCACTTTGTAGATGAGTCAGGACACCTTAACTAAATCTATTCATTACCCTGTCCCCACTGGGACAGGCAGAAGCTGCCAATTTGATGTTGGTAATGTGGATGCTGCATTAGGGAATTGGCTAAGCCTGCCAGATTTCATTCCTGAACTTTAGCAGCCACAAAAGAGTATTTCTCTGTCGTCTGTAATTGATTCAGAGCCAGGTCCCAAAAGGACAAGCTTCCTTTTGTGTGCCATCTATACCAGGGTCTAAGGACACATAGTGCTACAACTTCTTTTTTTTTATTTTTTTTAAGTTAGATCACAGGAAGCTTCTTGAAAAAGAAAAGAAATAAAATCCAAGTTGTCATAAATTATATTTGTGAGCTTTCTAAGATACATTATTTATTAGCTCTGTTATTACATTCTGGACCTTACTTTCAGAAAACAGCCACAGTCAGTTTATTATAATCTGAGTATTTAATGTCAATACTGTTACCATTTGGATATTAAATGAGGTCTGAAACCAAAACAGAAAAAATGTATTTGTACAAAAAATAAATTTTCCAGTGTTTTAGCTCACTAAGCACAGTACTTATTATCATCAGTTCATATTCAGGTCAGATTCTTCCTTCCTTTGAAAAACAGGTTGAAAAACCCTTTGAAGACTTCTCCCATCTTTTCCTTACCCATCTGGTTACAAATTTAATAATATTAGTCATTATCACTTTGTGTTTCACATTTGTATTCTGCATCTACTGTGCAATGCATTAAATGTTTCATGACAGTAACTCAAATACTCCTAATATGGATTATTAGTATAATCAGTCCATCCATTTTATACTCATTCTGCCAAAATATCCCAGAAATTTAACAAGAAGATATTAAATTTAGATAGCAAAATTGTGGGCTAGTCCCAGTATATTTTGTTGCCTGTGCTCATGTTTCAAATGGTTTTAAAAACACCAGAGCATTCTTATAGCTTCTATTCCCAGTTTTCACACTAGAAGTGACTGTGAATTTGTTGAAGTAGGCATCATCTGAACCTGAACACATTCACTGTATTTGCTCCTTGGACTCAAATACAAGAATAATCTACTAGAACTGCTCTTCAAAATGCTCAGTAGACATACAGCCTTGATTACATAAAAACACACGAGTGCTCTAAATATTTAGTCCAGAGGCAAGAACAGAGAGCCCTGTGTGTGGGGGCTGATCCCAGCCCAAACCCAGTGGTGCAGTGTGAACCCTTCCTTCCCCTTCCCCTTCCCCTTCCCCTTCCCCTTCCCTTCCACCTGGCAGGGGAAGCTAAAGGACCCAGGAGCCACCATAAATGTCCAGAGGTTTAATGACTGTGCCACAGCTTTCACCTACTAACTGCAAGGCCTTCTCGAGCAGACTCCAAATTCCTGCTGAAATGAAGACTTGCTTTCCTGGACTAGGCCTGGAATTCCAGGGAAACAATGGTCCTTTTCAAGTCATCTCAGAAATTTCACAGGTGAAGGGAACAGGGCAGTCATTCGATCCCATCCACAAGGAGCCTGCAAGCATTTTAAAAAGTGAAGACAGAGTTTATCATGGAAGCACTGGCAAAACTGGTTAGTGGCAGAAACAGGCAACCTAGACCCACAGCTCAGGAGACCCCAGTGAAACATCAATCCATTTGTCTTTTACCTCATGCCACAGCTTCTCCCTTTTTTCAGGCCTGGGCTACACAGCTCACAGAGCTCAGGAAGCAGGTGTCCGAGCGGTGGCACAGTGCTTTGGAACTGTGGTTTTCATGCTTCTTTAGCCAGAACTTCACCTTAGAAAGAGCAAGTTAAAGGGAGCTATTATGGGGATGTAGTTATTATGGAGAACACAGACCTTTGAAAGGACCTCAATTCAAGAAGCATCTCACAGTGACTCCAGTTGATTTGTTAGAACAAGATCAAATTCACTAGAAAACATTCAGAATGGGATGCTATGAGTGCTGCCTGTCACTGATAACACAGTGAACTCAGAACATTAAAAGGTTGCATTTGCAGATCCCTCATACTCTAAACATCCAAATGCAGTATTCTAAAGGGACACAAGAGCTCTCAGTTCTGTGAAGACAACTACAGAAGTTTCCCAGATGATTTGGTAAATATCCAGAATTCTTAAACTAGAATGTGTCACCAGTTCATGTTGTTATTTGTTATGTTGTTATTTTATTTACATAGTTTAAAAAAATTAAAAAAAGAAAACAAAAACAACAACAAAAAAATCCCAAACCACTTTCATATAGCAGTTGTTATATTGAGAAGTATTTTGCCTCTCAAATTCTGAGAACTTTTGCACTCTCTGTTTCCAGCATGTTATAGGGAATATTATGGTTATTGAACTTTCTTTAGGAGAACTTGAAGGATAATTGAAAACTGAAACTCATTTAAGAGTTCAAACCTGAACTACTTTCTGTGAGCAAATCTGAGGGAATTAACCAAGTCATTTGATATGCAAAAGTACCAGCAAGGGGGCAATATACATGCCTGAGACAAGCTAAATAATGACTGACTAGTAAGAGACCAATACTTCATACATGAGTTAGGCCTCTGACCTAGCTCATCCAGGCAGGGGAAAGTTGTCTTGATTTTATTCAACGTTGATTTTGAAATACCTCTTTCCTAGTATTACAAGGGGAAATCTGCTTCAGTGCTTACTTCACTTCTTGTCTCTGTACCATAATCAAGAATTGTTCCCCTGCTTTTCTTCCATTAAATAATCCAACTTACTGCCAGGAAACAGTTTCTTGCAGGTCAATTTGCATTTCCATCTTGAATTCAATTCTGTTCTTGGAGAAATGAACGTCTACCTTTTTGGTTTTCCAATCAATCTCATTAACAGAACTATTCCCTTTTTCTTTATGAAAAAGCAATGTTGATGTGTAAGTCACCTCAGCCTGACAATTCAGGTTAGAATGTTGCCAGGCCTACACTGCAAATCCTCAGCAGGATTTTCCTGCAGTGAGGATGCCATCAAAGCCATCAGTGGTGCTTATGTTACCATTGCTAAATACCTGTACAATTATTATATTTGGTCTTGCTTTCCTCAAGCTCTTCCCACCATACTCTAGAATTACTGAAAAAAAATATATCAAGCTCCCTGCCTGTTTCCTTGGACATCAAAAAGCTGCAAGTCACACTCCTGGTTTCTTTGCCCTTTCCTAGCAACTCCCTCCATATCATCAGGCTGAGCAGCAGCACATTCAAAAAACCCCTGACAGGGACAAGTCAAGCTCCGAGGGGAGGCTGCCGAGGAATTGCTTCTGGGGTGAACAGAAAACAAGGGGGCTCTGGAGTGTGCTCACAGGACTTGTGCTGTGCTTGGAGGTGATTTCCAAAGAAAGTGGGTCAGCCATGCCACCCTCACAAAGGCTGGTGCAGTTTCCTGCAGGGGGAAGATTGTTTTCCACAGACACCCCACCCCTGTGGCAGAGAAACGGGGCTTGTTGACATGAGGAAGGACACCTTGGTGGGCAGCTCTCCTCCTGAAAAGGCTGGAAACAGTTGCAGAGGTATGTGAGGCAAAGAATGTTGTTGGAGTACTATTTTTCAATTATTTTTTCCTCTTTTTTTTTTTCATTTTTAGAATTGGACTTAATAACTACAGTATTGGATAATACAAAGGACTTTAGAATTACTGGAATAGCTCTTTTGGCAGCCTTGGTCCTGCTTTACCACGAGAAATCCTCAGGAACTCTCCATCATTGTCACACCTTGAAGTTCCATTTCAGTTTTTCGTAAGTCTGCCTTTTAGTACAGAGTTTGAACTGTTGATGGCTTGTGACTTTGAAAAAAGCAGGAGAACCACCTTGGTATTTGGGTTATCATTAGTCCCATTCAGTCCCTTTATTTGTACGTGTGGAAGTTGTTTTTTCTTGTTTGCTGGAACTCTGTTTCACCACATTGCTGTTTGAGTTGGCAGTGCTATGCTTCTTATTAGAACAAACAGAGGTCCAGAAACCGATGAAATATAAATAGAAGGCTCACTGTAGTCTACTCTTTTCAGGGAAAATAAACATTGGGGGGTGTTTAAAAAAACCCAAATAATTCTGTGATATACCTTCCTGATTAGCAGCTAAAATCTAAATGGTTCATTTTTAGAGGTAAGGCTAACCAGAAAGATTATGCTGGGCTTTGCTTAAAGGAACCTATTTATCTCTCTATTTTTATAATTTTCACAAGTTTCCACTACTTCAGACATAGGATATTGATTATATATCTGGCTACAATGTTATATTTAAGCTTCATCAATTAGAAAATTAAATCCTCAGAATTCCTGCAATCAAGTTTCCTTTTCCTTTTCCTTTTCCTTTTCCTTTTCCTTTTCCTTTTCCTTTTCCTTTTCCTTTTCCTTTTCCTTTTCCTTTTCCTTTTCCTTTTCCTTTTCCTTTTCCTTTTCCTTTTCCTTTTCCTTTTCCTTTTCCTTTTCCTTTTCCTTTTCCTTTTCCTTTTCCTTTCCTTCCTATAAAGTAATAGAAAAGGGTGTGTGAGTTTTGTTAGAGTGGTGATTTCTTTCCCCTAAAGAAAGAAAAATAGTTTTAAACAGGTTATGTTCAAGGTTTTATAGGAACTCCAACTAGGAAGAGCAAAGAAGACAAGGAATAGGAATACAAATATAATCAATGCTATCAGTTCTGAGTTTGGCAGAATGTGCTGTGTGTGAGACACACAATGCCTGTCTCTTAGCACAAAAATGGATATATTTCCTTCACTGGGCTACCCAAAGGCAGCTATTGTCACTTTTGAGTGCCAGCCACTGGAGATGGGCTAAATTTGTAGTACCCATTACCTGTAAAGCAAACCAAAGCAGCCACATGAAACCTGACTCAGAGAGAACCTCAGAACTCCAGGGCTGAGTGTTTGCTGCTCAGACCTGAACTGTGCCTTCTCTTCCCCACCTCACACCCTGCTCTGCCCATCTTGGAGGAGTAAATAGAGCCATTCATATAGACACAGAGGAAGAATTCTGAAAGTTATAAAAAATTCCCTGTATGTAGAGATGCCTCCTACAGTGCTAACCACGACACTAATGATGAAAAAGCTGCACCCTACATGTGCAAACTGGCATCCTTTTTACTGTACATAGGATTTTACTGTATGTATGTTTGCTTTTAATGACAGCATTTCATCAAGAGTGAGTATTTTTGCTGTTTTTACTAGTTCTCATTCACATTTGCACTGGTACCTAACAAATGGATTCCTGTCCCATAGGTCAGGATTAGATAGGAAGCCTTGAAAACACAGACCTCCCAGAAAAAAAAAAAAAAAAAAAAAAAAAATATATATATAATAGAAGGACAATAAAAGAATTTGTGAATGCTTTTTAAAGCGTTCTGAGCTCCTGGTAACCCAAGGAAACCTGTTAGAAGATGTACATTGAAGTTATACCCCTGACACAGACTTTAGGCCTAGGAAGAATTATCAGGATGCAGCTGATCCACAGAGAAATTTTCACCAGTTCCAAGCAAAAAACTTCAGACTAAGATCCCCTTATCCCTTTGAAGGAATGAATGCATAAACAATCTCTGAAGCAATTTAAGAGGCAAAACAGTCTCGCTTTCTTAAAAAAGCCTGAGGACTTTTTGACTGAATATTCTTTGTTAACAGCAGCAAAAATTGAGTCATAATTAGTTAAGTATTGGAGACTGTCTTTTCAAAATAGCTAGAATAAAATTTAATTATAATGGAACTACAAAGAAAGTTGCATTACTGTAAAAAAAAATCTAGAATTCTTTTTATACCATCAGCCATCTTTTTAGCAAGAATATGGCAATGGTTTAGCAAGTGAGAATTAAATTCTACATTTCTTCTTACTTCACAGAACAAGTAGCATGTGTTTGAAAGAATGACAGAAGTACACTACTGTACTTTACTAATGGCATCTCCCATCATGAGCAGTCTAGCACAGATCTCTAATTTCTATCATACCATTTGTTAAATACAATCCTAACATCAGTTTGTTGAAAACAAACAAAACAAAATTCCTTGTTAAAGCTAAAGTCTTTCAAAGCTGAACAGTAAAGAATTAAGACAAGTTGGTTTTAATTGAGTGAGGACTACAGGAATTTGGGTAGTCTGATATTCATTCTCTTCCCCTCCTCTTCTTCATAGTTGCATAGCAGCCTCCCACTGCAGGAGGGGAAGCTAAAACCTGCTATTCTGATATTGATTCCCCCAGCCTACCCAGGTTTCACAAACCTCCTCCAGAAACCTTTCTCAAAAGCCCAATGAAATGGGAAATTAGATAAGCTTCCCTAGATTCAAACTTCTCCAAACTTCTGTGGGGAATTACAGCAAATGCACTGGGAAGTATTGCATTATGATGTATTCTGTTCCTTCTGGAATTCCCTTCAGAGAGAACTTGTGGGCAGTCCGAGCTGTAGAAGAGTTTAATCTCCTTTATCAAGTTCACAGCTGGGCTTTGTAGGATTCTGTTAACACTGTAGCAAAGCAACATTAACTTCAGGTACGTGTGAGACAGGAATGTCAACTGAATAAGTGGTGAAATAAGATCAGAACACTCCCTTAAAATACATTTTAAAAGTCCATGGGCTCTCTTCCCCCTTTGTTTGCTCCTCTACTTAATCCATTTTATCAAAGTCATAAACTTAAATTTTAAAAAATAACAAAACCAGAAAACAACAACAAACAAACCCCAAAGATATTGCCATTCTTTCTGTGCTGTGAGTGCATTGCTGAATGACTTACTTGCCTCTGCACAAACTGGAGAGATGCAAAGGCCACTTCACTGACAGAGATGGTAAATTTGTAACTCAGCTGTGTAGATTCACCTATTTTTACTGCAAGGATTAAAAACTGAAATTGGTACAATGCTCTAAACGTTTAAGAGAAAAAGTTCCCAAGTGCTCAGAGAAGACTGGTGAAAGCTAATGTCCACTGCACAGGACCATTTCCCTCTGTGCTCAGCTTCTGTGTGGGCCCACTGTGGAATGGCATGGATGCCTGATCCAAAGCTTACTTTGATGCAGCTAGTCAAAAGATTCCAGTTCATTACCAGGGGCATTTTTGGAGCCTCAATAACTCTTACAAATCTCTAATGTGATGTTTTTAGTCTGCTTCCTCTCCTAATGCCAGGCACATCACATGGACATCTGCATCCCTGTAAGTTACTCCTCTTATAATTTCCATGCCTTGTCAATATTTTTTTTAATTTTTTTTTTTTAATAATTTTAAAGGCTGAACAACCTTTCTCTCAAATTTGAAGTAATATTTCCAGAAAAATATTGAAACAAATGCCATATAGATAAGGTGTGTCCTTCTGTTCAAAGTGCATTTGGAGTCATACTGTGGGTGTCACTGTTCATCTGTGGCCTCTATTTGAATGAAGAGGCAAAAATATAATGACACTAGAAGTCTTCATCAACAGTTCATTTGTACAGCTTACTAGCCTACAATAAATCACAAATCCTGGAGGACAATATATACTGAGTCCCTGAACAAGTTTCAGAATGAAAATAAGTTAATATAAGGTACTTGTACTCTGTCTTCAGCTGTGTCTGTTTTGATTTTGCTCTTTAGAACACACATTTGTCAGTGCACATGCACACACATGCATAAACACATCATGTGAGTGGATACTGAATAAACCACCCTATAGAGAGGGAGTACAATATTTCACTGACTGTAGAATGAAGTCCAATTTTATTGGCAGACTCCAATGATACTAGACAATAAAACATTTGTACGTTTTGCTGCAGACAGTCTGGCTGGCAGTTTCAGCAGCTCTAATTTATTGTGAATAAATAATTTCCTGGAATCTCTGAGGAGTCATTTTAATGCTCCGAAAAAAGTTAAAATCTGGCATGCTGTTCAATTTGTTTTCTGTTGTTTTGAACCAAAAATACTTAAAATGAAAGAATTAAAAAACCCACCCTGATTTCAAAGAAAGTGCTTTTTAGATGTTAAATCTCCCAGTTTCACACTGGTTTTACACATGAATAATTTTTGTTTACTTCATCTTTAAATATAAAGGCATGACAAATACCATCTGTTTTTTTTCTGTGTGTTATTGCTCAGTACCAAGAGAAATTGTCCAGGTTAAAGGACTCCCATATTTCTGTTTGTTTTTCTACCCTACCATAAATTGATCATTCCTTATAACACAATGATGATCAGACCATTTTCAAAGGCAGTGTGTTCTTGAAGTATGAAACAGAAATTCAAAAACAACTTCAGAATCTGTTAGAAGCCAACTGTAAAAATATAGATGGAGTCAATTAGTTGATTCAGTTTTGCAGCCATCAGCAAAAAAAAAAAAAGAAGCTTTGGTTTCCACAGTTGCTGAGTACATTTTTTCCATGAGGCACCTCACAGCTCCTGCCAATGGAGTTATATATAAGTAACTATTGCACTTTTATTAAATTCTCATTACCTTCATGTATCCAGAAGATATCAAATAAGAAACTGAACTAAGGAAAGGAATACATTTTAATCACCAGCAGCACCTCTTAAATACCTAACATCATTCTCAGAAACTACTTTGTTGATTCTCGGCATAAATAATCTCTATACAATTCACAGAAATATAGTAAAGCTAAAATCTGTACTGGTAATAGGGAGTTATAGTGGAAAACACTGTGTAAATTTAATTGTAGGTCTCATTCCCTGTAATATTGAAAGTGTTTCTACAGACTAGTTACACTGTGAGGAAACAGCCCATAACACAAAGTAAATTGAGAAGCAGAAAAGGCTGCACATACATTTTTGTGTGACTGGGTAACATCATAAAAAAGCCAAATGCCTATTTGAACACTAGGTCAAAGAAACAGGGGATCTTCTTTTTTGTAGCAGAGTTGCATGACCCTGTTCCCATGGAGTCACTATTTCCTTTTCCTGCAGTCTTTGCAGGGAGCTGCTTCCTTCCTCAAGTGCAAACCCAGCATTACTTTCCTCACGTTTAGCCAGGCTGAAGGTGTGCAACATATTTGGGTGAAAATGGACAGGTAGCAGTGAGAGGCTTGCCTGTGCCCTAGCAGAAAGCAACAGACCTGCCATTAGCTGCTGCCTGGGCTGTTTGTTTGAGTTGGCACTAAGAAGGCAAAAATTCTTTGCAAACAAAAGGTGCTTCCCTCTGCCTGCAGCAACCAATCTCAGCCCCACCAGTTTGTTCTCCAGTCCCCTCAACATCAAGTACAAGCTACAAATTTCTGATTCCTTTTGTCTACCTGTGCTCCAGTTGTTCAATACTCTGTGAATTCTGTGAGATAGGTGTGATGAAATTTTCTCTTATGAATTTTTAATTCAAATGTGAAAAAAACTGGGATCAGGGTTAGATCTAGCCTCAACTGAATTTTACTGCAATGACGTACAGAGCTGACGGAGAAATTTCTGAAACTGGAAACTACAGCCCACAAGAATTAGAGGATTTTTAAACCCTGGTGAGATGTAACATTTTTTAAGAACAATAGCTTTTAACATTTTTATTCCGTACTGCTTTGGATAATTAATTTAGTAAGCCAGTTTGTTTGTCATTCATGCATAAAATAAATTAATATACATGTTGCTTCCTTATTCATGAAGTCTTTAAATTCAGCAGATGAAACTGTCTTTCTGCCAGAAAAAACACTCGGTTATAAATGACTGTCAATAAAAAGTAAAGCCAGCTCCAATGAAAAAGTGCGCTGAAAGCAAATACCTGTTGAATGCTGAATCTTTATTTCCACTCTTTGTAGAAATAAATACATTTATGGTTTGTTTATTGCTTGCAGAAAGAAACCCTGTTCATCCTCCCCTGCTCCACCCATCATTTGCTGGTCTAGCTACTGAGCAGAGCTTAATCACAAAATGTCTGTGTACATCAAACAGATGTTCACCAGCAGCAGAAATTCACTGTCTGGCATGAAGTTATATTGTGTTTGTAGACTCTACTGAGCACACTTTAGTTGAAGAGCAATGCTTTGTGTCACTGTATCTATATCTCATAATAAAAAACAAGTGCCCACTTCAAGTTATGGATCACCTCTATTGTCATTCCACAGCAATGTGTTTTACAGATGTCTGCAAATGAATTTTAGGCTGAACTCCCTTTGCTTCTGAACCATAAGGAAGTATGATATGCTATCTGTCTGGTATTTAGTTATTAAATTTTGGTTGAAGAGCAGTTAGAATCCCTCTGAATTCATTTGAACTCCTGTTTTAAACAAGACCTCTGGCATTTGACATCTGACCAATGGGTCTGACAGGTTTTAAGCACGTTACCTTTAGCTGGCTAAAGTGATGTAGTAACAGCACTTTATTTCCTCTGAAGCCAGCAGCTGACTCTTACCTTCATGTGAAAACTTGGATGGGGCTTATCAGCTCCTCCACAGCACTTCATGGCACTTGCCCCCTTGGGATCATGGTCTCTGTCTGCTGTTATTGAGAGGGACAGGAATGAAACCGCAGCAGCACCAGGAGCCATCCTTTCAGACTGTGTCTGACACAAGCACTGAGTGTTACATTATCTGCTTCACTGAAGCAGAAAGAGGAGACCATCAGGGAGCTGGCTGTGCTCCCTGCTTTTCTGTTCTTCCCAGATTTGGACACTCTAGTGCAACCTGTGTGCTGCCCCAGCTCTGCCAGCTGGCAAGAGTTCCCAGAGGAGAGTCTGTCAGTGAGGGTAGCTGTGAAAGAGCCTGGGAGCTGCCCTCTCCTCTCTGCTGTGATCTGGCTGCAGTGCCTGTGCTGCCAGGGCTGCTGGGCTGGCACATGCTGCCACCAAGCAGGAGCCTCCCAGCCCTGGGCCAGTCCTCACACTGGGGATGGGGACCTGCAGCATCCCCTCTGCTCACCCCTCCAAGTGATATTAAAGCCCAAAAGTTCCAGTTTGTCCTTCTGGAGAAAATTATTTAAAAAGTTTAAACACAAGCTTTTTTTTTTTAAGTACTTCTTTACCATTTTTGCTGCAAACAGAAAAATTGTGTTCTACCACATTAATTCCAAACCACAGACATTGTCTTCATTTTATCGTGAACCTTAGGACAAAATACTTTGTCAACCACAAAAAAACCCCAAACCACACCAAAACAAAACTGAGATCAGCAGACAAGGGGAAGAGCAACATATGAAAATAAAGAGCTGTGAAATTCTGCATTAAAAAATAGCATGTTGAATTAGTACACAATTATGTACAGAACTGCAGACTCTTCCAAATAAACTCATACTGGAGATTTTAAAGAAACAGTCTGCTGAAATATGTCTAGCACAGCAATGCATAAGTGCATATGGGTTGTTCAACTGAAATGACCTGATTGAAATTGCAAATTTACACATGAAATCTTAGTCAGAGGTTCTGTATGTGAGTGGATAAGGAGACATGGATACTTGGGCTATGAATATGCTCTCATTCCTACCACAAAATGACATAGAAAATACATTTCAGACATACCCTGGCAACTGAAAATAGAAATGCCATATGGTAAACATCTAAGTAATTGCCAGATTAGGTCCTTATTGAGCACTAGTCTTCCCTTTTGCAAACAGTTTTTAAACTGAGATAACTATGCTCACTGTCCAGAAGCTGGGCTTCAAGCTCAGCCCTGCCAAGCTCTTATTCAGCACAGCTAATGGGAGCACAGACAGCAGCAGGCCAGGGCTGCTGTACCCTGGATCAACTTGAACCCTTTCAGTAATGAGATACATATTCTGTCCCAAATCTTCTCTTTCCCCTTCAGTCCAAGCTTCCAAATGTCTTTTGCAGTGGGTAGTTATGAGAATATGCTAAGCTATGAGAATAGTGGTTGGCATAAAGTAACAGCAGGCTGTCTACAGCTTACCCTAGGGAATCCTCAATTTCCCTCTTAGGAATAAGTTAGGCTGAACATATTAGTGGAAAGGATCCTACCTTGAGCTAGGGACTTGTTTCAGTACAACTCCTGTATTACACTTGTCAAGGCAGTGTGGTAGTCACTGGATCTCTTTACTTGCATCACTTATCAAGAGATACTATTAATTATTTGTGCAAATATTACAAAATAGTACAATGTTACACATTGATGAGATGAACAATACCTCTCCATTACTTTCTATTACTCTCTCAACAGAGAATTCTGTTTTCTCCACAGAGATTTTAGAAGACCTGTTTGAAATTACTATCTGAGCCTAGATTTTTTTTTTTCACTTATTCAAACTGCAGAAGGATAAACTGTTATTTACTTTGTATTGTGATGCTCTAGTCTTACTTAGGCCCTCAAGTTATGCCAACATCTGGATTTATTCCTCAAAATCTCTTGTCTAGTTAGAGACAAATCCTTCTTTCTCTTTTTCCTTTGGACTAATAATGAAAAAAAAGTTGACAGAGGAGTCACAACAAACACAGATATCTTCTTGTAGTGACAAAAAGCAAAAGAAAGCCTTAAATAAATATATCCTCAAAACAAGCCTCATTTTCTGGACAAAGCAAAATTTCAGGAAATAGACATAGCCTTTGAAATCCATTCTTCTTCAGGGCAGAGATCAAGCAAAGTTTTTAGTGAAGTAAACAGGAGAGTCTAGAAGCAAGTGTTTCTATATTCAAGTGGAGTTTGAGGGTTTTCCTCAGTTAAGGATAGATTGCAGCTAATAAAAGAGTTTGGCCACTCCCAAGACTCACTTTAACTTTTGCTTCTAACTCCACATGCTCCAGAAAGGCCAGCAGAGCTACCAAGCACCACTGAGCTGTGGTCCTGCTTTTTCACTCAGATTACTTCACAAAAGCACTGCCAGATGTCCTGTCCACATGTTCTGCAGCTTTTCTGGATTCTCTGTGAAGATGATGCTTGAGAACATGTCTCAAGGATAAACCTAGACCCAGAAGATCAACTTCAGGCACTTCTGATTCACACAATTCATTTCTGGATTGGGTTGAGACAAGCTTCACCAAGTAGCAGAATCTTCAACTTGGTCATCATGGCTATTACTGTAACCAGTGGAGGTTACAAAGCTTCAAATGGATTAATGACAACTCATGCAGAGATGGGTTGGATCAGGGGATGTGGAATATGCTAGTTCCCTATTCTGGTTTATAGCAATAAAAGGGATAGCATAAGGACAATCCCTCTTTTCCTAATCAGTTCTGTGCTTAGTGCTACACAGAAATAGCAATTCCAATCTTAGGTATTAAGAGAGGAACTAAGAGTGAAACAGAAGTGTTATAATTACAGCATTTAATCAAAAAGGTCCACATGAATTGATTAGCATGCAATTCTAGATCCTCATCACAGAATAAACAGCCACAGACTAAGTTGTAGAGGACAGCAAGGATGCTGACACAAGACTGTCTCCATACAAGAAAGTAATTAGAACTACACCCTGAAAAGAGGAAAATTGGAAGGATTAAAATAAGTAATAAAATTAAGTACTCATTAAATTAATAATTACATGGAAAAGGTAAGAAATTTATATTCTCAGTCTCTCCTAGTACAAGATACAAGGAGCATCAAGCAAGGTTTTAGGATCAGATCAGAATCACAAGGTCTGTTAACTAATGAAATCCAGTGCCCCAGAGTGCTGTGGATTGAAAGTCCTTTATAGCTCACTTTTCTCTGTTAAAGAATGCAAAGAACAACAAGTAAAAATGTTGATAATGTAGCTCAGAAAACCCCACATTATCCTTCTGTAGCTTTTGATTCTTTGGCTACTGTTTTCTGTTGTTCTCAGATGATGACTTGATTCATTTGTGCCACTACTAGACCTTGGGTAATTTGTGTCATCAAGTCTTCAGCTACCAGACAAGCATTTTCCTTCTCCTGTCCTTCTTGAAGGGAAGAAAGGACAGGAAGTTTGAGAAATAAGTGCAACGGTGAACAAGAAGACACTGGAAAAGAACATATTAATTTCAAGTTTTCAGGCACATATTAATTTCAGAGAAATGAGAACTAATTCTCAAAATAAAAAAAAAACGAAAAAGCTATGTGTGACACCATCTAAAAGTTTCTTAAAGTATTTAATTCAGAATCCCTAATTTTAAAACAGCAAACTGTAGTTAGATAGTGTGAAAAAGCCCAGTGCAAAATTAAATATCTGGTTTTTTTCCTTCTATTCCTTTTCTGCCTTGGCTGTCCATCCAAATTTGAGTGCTTCAAGATGTTGGTTTTATACTTGACACATTTTAGCAACACTATAGGCATAAACAGAGTTGTTGGTGTTACAGTATAAGACAGCCTTGGTTCTCTCTGACAAACCAGCAGCTCTGTGACTCTGACACAGCCTCACAGCTGGACTATGCTGGAATAAGAAGATTTTTCTTTGGTTTACAAGATTAAGGTCTTCTGAAAGTTTAAGTGGAAAACTTGCTTTACCATTTTGCAGTTACACGTAGGAAATCTCTGCTAGGCTGCAAGAAAACCACTGGCAGGAGCCTGTGCAGCCAAGGAATCACTTCCCCTCATCCCACCCGTCACCCACCGCCTGCATTTCTCACCCTGGCTGATTAATGGTGTGCTGGCCCCACAAGGCAGCCTTGTTCTTCCCCATAGCTGTTACACTCCAGTGGTTGTGAGTTTCTCTCAAAAGTGTCAGAATTAAAGGCAAGTTATGAAAGCCCCATTTCATTCTGTTTCAGGAGTCCATCCTGGTGCTGTATTATCCAGAATGTCTGTTGAAATTAAAAGACAAGCTTATTTGGTCAGGATTCCTTTGCCCTTTCTGCCCTTCTCCATCAACATCCCAGATTTCTTCTTTCAACAGTGTTGACTTATAAACTAAATATATCAGTAAGTACAAGACTATTGCAGACAACTCCTTTAGTTGTTCAGTGTCTTTTTGTCTTTTATTCCACCCTGTCCCTTTCACCTTGTTCATAATCCAGTTTTTTTATTCCACTGGAAAAAAAAAAACCCTCAGAGTGTTTTCCTTTTTACTGCTCTTGCTTCTTTCTGCTGTGTTTGACTGTTGTGAGTGGATGTCCCTTCTACTGTCCTGCCATTCAAGATTGGAAAAATGCTAAAGCCCTCTTTTCCCACTGATTTCCCCCAGTCCCAGCTGTGGCTCAGATAAATTAGCCAGGTGAAGCCAAAAGCTCAGAAATGCACACAACTTTCTGCCAGCACTAATCCCCCAGTGCAATTTGTATAATGATAGGAAAAAGGAACCAGAAATAAAAATCACTGAATATAGAGAGAACACTGAAAGTTTATGCAATAAGTAACATTAAAACTATTTATTGCATTGTAGGACACCCTGTGTAAACTTGTAACTAAAACAATTAGTAAATAAAACAATCAATAAAGCTCAAGAGTAGGCAGCGTTTCAATACTGAGGGAGCCTTTCATAATGTCAGCACTTATCAGCACTTACTGTCTTCTAACAATGCTCTTTTTAAAAATTGACACAATTAGATTTTATGACCGTGTACAGTAAAATTTACTTTGCAACAAAATATTATTTGTTTAGCTTTTGAATTAAAGAAGAGCAACACTCCCGGGAGATACCACATTGATTAACATTGGGGTTCTTTTAATAAATGATATTTTATTAAATAACCCATTAAAAATGTGGTTAGAAATATATCATAAAGAATGTTACCCCACTATGCTCTGCAGCTCTGGTATTGCAGTTTTGATTAAGATAATTTGCAACTTCTGTAAAATACCATCTTCTCACTGTCAGCAGTTTAGAGATGCCAGAGTGCCACAATGCTAAGAAAGAGGTGAGTGCAAAAAGTGACATTTATAGAAAAGCAGACTTGAATGCAAACAATAAGTAAAGCAGAGTATGTATATAGTGTGTGGAGTTTGTGATGATCCAGATGATATTGCTGTTTCTCTAAAAAACTGTGATTAACTTCCTCTGATCATAATACTACCGAAGAGAAAAAGCGAAAATGTAAGTTCTTCATTGACAGCCCTGTTCAAATATATAAATATGGCACATGGGACAGCAATTAGTGAACAGAGTCACTATTATCCTCTGCAATCATTTCCAAACAAATGAAGGAAGAAGACTGCAAAACCATATGGTACATATATTATAAAGTAACCTGTTCCATTCTTTAGACTTACTATTACTGCTTTTGACACAGCTACAGGAAATAAAAAGCTACTGGAATGCAGACCAGGAAAATGTATTCCCAGAAGGCTTTGTAGAACTAGAAGCTGGAATCATTGAGTGGAAACAGACTTTGCAAAGCAGTCTCCCATTCTTTGCTGCTTAGATGATCTGCTCAAATATAAAATACATTCTACAAATGTGGCCATATTTGGTAGCTGTGCTTTTAAGATGATTATTGAAAGAAAGTAAAAGAAAGGAAAGAGAAAAAGAATTTTTAAAAAGTTAAGTCTCTTAATGGAGAATAGTAATGTAGAAGAGAACTGTTTTCAAAAGAGAAAGCACAAAGTCAAACAATTCATATTTTGTGTTTTCCTTCTCTATCCTTCTTAAAGAACTGGTTAAAGGAGTCATATTAATACCTATGAAAAATATATGATCCACAAATCCTGTAAAAACTGTTTTATAATATTGAAGAGCACATGCTAAGACATTTAAGTCAATACTCCATTAACATAAATATTTTAAAATATTCTTCTTCACAATACCTAGCATCAGTGTAACACCCTTGCTCTGAAATGGTAATAATTAAACTGCAATGAAAGAGTACATTCTATAAATGGAAGAAAGCTTGTGAAAAAAATGAAAATTTTACTTAGTCTGCCAATGATTTAAATTTCATTGCCAAATATGGGTAAAGTCTTGGCCTCACTGAAGGCACTGTATCTATTATTCATGGATTTAATCCTGTATGTTCTAAAGAAGTTAGCAGGAATCCTTACATCTCACACTAAACAGAGCAGGCAATAGAACAGAAGAAGAACAATGGCCTGTACACGACCTCACATTATTTGCTCATTTGTCATTTAGCTATATTGATAACAACATATAGATAACATTGATAATACAATAAAGTTTGCTGAATATTGCCATCTTGACAAAGTGTACATGCTTGTAAAAAGGGAAGTAACTTGCTGAGTTATTTAAACAGATCAGCAAATATCTCTTTGAATTGAGATACTTGTGCTCTGATGAACAGTTACACACAGCTTATGAACTCTCACAAAACCAAGATAGGAGCTCCCTATATGAGGGTGCTTGTAGGGCAGCTGTTTGGGCTGAAAAGAGCAATATTCAGTGGTCAGTCCCTGATACCCTCTTCTAGAGGATTTTAGCCAACAGGACAGTGCTACCCAAGGTCCAGATTTCCTAGAATTTATCTACTTTTTGCCTCTGGAAATTGTGTCTCAGTACAAACTATTGCCCTGCTGCTAATTATTTAAAAATAAAGAAACTTGAAGCTGTTCTGACAAGGAAAAATAGAGGATAAAATTTGCTGTACATATTGTCTATTTTGTCAAGTTGGCTCAACAAGGTAAATGAAACTGATGTGTTGTAATTAGTGCACACAAAGAATTAACTTTTGTCCTTGAAATCTAAGATGAAAAAGTGAAATACTGACAGAAGCAACAGATCTCCAAGGTATTGTATAAATCTTGTGGTCACATCCAATTCTGCTGATGCAGAAAACCACAAAGGGTGTTGTGCCCTCCACCCAAACCCAACTGATTAAACACAAGTTGCCCATCAGCTGGAAGGGTGGACTCTGAGCAGGGGGAATGAGCAGGGTGCAAATGATCCTCCAAGATCCTTTGGGCAGACCAGGCTATTGGAAATGAGATCAAGATGATCACCTTCTGCATTTTAACTCTGCCATTTCTCTTTAATCTGTCAGCTCACAATTCAATGCCTATGCTTCTGTGACATCTCTGTGGTATCATAAATACATGCAGCTACTCAGAACATTAAGGCAAAGGTCCCAAATACCCTACAACTGCCTTCATGCTGGTCAGAAAAAAATGGGAAGTTCAGTTGCTAGAGAGTGAAGAGTGACAACACTAGCTTTCCTTAAGAAGATGTAAAAAAGCCCAACTGAATCCATACATGAAAGAGACGACTGCCAGCAAAGAAATTATGTTTTCTTCCCTCTGAATATCACTGTTTACAAGAGACCGGGGTGGTAAGCAACTAAGCTAAGATAGGTAAGGGCAGGCAAGAGGAGATGTAATGAGAGATATTAAGGAGCAGAAAAGCAGATGGAAGGAAAAGGAGGGTATAGGCAAAGCAATTTCTATTTTTTGTAGCGTCTTTAAGGTAAAAAACAAGAAAACTAATGTGCTGAGTAGGTGTGAAGTCAATAAATGGGTTCAAGATACTGAAGGGAAAAGCATTTAGAGTAGATTATGGTGATGACTTTGGCAGCAACACCTTAGACTGGAAAAGTCCAGCTGGGGGAAGGCAAGAGTTGTCAAGGAGATGATGAGGATGAAGCAACAGCACCGGAAACTAAAAAAGAGTCTTAAGACTAAGTCTGCAGAAACTCTTCACACCAGCCAGATCTGAATATGCTGAACTGGGATGAATCCTTTGGCTTCTGTGATGAATTTGTCAAGGCAAAAGACATCATTCGTTCGTAATACTCAGATTTATGCTTCTATAAAAGAAAAAATCCCCTGCTGTTTATCCCTCAACACTTTATGAAAATAGAAACAAAGAACTGGAAAAGTGTATACTCTTGTTTACTGGATAACATTCCAGTAGGATGTATATAGGGTTCCTATTTATTCAAAGGTATGAAATGTCTCTATATTTACAACAAAACCTCAGTTTGCAAAAAAGATGGTGTAGTTTCACTTAGTTGAAATTGAGGAATGCCAGCAACAATGCTACAATTTTTTGCCACCACCCAAAATTAGTAGGTTAGAACAGCAGTTGCTGTTGCCAATATTTCTTCCTTATTTTAGTTGCTGTGGTTCCAGAGGTGCCAAATCAGCCTTTCTGGCTAAAAATTCAAAGCCTACAGGAAGCAAAAAATACAAAGTCTTGCAGTTTGTAATGAATGTCTTGGGTCCAATCCTACAAACATACATATAGGTAATTTTACTTGCATAGTAAATCCCATTTACTTCTCTGGAATTATTCCTATTACTAAAATGCCTCATGTATGTAGGAGTTTAGAAGCCTGGACCTGTTCTTCACTGTTTCTGCCATTTGCTGGCAATGTTTTAGTAAGGGAGATATTTAAAAAAGATCCCAGACAGGACTATGAAGAAGTCCAAAGGAGTAATTAAGAAATGGTCAAAGCAATGTAACAGTAAGGATAGAAAGACTTGTTCTAGAACTAAAGCTGGTGATTTCTGCAGGAGTTACATAAATGCACTGAGAGCCCTTTAAAATTTTTCTTGCTCCTTTCCCTCCTTTTTACAAATGAATAGAGCCATTCATTTCAATGGAACTTTTGTCTGTGTGGGTCTGGAAAGCTGTCTGAGGAACTTGCACAGCTCCAGGTAGCAAATGTTTGCAGAATCCTAAATGTTAGACAGTTTGTAACACTAATCTGGATGGCCTCAGTGCAAAGTGAAGTGACTCCGTGGAGATCACCTACTACCAAGACTAAACCAAACTAAATGTTTAGCCATACCAAGTCATTGGATACTTTGAAATATTATTAAAAGGAATCAAGAATTGGCCTTCCTTTGCCTAGGCTAATCTACAGCAGTATTGAGAGAGGTGGGAAAAAAGGCCTGTGAGTCTAAGTGTTCATGTCAAAAAAGAAAATGAACATAAGGAAGTTCATCATTAAAATTCAATGTGGTCTTCACTAAAACAATGAACTCCAAAGACCAAGGTCTTACACACTCTCAGATGCACACTCATATTAAAAGATGTCACTCTTTTGCCACTGTATGCACTTTATTTTCACAGTCTGAATATCAGTTATAAGCAGGATTTGATGACTAAGTTGCCTTGATACTAGCTTGCCCTCCCAGGAGGGCATTTAAGACCCACAGGGCACACAGTTCTGTATGTGCATGGATATAAGATGTTTTCTTACTAGTGCTTGATTACATGGCACCAGTATGTGACCATCTCTTTCCAGTAGAGAAAGGTACCTGTTTGCAGTGAGAAATGATGCATTTTATTCGCAGCTGGATTTTAATGGAGCAGGTTTAAGTAGCTTCCAGCTGTCTTTGGAAGGACTTGTCAGAATTTTCCTCTGAAAGGAATCTAGAGATATCCAGGAAATAGCAATAACTTTAATAAATCATGAACTGAAACCACTGAAAGCTGGAACTATTCAGTAGCATGAAACTGAAGGAGGAGAGGAAGAGAGAGAGAAGCAAGTGTGACAGTATGATTCGGGTGAAAAAAAAGCATTTTGAAATCTAACACCTCCTGTTGTGCAAGATGACTCAGAAAGGCAACAATTATTTCAGGAGTTGTGCTGGGGCACAAAGCCAATGACAAAATATCCATCCTTGATGCAGGTGAACAGGTCATGTCTTACCTGACATGTCTCCCAATGAGTGGCTGTGTGCACATACTTTCTTACACAGCTGCATATACTGGAGAAGACAGAGGTATTTATGGAAAATGTAATGTAAAATACCAGTCAGAACTGTCTTTTTTTGGGCAGGGGGTGGGGGGGGAGGGGGGGGGAACCAAAAACAACAAAACAAAACAAAACAAAACAAAAAAACAACAACAAAAAACTTATCTCTTTTAGAGACACATTTTGCCTGAAGTTCTTTCTTTCAAATTTCCTCACTCACTTGCTGGCTCAAGAAAATTTCACCAAACAGGAAATATCTATAGTTCCTAGTGAGAGCCAGAGCCAGCTCAGAGGGTACACGTGAAGTTGTGTGAGTGCTATCAACTTTCCTGGACTCTGTTGTAGTCCCATTTCCACATCACTGAAGGAAAAGTGATTTGTTGCTGAGTTACTTCAGAATGTCTGATAAAACATTGCCTTATATCAACAAATTGTTTTAGGATTCTCTGCCTGGATGCTCAGAGTATGAACTGAGTTCCCAAAATGTAAGTTTTAGAAAGACTTGATAAAAAATGGACCTTTATAAAGGAAGCAAGAAAATTCTTCTTTGTATAATGGCAGTCAGGAGGTCAGCTTCAGTTATCCCCATGTAACCCCTCTGAACTTGCTCAATGGGGATGCAGTGCTGCAAAGGCAGGGCAGAGCTTAGCTCAGTGTGTACATTTCAGGAAGAAACCTTCACCACAGAGCTCAAAAGAATCCTTGTGCTCTCTGCACGAAAGGTATAAAGGGGTGCTTGTTAATGTTAGTCAACACAGTCCGTTTTCTGGAAGGGCAGGGATTTTGGTAAGAACCTGTGGCAAGGCAAAATTTCTCCAAGAGGGGAAAAAAAAAGCAAATGAGAATTTAGAAAAACATAAAAACACTACCTACTCTGTACATCTTTGTAATTGTACGACACATTCCTATGGGATTGACTTTCTGCAGGAAAAAATCAACAGCTCAGTAACTGACACTATCATGTAGTGCTTTTAACTTTTCAACATATTTTTGATCTTTAACATAAAAATTATTCTAAAAATTGTTTCTTGAAAGAGAAGGAGAAAAGAAGCAGTGTGCTTGTGTGTGTGAGGAAGAGAGAAAATGAGATCTTTTGTATGGCTTAGAGAGAAAGTCAGATTAATTTAAAGACTATTGAAGGGAGCTTATATCTGGAGGTGTCTGTAGGTCTGAAATAACACCAGGAGTGGGTGGTACCCTGCTGTATTTGGTACTTTGCCCCCATCCTCTCACCATGCCAGTCATGTCTTGGCTGCTGGCTGCTGCAGGTGAGGCCAGGTGAGATGGGCAGCTCCTGGGCACTGGACCCTGTGCTGCAGCATGGGCAGGGATCCCAGCCTGTCCAGCTGCTGGCCCTGCTCAGGGCAGTGCAGGGCCATTCCCTCCTCCCAGCCAGCAGCCTGCAGTTCAGAGGCTTTGGGGCTCTGTGACACGGGTGAAGGCTGTTCCCCATTCTGTCCCAGTAAAACACTCACATTGTTCCTCGAGCTCTGTGTGCCTGCAGAGGGGGCCAGAGAATTGGGCAGTTCCTGGCCACTGGCTGCCACTGAATGTCTCATTTTAGACGACCTGGGAAATACTTTGAACAAAGAGAAGCACAATGTCACTCAATGTTCCAATATAGTATGGCCCTCCGAGGCAATCTGCTCATCAAAGTTTTTGCTTTAGTGGTTTACCAGACACTTTCAGTCTTCCCAACTCTTTGAAAATGCTAATTTTTCTTGTTTACAGCAGTTTATGTTTTTTACTTCAGCTTTTGTGGAACGTGCGCCAATAGAGTCTTAATGATCTTTGTATTTTTAAAGCATTTTGTCAGAAGCTGAATGCAATATGACTTTTCCAAAATGGTATGGAAATCATGATCCATCTGTAAATTCTCTGTGTACCACAGTCATTTATTACTTCATACTGAAATTTGAAACATGAGAACAAAGCAGAGGCAAAGCCAAATAAAAAAGCCACACCAGAAAGGAACATCTGCAAAATTCTATGAAGAAAAATGCACAAATGTTATGAATTAAACCTTTTCTGACTTTTCTTACAGCTGCACAACCTCACACTCAGCAAGACAGGAAGGACTATCAAAATATTTCCTATTCAATATGAAGAAACAGAAGCCCATACCATTTTTTGAAACATTAAATAAAAGTCTGCTGGCATACTCCAGATAATCTAACAGCTGATAAAGAATGAAAATGTGAATCATAAAACGCAATATAAAGTGCAAGCAATTTCAGCTTTAGTCTTTAACACAGTCTTTGCTATGGCTACAGTTGACTTTGTTAACAAGTGGTAAGATCCAATGGAGAAGATGCTGCATTTCACATCTGGAGGGCATGCAGAAACTTTTGCAAAAATTGGAAAACACCAGTTTGTGAAAAGGGAAGGTGCTCATAAGACCAGGAATGTTTCTGTGAGTTTTAATTTTGTTAAAGGGTTCAGTGTTATTCAGAAATAATATGCCTTTTCAAACACTTCTCTTGACAAACCAAATCATAATTGGGGAGTAGGGGAGGATGACAAAGGAAAAGATAAATTGAAATAGTAGCCAGTCATTCATCTGTAAACTCTTTCAATCAGCTGGTTAACTGACCCTTTCTAAAGTTAAAGCTTGTCTTAATATTAAGGAAAGGCAATCTCAAAAATGGGGAGCAATATCCCAGATAAACTGCTTCACCATCAGTAACTGACTGCTTACATTGAGATGTGGTCTACACCACTGAAGTCAGTGTGAGAAGGGTTTGGACTCGAAAAAAGGTAAAAAATTCTGGCCACAGAGCAGATACTACAAAGCAAAGCACATTTCAGGAGGATTTTAGGTGGTAAAATTCTAGATTACATACTTGCCAATTTGTGAATTATGTAAGAAAATTGATACATTTCTATTTATCAAGCACTTAACATTCCTCAATACACTTTCCAATATCAGCATAATAGTTATTGTATTTTGACAAATATTAATTTGAAATTCTTCTTGTCTTATGTATTACTGACTTCTGCATTGTAGGGTTTTGCAGGTCCACAGGTGTTGTGGGGCCACACTGTATGCAGAAGAAAGAAGTTTGAAAAGGAATATGTCACAGCACTGAAGTATGCTGTGAAACCTCTTTCTCTGCAGTGGAGAATGAAGTACTGCTCATGGAAAATCTTCTACTGAAGGACCATTCCCACATCACAGCTAGCATGGCCTGTCCCCTGTGAAATGCCCTGGGAACTACACTTTCAGTTTTCCTTTATTGTACTTTGCTTTAGGAACCCTTAAGTAAGAAAATATTTTGTTTCCAATAACTGGGTAGAAACTGGAACAATATCTACAATCTCTGCATAATCTTTTAGCAGAGCTGTAATGGAAAACAAAGAGAGGTGTACTAGCAGACAAACATTTCCTTATGCTTATCTGTATTCTCACTTAGAGTTTGCATGTGAAACCAGAATTTATTTATAAATAAAATATATAACTTTTCTCCAAAGCTAAATTATTCTGACAGACATTGCTATTTCTAGAAGTGAAATAGAAGTGACAATAGTCAGAAGAAAAGTGCTAACTATCAGATAAACATTATGCAAGACAAACATTATCTGTTTGTTCTAAACATTTTCAACCTTTATCATTGCTATTAAACACGGTGAATGATGTATTTGTAAGTAGGTTTACATTTTTTGCAAAAGAAGATTTGTTTGTAAGCCAAAGGCTGGATATTACATTTACAAAGACCATGCTGTTTTCAACACTAGAAGCATATGAATAAGAATATTTCTGGAAATGAATCTGAAGAAAGGTTCATAAAAGCATTCATTAAGGGAAATCAAAGATTTACAGGATCAAACTAATTAAATAGAGAAAGGGTGCATCAAGTATTTTCAGACAACATTAAAAGCTGCTGAGAGGGCACAAGCTGGGCTGTATCACTGTCCTTTTCATCAGAGATGAATGCTCATTAATTATCAACACACTAAAAAACCACCCCCATTTCCTACCTCTGACTTACTCATTCCTCAAATCTGCACTCACTGAGGTACAGGAGCACAGTGGGTCTGTGCCACTAAGTGCACAGGGGGATGGAAATGCTGGCAGTGACAGTTCCATTCCAGACTGTAAAGAACCATAAAGAGCTGCTGGTGACACCTTAGTCACCAGCTGTTAGCCACGTTCCAGCCTTTACACACAGATAGAGCTGCAGTTTCATGATACTAAAATATTTCTGAAATCCTGGAGGAGAACCATATTAAACACAAGAAAGTGTGCATAGACTGCATCAATTGAAATGTTTACATTAATTTTCATGAACAGGGGCTTCCTTTAGCTGGCTTAAAGGTTCATGTGCTTTGTGGTCAGGGTAAAGAGAATTGCTGTCTTTATTTGCAGTTCAACTTGGCACTGAAGTAGCAAATAAACTTTCTCTATGGCTGCTTTCCAAAGCAAACAGAACTTTTATCTTTACTTGAAACTTTTATTAAAACAATGAATATCACATCTAGCATGTATAAATTCCTTCTGTCCTGCACTAAAGTGGAGCATGCAGGAAGGATAATTTGGGTAATTAGCTCAAACTAAATCCTGGGTTGGAGGAAAATTCATGCATAGTGCAATGTGTTAATGTGGAAGGGTGATCAGATCTTGTGCTGCTCTGTTCACCCTCTTAACTCTACCGTCTCCAGAAAAAAGAAACTTGACTCAAATGCAGTTCTCCTGGGAACCCTGCTCTGGCATGGTTCCTTTTCTTCCATTCACAGTGAACCTTCTTTAGAAGTCATAATCTGCCCTGGAATCTGGTTTCGTATTTTGAGTCAGAAAAATACTAGCTCATTCTTCTCTTTATTCCACAGTATGTGATACACCATTTTTCTGATGCTATCAAATATATTTAACACCCCAATTAAGGTTCTGGGATAAACATTTTTAATATTTAACTCTAATATAAAACTTGGACTCTCCCCTACATAGAAAGAAAATTTACTTGAATTTGGATCCTTGATATTTGACACTGGTAATAGACTGTTCACTGTTTCCAGCCATTCATGGATATGTTCCAGATAAGTCCCTGACACATAAAAGAATTTTATGTTATTTGAATACTCTTATGGTAGCTGGAAGCATTTTTCAACAAAGGACCTCACTCAGGGTGATATATTTGGTGAGCAAGCTTTCCAAATAATTCTTCACTAAGCTGCACTGTACTGCTGCACACTGGTAATGTACATGTTAGAGATGTTGTACTCAGCACAGATGTTCCACCAACACAAGTATTTCAAGCTGAGAAACTGCTGGCTACTAATCCTACATTATTTAAAAGGAACCCTATTTATACATCTACTGCTACTGCTATGAGAATGTTGTAAAGATGAAAGAAATGTTACCCTGATATAAAACTTCAGCAAAAAAAAACAAATCCCCAGTTTTGTGGACAAAGAGAAATATTCTAGAGAATGCCAAATGTGACTTCTTGACTGTTCCTTTAACAAGACAAAAACAGGCACTTCAAGAGCAGGCAGACATTGATTTGCTTGGGGAGGTTGAATGTCTGAGCAATATCAGTTTTGTAGCACATTTCCTACATGGGGCAAGGAACTTCAGCAGGTCTATCCTGCAGGCCATTTATCTAAGAACACAGCAGATGAGAGGCAAGCAGAAGTGATCTGGGCATTAGTGGCTATGCAGCCATGGAAAAACTCAAGAACCTACCTAGAAAGTGTTAGATAATTGGATGTCAGCCTGAAGTAGTATCTGTGCTGCTATGACAGCACTGGCAGCTGAAGACACTGGCATTTATCTTTTAAACATGACCTAATTGTCATTTCTTCCATTAGTGCTAATTGCTCTAAGTGGCCCTTATGTATCAAGCTCTTATGTCAGTTGAATAACATCTGCTCCCTGCTCATGATGAAGTGTTTTAAACTAGAGAAAATTTTTCTCATATGGATCCTGTAGAGCATTTGCTCTACTCTTTCTGTCCTGTGTGCTGAGGAAGGGCAGTGTGCAGAGCATCTGTTTTACCTTATCTGCAGCTGGAATAGATTCTCCAGGCAAAGGTGAGAAGCAGAAGGGGACCCAGGGGTTACAGCAGCTACACTCAATATCCCCAGTGTCTCTTTGCACTGACACACCTGATTTCAGACCTCTGTTTAGTACTAGATTTATAAGGATATCCCAGTCTCTGAGCCTCAAAACCTCTTTGAGTCTCTAAAAGATTCAGAGAACAGAACAGAAATAATATAGCCGCAATACAAATTGCACTAGAAAACTTTAACATAAGCCAGCTTGTGAAGAGAAGGATTCTCTTTCCATGAACATGGAAAGAATCACACCTCATCCATCCTGTGATGTATGCAATCTGAAATTGCCATTGAATGTCATCCACAGATATATATAAACAACAAAAGGCATTGGCTCTGTTCCCCTCTTTTGTGCAGCATGTACAAATTCTGTTGTATTTTTTCCTTTTTGTTATTGTATTGCCAATCCTGAATGAAAGAGTTTACCAATATATAAAAAGATTTGGATGGAAATATAATACCTGCAGTTTTGTAATTTGTCTTTTCTAAAACCCCAAAACACCATGCATAGCTTTTTCAAATTGAAATCTGCAGTCATGCCCCAGCCACAAAAACATGCCTATGCTATCATGTGGATCCCAGAAATTACAGTTTGTTTCTGTAATCCTAACTGCAGAAAGTCTCCAAACTTTTTATTTTGGAAAAAACATATTTCTATGTTGTTATTAAACCTTTTAAGATCACTTTCTATGAATGCTATTATTTCAAATGAACAGGTTGGTATTTCAGAGGGAATTAAAAGGTAGGTAGTTTACCAAAACTAATACCTGATTGACTTTGTTTTGAAGAATGTTTGAGTAGACAACAGTCTCAAATTAAAGCAATTTTGTGATCCAGATCTGGCCAGGCTTTGGGCAAAGCCATTTATGTCCTTGTCCATATTGATGACTTTTCTCTAAGCTGCTTTAGAGGTGACTCCTCAGTGCTATGAACTGTATCAAGCTCCACACTGCTCCACTGTGTCTGTGGATTCAGCTTGGATGCACTGGGGTTTGTATGTTTGTGCCAGTTAAGATTAGAGACCTCTGCTAGTAGGCTTTGTTTTATTGGTGTATATTTTACCTCCCTGTCACTTACTATTATTCTTTACACAGTGCTGAGTTCCTGCCACAGCCTGGGTCATCAGAGGGATATCTATTAGTGCATCTGCTTATATAAACCATGTTCTAGTGGTAAAATCTTTTGCAAAAATCTTCATTTAAAATTACCATTATTTTGCTAGCACATTCCATAAGTTTCTGAGTTGTGACTAACTATATGCAATTTATCTAGGAAATCATGTTTTTAAGTGATATGAACGGTGCTGGTAACTGAAAATAATAAATTAAAATGCAAACAGGAGGCAGTTGTTCAGAAATTTTGGTGGTTCTGATGCAGCTGGTTTGGGCTGAGACTTTTCTTAGCCTTGTTCCATAAGCTACGATTTTCCATTCAGAATCATTTGAAAAGTGCAAGGACGCAGATTTGATGGCATTGGTCAAACACTCATTTTCTGGCCATGCTTGAGACACAGATATAAATGGATTGGTAGTCCTGTGGTGGTCCTGTGGTGGTGCAGACCCAGCCAGTGTGCCAAGAGTGGTGCGATGTCACTGTGTGATGAAGTACAACAGAGTCTCAAATGCATTTTGCCTTTTAAGAAATGCTTCCATCTCCCACACTAATAAGGGCCAGGAGGAGCTATTTCAGCTGGTAACATGGTTAACACATACTTTCTCAATGTAGTAGCTGTTCTGTCTTTCCTGTCATGAGGATATATGGATTTCATTTTTTCACTCAAGACTGAGAACAGTCGGGATTTTCTGTTTTCTGCTGAAAACTGTCAGTTTTTATGGAAGCAGAACAACCTCCCTAGGCAAAAAATGAGACTTATATCTGTGCCTTAAAAAAATTGATCTAAACTAATTTCAGAATAGAAACTTTTAGATAAATTCCTCTTATCCTTTGACACTTGGTCTACATTTCCCTCATTTTCCAGGACAGGCTTTATCAATAGTGCTTTTTGCTATGTGCTGGTAAATGTCTGCATAACTTAGAAGCCACAGGCATCCAGGACAGAGTGAAGGAACAAGCAGTACCTGATGGAGGCATAAAATAGCAAGTGTTTGTGAGAGGTACGAGGAAGGTTTTCATGCGGCTCAGTTTATCCAACTGTGAAAACATTGCTCGGGATATTAGAGAGCGGCTGCTCCGAGCTCTTTTGGCTGCTGACCAGGATAAATGGTCCAAGCAGAGGAGCTGACTGCAGATTAGTTACATATAAAGAAGACACAAAGAGAAAGGAGAAACATGACCCAAGAGAGAGCAGCATGTGGGTTGAGAGATTAATCAAGCATTTCCTGAGTTATTTTTCCCTATGTCCTGCTCCTCAGTGAACTCTACTCTTTCCCTCTTTCTCAATCAATCCCACCTTGCTCAGTTCTATGGGTTTACACACAGAGTTGCAAAAGTTATCACATCTCTTTCTTCAAGAATGCTCTCTGGTTTGAGACACAATGATACAATTGCTGAAAAAAACCCAACAAACCCCAATACAGGAAGGGAACCGTTCAACTCTACCACCACAGTTTTCATTGAAAATATTATATGAAATTCACAGACAAAACAAACAATTATGGCTTTTCTCCATTATGACATCTCCCTCAATCACACTTCCATGTCTTTTTCCCCACTCTGAACATAATTCTTACTCTTACATTTGATTCAACTGTGTGTAAGTTTGCATCTCAGATGATCTTTCTGCACTCATCAGCACTCCATGAATGCCCCTGAGAGCTCGTCAGTCATCCCATTGCCATTCTGAGCTGTGTTCAAAGAACAAACTCAAGGAGAGTTCAGACAACGTGAGAATGAGTTTATTTAGTGTTCTTGACAAGCTGGAAAGATCTCCATGTTCCAGGATACTCATTTGTATACTGAATTTTCATCCTGTTTGAATCTGGCTGAGCCCTTTTGTACAAAGCCAGTATTTTGCCACAATCTACTTAGGAATAGTTAAAAGCACTGCAACAAAATTGTATCCTAAATCTGGAAAAAAAGCTGACAAAATCTGAAATCTGTATGAAATTTGATACTTGTCTGCCCCTGATTTTATATGCAAACTGCTCAGATACCATTTAAAATATAACAATGTGAAATCTGTTGCTGATAATTGCAGCAAGCTGGAGATGATTCTACTTCCAACCCATCTAGCATCTCTAAAATAGTAGGTATAAGCATCCCTGACTGCTGAAGTAATATTGCACAGAAACCACTTGAATATAAATCTACCACAAAGACACCTGAAGGTTTGCAGTATTCAGGACATGCTCTGGTCAGCACTTTTGCTATCACAGAAATGTATAACTGCAAGAGATCTTCCTTGCAGAACTCACCCTTTAGAGCATAAAATGAGGCATTATCACCTACACAGAGAACAAGTTTTTGTTTGACCTTATCTCCAATTGTGAAGGATTGCAAAGACTAAAAGGTGCCCTGCTGTAGTGATTTTTTCCCATTAAGGTACTCTTAATTGAGTTTCCTACTCATTTTTTTCTGTCACCTAAGTTAAATAGTCCTGTCGTAAATTAAAGAGTGGTATTCTTATGATTTTAAAGTCAGACAGAGAATCAGCTCTCTAACGAGCTTATGCACATTGGAGAGTCTCACACATGACATTTGATGACCTTTTCCACAAATCTTTAATAATTTTCACTTTGCCAAGATATGATCATTTCAACTTTGCCAAATACTATATTCTTTACCTCAGCAACTTATAATGTTCTCCTGTGGAAAATCTGATCTATTGGGGTTTTTTTCATAGATAAATAAAATTTATTATTGCTAACAGTGCCATGCACATTAATGATGACCTGGTATCCCCACAGTATGATATATAGAATCTCCTTGCTATCCCACTTTTTCAATATTTCTACAAAGTAATTGGCAAATTGCTTGATAACCTGCTATTATACACCTCTGTCATCACACCTATTTCCATGTTACACTGCAGCCTGTGCACAACCTCCTGTTCTGCAAAATTAACCCATGCCATTCAAATCTTTCTTCATGCTATTTAATTCTTAAAACAGTATGATTGCAATGCACTTTGACTATATAAAGCATTTTCTATCATTCATTCATACTTATTTGAATATTATTTGAGTTTGTAGAAACCAGTGAAGAACTGTATCATTTTATCAGCAGCAACACTGATTACTGCTGCCTAGTATGTTTTTAAATGTAGTTCAGTTTCACAGTTCACTGTGCTTACAACACATTTTTATAGATGGTTGCTTTGCCATATACATGCTGTACTTCACGCAACCACTTTAATGTGTTGTTTTTACTACAAATAAATCTGTTCTCTGCTGGGCATTTATCACTTGTTTTTATGATAAGTTCATATATCTTAAATGAATGTTCTTTTAAGTCTTCTATTGCAAAACACAGTTTTAAGCTACCTTTTAAAATTCACATTTGTGTGTTGCAGTACTAATGACAGAGCACAAATGGAATTGGAATTCCCTTTCAGATGAGCAAGTACAAAGGAAAACATGTTAAGACTGTCGGTATTAAACTCCATTTTAATTCCTTTATGAGACCATTCCCTAACTCTTCAAATTCAAATATTTGTTATGCTCTCCAGTTCTACACTATCATGATTAATGCTTTCCTCTGTGGGCCATTTTTAGTAGATTGTTGTAACCTTCTCACATCATAATTTAGTGTGGCTTTCCCAAGTGTTAGACAAAGATCTATTCTCATTTTCATTCTTGGCCAAGTTTCTTCTTAGAATGCTTTGATTACTTCATTCTTTCCAAACACTACATTGTTTCATTTTCCAAAGATTATTATAAGACAGATATGACTTTGTAGAAGACTAGTGGGAGATAAATTTTCAGCTAACTTAATTTCATAATACGTGCCAAAGCAATAGTTATAATTCCAGCCTAGATAAAGGCCTTATGTCTCGGTCAAAATGACAACTACAACCAAAGTTTAGTCATAACTATGACAAATTTCACTTTCATAAGTGAGGTTTTATTCATTTGTTTGAAGAATTTTGGGGTTTGTATGGTTTCATTTGGTGGGCAGGATTTCCCCCCCAAAATCTTCATATATCTACTTTTGTTATTTGGAAAGCTCATTTGAGAGTCCCAAAGGACCTTGAATTCCTTCAAGATTAGAGTTTTAAGTTTTCAAGCATAGACTTTTATTTCTAGTTAGTAAAACATTTTAAGCATTAAATTATTGGTTGCTAAATATTAAACTTAAAAAAAAATAAGTTGTCATTTACATTTAGCTATGGTTAGTCGGTGAAAATTGTATATTTGAAAGGTGTAGTTCTATATTTATTTGAAGTTGAATCCACTAAACCACAAAGAAATGGTTTTCTAGTCTCCTGCTTCTAGAAAATCAAATAGAAGCTTGTAATTACTTGAACTGCACACCATCTTCAGCAGGAGTCAGAGGAGCTGGAGGAGTAGGTATGTCAGGGAAGTAGATCAGCATTCTTGGGGTTTAACATACTTCAGAATAACTCTCTTTGTTTAAAATATTGTTCAGTGGTATAATGAGGAATTGAGAAGCATTCATGATGTGCTCCTACTTTGAGTTCCTACTGTTAAAACTTCAGTATATTGTCATATGCTGAGCAACAAGAAATATTTTCATTTAATTTGTTTGATTTGAAGCAGGTATTTGGAAAAAAAAAATCTTAGTCCTCCACAGATTTTGAATTTTTATGTGGTTGTAACAGCTCATTTTTCTTTATCTGATTAAATGTCTATGGAAAGCTGTTCAAACAGGTTCATCAGTAACATATGTCAACCACATAAAATTAGGCCAAGCACTGCCATCTGTTAGCAGCTATTTTCTTAGCTTGGAAAGTTCAGAAAAGGAAGAGCAGCACAGAAATCAGTTCTGTGAGAGAGTATTGAGCACTAAACCGAGCAAGCCAGAGGAATCACAGAACACTCTGAGCTGGAAGGGACCCACAGGGGTCAGCAGCCCCAATAAGTGCATGGCCCATGTGGGTCCCACACCCACCAGCTTGGTGTCAGTGCCTGCCCATCTCAGGGTGAGCATTGCCAGCGGCACAAGGAGGCAGTGAAACATCCCATCACCCTTGAGATGCAGGGGAATGTTTGTCTTCTGTGGGTCCTACATAAAATCTTTCTTTGTATCCACTGTATAGCCTTGCAGTCTGAGCCCTGGAAAGAGCCACTTTTCTCTCTGTAAGGAATAGTTTTTTATCACAAGAGTATCTTTACCCAAAAGTAAAAATGTTTCAGCACCTTTTTGCAGTTTTTTTATGTATAGTATAACTTAGGTTACAATGCTAGAAAGACTGTAGGCCAACATATTTTTTAAAATAACTATAAAATCCTGAAATTATCAAAGTGATTAAGTACACAGTAAAGGTCTGCACTCAGAATGCCCTAAACTTTGGTTATTCAGTGTTATTTTTTGTGATATTCTTGAAACTGAATGAGGCTTTTTTCCCTCTTGCAAAAGCCACCTGAAATAATTTAGTTTTATTAAAATAATTTTTAAATTAATGGATTAATAATGCACCATAGCATCTGTAATAGTACTGCAGCTCCAGATCTCACAAATATTATAGAATTTATGGGACTTATAGTCCAGCTGGGAGACCTATTTAGGATGATAAAGAATCAAAGCAATGTCCTTAGAGAGAAGTACAGTTATGTAGTTTAGTAAAATGTTTTGAAATAACAGTTTAATACAGATAAGAAATTATAAATTCAGATTTGGGTCAAGCATAGTTTAAAGATTTTAATTAATTTTGACTTTCACCATCTGAAAAAAAGACTCAAAATAATTAACATCCATTAAAAAGTTTAGTTTGTAAGATCTGTGTTACCTATTGAGAATATATTGTTGTTAAATGAAATTTCCAACCATTTCTAGTTTAGACATTGTATAAAATTCTGTCTCTGCCAATTAGACATGCATTAGTCCCTCAGCACAAAGCAATTTTACCATGTGATGTTCTAATGCAAAA
Organism: Erithacus rubecula; assembly: GCF_903797595.1. Classification (NCBI taxonomy): domain Eukaryota; kingdom Metazoa; phylum Chordata; class Aves; order Passeriformes; family Muscicapidae; genus Erithacus; species Erithacus rubecula. The sequence continues at coordinate 8,470,640 of NC_136662.1, forward strand.
GGCACGACACATGAAAAAAGCACTGCCTTTGCAGAGTGGATATTTAGTTATTCTTTAGGTAGTCATTTGTGGCTTTATGAAAGGACAAATGTTAAAATAAGGAGAGAAAGGCGTTCTCTTGCAATGGGAGAGGGATACAGAAGATTACAATACAACGTACAATATAATCATACATTTACTGCAGAAAACCAACCACAGAAATATATACATTCATTCTGAAGTTCTAGTGGATGTTCACCTACTTGAAGTTAAGGCCAACAGCTCCCCCACCCCCATAAACTACTGCCTAAGGGGAGAAAACATCAACAAATCAAACAAACCCAAACAACAAAACCAAAACACATTCGTGACTTATCCATGGATCTCAGTTCCCTAGCTGCTCAACTTGAGGCTTTTGGATTATAAGATGACCTAAAGGAGCTAAAAACATTCAGAATATGCAGGTAGCTGTTTTGTAAGTTATTTTAATCAATGCATTATGAGGGTTTTGAAAACTGCCAAGCTGCAAATAAAAGCCATTCCCAATCCACAATCCTTTTAAATATCACCTGCAAAGCAAAAAAAGGAAGCAAAGTTGTTCCTCCCTTTTATCACCTAATGATTAGCACATATGCCCATGAAATTCTCTTCAGACTGACAGAATCCAAGTACATATTGCCAAGTGAGAGATGTGGATGTTGGAGCCCACTGCCCTGGGCAGTGGCAAAGTTGTGCAATTTCCATTAAATGGGTAGAGGCTACAATTCAATAAACCACGTGAAGAGGGAAAAGCAGAGGAAGGACAGCACCACACAGAGTAGGAAATGACCAGTTCTGGTTTTAGCATGACTGTAAACTAGAAGAATTTTTGCTCACCCTCTCCATAGCGTACTCCAGCCCTCACACTGACCTAATTCCTTAGTCCCAAGTCAGTGACTCAACAGAAGGATTTCCCAAGGCATGCCAGCAATGTGCAGCACCTGAGGGGAATCCCATTCCTCCTTGGCCTTACCACTCTCTCCTGAGTGCTCAGGTGTGCTGGAGCAGGTCACTCTGATACCAAAGGCTCATATACCAAAGACTGACTGCAGAAAGGACAAAACAGCCACCCCCATCACTTAGCAATCCACCCCAAATATGGGATTAATTGAATTATTTGTTTATTTGTTCATTTGTGGGGGCTACAATAAAGGTGGGGGCTCTACTCCTACCTTCCAAGTACTCCTCTTGCATTCCTGCTTCCAAGAATGTTGGTTAAGGCCTCAACTTCTCAGACTATTGTATCTATATTGGAATACAATCATAAAATATAATGTTCTTTTCTACGTTCCTTGTTTGCCTGGATAGATTTATGTCATTATTTTAAAACCAGTGTTCATTCGTAAGGATTGCATTACCACAAGTTTTTCCCTTGTCTGCATTTATTTACTCATTTTCCCATAAGAGAAGAAATAAATAACTTTAGAAATTGGTTGGACTCAGTTCATGTACTAATCATTATATATATGTATAGAAGTAAAAAAATCCAAAAAACTTGATATGGCAGTTGCCACTATAAACAAAATTAATAGATTCTAAGGCATGAAAATACATTTACTTGAAGGAAAAAGAAGACTTCTTATCTTTCAATTGGTTTTTTAATACAATCAAATTAAACAGCTTTGAGGGAGGAAAAGTAGAAAAATACTCTAGTTGTAACTGGTGTTCTGGGCCAGGTAGATTCAGTATGCTGTGTAATTGACAGTTCCAGTCTTCCCTTTCTACCCATGAGAAAAGCCTTCAGTGTCTGTTACTCTGCTGTTCAACTGGTTATGGGGGGCATAAAATGGTGTCTTTCTTATGAGAAATTCATTGAGATATACCAATTGCACCACCTGAAAATCCCCTACTTTACAATTCAAGAGGATAAAATTATGTTTAATAGTAAATAAATTGTTTCAGAAAAAAAAGTCAATTTGGAGATGGTGTTCTGGGTATACTGATTGTATCCTCTTATTACTACAGATTTATATTTGCATTCACACTTGCTAGATTTAGCTAACTTGCCACAATGAATTATTTTAAAAGTCAAGGAGCAAGGAGTTTCCATCTACAGAGGTGAATAATGATTGACTAATCTTTCTGGATGTTGCCAGTAGTAAATGTCTCCAGATTTTGGCTCACACATCTTTGCCATAATGTCTAAGGTGACAAGTAAATTCAGCTTGAAAAATGTAGGAAATACTAGTGCTGGCATATACTTAGTAGACTCAACATATCCATCAACACCACGTATTTATCCTCAAAACTAAATTATGAATTTTTGTGCCTTGGGTCTCCTACTGTCCTTTTCTTAAAAAAACGAAGTGAGAAAGATGACTCTATTTCCCTGCCTACGAATCTTTTCCATTTGCTTTTAAAAGCTACTTCTTGTTCACCCACTCTACATAACATTATTGTCAAGTATTTTTCTCTGATAGTAGTGATCACATCATATCCTTCACAAGTAGTGTAAAGATGTGTCTGTGTCTCTCTCATGACACTTCTAGTGACTGGAAAAATATTCCCAGATAAAGACATCAGTGAATTGATGGATTCACAGTTTCTGCTAAAGCAATCACTGTAACTTGCAAACCACTGCTTCCAGACATGGGAAACATCCTGAAGCAGGTAAATTTAAAATTATTTTTACATGTTGGAAGCAGTTGTCAGTGCACCACATATCTACCTAGATTTATTTTATTTCTCCCCAGGATCAACATGCAATGTCAGATATTAAGTCCTGTGGAGACACAATAACATTACAGAATTCATGCCAAGAGTTCCACCTCTGAGACTCTCTGTGCATTAGCTATCGAAACAGCTGACAACTATTTATTTCAGTTGCTCTATAAAAACTCCCTCAAACTTTCTAAAATTAGTCTCTAAACCACATAAAGATACAATTACAATCTTTGTGAGCTTATTTACATAGCTAGTATATGTGACTTTAACAAAGAAAAATATGATTGGCCCATAATAATTAACAATATCAGTTTCATCAAGAAGTGATAATGCTTTGTTATACCTCAAAACTGGTATTTTTTATAGAGGCAGAATGATCTTCACTAGAACCTGAGAACCACCTTTCTACCCTATATAACCTTCAGACCATACATTAATCAAATAACGAGTGTTAAGAAATATTTCTCAGAACAGTTAGAATTTTAGCATAATTTAAATTAATTTTACTCTGGATATTATAGTGGCTGTCAATATCATAATGTTCTGCCAAGGAGATGCAAGGTGCCTATTTCCAGTGAGACACAGATCAGACAATAGCCAATGGCAAATCCAAGTTTCACATCCTAATCTCTTGAAGTGAAATCCTTCCCCCTCTAGAAATCAAGGGGAGTTTCACTTTTGACTTTAGTAGGAAGGACTTAATTTGTAAAAAAAAAGAAGACTTCTTTATTGAGATCCTTTAATTTTGTATCTTGTTGGCTGACACCTTTTTAAGAAGTTCAGTTCTGAGATCTGTTCAGTCACAATCCTTAGTTTTGCAAACCTCAGGGGGTCCAATTAGAAGCAGAGAGAAATTTAAACAGGTATATTTTGCCACTTAACCACAGAAAACCATTTTGTACCAGACACATAAAAAGCACATTTAATTATTAAAATGAATTTGCAAGCATGAAGGAAGTTCAGGGAGCATGGTTAAAAGGTAAAGTTTTCTAATGCTGTTCAGTTTTCATGGGCTTTTACACTCTCATCTGAACTGTTCACATTAGCCAACCAAACTGTATAATAATTTATCATGATTTTCCCTTTCTAAGTAGGAAAAAATCAGTACTATTTAAACTTGTTCTACTCATTTACTTTTTAGATTACTCAAATTGAAATTTAACATTTTTCACTTTTTATTGTCAGACATCAAACACTGAAAAAGCATTTAAGTATTCCTTTTGACAGAGTCCTTCTTAATTGCAAAAGGAACCAAGTTCAGTGCTGTTATTTAGTTACATTTTAAAATGTTTCTTGGACTCTCTACAATCATTTTATTCTCATAGACTGGATGATGTCTCCAGCATGACTAGTCCAGACTCTGGATGCACGCTCTCCTGACTTTATAACAAATACTTGTCATCTGCCAAACTCAACTTGCTAGGGCTTAGTCTACATTGTAGTTGGAATAGAAAAAGCTAGGATATCCAAGCAGAGAGTTTGGTACAAAAAACCCCCAAAAAAACAAAAAAGCCCCAACAAAACAAAACAAAACAAAACAAAAATTCAGGAAGTAGACAACAAAGGCACTTAAAAGAGACCACAGACTTTCAGGGGGAAATCTCAACTGAGATGGATTTCAAAACATAAGAAATATTAAAAAGGAATCAAACACTTTGTCATCACTTGTCAAGTGGCTCTTTCAACATGTCTGTACCTGACAGATTGCTCTCCCTCCTTCCAGGAACAAAAAGACTGTACAACCAATGTTAATATTGACATTACACAGGCAAAACAATCTCATGAACCACCATGATGGACAAGAGAGGAAAACCAGAGACTGTGATGAACACATGGAGCAAATTTTTGGACATGATCACTAGCACAGTCCCCTCTCTGTACTAGTGCTTTTTACTTCTAAACAGACCAGTTTTATAAAGTCAAATAGTCAACATATTCAATGCACTTTTCTCCATGATCCCTCCAGAGTTTTTACCCCATAATTCACTTAGCTACTTTTACTGGTTTCTTTGTCATAAAACTTCTTCAACCATTTTGCCAAAGTGCAGTCCAACAAATTTTGTGGCGATTCCTGATGTGAAAATTTACGTAAAATGTTTCATTTGATTAATTTAATTATTTTTCTAAATGAGAAAGCCAGGAACTAGCATTGGGTATTTTCTGCCAAGAGAGAATCTGACTCCCTGGAGTAAGTTTTCATGAGAAAAAAAACACAGCCAGCTCAAAGTCAGGCTTTAGATGAAAACAGATAACCTCTCCTGCAGAAAAATGATAAAACTCTTCTATCACTTCCTCTGTGTCAGAAGACAAGAGCTGGAAATCAGCAGGCTAAGTACATTGGCCAAGTGTGTAATTTTCAGTATAGACTGTTGAGCTGTTACTTTTGCACGTCTCTCTGCAGTCTGATGTGGACAAAGCACAGCTGCCAAGTGTGCAGTGCTGGGACAAAGCAGAAATAATGAAGTGTTACAGCCCAATAGGGAATGCAGGTTAAGGATTTAAACAGGCAAAAGTGTGAAGGGCTGATGCAGAGCAGTCCAGCTGCCAGAAAAAGGAATAGGCAAGAGGGAAAAGTACCTGCAGTAATCACGTCAGAAGAGGCTACCCAGGCCTACAGTCAGGACAGTGGCCAGTCATTTATTAATATTTTGAAATCTGATTTCAGTTTAAACTTCAGAAAAGAGAAACTAACAAATTCTATTCGCTGGATTGAACAGTGCATATGAAAAATGCTGAAGTTATCTGGAAAAGAAAAGGACAGTGTGGGGCTGTGGATATCACACAGGAAACGTTAAATGATGGCAGTAAAATAATAATTTAAAGAAACAAATTAGAAAGCCCCACCAGCAATAAAATGCACCGATGCATGTTGTATAAAACTGCAAGAATTACAGCCTAAAAAAAAGTGGTGACCTAAAATTATTCAAGCACCTCTCAAGATAATAATAATGCAGATCCAGTATAAGATAGTTAAAAGAATGAAAAAATATTTACAATAACATGTCTAAAGATAGCAAGACAAGGGGTATGAAAATATTTTTCTTTGGATCATTTAATCTCTGGAATAATTTCCGTTCTTCCTGTTAGAAATATAATACTGAACTGAATGAAGCTCTGATGAAGAACTGAAAGCAAAGGAAGCAGAAAGGAAAGTAAGATCCCAAAGGTAAATAGGTGTAATATAGACAGGAAAATATAAGATTTAGATCTACAGTATTATTCTCCAGTCAATTAAAGGAAATGCAGCCTGTTTTTCTACCTCTATTACCCTCCCCATAGCCCCAAGATTTTAACTGGGTTCCAGATAAGCACAAAAAATTTGATCCATTTAAAGAATCTGAAGTTATTTAAATTCCATATGAAAGAGTTTTTTTGCCCTAAGAGTGGCAGCTGATAAGAGCATTAAAACACATCACACAAGAGTTTAGGAACAGAGAGGATGGCACATGAAAGTGAGCAGGACTGCAAAATAAAGCAAATGTGCTACTGCAAAACTCTCTTGCCTCATTTCATGAGTGTAATGATCCAAAGTTTAGGGCAGCAGAGTGGCACTTGCTAAACACATCATAACATTTCAATGCCTGGCCTTTAAACAGCTCAGCTGCCCTAGATCATCATGCTCTGCTGAGAATTCCAGGAGAAAAAACCCAGCTTTTGCTGAAGCAGTAACAAGGGGGCAGCCTGCCAGATTAACTTTTAGAAAAACTGGGGAAAAGAAAACAAGGCAGCAAAAAAACAGCCAAATATAATTTGAAAGCTAGGATCTTGAAAAGATACAACTAAAGTACTTTGGATTTTTGAGACTAGTAGTAGGCTAGAAAAATATTCTCTTGTTACACTAAAGCTAAAGATGGAATTGGTTCAGTTGGCTGCTGTAAAGGTGTATCAAGAAACCATGTTTTTAGTGGGCATTATTTTTATGTGTTGGCATCTGCATTCATCTCTCAAAATGAACAGGATGGGGCCATAGACACATGCCAGAGATTGATTACTCTCATTAGAAGGATACCTTCTCATTAAAACTGTGATATAAAATGTTGGAAGATCAGAGGTGTGAGTCCTCTCTGTTCATCTTTCAGATCTTCCAAATAGCTCAGCATACAGAAATTGCCTGCTCTTAACATTGTTTCCAGATGTACTTTTGGCCAGCTTTCATCTTCTATTTGGACTGATATGAATGACCTGAACCTTGGGAACATAATTATACTCTGGGACAAAAATGTTATTCTCTGCAAATAAGGAACAAAAGCTGCAAAGCAAAGATATGTGGTGACTTAACATCTAAGTTGTTCTTCACCCCAGAAGAGAGGGCAAAGGACGTTTTGATTACTCCACCCACTTTTGAGTTTCTATGTATGAGCACATTCCAACATATTCAAGGAGTTAATTACATGGCTTCAGAATCAGTCTTACAGCACTGAGTGCCCATTAAATTACAGATTAGCAATTGTGTTATTATCATACTTTTTTTTTTTTTTTTGAGAAAAAATAGACTCTTTGGAAAAAATGTAGTTGAGCTAAATAATTAAGTCAAAGCTACAGAATTTGAATTTGAACAGTGAGTACTAATCCCTCTGGTAGGGAAAGCAGGACATCCTCAAGTATTATGATGTGCAGTATAACCTTAGAAACACTGCTTATAAGATATATACATATACATATACATATACATATACATATACATATACATATACATATACATACACATATACATACACATATACATACATACAGTGTTACACTGGTGTGGGTGACATTGCTGGGCTGTGTGTGTGACACTCCCGGGGGTGAGTGAACCACTTTGCTGAGAATTCTACTATTAATTTGGTGGAAGAACCTCATTTTGGAGCAAAAGGACAAATGACCAACCAGTTATAGTACAGGTAATTCTCTGGGGACCTCCCATCACATACCAGGTACATATCTTCCATCTAATAAAAAGTACATTTCATCACTGTATAAGACACCAGGGCAATAAAGAGAACAGCACAATTCCAACTGCTAATCAGTTTGATGCCAGTCAGCCCAGCCCAACAGAGAAGGGAAATCTGAATAACACAACACTGTTCCAATTAGCAGAGCCCCAGGCCTTACTGGTGTATTTGCATCACTGTTTATTTCTACCATTCATATTCAGTTAATATTTTACAATTTCCTGTATGTCCTTTACTATACCAATTATTTGGGTAATGCATTCCAAGCAAAACTCATTCAAGCAACATTACCTATAAATGAATTTTGTTTGAGGCACTTGCTTCTTTAGAGGAATAAAATGCTGAGAAGAGGCTTCATCTTGCTGGTGAATACTGGGCTGTTTTTCAGAGTGCTCACTGGGAAGAAACCAGTCCCTGTTAGCACTGAAACCAGCAATGCTGCAGTGAGCTCAGAGGCAGCTTTTTCTCTCTTTTCTGTAAGAATTATTTTTATAAGACAAAATTACTTCCTAATTTTGATGCTGGAGTCTGTGAGTCTGTTCTTCATGGAAGAACCATACATGTGCAGCTCACAGAAAATCCTAACTCTTTAGATCACTTTCTGCAGTTTCCAACTTCTCTTACGTATGACTAAATATGAATTCAGTGCTACATAAACATCTAAATGAACCTTCCTCATCATTCACAAGTGGGATATTAAAACCACTAGACATTTGAAGTTAAGGCACAATACACTAGCTTTCTAAAATTTAACTTGAAAAGGAACAATTGATTTTACTGTAAATAGATCAAATTTGCTTAAGAAAACAATTATCCTACATATCACTGATTTTCATTTATTCAAACAAAATTGTTTCTTCCAGTAAAAGGCCACTATGAGTTCAAATATATTTCATGTCTACTTTTAACAATTGATGTTTTCTTTTAACTAAGGGCAAACATTAACATTTGAACACCATAAATTTAGTTTCCAAGCAGCCATACCATTTAGTTCACTAGAAAAAAGCACAGAAACTGTTTTGCTAAACAGTTGAAGAAAGACCAGTTTAGATAATAGACCTGCTGAAAGGGAGCATCATTATTTGACTTTTTATTACAAATATAGACAGTGTTCCATTGCTTAGGTAGAATCTGAGAACAGTTTTCCCTTTAATATCTGGCTTCTGCACCAAAATTATTTTTTTCCTTCTGAAGAAGGTAAAGCTGAAAAAACATAAGTTCTCCCACCAGTGGGAATCTCTGTCCCATCAAACAAGAGGTCAGCAGTTCACTGCTGTGGAGTCAAGACTGGCTCTTTCAGAAATATTCCTTAATCATTCTTTTTTTGTTGTTTGTTGTTCGGCTTATTGGTTGTTCTGGTTTTGCAGCAGTGGGGGGAGACAAGAAATTCTTGTTGGGATGGGTAACAATATTTTCAAAAGTCTAAAAGTTGTGTCACCACATGGAATTATACATACTAGGAACTACATTTATCTCCTTCTCTTGATATGTTCTAAGACAACCTTTCATATCTACCACATCCCTGTCCCAAGAGAAGTTCAGCAGATGTTGGACAGAGCTGGAAGATTGGCCATAGCACTGCTCTTCTGACCAGAGACTGGTGACAATTGAGCCAGGATCCACAGCATTTTACCTGGCTCTCTGAACCATTATTGCTGAAAATAAAAGTATAAAAGAGAAGCAGAGGCCAGGCTTTAAATTGCTAGCCTCCTGCCCATGCAGCTGGGGTGCCTATTTTGGTTTGTCTTTAGAAATGGAATAGGCTGATATGTTTTCAGTAGGTGGGGAATCAAACATACTAGACCAAAAAGTCAAAGTGAGTTGGATAAGTAAACAGAATATATCAAAGGAACTCAACTCCTTGGCAGTGGTAACAGTGGATTCCAGTGGAGCTTGTGTCTGGAAAATTGGACTCCAGGGCCCAAAGGGATTAATTTTTCAAATTTGTTTTACTTTCCTGTTGCAGATTTGGAACTTTGTACTCTTAGGTCTTCCACTCATTTTCTTTTCCCCTCTAAGAACTGGATAGCAGGTCAGGGAAAAAAAGTTGAAAATATGTACTAATTACACAGTAGATTGAAAGACTTCCTTTCAACTTGGTACTATAAATAGGCAAACAAACAGAGCTATTGACATTAGTCACTATCAAAAAGGAAATTATTTCTCTGATTATTCCACATATACTGTTTTTCTACAACTGTATTTTAAACTCATAACATTGCCACAATATATAATGAGGTAACCATTTTGTCACATCATTGTTATGAAATGCTATTTCACAGCATTGTAAGACACCCCCAAAAAGAGAATGTGAGCACTTACATACTGTGAGGCCATTTACTAACAAGGACCTGATAATAATGTCCTTCTGGGACTGGGACACAGTGCATTGTTTTGGGAAACCAGTAATCTTTAATTCAAACTATAAATTACAATGACTCTTGGCATTCCATCAAAGTGAAGCCTTTGCAAGCATAGCTATTTTAGTTTTTTTCTATTGCATCATTAAAAGAAACAAACTCTGGATCCTTTGCCCAAAAGTTAATAGGAAGAAACGTGACAACTTTCAGATTAACAATATTTAGAGAAATGCTTAAGGCTTCAAGTATACTTTTTAGTCTTTGATTTGAATGTCTGGACTTCTTTGAGACTAAGCAAGTCTCACTTTTAAAGTGGGGTTTTACTGCTAACAACCCTCTCTAGTAATAATATGGAATCATAAAACAGTTTGGATAGGAAGAAATCTTAAAGATCATCTCATTCTAATCCCTGTGCCATGGGTAGGGAAACCTTACACTAGACCAGGTTTCTCATAGACAAAACCAGATAAAGTAGCTGTAATACCTAAAGAAATGTTTCTCTCTCATTACTCAATTCAGCTCATCTAAAGCAAAGGGAAAAAAATCATTTATTTCATTGTATACTGAATGAAGGCCTAAATGAGTGCAAGTTAGCAGATGAAAGTCTGGTTACCTCAGAGCAAAAACAGTTAAAGCCAAATCCTTCAGCTGTTTAACCCAAGTTGAGTGAAATAGTTCATCTACTTGTAGAAAGATCCTTTCTCATCAAGAGGTATTTTAAGGTAACCCACATCACTACATTATGCCAATTCTCTGTCGCAGACATAATTCGTTCTGATTTGAGTGAAATTTTAATCAGCTGCCAGGAGAGCAAGTCCTTCACTGGTGGCATTCAAAACCAGCTCTAATACCCGAGCTGCCTTGGGAATTAGAGCTGACATTATTGTTACAGCTCTGAATGCACATACAATGCATTTTTATCTTGCACAGCTGAAAAAAACTGTTTTCTATGCCTTGAAAATTACAGAGAGTAAGCTTATAAAATAGCTACAAATTACAACAGTTGATAGCTGTTTCATAAGTGTGAAGTGCTACATGTAGATAAGCAGTGACTTGAACTTAGCTGAGAGACATTCTGAACAGCAATTACATTAAAAAAACCAAGTATTTAACCTAAACCAAACAGTTTTAGAGTTTTATTCAAAGGCAACATATCCTGTTTGGGTTACAGTGAGGGATGCCTAACACAAACAACACAAAATTAAATTCTTCCTTCCCAGAGAGCACAGGTGAAGACTTTTCCAGGAGGTTGTATCACACTCTGGGCATCCTACTTTGTGTGCAATGTATGGGAAGAATCAGGAGTGGAGAGAAACTGCAAGCTTTTCAGGTGTGCAGAACATTTGAAAGAACTGAATTTATTCTCTAAAGAGCAGACTAAGGAAAGGTACAGTGAAGCACTCTAAAAGATGCAGAACAAACAAGGGAGGAAGTTGCTGTTCATAAAAAAAAATAAGACCAGAAAGCTAATTTTCAGTCTGCAGCACTTTCTAGCTGTACAATCAATGACATTGACAAAAAAGATTGTGTGGTATGTTCAGAACTCACAGCTTTCTTTCCGTGGGACAAACTTCAGTGCTCTAGGTTTCCCAAGCCCTCCTTATTTGTTGTAAACTTCATAAAATGGGATTGTACTCAATGGTGTGCAAGCCCTAGATAATGTAAACACTGACACATAGGTATGGAAAGCAATCTTCTGAATATGAATCAACACCCAAATCTACTAAATAACTACTTCTTCAGAAAATGTAACTTGCAGCTCACACCTAAGCAGGGCTTCATCAATTTAAGACAGAATTAAATGAACTCACAGTGCCTCATCACAATAGTATTGTAGTAATTGTTGACTTATCCCCTGCTTGAAATATAACTCAGCAACAACAGTGAATTATTCCACTTTTAAGTCTGTATTCCCTTAAGTCTAGGATAATAGCATAATTTAGTTTGGAAAGGACCTCCAGAGATCATTTAGTCAAATCCACTGCTCAAAAGAGGACAAATTAGATTGGGTTTCTCAAGACCTTGTAGAGTTGAGCCTTGACTATAGCCCAAGAGAGAGATCCAAACTCCACTCCAGACAGCATATTGCTTGATGAATTATTCATAAATATGTGTTTCAGCAGGTAAGAATGACCAGGTTGGTTCTGCAGTAAGAATTGTGTTAAGCTTTCCAGGGTTTTGCAAATCTAATTTAAAAAAAACCCATTGCCTTAAATACTTTTATTAGTCATTGTTAAGAAATCTAGAAGCAATGACATTGTCTCACATATTAAATATAATTATTTTTCTCAATATTTGTCTAACTTATTTGGGTACTGATTTTTATATCATACTACTACCCCCAAAGTGGATTATACCAGAAGGATGCACTTGAACTTCCAGTGCGAGTCAAACATGAAATTGGCAGCCTGGGAATTTTCAAATCTAAGCTTTTATACTGCACAACCAGAGAATTTGTGAAACAAAATCCAGCTTTGCTTCCAAATCTCATGTCTGAAACTTCTGCTTGAAGTTGAAGATGCTGATGGTAAGTTTCCTGTGCATGCATCTGTGGCTTATCACCAGAAGTTACAGTTAGCCTGACACTCACCCAATTTCTTTGCCTAGTTAATATATTTCACACCTGCTGCCCATGTACCTGCACAGCCTGAATATTCTATAAACAGCATGCACCTATACTCCTGACTATAGAGATATTTTCTGCTTTGCTTCTGAATTCTCATCTTTCCACAATCTTAAAAAGTAGAATCCTGTAAAGGCAAAATTAAGCACTTATAGAATATGAAACAACTTTGTTGTCTGCCATCTTTATGGAAAAATATACTCATTAAAAAAAGGCAGGGGAAAAAAGGAAAAATAAGGAAAAAAACCCACTAAACTCACAGTTAAGCCCTGATACCATTTTACCACTGATTTTATTTGGTCCCAAGAACATTATAAAGCCATTCTAAAAGGGAAAGTAGGGATTTGTTACCTGGTTTCTCACAGGTACAAATCATTAGGACATGGGGACATATGTGAAGGAACTAAATAATCTTCATTCCTTCCTGAAATTCTTAAAATCTCTAATCATGCTCTGAAGAGAAAAATTAACAACAATTAGGTCATATGCTTAGTATTTCTAAAATGTGTATCTTAGTGTTTGTTGCAGCAAGGTACACCACACTTCTTGGAAATACTTGAAACAGCCATGCAGTAAGCTGTGGAAATTGGTTTTTAAGTACCAGATTTTGTTCATACATTTTTCTTTCAGTGATTTATTTAAAGCAGTTGAAAGATACAACAGTGGTTTTGCAGTAATGAAAATTCCATTTCTTGTAGCACTTGTGTCTTGGCTCCATAGCTGCTGATTTGCTCCAAAATCTATTACATAATAAAATGGGATTTCCAGACAGAAGTCAGTACTTCGTTGCTAGATATATATCAGGCAAAACCTCTTTTACACGTTGGCTGCTAATTATATGCTATTGGTTCTTGACAGAAATACTTTCTGGATTCCATTTATTTTTTTGTTCTCATAAAGATATTTAGAGAAGACCCCATAGCATACTTCCATCTTATTTTCCACAAAAATCTGTCCATCTTTTACTGGGACAAAGTGAGACTTTAAAATGAGCAAGTGAATTCGGACTCTGGTTGGAATTTTTTAAAAACCTTTTTTCCTAAATTTGACAATTTGAAATTTAAAAGGTGTTTTCTGAGGAAGGCATACATCAAAAATAGCAGAAGTAGCAGAACAAACTGTCAGAATCTAATATTCGATGAGCAAGGAAGTATTACCATTTCTAAGGAGAAGTGGTGTGTAGTGTTCAAACTTAAATACTGGATCAGGGTGAAATTCAAGATTATAAACAAGTGCTTTGCCCAGGAAATTTCCACTCCATGAAAGGGTGAATCTTTTTGAAGATGAAATTTTAACATTTTGGAAAAGTTGGTTGCTGGTGTGTTGGTTGGTGGGGGTATACTCTGTTTTGGTTTGGTTTGGTTTGGTTTTTTTAGGCTCTGAAATCAAATAATTCAAACAAATGCCGGAAGAAATAATTTGTCCTTATCAGACTCCTTCCTTATGTCTTGCAACTCTCACCAACCCTTTCAGTTATGTCTCCAAACACCATTCTCACCACAATCAACTTCTAGCTCTCCTATCCTGCAGTGTGATACTGACACCTACAATTTAAATAAGACATCAAGCTACAGCTGTTTGCACATGGCCACTTTGAAATAAATAAGGAGGATATTCTTCTATCTATCACTTTTCACACACACACAGTTTGTTTTTTCAATACTTTAAGATTTTCCATAAACACAGGCTACCTTGAGGTTTTTTTCTATGAAACTAAGGTCTGATATTGGTGAAAATGGAGCTTTTCATAATAAGTATTAACAGGTCTATTAGTACTCTGATTGGGTTTGGAAAGATTCTTTTTTTAAACTAACCAAAATTCTGGATCTCCTTTTCCCAAAGGTGGAAAGACTATTTTTAATATTTTTAACTTATTCCAACTCAAATACCTCCTCACATCTGAAAAAGACATTGAACAGTCCACATGGTGTTCCCTGAAAAAAAAGTGAATTTTATTTTAAACATATTTATGGGACCCAAATGTTTCATTCAAAACAGCATTAAAAGGTAAAAAAACCCCACAAACCTAGAGAATTTCCATATATGTTTCAAAATTTTAACTCTTCTACAGTTAAGTCCCACTGGAAGAGTAGTGCACAGATAATAAAAGTCCATACACTTCATATTTGATCATTAATTTAAAAACTTAACTAAGAAAATGGCATCTTATTTTGTGAAAACTCCAAATATGCCAGAAGGAAGAAGAGCCACCATTTCCTTCTGAGCCTTTTTAACTTTTCCTGTCACCCAGAGTTTATTCCATAGACCTCCAATCTAGAGCTGGCAAAATGTTCCTTCATTAGAAGTAAGTAAATATATTTCACAGATGTGTAAAAATAAGATTTTACTTCCTTGTGAATAAGGCAGAGGTGACCTTGCCAGTGGGTGAGGTACATTAAGCTGTAAGACCTTAGTGGAACAGCTACTGAATTATAAACGTTCACATCCTTTACCTGCAGCTGCAGTGAGCACAACTTTTCAGGAATCTGGAATGGACATGGGTGTTTTGCTGGAAGTAGGGGTCTACTTAGACCTCACCTTAAGTTAGTCCTCACCTCTGTGTTATCTCTGGCGTTTAAATTAGCTGGAGATTACAAGGGGAGCCAAAAACCAATTGCCAGTCATCTAGCAAAAAATGAGTAAACAAAAGGAGCAGAAGAATAGTATTTTCAGAGTACTTTCATGGCAGTTACAAAATTATCACAAGACAAAAATTTGGCAAAATACAGACTTGGATCAAAACTTTTCAGACGTGCAAAAGCAAGCTGCAAGTATAAATGGGGGAACAAAAAAATAGTTAAGAAAGAAGGAAAGAAATCCCCTAGATACTGAAGAAGGGGGATAAAAAATTAGGAATTTATTTCCTAATTCAAGAAACAAGACTGGACATGCTAGAAAAGGCAACACATGGCTACATAGTTTTTCTCCAAAATTACACAAAGCTTCCCTCAGAGCAAGTTCTAGGACCTGTCTTGAACCTCAGGAGTAATTAATTTTTGATAGGCTTGATTTCTTCTGGATTACCTCTGAAATCTGGGATTAAGAATTATGTGTCCATACACAATGGATTCAACAATTTTTCCTCTCAGACAAGTAAGAAATAAGGCTCAGATAACTTTTAACTATAGTGTTACCTGTTTTTGCAAGTATCAGTTGTTTGGTTTGTTTAAGTAATCCAACAGATTCCACAGATTTTGTTTAGTCTACAGGCCATCTTCTGAGCAACCATTTCAAGAACACATGCCAATAATTAGTTAAATATCCACTGTATGCCAGAGGCTGTAAGAGGTAAAAAGAATCCTTCAGCTGACTGTAACAAATAGAATAATAATATGAAACCAAGAAAAATGTACAATAATATTCCAAAATAGGTATTTCATGTTTATGAATCAATATTTTTGCATTCTGAATTCATCATGATCTCCACTAAATATTTCTCAAAATTCCCCAGAAGCAAAATATTCAAAGGGCCTAAGAAATACAGGTGCCATAATCAGGTTTGAAAATGTGACTTAAGTCAGTTTGTTAGCTGGATACTTTTGGAAATTTGTTTTGTCCTCTATATTTAAGGAACATCCCATTGATAACTGCATTGACATCTTATACTTCAAGTAAAACTACTTTGGGTAAGTAGTCAAACTCCCTCATATTTTGTAGAGTCCAGAAGACGACCCAATTCTTTGTGATTTCATGTGAAAACCATGCATGCTCACATCCAAAAGATGTGATTACGTGCAAGACAGTTCACTCAAAGGTACCACCAGTAGAACAGAGATTCTATGAAATACAAAGTTATCATGGGTACTTCAAACTCTGGTTTCATATTAGCTCCTTCTTAGTGACCTTATCCCAATTTTCCAGGTCAGATTTTCAGTCCTACACATACTGTAACTTCCAGGAACATATCTACAAAGCTCTCATTTTGGCTTCACTTAATACTCATGAGTACACAAGCATATAATTTGCTGATTTACCTTTCCATTTCCTTTTTTCCCTTTTAGCTCCCTTTGAGCAAGTCTGTTAGTCCCCCTTTTGTCTTTCCAGGATTGCACATGTAAGCAACATTAAAATCAACAATACCCTCACCATCTTTTTCTCTGTCTTAATGGCTCAGTTCAGTCCTTAGGTAGAAGTCCCTTTTTCAACATATCCACTTTATTTAAGGTGTAATTAGAAGCATGAGGCAGCTTTCCCCAGTTAATTCTGAAGCATCTGGCATTGACCACTACTTGCCTTCTGTATGTCAATGTATATGTTCACAAAATTAAAACCAGACTAAGATAATCCTTGACCAAGCAAAATGCCAAATTTGCATTCCACAATTCATAGGAAATCTACATCTACTTCACAGCATAGGCATCCTCATCCCCTCATGGACCTCAGTCTCTATTATTACGAAAAAAGAAATTAAACCAAAGGCAGCAAGTAATAAAACCAGTGGATGGATGACAGAGCAGCCTGCTAGTGACATTCCTTTGCCTCTGCTCCATTCTTTCTTCTGTCACATTAATTTATGGAAGCAGTGACAAGAAGTAGAAGAAAAAGCATATAACCAGCATCCATCAAATCTGACACAAATATTTTAGTTATAGGAGGCACTGCAAGAGGAAGCTTACAAACTTGGGGCGTAGTTTTAAATTTTGTCTCTTTTACTGTGGAGTATACTCCAAAGAGTTAGCTTTACAAAATAGCTTATCATACACACCTGAATTAATTCATACCACCATATCTTCATAATTAATTCTTCAATCAATTAAGGAGTGCCAATTAACAACTGTCCAAAAAAGCAAAGAGATGAGGTGACACCAGCCAGGAGTGCAGGAGCGCAGGCCTAACCACGGACATGGCTGCTCCCACTGCCCCTCTCATGCCCATCAGGGCTGTGGAATGGGCACAGCTCCCGCTGTTCCTGAGGGGCTCGGGCAATGTCACTGCCCCTCTCATGCCTGGCAGGGCTGTGGAATGGGCACAGCTCCCGCTGTTCCTGAGGGGCTCGGGCAATGTCACTGCCCCTCTCATGCCTGGCAGGGCTGTGGAATGGGCACAGCTCCTGCTGTTCCTGAGGGGCTCAGACAGTCCCACTGCCCCTCTCACGCCCGGCAGGGCTGTGGAATGGGCACAGCTCCCGCTGTTCCTGAGGGGCTCAGACAGTCCCACTGCCCCTCTCATGCCTGGCAGGGCTGTGGAATGGGCACAGCTCCTGCTGTTCCTGAGGGGCTCAGACAGTCCCACTGCCCCTCTCATGCCCGGCAGGGCTGTGGGAATGGGCACAGCTCCCGCTGCTCCTGAGGGGCTCGGGCAATGTCACTGCCCCTCTCATGCCTGGCAGGGCTGTGGGAATGGGCACAGCTCCCGCTGTTCCTGAGGGGCTCGGGCAATCCTGACCAGGGAATTCCTCTGCCCAGCTCTGCTGTTGCCCACCTTGCCATTCATCAGTGCCACCTCTCCGTCCTCCCCAGAACTCTCCTGGGTCTTCCAGACAGCTTGAGGTAGGTCTCCAGTTTTGTTAATGAACCAATAAATATGTAAAAGGCAGGAAAAAATTTGGTTTATATTCAGTAAGGGGAAGGAATCTTGCTGAAGGTTATTCATTCCTCTTGTTCTCCCAGACTTGGTGCTGTTCATCCAAACCACACTAAAAAGAAAGAAATTTTCATTGTCCACCTCTCTATTCCCTTCTCCATTGATACCTGTAAGTTCTGTTTAGGTCTCAAGAGGTTTTTTAAGGGCAGGAATTAAAAATGTTCCTAGGAAAGTTGCAAGGTCACGTTGGCAGCAGTGTCTGAGAGGTGCCTGGGCCTCCCCTCACAGCAGCCACCCCACAGCCAGACAAGCTGGGCCCTTGGGGAAGCTGCTGCTGCCTCTCTGAAAGAGGAGTAAGGAGAAAATACCACAAAGGCAGTGAGCAGTGAGGAAAAAATGTGTGGTACACAGCTCTGTCACCCCAAGATGAGAGAAAAAGGGGAGGAGGAAGCAATCCAGACACTCACCAGTGTGGCTGAGTATTGATCCTTGGCACTGCTTTTACCAGTGACTTTGCCAATGTATTATGAAGAAATCATAAGAGAGTCATTGCATAAGAGGGTCACGGCCACCCATGCCACCATGCCAATACCAGAGAAACCTCACTAAGGCACTGCCCCTTGTCAGACTGCTCTAGAGCTCTGCTTCCACCTCTCTCCATGCACAAAAAATTCCTGCACACCAGGCCCTGTCCCCTGCACACATTCCTCGTATAACCTGAGCCTCAATCTCTCTCTCATGTACCATCCATGCTTACTCATCTCCTCTGCAGGTGGTGGTGTCAGCACTTTGAGATGCCTGGGGAAATAAATTACAAGCTCAATTCTGCCATTTCAGACTGCTTGCCTTGCAGGCCTTGCTGTGTTTGTGCTCACACGAGTGCAAGGCCTGGAGTTGGGGGTGATGGACCAGCCAGCACAGAAGCACAGGAAAAGGAACTCAGAGTCAAACTTCCAGAAAAGGATCACACAAACAGTTTCTCAGTGCAAACTGTTAAATTCTCAATTAAAAAAACCCCAAACTAATTAAAACAAAACTCCCACCAAAACAACACAGAAATTAATTCCTTTCTCAGCAGGCTTTATTATCTCAAAGATAGTAGGTTGAATTCAATTACCGAGTTAAAAAATAAATCTCTAATTTAAATCATTTTTGAACAGCAGATTAACTAATGATATTTTTATAACCTGTACTATGCATGCAATGCAACTTCTCATTGCATATAAACAATTTTATTTCTTTTTAACGTAGTGTTATCCTTTTTGTGAGATAAATTGCTAAGATCATCTTGATAACCAAGATCTGTGATATAAAGTTATGAGGTAAATAACACTCCAGTCCAATTATGGCACATTTCTTAGCTATACCACAGGTAAGCTATAAACCATGTTTATCTGTTTGGCATTCTGTTTATCCTCGTGGGGGATCCAGTCTCTGCCATCTCTGCTCAGATCCTCTCAGCTGCTCCTTGTATGTGCTTGCCAGAGACGTCTTGTGTGCTGTGCCCTGCTGAGGCTCCCTCCTCCTCTGCTCCAGGCTGCCTTCCAAATTGTGCCTCACTATGCCAACTGGAGATCTGCCTAAGCAGCTCTGTTTTGTTACTGGTCAATGTCCATTAATAATACCACTTCACATCATCTCACTAATCCAAAAGCCATCATTACTTAAATAAAAGACAATCAAGACCTAATGGCAGGCCACCCTTGTGCTGCTGGACAAGTCAAAGCCAACTCAAGGAAAAAAAAAAACAACCAAAGGAGAAACTTACATCAGTCACTACAAATAGAATTTACCAATGTTTGGATATAATAGACATGAAACAAACTTAGCAAGATAAGATGCACTGCCTCCTAATGAAGTTTCTAATGCCCAAATTTTAGTTTCATACATGATGATGTGAGTCTTCAGCAATTCTATTGTTTTCCCAGATAGACATTCTGGATTTGCCCTACTGGAGCCAAGACCAGCATCTGGCCTCTTTACTCCATTCTATCACTTAAAACCAGCTGATATGAAGTATTTACTTATTTTATTTTAGGCTTTCCAACCTTCTATTAAAGCTTTTGGGTTTTGGGCAAATTTATTCCTTGGATATCACTTAAGTTACTACCATTCCTTTCCTTGGTAATTAAGATCCATCTCTAGCAATGGAAATAGAGTGTGCTAAAACAAATCTGAACAATACTGATGTTATTTTTTTAAATGTATAATTTTTATAGGCTCAGGAGTACTATTGCCCTTCTTAGTGTTCACCAGACATCCCTGCTGGCTCTAGCACATGACCCAGCCTTTTACCTTACACAGAGATATGTATAGAAGCTGACAGACTGAAGAAGCTTCTCATTAAAAAAAAAAAAAAATCCACCCATCTGGGACCACTTTGCTATTTTCAGTTTTCGAGCTTTTCACTAGAATCAGAAAGACTCAGTTGCAAGAAAGAATTTCCCTTCTCTTGTTGAAATTCAGAAACATATAAGTCAGCACCGCTGTGGTTCCAATCTCAGCTTTCAGCTTGAGGAGCTGAACTGTGGTCATTTGTTCTCTGTAACTACCAGAGAATTCAGGAAAACTGTTAAGATCAAATTATGCCTTTTCAAGGGCAGGCAACTCACATGGTAATGTGCTGAGCCACCACCAAGGAATGCTCTGGATTCTATTAATACAGGGGCAATTTTGTAGCATTTTCTCTAAATATGTAGCCTTACAAAAAAGCCTTATTTTCGTGCAGCTAGCACAGAGGAAAATGTGGTTAGAAACTTACTGGTTAAGTATAGTAACTTTGGCTTGAATAAGAGGACAATTATTCTGGAGTTTTTAATTTAGGAATTAACAGTTCCATCATAGAATAGGACACTGGTAAACATGAAATATTAAGAATTAGCATAATATTATGCATGCTTACAATGATTAGACTTGGATGCAATTTTTTGAGGTATGTGTTAATGAACATTCATTTACATCTTAATTTTTTTCTGAAAATTTTCTACATTCATTTACTCCAATGCATGATAAATTTGATAAAGCAACACTTAACAAGCTCTTGAAAGCAGGCTTTTAAAGTGTGTATCAGTTCATTATAAATGCTTTGACAGAAAGTTTCCAAACTTTCTCAATAGCTTGCTATCATAACAAAGTATGCAAAAAAGAATGTTGTATGTACTGAAATGCTTTAGATAACCTGGAAGGAGTTTTAAATTTCTTAAGTGCATATTACACCAGTACACCTTTTCTGTGGCTAATCAAAGCAAGAAAGCAGTCACAGCAGATCTGCAGGCAGTATGAGGTGTTTCAAACTGTTCATCCAGAAAAACACAGTTTCTATTTGCAGTCTAAATTCTAGAGTGCTCACAAGAGCTGAGACTTGTCAGAGCTCCACTGTGTTAAATACCAGCCCTGCCCTGCTACACACAGAGCTCCAGTGTGATTTCACTGTGTGAAGATGGCAGAGTATTTTGGCCTTGGTAAAGAGACCTGTGTCTCTCAGACTGCATGTAGTACTTTAAATATGCATTTAACATCTTAGAATTACTCTGGATATTTTTCTGAAAGCTATAGTTCAATGTTCAGATGTTGACAAAAAGGCAAAAATTAAAATAAATAAACAATCATTCAACATTGACTAGAACTCTAGCACACACATCAAAACTTCTACTAGTGATCACCTTTCACAGAAGGATGCTTCAGTATCACACTATGTAATTAGTTCAAGCAGAAGTATGGAATGTTTTGTGAAAAAGATAAACTTTGTTCACACAAAGAAGTAATTATTCAGGAGATTTAAAGCTAAGAATAGGAAATATTCATTCATATATTCAACCTTGAAATGGTAGCATTTATAACTTCAATATTTTGAATGCAAACATACAGATTCAAAAATAATTAAGCTGATTAGTATAAAATAGGTTTGTCAGCAGCTTTCAAACATGACAGTAGAAATGTTCTGAAGAGGAAACATCTTCAATAGCAAATTCCTTTAAACTGGGACAGTGCATGGAGAGATGTTCTTACACACCTGTGAGTTTCTACTCTTGGCCACTCTCCAGGACAGAATAAAGGGTTAGATGGATCATGGATCTGAGACTTTACCTGCTCTTTCTATTTTATACAACAGCATATGAATACAAAAAAAAGCATCCTGCTTCTTTCCAAAGATACTAGAAAAGGAATTTGCATGATACAGTTTTCCCAATGATCATACAGGATTTAAATTTTAAGTCTTTAACTTAAATTGTTCTGCCTCTGGCTACTGTACACTTCCTCAATAGACAGGAAATCATCTCTAGTTCCTGAGTAGACACAAGAAGGGTCCTCAGAGCAGATAGAGTTTCACAATGGAAAAAAAAGAGAATTACCAAATCAAACAATCAGTTTCCTGTCTTTCAGGAGCCTCGTGCCTTACTGTATAATACAATATAAACATGAGCTCTGTTTTCTCTTAGCATTTTCATTTCGGTTCATAATAAAATAAATCTCTTTATTCACATAAAAGAAATCAAATTAAAATGAAGTTGACACATTACTTTGGAAATTACTTTATGCCAATGATAAAAACAGATCCAAACCATGTGCTATTCTATTTTCATTCCATTCCATTATTTATAAGAACTGATTAAAACAAGTAATGAGCCATTCATGCTACAAGAGTCCAACATATAAAACTGACATTGCAGAAACTGTCAGAAATATAATTATTTATGCAGTGTCAGTCTATGGCCTGTTATCTCCCACACTGAGCACCCTGCTCCCAGAGTTAACTAAAGCACCAGAAAAGGTACAGACAACCCCTAAATAAAAATCCTGCTAGTTTTGGGAGTCTGGGACTTGGGAGTCCTACCAATTCAGATAGCCAGGCTGCTGGAGAAAAGCAGGAGATTTGGCAATAGAAAATGCCTGGCTCTGCCAGGAACAAAGTATTTTTCAGCTGCCTTTCTATTGGAGGATGATGTGGTCATGCTACATCTCTGTACGTCCATCAGAGGGGCTGACTCGATTGCTCCTGTCCCTGGGAACAATGACTGAAGGTTTTATAGGCAGCTCCAGAATGTAAAACCATAATAGGACAGACTGAAATTGCTTCAGGCAGAGGGAAGAGGAGGTTCTTAGCAGCTGAAGCAGGAGGGAAGATATTTTCTGTATTCTAAAACTTGAAAATAAAATCCTGAAATTAAAAAAACCCAAGTACTTGAACTTTCAGTAGTCATCCTGAGAAGTTTTTGTCATAAAGGTGTTTGAACTCCTCCTCTCTCACCTATCTAAATGCAGGAGTCTCTTCTCCCTCATTCTTCATTCTCTCCTAACCTTGCTGGAGAGCTTATCCCTTCCCAGGATAGG
Source organism: Erithacus rubecula (assembly GCF_903797595.1). Taxonomy (NCBI): domain Eukaryota; kingdom Metazoa; phylum Chordata; class Aves; order Passeriformes; family Muscicapidae; genus Erithacus; species Erithacus rubecula. The sequence continues at coordinate 8,494,093 of NC_136662.1, forward strand.
GATAATTGTCACAGGGACAATTTCAATTTAACAACTTGCTCTCTGATTATGAAATGCTTGTGGCTGTACTAGTGGCTTGTGCTCATCACTAGCAGAGCAATGTGAAGCATCTGCTTTCTCCAAAAGACAGAAGAGTGAGGACTGAAGATGGGATAAGCCATCTCATACTCTAAATGTAAAGACTTGTGGGATTTGTGGATGTAATATGTTTGCCTACCTTTGCAAATACAGCTCAGTATCATAAATAGATGATAATTAGGAGCAATCTAAGCATCAGATTCTTTCAGTAGGACTCACCCCTGCTAGTAAACATTCCTCTCAGCTTTTACAGCTTACTTAATATTCACACTGTATATACATAAGAGATTTTATTTTTTTCTTTCAGTCTCCATCAATAATTCTTCCAGAGTTGTATTGCATGAGATTTACACTGCAAAAACACTGAAGCTGTGCTGGGGCACTCTTCTTTAAGATAAAAGCCTTTTTTTTCTTTTTTTTTTTTAAATCAAACAACTTCAACATATTCATGCTGTCACTAAAATAGCTAAGCACCCCTAGGACTATAATGCTTGCCCAGACAAATGCACATTCCTGTCTGTAGAGACCTAGCCGGAATGTCTAGCATCAGAATTTCACATTTTGTGCAGTCAATTCTATTTCACGTACTAAGCCACAAACCCATTCTAGTTGAAAACAGCGGAAAGTCTGTTTTAAATTAGCTGACGCACATACAGTAGTAACAGAAACCACAGAGAGAGCCCAGATGTAAAGCATATACATACAGCAAGGCAACCAAGTAGGAAAGGCAGGTATCTCTTCAAATGCTTTCCAAATTCACAGGTTTAACAAACACTACAAAAGAAGAAAACAATATATTTACTGAACAAAAAGGCAATGCAGTGTTTTACATTTCCCTTTTACTAAAGCTCTACCAAATATGAAAGCAAGAGAAACAGGTAATCCCAGTGTGTCTTCAATGAAGACTCTTTATTACAGCAAGGGCTCTCTTCCTTTGAATGCACTGCTGCAAGAGACAGGACAATACCAACAACTAAGAAAGGCAAGCCTTGCAAAGAAGACATTCAGACTCACAAGAGCCATGACCACTTACCAGGAAAAAAAGCAGAAGAAAAAAATTATGTAGACAAGAAGTAAGACAACATTGCATTTTATACTACAGCTCCATAAAAGAGCAAAATGACCACCTGCATCAATCTCATTTTTAGACTACCTGAGATTGTTCTTGCTTTAATGTGGAGACAGAAACAAATGGCTGATAATTTTTTAAATAGAATTGTTCTGTTTTTCAAGATCATGATTGATGGTGTGACTTGATGTTAAAAAAACTGTTTCCATGATGACATTAAACCCATACCTGTAAATCAGTGTATTAAAGATCAGTGGATTAAAACAACTCAGGTCACTTTCTAATAGAGAACTGCATGAAATTATTTGATTATTAGATTAAATAACTAATTTATTTTAACATTGGGAGTATTTGAACTGGTTGCTCATCCAGCTCAGTTCTTCTCAGCCATAGTACATTGGTTCCACTTGTCCAAGGACATAGGAAGTTATTCATAACAGGTTAGTGCCTGAACCTATGTCTTTTGCTGTGTTTTGAGATTTTTTTAAGGCAAAGAAAAATTGTCTTGTTTTAAGTGGTAAAGCCTTGATTTATATTAAAGTAGTTCAGTAATTCAAGAAGTGTTGGCACAAACACTAAAGAAATTGTAAGTATTCAAAAGCACACAGAAAAAAGGCAAACTGAACAAATACTGAAAAAATCAACTTTGAAAACCCCACAGAAATCCTCTACCTTTAAGAAGGAAGCAAGAAAATCATGCACATTATGAAGCATAAGTTAAATATGAATCACACAGTTATGTCAAATTGCTATTATACAATGTGAGCAGCTGGCTCAGAAACAATTGAGAAATTGAAATCTTTTCTGTTCTGTTTTGGCTACAAAAGCAATCTTCTCTTTCACTCATTCAGGAGTGAACAGGATATTTATTTTCCATCAGTACTGATACTACAGATGCAAAAAAAAGACATTAGAGCAAAGTGTAGTATCTCACTAAGGAAAAAATATATTGTACAAAATGTTTCATTTCTTGTTCTGTATCAATCCTCTAGAACTTTCCTTTTTTCCCCTGTGTCCATCTCTAGAAATTTCTTTTACTTGCATAAGTTTTCAGTCCTCTATTTTTCTATAGTATTTGCTTCTCCTTTATATAATAAGCAAATCTATATTTGAAAATCAATTCTTCTCATAGAAATTTGTGGAAAACAATATTTTAGTAATAAATTTATCCAAATTAGCCTGACAGAGTCAGCCCATGACTCAAAAAAATGCAGTCTGCAGCATATAACAGGAGTGACAGAATCATTAAGTAGATTTTTACTCTGAGCCTTTTTTTAATGTCTTTGCTCAAGGTTTCTGTCTCAAACTGTCAGCTGGGGTAGCTTGGGAATGACAAGGATGAAGGGGTTTCCCTTCTCTAAAGTACCAACCATTTGGTGCTCTCATAGTCAGACTTAAAATATATGCAATAAATGTCTTCATACTGCACCAGTAAGTAATCACTGAAAATAGAACTGATCTTTATAATTTTTTTCTTAACAAAATTTAACAAGCATCCTTATAATACCAAGATCTTTGCTAAAAATCCTAAAGCTTTTTTTGAAAGATACTTCCTAGTGAAAGTAATTAATGGGATTTAAGCCTAAAACAAGGTCTTCAGCTCAAGTTCATTGTTGCATCCAGACATGTGGGTCTTCTGAAAGATTGGGGTTTTTTTCTTATTTTAATTAATTTCTGGATTTTAATAAAGCTGGTATATAATCCCAATGGCATTAGAGTTTTATCACCTGTACATTTGTGAAGAATAGCACAAATTGAGAGTAAATCTTCAATACAGAATATTTCTGGGACTTGTTGCATAGCTTCCTTCACACCTAAAAGATCCAGAAGAATAAAACTGTGGGCCCAAGCTGCAGGCTTTGGTATACTTTGCCAATCAATAAAAATCTCTGCTGAGGGCAGGAAAAATATCCAATATTTTCATTACAGCATGAAACTTGCATCAAGACAAAATATAGAAAAAACCAAACACTATTTATTAATAAACAATAAGGCAGAAATATTTCATGTAAAGTCTGTTACCTAAAGATCCCAAGCATGTCTTTCAAAAGACGCATTCAAAATGAAATGGTTGCAAAGAAGTAACAGAGAAAATAAGAACTTTTTTTTACAAGGAATGACTACAAGTACTGCCTGATTCAGTTCATCAAAGCTGATGGTAATGGAGAGTATGATAATCAACCATCAATATACCAAGAAAAATAACAAGTATTTTTAATGCAAATATATGATAAATTAGCCATCGATAAATGTAGCCAGCAAATTACAAGTCTCTTTTTAATATCAAAGGATGGACTTCTGGAACAATCTTTCAGTTACAGAAACAACTGAACTCATCTGAGACGAGGCCTGATTTATTTACAATAGACTTAATTTTCATGCTGTTTTACACATTTGTCAACCTCTAAAGTGTAGAAATGTTTTCCTAATGCTTTAATGTTTTTCTTGCTTAATCTATGTTTTTTAGCATCTATTTTGTGTTTCATTACAGCATAAAAAAATGCAGGAAACCGTATATAATGATACGATTCGGCTACTGTAATTTTGGTCTTGTGCATCTCAATGATCACATGGCTTTGATATGCCACAGTAAGTTTTAAATGCTGCATTCAGTGGTAAATGTGGTGAGCCACAATTGTAGAGCTTGGTAATGCTTGCTTTGGCTTTGCAAAATGGGATATCAAAGAGGTATAAGATCAACTTGCCATATTTGGCACCATCAAGTTTAAGTTAAACTTGTATCCTAGGTGAATGGACAGTCAAATAAAATCATTCCTCTGGAAATAGCAGGGTACTGTACATAAACTAGAAAAATTATTGGTTGTAAAGCAGTCTGGACTGAATATAACAAACTCAGCTGGCTTGAGCTCGGGGAGCTGTTTCTTTTGCTTCATAACAGAGCTTTTGTTTCAGAAGTTGGAGACCCTGTGTTTAGCCCAGCTACAAACTCTGAAATAAATCAAGCATGTGTAGGTTGGATAGTGTGTTTACCAAGGCTTCCCATGTGTGTATTATTTTGTCCTTGTACCTTAGTATGATATGGCTGCCTGTGTACTATCCTACACTAAGAAAAAATTAAAAATAAACCAAAGCCTTTTCCTTAAAATATTTTTTAAAAGCAATTATACCAGAAAAATACATTTCTAATCATCCAGAAGACACATCTACTATCACACTAGCTCCCAAAAAATGGCTGGTCCCCCCCATTCTCAAACAACCCATTTTCCTTATTTCTTGATGGCAAATGGGTCATACTCTGTGACCCATTCTTAATTCCTTTTGTCAGCTACCAACAGTTTCCTACTCCCATTGCCATTTTAACCTTCTTTCATGGACTAAACTACATTATATAACCCAAGTTTCCCATTTCAGGTCATTATTATCATTTTAAGGTAATTTCCAACTTAAATATACACCCATCCCAGGCATAAATATAACTAGTTGAATGTGGAAGTACAAGTCAGCATGAGGAAAGTTTATACAAAGTCTTTTGTACATTCAAATTTCAGCCAGTGTGTTCCACAAAAACAACTTCTGTGAAATCATTACCTTGGAGATGAAATAGCACTGTGCTTGAAACACACTGTCTTACAGCCCAAAATTTGTGGTTTATAATAATTACTTTAGAACATTACTCAGGAACAGAAAAACAATGGAAAGCAGGAAGTTGTATCTATTTTATTCAAAATGCTTTTACAGTACCATGACTTCATGTTCTTGACACCATCAGGAATGGCTGGGAAGTTTTACCCAGAGATATCGACACTTAACTGGGGTTAGAGGGATGCCTACCTGGCAGCAAAGGAAAGAAACTTTACTTGTACCCACAGACACAGTTGTGCCTTGCATTTTATGCACTCCCAAGGGAGATCTGTGCTTCCCTGTTCAGAGAATCACACTATGAGTCAGCCTTCAAACCTTCCACAGGTGAATAGAAAGACCAGGCAAGAAGTTAAAGGAATGCAGATACTGACTTCATCTACATACAGCACAACTGGCTGAAATATTTTTCAGACCTGAAAAGGAAATCCAGTTAATATTTAGAAAAGTGAGTAAGTAATTTGCCCAGTTTGTTGTGGAGGTTTTCCAACAATCCACATTCTTGATTTTATCCATTTCTAAATTCAGTTATTTGGCATTTTTCTAAAATACAAGTTTAGAACCCTCACTATTGGTTTGAATGAAAACCTGGTGAGCCAATTACCCAGTTTGATTTGCTTTCACCACTACTGAACAAGGCAAGAATCTAGCATTTTTTTTTATTCCATTAGGGCAAACACCCATAGGGATAAACTCATACTATTGCAGCTTAGCAAATATCCACAATATCAGCCTATGGCTACGTGGTTTGCTATGGTTTCTTCATCTGTATATTTCAAATCTTAGTGTTTCCCACCTCTTTCCTACAAAGATGACAGCAAAATGTCAAGGTTCCAAAATACTGGGAAATCCTTCTGGAGGAGTTGTTTTATGTATTCTGATGTGCATTCATTGATACTAACTGAAGAGCACTAGACTAAAAGGAAAAGGATACTAGAAAATCCAAATTATGCTCTACACCAAAACCCCTTTGGATTGGAAACAGCATCTTTACCTAAATATTGCTTAGGTAGATGTTCTTTGCTTTTCCATTCCTCTGTCACAAACTATTTTTCAAGTGAGAAACAGGAAAAACAACACAACCAAAAATAAACAAAAAGATCTCAGGAACAACTTTTATTACCTCACCAAATATTTTCTTCATTCATAATTTTGGGGAAAATTATGATAACCTTAATATATCATTGATACATTTGCTTTGTTTCTCCTTGTGAAAAAGTAGATTTAAGACTTTAAAAAATCTTAAAACAGTAAATAAGGATCCATTTTTGCACCTGTCAAAAAACAGTAAGCAAAGGATTCCTAGTAACAGATTGATTAGCAAGGGACAGAAAATTTCCTAATATGCATATAGTAATCTATCGTGGTAAAAATATAAGCAAAAAATCCTGTATACTTCTGCTACATTGATTTTCTTAAATTTCTAGTGAGAAAATGAGCAGCATAATCTCAGCTACTAAAGACCAAATCATGTGCTTCTGATATCACTTACTGATGACTTGCATGGACAGAAGTTTATTGAAACAACCACGTAAATAAAAGTGGCATCAGGATGAGATTATACTGTGCATGGCCTGAATTAAAGTTCTCTTACAGAGATATTTGTGTTTGAGAACTCAAGCTTGTCATTAGCCATCTTCCTTGCTGCTGGTTTCTGAATACTTATTCCACAGTAGATATTGAAATACAGAGTGGAAGGGAAGTCTACAGGATTTACCACAGCAGGAATTAGCATCAGGTTACAGCATAATAAGGAGTGATGAAAACTTCTTGATAAACCATACAGCTGGATTTTCTTTTAAAACAAATCTATAGTATTTTTAGGCATTTTCCCCAACTTAACACACTTAAATTGAATTATATGTTAAAATTCTTCTGATTGCTAAATAGACTGCCTTAGTCTGATGAGTCTCATTTTACAGACTTGGAAGAAGGAAAAAAAACCCCAAAACACAAGAAATGCTATTTACTGGTTGTTGTTAAAATCAACTTGATCTGTTTTATTTTACATAGGAATGTTGGGCTTTAAATTCTGGCATCTCAGGACTTACTCAGAGAATTTCCCCTTTTCAATTACATCATTCTCCTAGTCCTAGCTCTCACTCCTTGTTTCTTTTGGTCTAATAAATTTGACATGGGTAAAAATTGTCCTTTAGGCCTTCAGGTTACCATAACCGTGAGATGATGCTCCATAGCAGGCACAGAGAATACATAAAGGTACAGTTTTATGACAGTTCATTTACAGAAAGAAAAAACCAGCTGTCTGAGACTGCTCACATGTTTGGAGCATTACAGCTATGTTGTGAGAAGCTGGCTGAAGAATCAAATGCAAAAAAAAATTGCATCATGAAAGATGGGTGATAACTGGAGTTTGTCATGGTTTGGACTCATCATAGGAACACCAACAGCCATATGCTGAAAGCCAGACAGAGATAGACCCAGGATAGCTCCACAGGAATCAATGTATCTGCTTTAGAGGAGATTTCTTCCATAACCCTGGGTGTCAGGGCAGGGAGCAAGGCAGGATTTAAAGGCAGAGCTATTTACACCTTCCTCAGGATCAGCAGTCCAAAAGTGGTTAAAGGGTTTCCATCCTAAGCTAGGCTTTAGCAGAACTCAAACTGGAGTAAGGTTGCTTTTCAAGTAGACATAATGCAGATCCGTTGAAAAAGGCAGGTTTAAACAATTTCTAAACAATTTATTCCCTATCCTTGGTGCCTTCATATCCAAATCCTGCTTCCAGGCCCGGCAGTTTTCAAGTCTTGGATTACTACACATTCAGCAAACCCTTTTAATGCCTGAGGTGGCTTTCCTTGTCCCTTTATATGTAACTGTATGTCTACTCCCTGCCCTATAAGCATTTCCCAGGTCCTCTGCTGCTTGTGCTGAGCTGTGAAAGCTCTGCCAGATGAGCATGGCCAGTAACACTTAGAAGCTAATTTCAGGGAAGCCCCAACGTGTCTTCCTTTTTTCAGTTCATCTGAACTGAATAAATCCCTCATCAGGCCTAATTTCATCTTTTATTAAGTGTAGTGCACAATAAGCTTTGATCAAACAAGTGATACAATACACCTTTCATCACACCATGGATGGAATACAGTGCTCAACTGTTAATTTTAAAAATATCTTACTGCTAAATTTAACTTGCTTACCCTCACAGTACAGCAGGATTTTTCTGAAGCACCCAGCCCTCCTAGTTGTGCTTCCTGCAGTACCACAACAGAGGAGAATCCTTAGGAGCTCTTTTCCAAGGAGCTCCACAAGGGCTATATTTAATGTGACCTTGATCAAGAGCTCACTGATCTCTGCTCTTTTCACTTAAAATGACACTTTTTCATTTCATGCTCAGATATTTGCTGGGTGGATAAGGGAGCATATTTCTGTCACAGGCCAATTTACTGGTGAGGGAACAGCTGGGGAGGGTTTGTATTCTGAGGCAGGTCATCTTTTCCCATGAAATGGCCTTTACTGGCATTAAGACACTTTGCTGTTTTGTTATGGTGGCTTTGTAAGCTCCCTAAACATAGGTTTGACATAGACTAAGAAAGGCTAGCGTGGGCTTCAATTTTTAGTAACTCTTGATGTTTAACAACTTTTCTTTAAAAGAATTATTAAAAACCTTGGGTTTGAGTTATCTACCAAATCAAGACTCTCAGAATGCACAGTTTTAATTTGATTAAATAAAAGTGGCAATTTTTAAAGAAATGAAGATGAACAAATATTTTTAAAAGTATGAGAGGAAGCAAAGCACTGTCAATTTTTGACGGAAATTTTTCACAAACAAAATAATTTCTGCATTTTGTGTTGCTCTCTTCTACTTAGAAAGAAGCCACTGTTTTACAAGCCAGACCATTTTGCCTTTGGGGAGGGGAAGTCAGGAACAGGGAAACTCCCTGTTGAAGGGACAGCAGCAACATTCCCATGCCTGCAGCCCATTCCTGTGGCTCCCACAGCTGGAAATTAAACAGAAAAAGTGGGTAATGCAAATTTGTGGTCAAGTTTCAAAGTTAGTAGATTGTACCAGCTTGACATGTTTGAAATCAAACTGTGCATTCTTTCATTCCATTTTTTTATTGTTTGATCAATGTAGGTGTTTGAAATTTTATGAATATCCACTGTGACAGTGTGTTACTGTTCTCTTCACCACCACAACTCTTAAACATTGCTTGTGCTCCTCTTTCTCAATGCATTTTGAGATTAAATTTCACAATACAACTAACAGTCTAAGGGTAAGTAATATAAAATAAATTAGCAACTTCATTTAGTAGGATAATTTAAATTTTTTATATTTTTTGGGTCAAAAACAGTAAGTCAGTGATTTTCAGAAACATACCATAAAGTTATAATAACACAAGTTACATTTCTAAACAACGGGATGATAAACTACCATCTTTTCACAATTCCTTTTATAATAAAGAAATAGCTCCAGAGTTTTCTTGGGAATTTGAGACATATTCAAAGCAGATAATAAATTCCTTACAGGCTAAGGTAAGCCATGGGGGATACAAGCCTTGGAGACAAAGCAGTTCTGATAAATGAACCCTGACAGAGATGAACAAAGTGACAGACCCACAGGCAACTCTGAAGGCAGCAGCTCTCCTGCCTGTGAAGTTTGCCACAAAGCATAACATGCCCAGGTATTTTCACCTGCCTGTTCATTATTCTCACTCCTGTCAAAATGCATCTCTCTTGCTACACTGTCATTCAAAAAACACTCACTTTGGGCTCCAAAGGCAAACAGGCCAAATTCAGAGCTCTAGCAATCTGACACGAGCCCACTGAAGTCAATAGCTATGCTTGCTTATGTATGCATGAAGAATTTTGTCTCTGTATCTTAAAATGTGGGAAATTCTGACCTATTCAGTTAGGTGCAATTTAGCACAGGTTTGTAAGAATTTAAGGGACTATTTCAAACAGGAAAACTGCAAGATTGTAGCTTATCTCAGATACTTCCTGGATAGTTCTTCTGAGTTTTAGCATCAACACTTCACCAATCTCTTCCCCTTGCTGTTAGCATCATTAAATGGTAGACACTGAACGCCCATTTTCATTTAGTCATTTTTCCTTTCCCAAAGGGCAGAGCACTGCAAATAAGCCTTTCTCATTCACTGCTTCCTATGGGTCTTTCCAGGTATTCTCAGTACCATAATCATCTTGGGTCACAACAAAAGAGTATATACAGAGAACTAATAATCCATTTTGGTTTTTTCATCCACTCCAACATTTCTCCAACTCAAAATGATGGTAATGTCATTCTGGTTTAATTTGTGTTAGCATCATACAAATGCCCAGAAAATACATATTGATTATACTTTTCCTATATAAATCCCCCAGCTACATACCCTGATTTTAGAAATGTCTAGTTACCTTGTGATAGTTGGAATTATTCCTGGAGAGAAAAAAGAAACAGATAAATATAAACCCCAATGAGGTACACAGATATATTTACATGCTTAAAAATTAGGCACCTGCCAAAGTACTAGAAGGATCATAATCATAGCTGGCTTGCAGATGTGAGAATAAATAAAGAACAGAAATAGTACTTTTAGTTAAGATAGGTTGGATATTTTTATCTAGGGAAAACTAAAAGAAAAGATTGCTATATTTCATCTGGAATGAATTTTGAGCCTTTTCCATACCTAAAAATAAAACCAGATGTATGAAATCCTATTGGCATAAGAAGGCCAGCTTTGAAAAGGCTATTGTCTGCAAATGTGATGATCCTTAAGGTCTATCTTTAGGAGGACTAAGGGATTCTGAGCAATCTAGAGATGACAGCAGGATATCATATATATAATAGCCAATACTTGGAGTCAATGTTTTTTCTTTCAATTTCTAAGTCTTGTTCTCATATCTGTCTAAAACTTGGTAGAGAACTAGAAGACTAAACCATATAATAAATTTTGGAAAATTACTGCAGTCATCACCTGGAATCATACTGGATACAATAAGTTAATCCTTAGTATAAAATAAACATTGCCTCCTGTACTTCACAACCTGAAAATACACACTGTAGAGTCTATAAATATATCAAAGCTTTACTTTCTCCAAACACTGAGAATCTGCACCAGCACTGCACCTGCCACAGACAGGTGATCTCTGGTTTTAATGACTCAGTACGACAAAAAAATAGGCCTATTTGAACCTTCAGCATTTTGCCCACTGCATTTCAGCAATTCTGCAATGATTTCAGAGTCTTATCACAGTATTACCTTCTGGAATGTTCAGGGTTTTTTTTGAACAATGTTTTGATTTAGCAATCTTACTTCAAGACATTATGTATAAATTCATCAAAACGTTTTTTATTATTCCTCTATAACTTTCATTATGTGAATAAGAAAATTTTTTACATTTCTATAATTGATATAAAAATTACCAGAACAAGTTTAATACAGAAATATATGAATTTGGGACTCATCAGCATCACTGAAGATTGTTATCTAGCCCAACATTTATTAATTGCTATGATAGTTTCATAATCAATACCCTTTATTTGTCAGTGTCTGATCACACGAGTTTTAAAATAATGGAGAGGTAGAAAAATCAATGTAATAGAACTTGGATTTCTTTAACTAAGAATTCAAATGTGAACTTCCATTTTCCTATCTTTTTCACTGCCTATTTTATAGAATTTCATTAAGATACAAGTTCATTGAGATATATTTTAATCTAGAGTTTTATATGTTGTAGCTTTTCATCTTCCTCCCTCAACCATCACTACAGTAGCAGGCCTTGTTACTTTTCACTTCACCCCAGACTGGCTACAAATGAATCTAATTATTTTACAGTTTGGGCAATGTGCCTGGCAGACAGCAGGGCATGGACACCCACTGCTGCTTTGAAGATACATGTTGAAAGCAAAATCTGACGTTTTTCTGATAAATTTATTAATTTTCATGGTATTGACTAGAAAATAATCACTTCCTAGAAAAAAGATCAGAATATGGGCAGCTGAGATGATTACCAACGGCAATAGAATTACTGAAGCACTGTGAGCACCGGTGAAATATGTTTTTAAAGTGTTAAGGGAGAATGAAAACCACTAAAAGTGAATGAAGAAAAAATCAAACATATTGATCATTTAGTCTAACACACATTACAGAGCTGTATCACAGTTTCAGATAGGAAAAGATGTATGCAAAGATTTCTGCTCATCCTGCATTTACTGACTCTTTTGTGATTCTCACAGATCTGCTGAAAATCAGATTAAAATATTCACATTTTTTTTCCCATTAATCATCAAAATAGTATTTTCTTGACTTGCTTTTTCAAATCCATACAAACTCCCAAACAACATGTAAACACACTACCTCTGAGAGAGGAATTTTGTGCTCTGCAGAAATCTATGCCCATGGAGAGGAAGCTTAAGGCAATTTGAGAGTTTTAGTGCAATCCTTATTTCACTATTCCCTGCCACATGAACTACTCAAAGCTTTCTGTGAACTGCTGTTAACACACCCAGCCCACTGAGCTCCTGGGACTGCTCCCTAAGACTTTGTAGGGACTATGTAGTGAAAGCTGCCTCACATTTCAAAGGGAATAGTCAGCCCTAAACAGGCTTTTCAAATCTTAGACAATTAAAAGGCACCAACTCAAATTAAAAGCTTTTCTGTGCCTAAATTTTAAAGCTGCTACATGTAACTTAACTACTTTCCTCAAAGGGGTTTCTTTATTTTCTGTGATAAAAGCAGAATTTGGTCTAGAGAAGATACAGTACATGGCATGATAATGCATATGATTCAGTTTTCATCAGCTTGGACTACTAAAGTGACCATTATTTTATGAACTGAGGTGGATAATGAGAAATATTTGAAGTCTGAGAGTGCTCCTATTCCAAGGCAGTCATCAATTGGCAACCTCTGTGACTTCTTTGAGAGGATGTGTCATTTTGGAGGAATGAGTTAAATAAAATGGCATTTCTATATTTATTAAACTATAAACTACCAATGTATTCTTTCTTTTATTATTAGTTAGATGTAGTTTATGTTTTGGACCTCATCTTCTCAAAACTGGGCAGGTATGAAATGGAGTCTCCTGAGGCACAAGGCCTCCCTGAAATGTTACCTTTATTATCTCTGTGATCTTTCTCGTAGAACAGGATAACTTTTCCTCTACTTCAAAGCTTTAACAAGTGATCAGTTATGAGCTTTCTATACATAGGAAGAGGAAGTACAGGACTACCATGGGCATAAATTCACTTGCTGCTAGAAATTCACCTTCTTAACTCTCTCTATATCTTAATTTCTTCCGTTTAAAAGGGACTGTGAGGGTGGTAGCATTAATGCTGCCAAAAACTAATAAACATGTTACAAGCATGTGACACATGCAGACCATTAGTCTGTGCCTGCACTGCCTCCTTGTGTATTAGATAGGCCACCAGTACTCCCCCAACACAAAACAATGCCACAAAACAATGCAGAAGAGGGACTCTAAGAGGCCTTTCGTACTTAAACACTTGTGTTCATAATTTTTCCCAAGTTATAATTAAAACTGGACTGTGTTATGTAGATATTGGCCCATTGCTTCAAGAACAACGATTAAAGCAGAGCTAAACAGGGACACTCTCTTTGATAATATGATAAACAGCTGCCAATACGAGTAGCTGAGCTTGCCTACACTGTCCCCTTTGAGCTCTCCCAGCCCATGTATTGTATTGGCACAAACTTTGGTAAATTGTGACTCTTTGGCAACACTTAAAACATACCTGAACTAGAAGAGCAGCCCATGAAAACATGAAAGCTGTTCAGAGAGCTGTGCAGAATCAAACAATTATCTCCAATAATTATCCTGTATAAATTTTCATTTTCCCAATGATACTTCCTAACTCCATCCCAACTCCTAATTCTATATGCACATGGGTACCAAAAATAATTTAAACTTGTGACAATTCCATGGAACATCCTATTCCTTCAAGCTTAGAAGAATCTTGCTTTAAACATGCGTCATGAAAATATTCTTTCTCCATTCCAACCTTCAAGCCAATCTTATCCCTAACCTTCCCTATGTCCATTGCTGAAAACAAGGCATTTGCCACTGATAGCAGTAAGCTGCTTTGTATTCCCCAGCAATAATTCAGTGTCCTGAAGTCATCTCTTGTAGCATACCTTAATGAAGATTGTATACAGACCTGGCAGAAAGATAGCACACTGAAAATAAGATGCTAGATCTTGACCAGATCATTTTGTATCTCTAGATCAAATAAACTAGGTTGTCTATGAATTATAGTCCTCATCTCAGCCTCTCCTACTGTCAACAGCAGCCTTCCTAACACTTCAGATCTGTAAAAATTGATTGTAAACTGCAGTCTTGACACTTTCCTAATCTTAATCAGAAAGACAGTAAATCATTACTGAAAAAGAACAAAGGGCATCAGTTTCTAACATCACTGGTTTCTTCCTGCCTCTAAAAACCTTTGGGAAACTAACAGTAAATTGGATTCTAGAAAGTAAATCTTATGTCAACTCTGCCCAGAAGGCCAGACACCTCAGGGCCACAAAACATTCTCTGGACCATTGTATTTACTAGATTCAATCTGAAGATTCTCAAACATCAAACCTAAATTCCTAATCCTTCTAATTCTAATTCTTGCATTATTAATAGCTACAGGATCACTTACTGCCAATGGCTGAGTCTTATTAATTCTTATTTCCGGGAGCATTGTGGATGCCGCATAAAGTATGTTCTTTACACTTAGTCATCCTCTTCCAAAGCCCTAATCTTTATCTGTTTTCAAATTCTACCAATACCCTCCTAGAGCAAGTATTCCTACACAGACTAAAAGAAAACACAGCATGAGCCTTATAACAGTATCTGGCCAATTCTTCCCTCTATAGCCTGTGCAGAGTTCAGTGCAAATTTGTAATTTATACATAGCAGCCTCCTGTTATACTGTAAGCCAGTATCAGTCTCTGCTTTCCATTGGCGCTGTTTCTGTGCTTCCCTGCAGGAAACCCTATACAGCTGAACATTACTCAGGGATGCAGACACATCACAGTAAAAAACCCTAACCTCTCATGTGGCAAAGGTCTTGCTCAGATCTAGAGAATGAGTTCTAACTGTAAAACAAAATATAGACTCTTAGTTTATTTCTCCACCTGATGTAAATACTATTTTTCTTGTGGAAGAAAACCATGGGAGCTTTGGCTGCCAACTACATTAGTACAAAGATTGCTGACAAGATTTTGCATTTGGGTGAAATGAATTTACCTGTTGATCCCTTATTTCTCTAAGACTTAAACCCTCTCTTTTATGCTAGACTTCTTCCCAGACTGCTGGTGACTAAGGCATTGGTTTCTGCCAGTTAGTATAAAACACTGGTTTCTATTAGTGCCTACTTTCTTCCTATCTCCTTGCTTCCCACAGATTCAAAATGGGCAGTCATTCCCTAGCCCAAAGAGGTTTGCTGAGGGTCAAAGAAAGCCTTGGCTTCATCCCTCAAAACCTTAGACAATGGAACTAGGGGAGGTCAGCAAAGCTGTAAGCTATTATTCATATTAGAAAAAGGTATATTTCCCTTCTTGAATATAGAATCATGGTAGGTAACGCTGCCACTATTTTGTGTTTATGCATGTATTTGTTGACATATTTTGCTCCCTTTAAAACTACAAAAGGAGCTGGTTAGTATTTAACCCAGCAGAGATCATTCCACTGATCTCCATCGGTGAGACAACTTTTTACAACAGTTCACTTCTCTGAAGCAGTATAACTCACTTTTCTTCCTAATAATAATCATATAGCAGAAAACTCCCAGCAAACATAGATTTGCACCAGAAATGAAACAATGATAAAATAGCCACCTATCTAAACCAAAAGAATTAAATCAACAGAGAAGGCAGTGGGTGATGAATTTTAAGGCAGACATTTATTTTGCAATATTCACTATGTGCTGTGATAGAATTGGAGGGAGCATCAACATCTGCATGAAACCAGAAAAAAAAAGTCAAGTCAATATTCCTGAGATACATGGAAACCAACAATAAAAGCATACTCTTCTTTACAATGCATTGTTTATACCCAGTGAAATGACCCCTTTATATAGAGAGAGAAGTCTATCACTTTTGGTGATGCCAAGGAATATGTTATAAAAACTATGATTGCAAGAGAGACAAAGAACACCATATTTACAGTTACATTTTATTAAGATGCCTATAGCCTGAAAAACATGAAAGAGCTGCTGCTCTTGTGACCTACAGTGGTCCAAGGAAACATATTCTCTTCTCCATAGCTCCTAACCCCTCCCCCTCTCTGCCCCGAAATACAACAATGACCCATCTGTGTACATGCAAGAGAGCAATTCCTAATATTTAAACATGGATTAATCTGCCAACGTCGATGTATCAGGGACAGAACATAATGAATGTCACAGTGCTTAGTCTTTCTTTTCACTAAAACTGTCTTGAAGAGTAATGAGGAACAAAAAGGCCGACAGAAAGAACAAACCACTGTGGATCACAGATGATTTAATAACATCACACACTTCTGTTCCTCTCTGAAAATATTTTCACATTTTAGCCCTCTTTCAGATTCAAGAAAGAAAATATTTCTTCTGAAATTACATCTAAGAGTTTAAAATTTCTAATAAAAATCTTTAATTTTATAGCATTCATAAAGATTATCTGTGCTCTGAATCATTATCTATTGTTTGACACATTTTCATGGCTGCAATTACTTCATTTTGCACTTCACTAGAACACCATCATTGCAATTTAAAAGATTATAAACAATAGCTAGGAAAATAAGCTAAATGTAAATCAATTAAATGTAAATCAATAATTCTTAAATAATTTGATGGGCTGCAAAATGTGGATCTTCATTGAAATGGCGTGTAACTTTTCTCATATAACTGCTGAACCTGATGGCAATATATTACATGTCTGTGTGGCCTGATATACTTGCATGCAAAAATAACTGAGCTAGATCTAAATTAAAGTGGTCCTGATACCAGAATTCGTACAGAATTACACAGATTTTTATATTAATATAAGTATGCTACCTCACCCGAATAAATACTTAACATTTTTCCTCTTTGTTCTGCTTTGGATTGATGTAGGACCATGAAAATCAGTGGGTATCTTTCCATTGACAGTTTGGGAGATGAACCACATCCCCTAAACTTAAATAACTGTAAAAGCACTGTGTGAAGTTACTATTCTCCACACTGTGAGAATACTTGCTCTTTTTCACCACTATCTGAAACGCTTCCATTTCTTCTCCTGGGCAGAGACAGACTTTTTCCTTTTTATAGGGAAGAGTTTAACTGTATTAATTCAGATTAAAAAAAAGGCTCAAAACAAAGTCAGAGAAGTAATGTGTGATAAGAGACTGGAAGCAGCAAAAATGCTGGTGACAAAGATGCATAATTCATAAGCATGATAAGGAAACTTGAAACTTTGCAGCATATGAGATTTTCCCACGACTAACTATTGAGTAAAAATAATAAATTGCCATTGGGACTACCTGCTGATACGTAAGGAAGGACGCTGAAACACCAAGTTAATCTGGTCTGTTCTACAAAGCATCTAGTAAGTGACTGAGAACTACATGGACCAGCAGAGCAACAATAGTACTGACTTTTGTGGACCTGTATACAGTTAGGCTGTAAGCAGACAATTATATCATCTGATATTGTCTGATACTTCTGATAGAAATATTCCATAAGCAGCTGGGGGTAGTCTAATGATCACTGAGAAGATGTTTCAGTGGTGCACACAGTGCTGTTGGGTTAAATGGCTGATGATCTTAGGGGCCTTTTCCAACTTCAATGATTCTGTGTGTAAGTTGTGGCACAGAAAGGTCGGATATGGCATGTTGGTGCTTCATAGCCATACTCTGGGTGACTACCTAAGGTGCCAGAATAACCTTGAGTATCTCTTCACCGAACAGCACCCAATGCACAGCACTTAAGGGAGCTCAGATGCAACCTCAGGCCCCGCAGATGCAAACCTAATGACAATGACACCAACTGTTTCAGGAAACCAAGGACAGAAAGAGCTACGTATATTAATGGAGTACAGCAAAATACACGATATTTTATGAACGGATAATAAATTTATTAAGTATAATTTGACACATAAAATAAAAATGTATTGCTAAACCATATATTTATTAATTGCTGTAAGGCATTAAAGATCTCAGTGAAGGTAGATTTTTTTTTAAAGAACTATATACATTTCCACCAAAACATGACCATGGTCTTCTCTCATTTTTTAGAGGAGCCAGGGGAGAACCTGATCCCAACCGAGGACTTTGGCTGGACCTGCTGCAGCAGTAAGCTCTACCAGAAGTTTCAGCCTCCGGGCCGGTCCGTGTCACTACCCGCTGCCCAGGTGGGACAGGACGGAGTGCGGGCGGGAGGTTTCCCGGCGCGGAGCGGAGCTGGCTCCCCGGGATGCAGGATGTGGTGAGGCGGGGATGGCAATGTCAGCGGCGGGCTTTTCCTTCAGCACCCCGCGCTCTCCTTTCTCACAGCCGCCTTAGATTTCCCCCCAGGGCTGTGTGAGAACAAGCTGCGCCCGGGAGCGGTGCGAGGGGCAACGGGCCGGACCCGCCGCGCACCCACGCCAGCGGGCGGCTTCGGGGAGTAACTCGGGGAGACGTTTCACCTCTGCGCCCCGGCTCCTCTCACGCACATTCCTCCCCTCAGTCTTGCCCTGCCTCGCTCCCTCCCTCCCGCCGGCGTCCCCCTCCCCCGCCTGTCCCCAGTGTCGCCCCCCTGCCCGTCCCCCCGGCCCCCGCGCGTCCCCGCTCCGCGCCCCCGCCCTCGCTCCGCGGGGCGCCGCGGCCGCCTCTGCGCATGCTCGGGGCGCGGGGGCCCGCGCGGAGCGGAGCGGGCGGGCGGGGGGCGGCGGTGACCCCGGGACGGGACACCCCACCCTGTCCCCGGGCCGCTCCCGCCGCGCCTCCTGCGAGCCCCGAGCGCCTTGGGCAGGGCCGCCCTCCGCGCCGCGGGGGCCGGCGGTGCCCGCGGAGCGGCCGGTGTGCCGCCGCCGAGGCGGAGGGCGGTGCTGTGGGCGGCCGGCGGAGCCCCGCGATTGGCCTCCGCCCGGCGGCTGGCGTGTCACTCGGGCTCCAGGGGTGGCCCTGGGAGCCGCTCGCCCAGCCCTCTGACGGGATGAAGCCTTTAGGGGGATGCGGAGCTCTTTGCATTTTGAGTAAAGCCCCTCATCTCCCCTCAGTCTGAAGGCAGGGCACTGGGGAGGACGGGTCGGAGGGGCCTGTACAAGGCCGGGCAGAGCGGGAGCGGGGCGAGAGAGAAAACCTTCTCTCGGTTTATCACGTATGGCTCTATAGGAGAAGTCATCTCTGGGAATATAGTGGAAAGGACGGAGCTGGTATAAACTGAAGGCGCCCGTGTTTTAATTCACACTTGTGGGTGCGCAGCATGGAGATGCAGAGATGGTCCACAAGGTGGAAAACGAGAAGGTGGCCCTGGGACTCGGCTGTAACCGTGCTCATCACCTTCGCTTTCCTTCTCCAGGCTGCAGAGGTCAGAGGAGGTAAGAAAGCAAAGGGGAGCCGGGAGTCCAGCCGCCTCTCTCCCCTGCTCGGGGGAAGCACCCAGGGCACGGCTGAGGCCGCGTTTCGGAGGAAAGCTGTCAGAGGAGTCCCGGTGCTGGGGAGGCAGAGCGCTCCTGGAGCCGGCTCCGGGCGCGGAGACCCGCGGGGAGCCCCGGCAGCGCGGGCTGGGACGTCCCTCCCAGGTGCCGCCGAGGGACGGCTCTCAGGCAGCCTTAAACTTGGGATGTGTTTTTAATGAGGTAAAAGGAGATGCACTGGCGGGGTGGGAAAATGAAAGAAATACTTTGTGAACATAGAGATTTATCCTCTTCCAGCACTGGACTCTTGTTTTGTGGAGTATACGTCCAACTTTGTTTTGCTGAACTTCTGAAGTTCACCAGATCGTGACTGAAACTGACCGACAAGTATCTGCCTTCTCCTCGGAGGAGCAAGGAAAGGGAAAGTTGGGGGTGGAAGCTCTTTGCTCTGATTTTCTGCTTTTTCTTCTCTTTTACTTTTCTTTGCAACGGGTTTTAGTTGTGAAAAAGTTTTCCAGGGCGCAAGCGGGGGAGAAAACACACTTGCAGGGGCCCTTTGTGAGCCGTAGCGGAGGGCAGCTCCGGGGGCAGCGGCGCCCCGCAGGTGGTGCGAGCGGTGCCGGGCCCGGAGATGCCCGGGGGGGCTCGGGGGGCTCAGCCCGAGGGTCGCTGGGCTCCCCGCGGGCGGTGTCAGCACCGGAGCGCCGTCCCCTGCCTCCTCCCAGCTCTGCACCTCCCCGCAGTATCGAGTGGTCCCTTAGGTGTCCGTGGACCTGGTGGGCAGGGTGCGGCCCGCGGGGGACTCGCAGGGGGAACAAGAGCCAGGCAGCAGCGCAGCAGCCTCAGCAGAAAGGAATCGCCGCCCCCTCCTCCGCACCGCCCCTCGCGTTCTGCGCACTTCTCCCGTCCGCACCGCTCCCGCTGGGCTCCCCGCACCGCCGCCAGCCCAGCTGGGTTTTCTGGGCTGAGCTCGCAGTTCGCCGAGCTGCAGTGTGGAGTCTCCGGTGGCGGGAGAGTTCTCTCCTACCGGGGGTGAAAACGCTGCCTCTTCCTCCTTTCCTTCCTCCCTCCCACCGGAGCCCGCAGGCGCATCTGGAGGCCAGTCTGGCTGGGACTTAGGTTTTTATTTTTCTGTGGGTCTGACATCAATGAAGGGGTTTAACTCTCCGAAATGAAAGGTTTAATATTTTTATGTATTTATTATTTAAACGAGGTGTTTCTCGATCTGCATCCAGAATCAACAGGCATCCTAGAGGGAGCAGGGAAAGGTGATCAGTTTCCACTCAAGCCTTTATACCTGGGCACAACCTTGACGGTGTCAGATCGATCAGGGCTCCTGCCCCCTGCTGGCCCCGTTTCTGACAGGGACCGGAGGGGTCAGGTTTCATCCCTCTTGCAGTTCCACGGACTCGCTGGAGTTACACCAGGGTGAATTAACCTCGCACGGCTACTCGTTACTATGTGGAAACTAAATTTCTTCAAGAACACCGTTCTCAAAGGCATGATCGATTTCTTATGCCACGTTTCACAGGGGAACTCACTAAATTAAGTAGGGTTTATGTAGACTATGTTTATGTAATGGATTGGATGAAAATGACAAGTTGAAAGAAAATCTAAACCCGAACAGCACAGGAAAACTCAACAGAACTTACACTGAAATAAACTGAACTGATAGCAGACTGTGTTCAGCAACATTAGGCAGACTAATTTGGTTGTGGCAACTTTATTCAAAACTAAAAGGCTGTGTGGACAGTCTTCTAGTCTTCTGGAAAAAGGACATTCCAGAAATGTAGAACTACAGGCTTCCTATTCTTCGTAGAAGCATTCAGAAAAGAACTTAGTTCTTGACCTTTTCTGAGATACAGTATGCTATTTGCTTAGGAACTACAGGGAGCTGTGTGTTCAGGGCTTGATCTGTTATTGAAGTCAGTAAGAGTTTTTCCATTGACTACAGAGGGACTAGAATTTGACCTAATTTCTCTAGCAGAGTACAAGGGACTTACTTCTGAACCATCTGTAATGCATTCTAATCTTATTTAAAGTAGTTAAAAGATAACATAGAACATAATGATTCCTATTTGAAAACCAGAGAGGGATAATACCAAGGAATAAAATAAAATAGCATAAATGACAGGTAAACAATATGACTAAATGAAAATGCTGGATAAAATATGAATGCTGGCCAAAATCTGAGTTGCTCTTTTAAACTCTTTTAATCTTCTGTTCTTCAATTTTCTTTTCATAGACTGTCTTTATGAAAAGAAAATTACATGGTGTATTCATATGAAGTGTTAATCATATAGCAGTGACTTTTGAACGCAACAGAAACTACTGCATGTAGACAAACCTCAACAGATTCCTAAAATTCTTTACTTTTTTTTGAAGTTTCTTTATTTAACAAAAATAATCCATGGAGAAGTATGAGGTGTCATTCATACTTGTAAGAAATGGTGTGCAAAAAAGTGTTTGGGCTCTTGAGTTATTTCTTCTTTAGACAGAAAAAGTTACAGCAGTAAGAATCAACTGAATGGGAAAAGCAGTGACTCACACTTGGTCAGCTCAGTGCCCACCAGCTCTTAAGTAGCTCTTTTCAGAAAATGTTTTTGCTTTATGACTTGGCTAAAGTAAACAAAATTCAGTATTTTTAAAGACATCCTTTGATTTCCTTTCCCCTTCCTCACCTTTAATACTAAAGCTGTTGGTAATGTGTTTGGAATGAATAAACTCATTTAGTCAAAATGGCATGGCTTCAACACTATAAATTTTTGTAAGGGTTTGACATCAATGCACTATTGTAATGCTGATTTAAATTTCATGGGCAAGAAATGAAAAATCAGCCTTTTTATTATTTATGAGCTTTTTCAAGCGAATAGAAATCTAGCTCTTAATCTGAGTGAAAAAAAAAGATTTAAGAAGTCTTACTGAAAATAAGACTATGTACCTATATATAGAAAACTTTGGACTTTCTGTGTAAGCGATGAGCAGATTGGTTTCTAAAATAAGTAGATAATTCTTGCTTAGAAGTATCTTAGGAAATATAAAGGTTCTTTGTGCTTCCCACACACAGGCTTGGAAAGTAGTGGGAGTTCTAGGTGCAGAAGGAATGCAGAACTGGGCCAATTAGTGATGGCAAAAAGAGAGTTTGTGGATGCACGCTTAACATTGCTACTTATTTGTATTTGCTTAGTAAGGAAGATGTGGATCTCTTTGTGAAATGAAAGCTCTTGAATGTATCCAGCTAGTCTAAACCTGTACAAAATGGTGTTTTAATCTAAAAAAGTATTAATTTCTTCTTAGAACTATTTGTGATGTAAAGCACTCTTGATTTTAACTGATGAATTAACTTTTAAGATTGAAAAAGAATATAACATTCTAAGCATTCCTTTATTTTTCAGTGAAATTGTCTTGTGATCATTTGTGTGCATTTCTCAGATTGTTATTCCCAAAGCTGGCAAAAATGAATAAATCAAAGGGTCATTTCATGAGATGCATCTAGTGGTCCTAGCTGAAGTTTTTCAGAGTCCCAAGGATCAGCAGGTGAAATGGTCCAATCTTCCCAGAATAGTGCAAGAGACACCTGCATGTATACATCTGTTTTGCTATGTAATCTTAATTTCTTAATTGTTTCTAAGGTAAAATAATTATTTCAACTTCAGCTGCAGACACCAGACACAGAAAAAATGACTGGTATGTGTTGTTAATTCTCTAGAGTGTGTATCTTTGCACTGAATTTAGAAGGAGACTGTCACATGGATACAAGAAAGGACTATTCAGGCTGCAGGGAACAATGTCTCTTTCCTACCTCTGCAGAGAAGTTTCTCAACTTCACTTTTGTGTATATCATAACAAATTTAACTGTGCACAATACTCAGTGGGTTTGGCATAAAATAATCTCTTCCCTAGTACCTGTAATTGAAATGATAACAGGGAAAAAAATCTTTGATATAAAAACTTTCCTGGTGCTATCTTTTGTTCTGATTACTAAAAAACCCAAAAATTCCATAAAAAACAACCCACCCCCAAAGTGCCCATTGTTTGTAAAATTTGTGTCTGCAGCAAATATCAAATGTAGGAAAAAAAGTTGTCTACTTATTTTTACAAGTGTAATGCTCAAAGTTACTTATCTCCCCCAAAGAGAACCCTTCATTCTGACACAGTTGCAGCATACTGAGGGAGCCCTGACATTGCTGCTGAGGTTATACCTAAAACACACTGGAGCAATTATGTCTTTCCCGGATTTGTTTTGTACAGTGGTGAACAGTAGGGTTTCCATCTGCCAGCAAGATTAAGAAGTTGCTTTTCTTTTCTCTGTAGAGCATTCTGCTTCTTTTCAGAAGAAATCCTCCTAGCATTGGTTAATTTATCATTGTTCTGAGTATTTGTTGATAATAGGGGGGAATAAATTAGCAGAGCTTGGGAGAAATTTCTAATGTTCTAAGAATGTGAAGTCTCATGCAGTGATAGAGATTTGCTCTCTGGATGGACACAATAGAGAACAGTGGCTTAGAAGGAATTAGGTTAACACACATGCCTGTTGCAAGGGTTTATAACTGTTCTACTCAGTATTAAATACCAAGTTTACAGACTGTAAATGTAAGGATTAATTGTTGACCTGGTTATTACAATAGTAGTAGAATCTGGCAGAACTTAAATTCTTTTTAGCACATTAGCACACATAAGGGACTGTAAAAACCTTTGTGAATTTCAGGTCTGGGACTTCACTGCAAGTCCAAGTGTTAATGTACACAGTGTGTGAAATAGAAGGTATTTGGGAGAGCTCATATTATAGAATCAGAGTGTTTGCTGCAAACCAAATTGAAAGATGTATTATAAAAGATGAATAAAAAATCTTAGATCCTGATCATGCTATAACTAATGTCACTGGCAGCTAAGCTTTGTCTATGATAGAAATTAACTAAGTAGAAAATCAAATTATGGTCACATTTTTAATGTACAACCTACTCTGTCCCCTACCTGTGTACCTCACCTTATTGAAATGACTATAGTAATCTGATAGAATATCAAACATTCACAGTTTATAGATAGTTCAAGACTTTACAACCTTGGTGTCTGCATAAGAGGAATTCCTACTAATATTGGTAGGATACAGAACTGAATCTGATTTCCTTGCATTGCTCTCACAAGAGAGATGATACCTTTGACATCAAGGAAAACATGGTGAAAGATTTTAGTTAATAAGTTTCTCTATCAAACTAATTAGGATTACATTAAATGGCATAATTTATAAATCTTGTCCTTGGCTGTATTCTCTGCTGAAAGCTGAAAAATGTACCATTGTTCCATATTTGAAAACTTCAATTTATTGGAAGACATTTTTGAACTCTTATTTTATTTATTTCTCAATAAATACCTTGATGACAAAACTTCTAAGTCGCCTCAGTTTCTTTCATGTTTAATTGCTGAGGGAACACCTTGTCTCTTTCTGTAGCATGAACCATTTTTAGACTGTGTCTCATTTTTTATGGTAATAGAAACAGGATACTCAAGAATGTAATACTTGTTTTGCTGATTTTCACAGCTGGAACTACTGTGTCTGCAGTCTGTACAAAAAGAACTTTTTAAATCTGTAGCAGAGGCCTCAATATAGTTGGGCACTTGGAATGCAGTCCTAAAAGATTTTGCTGTGGTGCAAAATAAGAATAAGTCCATAGAAATATGAAGACAGATGTTAAAGTATTGTAAAATAGTGGATCAATAGAGGTCTGCACAGATGATGAACAAGCCCAGTCTTCTGGGGATAGCAAATGAAATGTTTCATGGAATCACCATTAGGTCTTTAGACCTTGATGGCAGTCAGTGCTGCTAAACAAGAGATAAAAGTACAATCTATCCCATCTCAAGAGGTTTTGAATAACACAAAAGCCACATTATGTAATGAAATACATTATGATAAAAAGCCTCAAAGTCTAGGTTACACTTCAGAATGATACAATTTAATGAAAACTTGAAATAATTATCCTTTTTTTTTTTTTTCTGAATATGTCCAGTAAATAAATCAGCCTACAAGCAAATGTTGTTAAAGATCTGAAAGTGTAGTTGTACCTAGACAAATTTTCCATTGATTTCAGTATAGAATATAAGTGGTGGTGGATTGTGGTTTTTGGGGTTTTGGTTTGTACTGTATGAGTGTTAGAAGTTGGTCTTTAAAGTGAGATATAGTTAGTAGTTGGTATCAAAATTGCCTACTGTACATATCTTGACTGTCTTGCATAGCCTTTGAAATACTATAATGTATTTAGTTGATTTTGTAGCATAGGAAGTTAATGAAAAAATGCAAAATAACTGGTGTGGTAACAGAAGTAGCCAGTTCTGAGAAGTTTCACAGAAGCCTCTGTTGGTGAAATAATCAGTCCTAGGCTATTTAAAGCATTCCTGTATGCATCTGGATAATCTCTAGTTCTGTAAACATTAAATATGAAATCACTGCCATTACACCTATTTCTAAAAATGTCACCAATCAAGATTCCAATTACATAATTCTTCTAGGAAATTCATGAAGGAAAATTCTTAGCAGGTAAAACAACCTTGAACATTTTATGCCTAAAAATATATATAGGCAACATATATTCAGTTAATCTCATAGATTTATATTCAGATTCCTAGGAAAGTAAAAAGCAGCTTAATTTTCAGGAGCACTATGTAATTAGGCAACTCTGTTGTTTTCATTTTTGTACCTTGAAGATGCTTTGTAACTCACTTTTGCAGCCCATAAAACAGAGAGTTCATTTTATCCAGCTCCATAAAGTCCATCTACGAAAGGTATTGGAAGCTTCCCAAAGGACACTGCAGAACCAGGGCTTTGATGCTTTGATGCTGGTGCCCAGAGCAGTTCTTCTGTTACAGGGCTGGGCTCTCAGCAGAGTTGGGAGGCAGACGATTCTCAGACTGCCAAGCCCAAAAGCTTGTGAGAAGGGCACCTCTGCCCAGAGCTGGCCAGTAGGAAAAGGTGAGGACAGAAGGGTGCCTGATCCTTTTCTGGTGCTTAGACACCTATGGCCAAACTGCAGGGAATCCTTACTTGGGATACAGAGACTGGAGCCTGCAGTGGGAAGGCAATAGAGTCCTTTGTGAGAGCTGCAAAGCTCAGCAAAGCAGTTGGGCATAACACGCTTTTCAATTCCTGCTTTTGGATTTTCTGTATTAATACCTAACAGATGAAAAATGTAGCAAAATAATAAATGTAGATAATATTATATGTATTTTCTGTTTTTAAAGGATGTCCAGCATAACTGCCCACTATAAGTAAAAGTAGGCAAGAGTAAAAATAAGAGCAGAAATATTCTTACTACATTAGAAATGGCATAGTTTTCGAGTAATTGATGGGTTCTGTTTTGTATATTAAAAGTCAACAGACTATCAGTTTATCAAATTCAGATTTTAATGCTGCCAGTAAAAAAAGAGGGGAAGACCTCTTACATTCATTAGGTCTTAGACCATTTAATGGGTACCAGTTAGAAACTTTCATCATAAGAAGTGTTTATATTTACTCACCTATAGAATACATGGAATGTTCTTAGAATGAGTTCTTAGAATTATAAAGATTCAAAGTTTTAGGAGAAGTAAATAAACTAAACAGCAAAATGTTATATATTTAATAGGTAACATAGTTTCAAAAACCTATGGTGCAGACAGTACCCCTTCTACTTATGTCCTTAAATCTAGAAATCCTACTAGAGGTAGCCTCTTATGAAAATCTTGCTCACAAATATAAGGAGTCCCTTCATTAGTACTCAACAACTGCACACATTTTAGCTTACCAGATCATCATAGCTTGTAGGTTTTAAATGATCTGTTACAGTGACATAAAACTGGACTCAACTTTGAGGAAACACTCCATTTAGAACTGAGGATTAATGTTTCAAGGCTCCTTAAGTTTTAGTTTTTGCAGTGGTTCCATTGGAACAGATTACTGGCAGAATGAAGCCTATTTCCATGGAAAAATATGAAGTAAAATAATAGTAACTTAGAAACATTAGTCTTCCTAAATTTCTCATTAAATTTTCTCATATAATTCTGTGTACTGGGGAAATTTAAGCTCTTTTCTACTCTAGAGGTGTATCTCCCTAATTAGGAGTTATTGATTGTAACTCTTAAAGGCTTTTTGTGAAGTGAGCACTGATAAATTTTCATTTTCACATCAATCAAAAAAGTGCATTGCTGAATAATTATGAGAACTCAAGAAGTTCCCTGTTTATTATAACAGAAAAACATAATACTGTTTAAAAGTACTTTTTACTCTATCAAAAAGAATGAAAGGCAATTTCTATAGGTATTGAGAGTGTAGTGAACAATGAGTTGCACTCTCAGTTTGCTAAGGTGTATCTGTGTATAAAGAACACTGTCTCTTTGAGTTTTGTTATTGTTTACATACAAAGTATGTCCCCCAGCAGGAAATCTGGAAGCATCTTGTAAATTATGTAGTTAAACACAGCCTTTAAATAGGGAAGGATCATTGTGCCTGTGCTCTCTCATAAAGCTGAGAGACTAACATCATGGAGTTAACAGACCAAAATCTAAATATAATAGGATTTTAACTTCTTTGTTTATTAGGTAATTGGAAAGAAATAAACATATTTTAGTCTTTATGAGCCATCTCCTGGGCAGTTTCTTATGGGAATGAGCTTTGTAGCCAGACATTGCCACCACAGTCACTTTCCTGTCAGTCCTGGAGGGTTCCAGTTTGAGGTGTGATGGTGAAGTCCTCTCTGAAAATGCAGATGATGGTTTCCTATCTTCAACATGATTTTACCTTATCTTCAATAGCTGTCCTGAGCTGTCTGGTGCTTAGGCACCAGCACCTTCATCTGCAGTTCAGAAGTGCTTGCTGTACAGTTTATAGCAAGAGAACAGATGTCAAGCTTGGTACACCCTATGTGCAGAGGTTCAGGGCTCCATTCCCACTGCAACTTGGAAGGGGTTTGCTACATGTTCCATGTTAAATAGAAGAAAACTTAAAGTGTTGGACCTTTAGATAGGACCATTCTGACTTCCATGTTCATATTTGAGGAATAATAAAACTCGTTCAAATGTTCTCTATTCAGTGAGTTATAGATTTTCAATCTGTATATATTCCAATCTGTGTGTACCATCCATGTGGAATTGTAGACACTCATGGAATTGGCACATTAACTGCTTCTTAACACAGCTGTACCTAGGTTAGAAACCTGGATGATAGCCAGCTAGCCCAGATGGGTCAAAAAAGATTTCTGAAAAAGCACAGGTATATGATCAATTTTTTCTTCTGAAAAATATTTTCTGCAATAAAGTGTTCATGTCATTTTATTTGAATGAAAATAATATATAGAATTTGTCAATTTATTTATGACTACATCAGGCTTAAATTACTAGTAAGATACTGTGATTGTAAGATGATACATATGCTAAGAAACAGAAAATCAGGTTTTTCATATGCTTAAATGTAAATTTATTGACACATATGCATTGGCTACTTAGGGTGGTACAGGACAGAACATTCTACTTAGGTGAAAGAGTACACCTCTATTCTCAGTGTGTATTAATGGCCTAACATCTGCAAACCTCACACTGACAGTAATGTCACTCACTAAATTAATCTGAGTGAAATTTTATAGAAAGAATGTTGTAGATCAAAAAATTTTCAGTATTGCAAAGTTACTAAAATAAAGATAATTAATCTTTAAAAGTTATTGTAGCTAGAAAGATATGTGTATCTTTTACTCTTTCATCCAGAATTATTAGAGTTAGCATAATTGTAAAGATGATATTGCTGCCAAAAGATGCACTGTTGATCCATCCTTTTTGGGTTCTGTGCAGTTTACCTTTGTAGGGTCAGATTGGCTTTGCCACAATGCAGAAATTTAATGGTGGCTGCTGAAGCAGAAACAAGGAATTTTATTGCCATTTACTAAGTTCACCATGATATCAGTTACAGACAGATACATATTTTATAAACTAAGAAGAGGTGATTAAGTACCCTTCATTTAATCACTGTCTACATTTATATAAATCCAAATGTAATGAACCAGATATGACCATTCCAATGCAATTTTTCTTGCATATGTTATAACTTGTCCCTTTCTTGTAATGTCTATTTTTTACCTAAAGTTGTGTAATCATCTACAAGGAGCGTTCCCATAGGGAGGCAGGGAATTTCTAAGCATTTTTACTGAAAATTGGGGTCATCCTTAAGAGGAGGAGGCTTGATGTCACACGTTAAATCAGTCATGAGTACAGGCTGTGTTTCCATAGGCCTTCTGTTTCTGGTCTCCTTTACAGTTTCTCAGCCCCTTCTTTCTCTGCTATCATAACTCCACGGACAGTTTCCACCAAGAGAAGGTCAGAGCCAAGTTGTGCAATACATTCAGCTCAAATGTCAGGAAGTCTAAGTGAAGGAAGCAAGTCCTCTGGACTTTAATAATGAATGTTGTTTATATTTGTGACATTAGGGCATGTCAGAAATGAATCTGCTGTTTTCTCCAGATTCTGCTTGACTCCAGATGATACCACACTGAGCAATGGTAGTAATTGTTAGGTGTAATGCATTATAAAGGCAGCAGAATTTGATCCATATATATTATATCAGTATTATTAATAATGATATATCACAGATTTCATTTCAATTTAGATATTGTGGAGTGAATGAAAGCTATGATATTTTAAACTGTGATTATATGATAGTAATGTAGTCCATATTTCTACAGACTTTTAAAATCTTTAATGGCATTCTATTTTTACAATATAGGGTTATGAATTAATAGAATAGAAAGCACTGTTGTAGGCTTTAAAACAAATATATTATTGTCTATGGAGGAAATCTAGGCTTGGAAATGCTAACCAAAATTGGAAGTAAATTTTTACATGCATTTTCTTCCTCTCCAAATCTTTCCTCTCGGAAATCAGATGAAGCTCCCCTCATGTATTTCATGCTTGATATTCTCTCCTGACCTGGCAATGTAGAAGTGTGATCTAGCATCCAGTTTGCAACTACTTAGCTTCAGTGAATTCATTTAATTTCCAGCAGAGATATTTTGATTGTTTTTTCTTAAGTTTCCTAGTGGATGAAAGCTAAAGGGAAAGGAAAAGTAGGGTAAATATGACTTTGGAGTTATATGTAATATGAAATGCTCTGGACCAAATGTTCTCATCCATACCACTATGGAAATCTCACTGAGTGAATGGATCTACTTCAGTCATACCACAGTCATGAAGATTAGAATTTGACTCTAGATTTTTAAATATTGAAGTTACAAATAATTTTGGGTTGTGAGATGTGATGCCATTTTTTCTTTGTGTGTTTTACTGTTATGGCATTGTCTGCCTTGCCTGCAAGAGGTGGCCTTCAAGCATGAGTGCAACATGGCCATAAACATCTACATAAGGGATCTGCTTTCCAGGTCTGGGTCTTGGATTTTGTCAAATTTGCCCTGAGTGCTCTGGTGAACAGAGCTGAGTTTTCAAAGCTGATGTCCAGGTTTCGTAAGGAGAATTAACTCCATCCCAAGAACTGGTGAACAGAGCTGTTTACATGATTGTTATTTGTTATTTCCTTGCCATCTGAAATCTTGACACCAAATTGGAAGGATACAAAAGCATTACATTATATATCATTAATGTGTGTTTTTCTTTACTTTTTGAGAAAACTGTTGGGAAAGGTAAAATCATTTAGTCATGCTGTTTTACACACCATAAGGAAAGTCTCAGGAAAGCCCTCGACCTGTCAATATATGGGTTCTGTTAATGTTGCCCCAAAGAAATACAAGCTGAGATCTTAGTTTGTAGACCACACAAACAGGCAAACTCATGCTCATAGCATTGGTGCTCCTTCTGGCTATTGTTTACCATTCCCAGAAATCATGTGGGAGCAGCATGTAGAGAAGAGGTGGTTTTTAGAAGGAGCAGAAGCTGTCAGGATGCTGTTCCGTGACACTGAACACTGCAGGACCTGTGGAAGCTAGCAGAGAGAAGCCACAGACTTCTCTTCCTGCCTATGAGTTGCCTTCCTACCTCTCTCCCTGGTCTTCTAAGCAGGCAGTGTTGGCTGTGTGAGGAGTGCTCATTGTATTTTACACTTTGAGCAGGTTGCCTGTAACCATTTGGGCCTGACCTGCAGTTTTTCAAGTTTCTTATTTCAGACTGTGTCCCTACACGTGTGTGTTCTGTGGCAACAGCAACTGCTGCTTTCAGGAGAGGCACAGAGCAAGTTATCTGAGCAGGCATAGTGAGCTCATCAAGAATTTTAAAACTGAGCTAATAGTAGCATTGTAAAGCCTACTGAAGGCTTGTTGCTATAATAATTAAAAAAAAAAAATCATGAAATTCCCTGAGACAAAATGTCTACAGGCAAAAAGAGGGGTTTTCTGCAGAAACCTCTCTATATGGTAGCCCCAGCCATGACAGCAGAATTCATGCTTTTTATACATTTCTGCTTGGTATTTCTGTTATCTAAGACTTCTAAAGCATTTCTTTACTTTTTACTTGTTGGCTAAAATGACTATTTGAACTCTTTAATATAAATTAGGGAGGCATTTTCTGTTGTCATGTGTATGATTTTAATAGGTCAGCCATGTTATCTTTGTGAATAGACTAATTACCATTTTTGTGTTAATGACTTCATGTAGCTTGTCATTTCTATGTAACTTGTCATTTCTGTATAACTTGTCATTTCTCCTAACTTGTTGCTTCTATGAAAATTGCATTTCTAGTAATTATTTTAAACTGACTAGTCCTGCTATTTTTGTTTTGTGAATCACAGTTTGTGAAAATAAATTAATGGTCAACTGTGGACCATTAGCAGAATGTTTGTTCTTATTATTTGGAATTTGTGGTTTGAAGATTGTCCTATTATTATTCTGTTTCTTGTCTGGAAGTTTTTTAGCAGCAGAACTAGCAGGGAGTAATGAATAATCTTGTTTATGGGTGAATAGTCTCCCAGTCAGCCAGGCAAAGAAAAACCATTATTCTGAAAAATAATGAAGAATCTGGTACAAATTATAGAGAAGAGCAAAGGATAAAGGAATGTAGCAATGGTTGACTTACACAGTGAATTGAAAATTTTACTAATATTTCTGGTGACTGGTTCTACATTACTGGTTCAAATTAGCATAGGTTCATCAAAAATAGCTGTTGGTTACTAGAAAAAAATGGGCAGCAGTTCCTTCAGAATGTTCCTTCAGTATGTGTGGCCATTCCTTCAGAACTGTGTGGAAGATCTATAAAAAATAAATTATATCCATTAAAATTATTTTTTCATTACTCAACAGAGAAGTTTGACTAATACTACAGTATTTTCACATTATTGAAACTTTTATTTTAAGAATGTTGAAACATAATTTCTTGAATTTGCCATATATATTGATTTTAGGTAAATTCAGGTGTGTACTGCAACATTCGTTTCCAATGTGTTAGCTTGCAACAAACATTGGATACTTAGTTTGTGTTTAATACACAATGATGATCCAATGTGAAAAGGAAATAAAAAACTGCAAGATGTGAACAAAAATTTCAAAAATTCACAAGCATTTCCTTGTGAATGTATTTTAAGAAAGAAGTTATGTGCATTCTAGGCTGACTGAGAAAATAAAGATTGGTTTAACCACAAAGTTGAGTTTTTCATATTTGGCAGTGTCAGGAGATGAATAGGATGAGCTATTTAAACTTAAATTTGTTCACATCTTTGAAGATAGTTGTTTAAATAGTTGAATATTCACAGGCAATGGATTTTGAACCTTCAGTTGATTTTTGTTGACATGTAAAATGAATGATAACAGACAATAAAACAGCTATAATTAATGCCACAGTGTAGTACAAAGATGTGAAGTCAGATTGACCAAGCTAATTTCTCAGTTTAAACGTTAAAAGTAATTTAAAACTTTGTCTTCCCAAATAAATTGGTTATGGATTTGCCAACATGAAAACTGTGGAATAGTCCCAGTGAAAAAAGTCTACTGAAATTCTGTTTCCACTCAAAAAAAAAAAAAAAAAAAAAAAAAAAAAAAAAAAAAAAAAAAAAAAAAAGCATTAAAAAAGTCATGATTTGTAGGCAGTATGATAATAAGTGGGTTCATTTTTCCTAGGAGAAAAGACATGCAGTGTGCTGTTTTCTCTCACTGCCTGTCTTGAAGTGCTTGTTCATTCAGTGCTTTGTCCTTTTGCCATGGAGAACTTTTATATATTAAGGCTTTTTGTTAGCTTTATATATATATATGCAGGCTTTTTTGTTTAATTTGCATCAATATCAGTACAAAAACAGCTCTGGATTTCAACTTTAGATTGTTAGACACTGAGCACGGATGCAGTCTTACCATACTTGGTCTCTAAAGTATACATTTGCATTTAACTTGGAAATAATGAAAGACTGTAATTCTATCCATTTAGTCCTTGCAGGCACAGCAGGTACATTTTTCTTTCTCTAACTTGGATGTGAAATTATTTTAGCTGCTTCCTTATTCCTTTGTGCCTGAGAAAGCAGTTATATGTAGTCAGAATATATTTTAATGTTAGCAACAGATGGTTTTGTGGTAGCAGATTATTAGCAGCTGAATGCTTCTGAAGGTTTTGTGTAAACTTTGAAGATCAGTTCAACTTCTCAGAAGTCACTCATTAAAAGCATGTATTGGAAGTTTCAACCAGCAAGATCCTCAAATTGGTGACTTTTAGTGTGTAGTCAGGTAGTTTGAAAATCTGATCATAAAAACCACATTGGATGGGATGAACTCTTACATATTCAAAAATTAACAATCCTTAAAATAATATTATGGTGTAGGAGTAATGTGCAATAAGTCCAAATAGGATTCAGCTGCTGCTCTGATTAGACATATATGTTGCAAAGGAATTAAAAACCTTTTTGGGGGCTGCGTGCTGTAGAGATGCAAGATAAATAATTATTTTCGTTGTTTTTGTTTTTTTTTTTTTTAACTTTGCCAGCTGAACCTGTTGATGTGCTAAAAGCATTAGAATTTCACAATTCTCCAGAAGGAGTAACAAGAACAGCAGGATTTTGCACAAACAGAAGGAATTCAAAAGGATCGGATGTTGCTTACAGAGTTTCAAAAACCGCCCAGCTGAGTGCCCCAACAAAGCAGCTGTACCCAGGTAAGATTGGCAGAAAGCTCTCACTTCTCTTCATTACCTTGCTGCATATGTTTTTATATTCTCTAAAGCATGGCATATAGTCCATCTTCAGTAGCACAAACCACTTCTCTTATCCCTAGAGTTGGGACTCTTATGAATGGCAGGATGGGCTCTATCCACCAAATAGTTCAGGTTTTTATTGGCTTCAGTTATAAAACTCTTCATCAAATTGTGTTACTGGAATTGACTTTTAAGTCACATTACCTGTTCTTTCATGATGCTATCTGATGGAAACCTTATTTGATGGCTTTGGCAAGTTTCCACCTGTTACAGTAGTGCATTTAAGAGTAATTGTACATCCTGGAGTAACGCTGCACTGGGAGAAAAGAGTTGTGGTTGACCATTGTGAAATCATTCCCAGAAGTACCATCTGGTAATAATTACCTTAGAATATCTGGGTATTTGGGGGACTAAACAAGGCTAGTTGTGGATAGATGTGATTTTATCTTCTCTCAAATTTCTCTGAAATGAAATAGTCAAATTTTGGGAAAGATTCCTTGGATGTTACAGAGTCTCTTATTTCATTATTTTGCTATCACTTGTCACTTGACTCTCTACTGAGCTGAGACACATGACTTCTTTTCAGTCACTTTTCTTAAACAGCCCACTTTTTCCCCCTAGGATGTTGTGTATTGAAGACTACATGCCCAGACAAGCTGAATTATTATCATCTGCCTTAAGTACTTTGAACATATCTTTCAGATTAGCAGTGCAGATAGGGCAGGTACTCAGTGCTTTGTAATAGTTTCTTTAGCTTGTGTTGACAGTCGTCTTCTTTCTTGTCCATTTTTTTGTCATCGTTTATTATGACATTAGAAGGTATAATGTAAAGTTTATCATGGAAAATCTTTTACCAATGTCAGGAAAAATTTTTACCAATGACTCACCAGAGTAAATGAAGTGTTTTCTATCTGTTGAGCTTTGATCCCTTCAAAATAAGATGTCAAAATGATGTATAAGCATGGTCTATGTTACTATGTTTCAACAAGCTTCCATAAAAAAGTTAGAAATGGATGGAAAGCACATAAATTATCACTTCAGCAGACAAAATAAAAATGTAGGACTGGAGGTTTCTGGTTTAGAAGGGTAGTATGCCATTTAAAGAGCAAGGAAAATTCTACACATTTTGTTTACACATTGTAATTCAAGAAATAAAAACTTGTCTTCAAGGAAGAATCTAGAATCTTTGGAGTTTTCCCACAATACCTGTCTTGGAAACAATCTTATATTTTCTCTGTTGGAAGAAGGAATTCCAAAATCAGAATTTGATGAATTCTTACATGCTTTATGTAAAATGTAAACAAAAAAAACAAAACAAAACAAAAAAAAAAGTAAAAATTATTTCATCTTTTCTGAACTTATAGCTGTATATATCACTTTGTTTACAGGTGGAGGTTTTCCAGAAGATTTTTCAATATTAATGACAGTAAAACCTAAAAAGGGTATTCAGTCTTTTCTTTTGTCAATCTACAATGAACAAGGAATTCAGCAAGTAGGTGTTGAAGTTGGTAGATCCCCTGTATTCCTATTTGAAGACCAAAATGGAAAACCTGCCCCAGAAGACTATCCTCTTTTCAGAACAGTCAACATCGCTGATGGCAAGTAAGTGAAACATTTTTAAATGGAAAATGTATTGCAGACCACTGTATATGTGATTATCCATTTTCAAACAGTTTCCTTAAATATTTAAATAAGTCAGAAACATTGTTTCTTGGTATAGTACAAAATTAGAGGAGCTTTGCAGTAGAATACAGTTCCAGCTCAAATGGTGCATACAGCTATTAATGAAACAAACCACCTTTTTAATCTGCCATTTTTATAAATCAAGGGTGAGGAAATAGTCATAGAAGTTAACCTGACGCAAACTAAACCTATGAAGATTCTTCCTATTTTCAAAAGTCTCAAGCTATTTTCAAAAAGTCTCAAGGAATATTCTCACTAAAAGAAATGTCTGGCCCACTTGTAGGTGGTAGGCAGTGTGAGGGCAAGTTGACAAGACAGCACAGAACTTCTTCTATCCTGGGCCAAACCATCAGATAAATAAAATAATTTTAGATATCTATGTGTAAGAAAATCCTGTATAAGGAAATCCCGTGTATAAGGAAATCAAGAAAGAATAAGCTGGACCATTAATCCCAACAATTCAAGGATTTATACTGTACCACAGTAAAGGATTAATCTCAAACACCCATTGCATTGGCAATGCAGTTGTTAGTTTTTTGTAGCTTTGTAGACAAGCAATCATTTTCTGGGAATGTCATTCTAGTGCTTGTGAAAGGACATTTATTCTTTCAAAGGCTTTTTATTTGCTGTGCTGCAGTCCAAGAGGAGCAGCCACAGTCTTCAGAGATACACAGAAATAAATTTTACTAAAGCAAAAGAAAACAACTCAGAAAGGAAGAATGAAAATTGAACTATAGTAGAATATGTTTATGAAGCAATAAAGGAGAAAAAAAAAAAGTAATTGTCTGCTTGGCCTATTATTACCAGACAATTAAATTATATGATGAATCCTAGATTGATTCATTTCCCTAGCAGAAGGAATAATAAAAAACAAAGCAGCACTTTTTAAATGGACTTTTGCTAAATAACAAAGCTTTGACATAGAATTTCCTCCAAAATGTTGATAAACTGGCAAAAATTAAGAAATAAGAATGAACTTGGTTTGGTACCATTTCCTATAGTGAGACTATACAACTTCTAAATCAACTGCAGTCAATCCTAGGCACAGTGAGCTATGATTTCATGCTTTCAGCTTCTACACACTTTCAAAAGATAAGCCAACAATTTTCTTCTGACTCGGCTATTTTATGAAGGATCTAGGACAACAATCTTCATCTCAAACTGAGATATATTTAAAAAGTGTGAACAGTGTAATGTGCCTGAGGATGCATGGCCAGTTTGCTTTTATAATGGTAGTGTTTAACAGCATTCCAGAGAAAACATGGAATTATAGTTCTGGCTCAGTGATACTGTTTGGCAGTCAGATTCCATTAGCTTCAAGGTGTTCCTTTTGATACACAGACACTCTTTGTAACAATGATCTAAGCTTTCTCTCTGATTTAGGCAACCCTAATGCTACAAATGCCAACTAAAATAATTTGATTCCAGTCTTCCTTTTACCAGTCACTGGTATGACATATTTTGCATTTTTTGCCCTGGTCTATCAAAGATTGTTTAATCTTTTTCTCCATGCTGGATTACAGAGTGGTCTGCTTTTGTTCTTAACCATTTGTCATAGCAGAGACACTCACAAAATTATTGTAGTTATAATTAATGATTATTCATAAAATTTCATAAAGAATGTAGTAGAGTTGGGCAAAACATACAAAACTATTCTCAAATGTCTCCAAAATAAACTCACGTATCAGTACTCTGAATCACTTCATTCACTTTTTTGGTGAATATTATGTAGGCAAGGTTGTTGTTGCAGGAATAGTGCCAAGTATTGGTAAATATATATATGTCTGGAAAAGTATCTATGTTGGAACTGCTGTATGTGTTTAAAAAATCCCTGTAGGTATGGGATACCTTCAAATATGCAAAAGAACATGGTAAAATCTGGGTGGTTGATCACAGAAAAAATAATAAATTGTAAATAATAAATAATAACCTGCTTGGTTAATTATATTTGCACAAATAATTTGGAAAATCGCACACATTCATAAAAAAGAATCTGCTGTCAGATTGCTCAGTCTGTTACAATGTAAAATGTTCACTTGGTTCTAATTTGAGTTTGGTAATATTCTCTGGTTAAAGCTGCAGAGAAGGTCAGTTTGAGCTTCACCTTACAGAGGGTGTTCACAATGAGCTGTGGATCAGACTCCTTTGTGCTGAGGGAAAGAATGTACACAGTGAATAGTCAAACCACTTTGTACACTTGTGTATGTATAGAAGAATGAAATTAAAGGAGATGTCTTACATTTTATCTGTGAAGTAGTTGGTGCACCATCTCTAAACTGATTTACTAAGAACACAGTGACCTAGTTTTAAAAACATAAATTACAGTCAAATTATATTGTGGTTTTTTTTAATAGGTGGCATCGAGTAGCTATCAGTGTGGAGAAAAAGAGTGTTACAATGATTGTTGACTGTAACAAAAAAGCTACAAAACCACTTGACAGAAGTGACAAAGCAGTTGTGGACACCAATGGCATCACTGTCTTTGGTACCAGGATTCTGGATGAAGAAGTTTTTGAGGTACAAATCAATAATGAGCAAATGGAATTGAGTTATTTTGTATTGAGTAAGTTGCTTAATACAAACCAGAATAATTTTTTAGGTCAAATGCTGGTATAAAGTAAAAGTTTCTGCATTATGCAGAAGTTAGGATAGACTGAAATAAAAGAAAACAGGAAAGAGTATTGTTGGAAGATTTGGTGCATTTTCCTGTCCCTTTTGTTGTTACTGGAAGAGAGGTGCTTTTTTTGTCTTTCTGCCTAATATTGAGATACCTGAGATATTTGGGAGAGTTAATCAGGGAAATTTGTGTAGTATGATACTGAATCATTTTCTTTCTGTCTTTTTTAAACATTTGCAGATATATGTGTGTGCTAACAGTATTTGAAAGCAGGGCAGAAGGACTTGGAAAGTTTTCTGTGTAATATGAATCTGTTATAGTGTTTATCCCACTTATTACTCTTTCCAGTAAATGGAACATACTTTGGCAATAAGGACATATATGTTTCCATCATTTACTGGCCAAGAAGTACATATAGGAAGGGTAAAATGCCTTTAAGGAAATAAATGCCTTTTACTAAATCATGAGGCCTTTCTGGGTAGAATCCTGATGTCAATAATTATTTTTACAGACTAATTATGAAGCTTCTAATATCTACACTATTTATATTTATTTTATAACATTCTTATACCAAGTTTACAATTGACACATTTAAATTAAAATTGAAAAATAAGAAATTACAGATTGGTAGTTGTTTTATCTACAGAACATCTGTGCTCTATAAATGTCCACAGTTTTAATCCTGGCTTTAAGCAGAATATATGCTTGAGAAGTGACATAGGTATCAAGAGGGGAAATAGGAATTTTGAGTGTAGCATTGTGGCATTGTTACCTTTGTTTTCCATGGACATGGTGAATTGTGGGCCTTTTGAATATGGAAATTTCTGGGATGATTTAGTGGATGAACCAGTATGAAATGTTTGGCATTTGCAGCCTAGTTCACCTGTAGTTCCCCAATACAGTTTGCACATCTGAGGAACATTATTTTCTTTTTGAAGATGACTTCCACAGTTGCTTTTATCTGGGATGTGACAAGGGTTTTTTGATCTCCTCATGGGATAATTGTTTTCATTAGTATTTCTTTCTTAGCTGAGAAACCAGCTTCCCCAGTATTTGTTCCCCACATAAATAAAAATGAATTCAGAGGGAAATAAAATTAGGTAAACTAAATTTTTTTTAGTGCTTTCCATGTGATTTTAGATCATAATAGAAATTAAAGTGGCAGAGTCTGGCATGTTCTTGCAAAATTTGTAGCTATCCTAAAATTTGTCCCAAAAGGAAATGCACAATAGCTAAACATGGATTGGTTGTTTAACTCAGTGCAATCCCTGAATAAAAATATCTGTGTGAAGTTTCAGAGGTGCTGAAATGATTGTACATGCCAGTTTGTAAATAATTTTTTATGATACGTGCATAGAGGGAGATATTTATCATTTACCTTAAAAGATGGAAAGGGATGTGGTAGAATGCAACTATTTTTTAGTGAGCATCTGTTGAAAGAGTTGGTAAAGTTGGATGAAGACATAACTTAGCAAATTTAAATTAGCACTTTAATCAGAATTTCCAGATTAATTGAAGAAACCCAAAAATAACTCTGCAAGTCAAACTCGTGTGGAGTTAAAATGGACACAAGGATATAACTTTACAGAATTTGCTAGAATGAGTTAAAATTACTTTTCTCTGAGGGTGTTGTCACTTGTGGAAGGAGAGAAAAGGAAAGTAGTGGTATCTGGTTCTCTGCCAGATTTTTATTCTGAAATCTGGTACACTAACATGGCAAATCAGTGCTTCAATTTCAGCTGAGACCCACTAAGGAGGAGTCTTTGGACTCACAAAAGAAATTGTGCAGCTGTCTGTAAAGTCAGTTTAGAGGCTGAATCTTAAGATTCAGTACTTAGAACAGCAACATTTCTACCTTTTTTAGCCTCACTGTACATTTCTGAATTTCTTCAATGATTAGGTTTTCTTATTCAACTGAGTGCACCTCTCTTCTCTTTTTTTATTCAGAAAAATCAACTGCCACCTTGTAAGGCTATTCTTGAAATTGATGGGGGTTTAGATTAAGTGTCAAGTCTTTCTTAGATTAGAAGCTTGCAATCCTTGCTTTTGGGATAGGTTTCTGCTTTCTTTGTTGCAACCACCATGGAATAAATCATACCTACATTCAATTATCTAAATTTGTAGGTAAAAATGTGGATTTTGAAATTAGAATGTACCTCAAAGTTTAAACAAAATACTGGGCCACATACATTTTTAATGGATCATAGAATCATAGAATATCCTGAGTTGGAAGGGACCCACAAGGATTCTCGAGTCCAACTCCTGGCCTTGCACAGAACTCACCAGGAATCACACCATGTGCCTGAGAGCGTTCTCCAAATGCTTCTTGAACTCTGTCGAGCTTGGTTGTGACCACTTCCCTGGGCAACTGTTCCAGTGGCCAAACATGCTCTGGGTGAAGAACCTTTTTCTAATATCCAACCTAAGCTTCCCCTGGCACAGCTCCATGCCATTCCCTTGGGTCCTGTCACTGTCACCAGAGCAGACATCAGTGCCTGCCTCTCTTCTTCCCCTCTTGAGGAAGACACATATTGCAATGAGATCTCAACACTGTCTCCTCTTCTCTAGGGTGAACAAGCCAAGGGATTCTGTTCTAAGTCTGGCCAAACTAAACATAATCTAGTTCATTTGAGTTTGTCTACTGTTTCTTTACTCTCTAAACAGCATTCGTTTTGTTTTATTAGCAAAAATTTATCCATCCGTTAGTTACTGCTGCTACAATTTCTAAAGTTTGATTGCTGTTCCCTGAAATCTAACCCTACTTGGAAGTGTTGTGATTGTGTGTTAAATGTTCTGTTTTTCTCATTCATGGTGTCTCAGAGTGACATTTGGTGATTTCATGGGTCTCCTTGTTAGTATTTCTGTTATGAGCCCTGCTGTATCTTGAGACCACAAGAGTCATTTAAGATACACATAACACAGTGTGTCTTATTCTGTGTGCAGGAAATTCCAGAAGTTATCTGGTCATGACATTAGATTTGACTGTTTAAGACCTAAAAGTGTTTACTAGAGACTTCTCATATGACATGTACAGTCTTTGCTAGTTTAAATGTAGGAAGCCCCAAAAAACAATTACCTTTTGCTCAGAGTGTCAGAAGGATTAGTCCATGCATCACAGAGATTGTTTTATCTTGAGTAATAATGGTATTTTTACTCATAATAATAATAATATGACCAATGATTTGGTCATAGTGGGGCACTCTTCAGTCTCCTCAAACTGAATGGAAATTTAAAATGTTGAAATAATAACCTGTAGGTACTTATAATGAGCTCTCAGACTTCAGTGACCTACTAATTGAAGATGATACTCTTTCTTTTTGGTCTTGAACCAATGTGTGCAGCAGAACACAACTGCACCAAACCCCATTCCATCTCTAAGGTAACTCACTCCCATTGAATCAGGTGTACAAAAATGACTCCAAAACACTAATTATTACATTACATTATTGTGACCTCTTAACAACTTGATTTTGAGAAAGGAATTACTCCTTCAGTCATATTGCTCTAACATATTTGCATGGATCATTCATTTAGAAGCTTCAGAATAAATATTGTTCCTGTAAGGAATGTTTCATGCTTACTTTCAAACAATGTTACATCCCCATGGCTCAAATCTTCTTTTTTCCTAATTGTTTTATT
This sequence comes from Erithacus rubecula, assembly GCF_903797595.1. NCBI lineage: Eukaryota > Metazoa > Chordata > Aves > Passeriformes > Muscicapidae > Erithacus > Erithacus rubecula. The sequence goes on from NC_136662.1 coordinate 8,536,442, forward strand.
TTAAGTTTGTAATACAAGATTTAGCTAAATTGAGTTCTTCGTCATTTTCTTATATTTTATTTTTGTTCTTAATATTAGTCTGTGTTTTCTAGGCAGTTGTCCTATCTGTGTTCTGATTCTGGTAGTCTGACTGTTAGAACACAAGAATATGTTATAGCACACTGGCAAATTTTAAGTGCATACATTTTAATTGGTGTGACATGACCTCATGACATAACTTTCTTATGATTATCAATAATTTCTGAATAAGTGAGCATACTGGGTATCCAGAGATCAGGTAGATCACTGGAAGAAGGAAAGGGCTGATTGGTGTCCTGAGAACAAGATAAATTGCTGCCAAATTTTCTGGTTTTGTATATACAAAACACAAAATATTCTTTGGTAGGTTTACCTACTGGTGCTAAAGCTAAGAGGCATTTTTTTAGTGGTGCTGTCAGGAAGATTCTGGTTTAGCTGTAAAAGCAAGAAAAAATTATCTAAAGTATTTTTTAAGTCTAGTGGGCAGCTGTATGTTTTGCATGAGAAAATTCCAATTTGCAGTTGCCTGCTGCTCATGCCTGAATATAACTGCTAATCTGAGATTTTACCTTGTGCTTTGTTAATATAGAAATCAATATGATGTTAAAAACAAGACAGTGAATTCAGCAAGCACTAAGCATCAGGTGCATACAAATGATGAGAAGCAAATTATAAATTGTGAATGTGTCTTAAAATAATAAAATTATGCTGTCTAGAAACTGTATTATTATTAACTGACAAATTATGAGACCTTCATTTATACTGCTAAGCCCTTGCTCACTGAAGTGAGTCTTTTGATATCAGTGGGACTAATTTGCAAATGCTTGTTTTTGAAAGACTGTCACAACATTCCTCAAACTTTTATATGTGTCTTTTGGAATTAATGTCTTCTGTGTTTTCAAATACATACTGCAAGAACAGCTGGTTTGTAAATGCTTTCTGCAACTAAGAGAATTCCCAAAATGCAAACCAAAAAAAAAAGGAAAAAAAAAAAAAAAAAGAAGAAGAAAAACTGAGTGAGATGCTGATACATGGCACCTAGTAAAGGAATTTTGAATTGTATCCATTGAAATATGTTTGTAGCTTAAATGTTGTATAAATAATAGGAATCTTTTTATTCTTTGCCAGCTTTAAGGATTTGTCACTCCTCATTTAGTACTGTTGGTGTGAACAGTACAGGTTTTTTATAAGTATTGTATAATAAGTTAATAACTAACAGAATCTTTATGCAGATATGTCTATATAGAGAACTCCTTTTTTTTCCTTCAAACTCTCACATCAGACCAATACCATCATTTTTAAGTCACTTTGCTGTAATTGAGAATAACAAGACAAAACCTGATGTATAAGACTCTTATTTAAAGCCAATGAAAGCTTTAACAGCACAGACTTTATGAATTAAATCCTTGCAGTAATACTTGTTAATAAAGGATTTAGATTTTGATACTAGGCATTAAACTGTTCCCATGAAAAAAAACGGTAAAACACTTGTGTAAACATGGGATTCCTATTTAAGGAGATAGGAATAGCTGAGTGAGCAGCTGGGGATGGGCTGAGGGTGCCCTGGCAGCAGTGTGGGTCAGCCTGCAGCTGAGGACCTGTCCCTCACATATCTGTGAGCATGGGAACCCCAGAGTGCAAGGCAGACTGCAGCAGAATGAGGAGAACTTCACTGCTGCTCAGGTTTGCTGTACAGAGCAGCCAGCCCAGCATGGAGTGTGGAAAAGGTGTCCTCAGTATCCTCTGTTTGACACTGCCCTGTGGAGCTGCACCACCAGCTCATGGAGACACTGCCAAAATTATTACCACTATAGTAATTTAGTAATTGCTGCTGAGCCACTGACTGTCTGTGTCAGACTAAAATAATTGGAATCAGCCTTTTAGATATCAACACCAGAGTAAGTGGCACCAGAGTATTGAGCCCTGAGAAGTAAAAAAACCACCACCAGAAAAAAGTAAAGCAAAGCAGACAAATTTTTTCATTTCAGAGACACCTAATAAAAAACAGAATTTCTTACAAAAAGCTTTGCCTTGTTTTGTTTTACTTTATTCTTTTTTATCTCAAAGAATGGTGATCTGGTGTTTATTAATATTTTATAGTATTTCCAAACATATGTTCAATAAACAAAGGTAGATCCAGTTTCACTTTCTTATTTTTGGAAGCAGGAGGGGAAGAGAAGAAGGCAAAGTTCTGGTAATTGATTGGGATTAAAGTTCATTTTCAAAGAATGTTCCCAAGAAACAAAGGAATGGTCATTTAACTAAACTTTCTGTATTTACATTTAAAATTAAAAACCTGAGATCAAAGAATGCTTCATGCTGCATCAGCTTCAAAAAATCTAACAGATAGGATTTATTATTACCTCATTTATTATTGTGTCTAATACATTTCAGTTTTAAACAACAGATGTAAATAAGATTTCAAAGATACACAAAAATGTAAGAGATTTGTAGATCTTTTATCTAGGAAATAGGATGTCCTTGAGCACACGTTTGTGCCTGTGTCTGTGTACACTTGCTGTTGCATAGGCATTGTAGTAACATCTAATATCTCAGCCAAGAATTGCAGTTGACTTTGTGAACAGTTATGTTTTGAAGGTCAAAAATTATAATTAGATTATCAACCTATTTTTTAACCAAGCTGAATTTATCCTTCTATAAGCATGGAGTTCAAAGAATCAAGAAGACACTGATTTCTGTGGAAACTTTGACCTGTACAGTTTTCTGCTTTCACAGTTTATTGTTTTTACAGTGCTTCATTCTGGCACACTCTAAATATCTTTCTCCAGCTATATTATGCAATGGGCCTGAGTTATGGAATATTATATTAAAAGCTCCTGGAATTCCTCAATCCCTCAAATCTTTGCAGGAAGATTAAATGAATTCTGCAGCAGGTTTTTCTAAATTCTATAGTAATAATATCCATGCTGTCTAGACTTTTGTTCTTTGGAGTCTATAGCTGTACTGTCACATAACTAATTAGAGAAAGTTGGCACAAATACCCAGGTTATGGTATTTGTGCTGATTTCTGCTGATCTACTGAAAAATTCACTTTGTAATTTTTAGACTTAGCCAAAATATTAAAATGAAAGATACTGATTTTGTTCTTCTGAGTTGATTTAGTGCTTAGCACTTTTTTTTTTTATTATCATTTATGCAGACATCTTTAAAATCTAATTATCCTTATAAGCACATTTTATACTATTTGGTACTATTATTTATACTATTTATACTATGGTACTAATTTTATCCAGTGTGAATCAGGAAGATGTATTTTGCCAATTCTAACCATTCACTCTAGTTGTAGAAAGCAGTTTTAAACCTCTAATATATAAATTACTCATGTAATTAATTGCTGGGAGGCTTTTTAGTTGATTGCCTGGCTGGTTGATTGGTTGGTTTTTGTTTTTTCCCTTCAGAGCTTTTGAGTAATGCTCACTTGCTATTCCCTGGATAAAATAACTTTCTCCTGGCAGGGTCATTATTTTATTAAGATTTTTGTAAAAGAGATATCCCAAAATCTGCCTCTGAACTGTTTGGGTTTCTTGTAGAACTAGAGAACAACTAGGCCATTAAAATTTTACAGACTGGAAGAAAACATTAATTTCTGCACTGATTTCTTCATACAGTGCCCTTATAGCCTTCTGTGAATTTTTGCCTTTTTAGCAATGTGGCAGTTGATAGTAGAGATGTCTTTTTTCAATGATAGAGACTTTTATGCAATAAATAGACTATAAATAGACTACTTTATGGTTGTAATTCTCTAATGCACCATATTTAGAAAGCATTAGTAAGATTACCTAGTTAGAACGAAAAGAGGACATTTCAAGAAGACAGATAATATCTAAAACTTTTTATTAAGTCAATTAAGGCAATAAGCAGCCATTAACATTTATTGATATAACATTGAAATAATTAGTTCCTTACTAGTCAGGCCCTTAATGATTTACATCATTGAGAAAATGTGACACCATATCTTACTGGAAATTTTCTTTGTTCCTATTTCTGCTGTGGAATCTAAGGAAGACTCGAAAAATTTGGAATCACACGTAGCAATTATTACCATGAGGCTAACTAAAGCAATAATTACATGAAGATGTAGCCGAAATTGGGAAGAGAGCTTGTTAGTTTACTGGTTTCCTCCAACTTTGGTCTCCATTTTCTTTTTTTGTTATTCAACACTGCATTTTTCTAGTGTTGCACTGTTTTACTATCAAAGCTGTTTCCAGCGCAGATACCCCACCTTGTGCATTATTGCTTTGAGTTGTTCATCCAGTCCTGGAGGCACACATACACATACATTTTCTTGTTCCAGGATGTCACTGTGGAATGTCTGTGAGATTCACAGAGGAATTTTCAATGAATGAATTCAGCACACACTTCTCATTCTTGGCTGGGCTGTACCTTGTAGTAGAAGAGTTGATGTGAGTGAATGTGTGTGCAGTTGTTCCAGCAGGCAGGAGTTCTACTAATATGAGCATATTCTCCTTCTAGCTCTCTAGCATGGTTCTCTACTTTTGCTCTGGCATGCAACAAAGAATTGAATAGTTCCTTAATCAAAAGAACTCTTTTTAGTACTCTTGGAGGATTCTGCAAAGAATAATTTATTTGAGGAGTATCTCTTAGAAGGAATCCTTCTGTACCTGGTTTTCACACTAGGCATAATTGGTGCACAAGATATTTTAGGATTCTCAGGCAACTTTTATAATATAACTATAAGGCCGATTCAACAGCCTCTGATTTTAATTATGAGCATATCCCTGAAATAGAGAGGAATGAAAGCATTCATAGAGTTTAACTATTTTTATTCCACATTGTAATGAATTATTGAACTGTGAACACATTGCCTTTGTGAGTTATATGTTGGCTTTGACAACAACTTAGTGCCTTTTCTTATAAAGAATTTAGGATCTAAACTAAGTATTAAGATTTAAAATTGGTCCACTTTATTTCCAAAGTTAATTGTTAACATTAGATAGAATACCTTGCTGGATGTTCTCCACTGCCTCTGGGCAACTGAGATGTAGCTTTCATCTTTCTTATCCCTGATTAGCAAGTTACCTTAAATATCTGACAAACCATTGTTCTAAGGGTTATCCAGGATAAAAAAAAAGATTGTTCTGAGGCAGTAGGTTATGATTCTCAAAGGTGAGCTAGGCTTGTAGAGATCTTTGGGGCAAGTTAAGGATGCACTTTGTTGCAAGTATTAATATGACAAAGTGGCTGTGTATGTCTGCCTGATACCTCACCACACCTTCTCTGCATCTGCCTCCTGCTGTCGTCCCCCTTGCCTCTGACACCAAAGCATGGTGGATGACAGGCTCAGCAGAGACATGAAAGGCTTTACTTCTGTAACATGCTAGATAGGCACTTCCAACTTTGTGAAATTGTCTGAGCAGCCTTAGCCAACAGATGTGGTCATGACATTTTCATAGAGAGGGAAGAACTGTCTATACACAGTACCCTTTTGTACTTCCTTTTTTCTCTATGCACTTTTCAGAATGCTTTAAGGATGCTCAAGTGTATTTCTACATTTTAATCTATTTTTCTTTCTCCTTCTCCATTTTTTGCTCTCTTGCTTTCATCATTCTACCCCATAAGACTTCCTTTTTTCCTGAAATTTTCATATAAGAAGACATATGTATATATGTTTAGATACCTCAGTATTTTATACAGATCGACTATTGGAATTCTTAATGACATATAATTCAAAGTTCTCAGGATTTGTGCAAGTAGATCTTTATGTGCCTCATTTATGACTCCAGGTCATAAAATACGACTAGATTATTTGTAGTTATTTGCAAGAAACTTTATAAAATTATATTTTGGTCTCACAAAGTCAAGCAGTTACAATCAAAGAATGTGTTTGTAAAGAAAATTCTGTGGAAAATTTTCAAAGAGAACGAGTGTAGATTTGTCCAACAAATGCCTTAGAACTGTAACTAAATCACAATAATGAAATCTGCAGTAATGTGTGTGCAACTTCTTGAGTTGATATGATTGGCCTGATCTGAAAGGAAAACTCTTGGACTATTCTAACAGTACAGCCAATACTTCACAGAACAAAATATTCAAAGAAACAATTTAATTAGCAAAGACAGAAACTAAAAACAAAAAATAGAAAAGGGAAATGAATCATTTACTGTAAATATTTTTATAGCACATCTTGAAGAAAAGAGAGGGAAATTAAATTTGGGATTCCAAATGTAAAATCATTCGGCTCCTCAGTAAACTTCTCACACATGAATAGCCAGTAGCAATTAATGTATTCTGTAAAAATGTATGTATTCTGTGCAGGATTTCTGAGAGCCTCCATCTATGTGGAGCCATGACAGGCAGACAGGCAGGGCTGGGAAATACAGTAAATGGATCAGGAGCAGCTTTAACCAATTTAGGGACGTTTAAGCCAAGTGGTAACAGCATACTGAGTGCTTCTTGCAAACACACAATCCAACAGAACTCAGTGCCAAAATTCCATGGCATTGAAGACCAGTACAAAGCTCCAGAGTACTGGCTGTATTCCTGGACCTGTGTTCTCTTAGGCTCTCTGACTAAACAGTAGTTTCAGTAGTTTGGGCACAGCTCCTGCTGGCTGGCACTCTGCGGACACTGAGACCTGTCCAGGCACCTCAGACAGCCAGGAATGCTCAGGGCCAAAGAGCAGGACCATGACTTGAACTCAGCAGGGTGAGGACAGAGGTTCTACACATCCACGTCTACGTCTCCCAAAAGGGGCACTTACCTCTATTGTCTTACACTTGCTTATTCTCTGTCATTTTTTCCTCTGCCTCACTTGGTTTTAATGTGGTTGGTGAAAGAGAAAGGGCAAAGCACTTTGGAAACACTTTGCTGGAGATGGGGAATGTGTATCCCAGGCTGACAGTGACTACAAAACCTCTCCAAGCATTTCAGCTCTTGAAGGAGTCATGGAAGAAATCAAAGGGGGAATTTTTCTCTATGTGTAGTAGGTTTAGTAAGATGTTCAGATCAGGAAGCATTAGTGAATTAAGGAAAATAAAGGTGATAGTCCAGAATTGCTGACAGAGAAACAAACTGCTGCATTTGTAGTATTTCTGGAAGCTTAGAAAAAAATATTCTAAATCTAAATTAATATGAGACACACATGAGTGTATAAAAGTGAAGTGGGCTTAGAGTACTGAAAAAAGCAGACTTGTAAAATATAGCCATTATGTGCTATGAAACTGTTTCCTACTTTATTACTGAAAAATTAGTAAAAAAGTTGTAGGGCTAGTATAACTGCAGATTATTGATTGATTGATTTATTTTCAGATTGAGGAGATTTTGCTTATGTCTCTATTTTTTCATTTTGAAAGGAAGGCATGTTGCAATTATTATTTACTGGTTTAAAATATTCTTCAGTTTTAATTTGTTAAAGGTTACTGTTGTGATAGATGTGAAGTGATTCTGGAAGTATTGAGAGAATTGTGAATTTCCCATCTGTAGACTTTCATCACTTATGATATCTTGTCTTTAAAGACAAAACAGGCACAGGTATAATAACAAAATACTAATTTCCCCCTATTTTGGGTAAAACCAGAAAAAAATTATGTTAGAAGTACATAAATCTTAAAAATCACCCTCTTGTGGGGAAACAGTGAGAAATTGAAATTAATGGGTTTTGACCAAGAGCGTGTGCCAATTTCCAACAAACTTATTTTTATGCGAGCATAAGAAGCTCCCAGATGAGAAAATTTATAGTGGAAATGTTGGCAGGAATTAACCTAATGCTGCTTAAATAGTACCACTATGTTAATAAATGTGCTGGATACCAGACAGCTTTCTGTGGAAAATGATAAACATACAAAGTCTCTGTAGGGCATCTCAGCAGAGACATTTTTATTATACAGAATAGTGGGTCTCTTTCTGTGATGTTTTTTTTTATGCATGATATTTGGGAATATGGGGGCAAACCCAACATTTTTTAGCAGTTACATTTTCTGAGCACATTCTATAGTGTGTATTTACACAGTGCTCACTTAATTATATTTTATTCAAATAACTGTCTCTGGTAAAGATTTTTTTGTTTCATTTCATTTAATTGTCTCCTTTGAGAATGCATGTGTGATGCAAACTCAGAATTATACTGTTGATCACTTGCATGCTGAGCTGCATGCTGGTAATAGGAAGTGCCCTGAATTAAATCTTAGGAATTTAGACTGATTCCCAGTGAAGAAGTAAACAAACAGCATGAAAATCACAGATCAGAACTTACACCTTCCCAGTCTCTACTTTAAAAGCCAGACATGATTTTAAGCCAGAATTTTGCACCTAGTCCATTTGGTATTAATTTTCATTGTTTTGCCATGTGAACAATACCTATTTTTCATAATAGCAGCAGAAATTAAGTGGATATGTTATTTATAACCACAGATGGAAATATCTGAGCATTATGTGCCTGGTTTTGTTTCTGAATGCAAACTGTGTGCTCCTGATGAACTGTAGACTACCTTTGGTTTTGTGACTCAATCTGCATATGCTTTCCTGCAGGGTGAGATCCAGCAGCTGTTGATTATAGCTGATCCCAGAGCAGCATTTGACTATTGTGAGCATTACAGCCCAGACTGTGACTCCCCAGTGCCCAATGCTGCTCAGGCTCAAGACCCTCGGGTTGATGAGGTGAGTAATCACTCATGTATTACTGGATTTATTGCACATTAGTGGTTGTGCTGCAGAAAAGTTACCCAAGAAACACTTCCAGCTAAATGGCACACATTATTCTAGAGGGGAAGAAATCAGGTTGCAGGAGTGCATTCATTTTAGCTGTCCACTTATTTATGGCAAGCATTTGAAGAAACCTATCAACCTGGTGGTATTTGAACAACCAGCATTCACAATAGAGTTAAACTGTAATTCTTTTAAAAAATTATAGCAGTATGAGTTTGTTTACATGTGTATTTATTCTTCCTGTGTAGGTTTATAATTTTACTGATGCTGGATATCAACAAATGCCACATTTGAAAGACATGGGAGCTTTGAGTATCCTACAATTGTAAACTTCTTCTGTTAAAAGTGTCCTGTTTTTTAATAAGCTGCATGCACACATGCATGTGCACACAAAAGTATTTCAGCCAGTTCCACTCATAGGAGGTAAACCAACAAGGACAAAAGGGAGTAGGAATTTTTCCCAGAAACATGAAACATATTTAGAGAAACCATTAGTCACTGTAGGCAGTTCTCACTCCCACAGAGTAATTCACCAAGGTCAAGATAGTTCCTCATATGAGACCTCTGAGCACTTGTGTATATTGCTGTACACATTCTGAGTACTTGCACTGAGCAGTGTAAAGGGAAAAGCTTTTCCAAAATGTAACAAGTCATAACTGAACTTGGCTCTGGACAGCCAGTATGCACACCATGTGTGATCTGACTGGTTATTACTACTGATTGCTCAAGAGATCAGCATTAAAAACTTGCTGAATTGTTCTTAGATGTCTACGTTGAGCCTGTTTTGGGACTGAGGTTTTCCCAAACACATGATGATTTTATTTGTTGTTACTATTTATTCTGACTGAAAATTATATCAGCAGGAGGCAAAGGGCCATAGGGTGCAGAACTTCTTTCAGAGGGACTCCCTCCCACATCCATTCCATCTGAGGTGTAGTTCAAGATGTGTCAGGTCACCTACACACAGGCAGAGGACTTTACACTGCATTACAGTGTGTGGGGTCTGGACTTTTCAGGAGGATCCCAGAGGACCTGCTGTCCATGTGCCTGCATACCTGGATCTCCATATTCCAAACCAGAACAGATTGAAAGCATATTGCTGGTAATTTATGCAAAGGGAAAAAAAAAAAAAAAAAAAAAGATAGGGAGATCTAATTTTTTTTTTTTTTCATAATTAAGTTTCAAAGAAAATTTAAATTTTGCTTGGGAACTTTCCTGGACTTTGCTGCGATTTGGTTACTCTTCAGTTTAGTGGTTTTTAACGTGTTTTTCAAAGGCCTCTTTTTCCCTCTTGGTAGCAAACAGAGTTTGTTGGAGTATCTACAGACAAAAAAGTAAAATCAAATATCTTAATTTGTAGAGTAACATTTTAAAATTAATTTAAAAACAAATTGAAAAGCACTCAATGTTTAATAAAATGGAGAACTGCTGTTTCTAATTATTTAATTTTTCACTGAGACTATTGATTTGTTTATTTTGCTTAGTTTTCTGATCTAAGACACAATTTCTTTGTTGTGCTCCATGAGTTTATGTGCCACTTTGCATACATATTCCCAGTGAAGTCAATAGAGCTCTTCAATGTGTAATGGTGATCTAAAATAATCACATCAGTAATGCTCCCAACGTGATAAATATGCAATTGAATAAAGGACTGACTGAATTTATAGAATTATAGAATTGTCTGCTAAATAGTAAAAAAACCCCAGCTTGTTGAGGCAGGCTACTTTGCTGTCTTTTGAGAAGCAGCCTGTCAAACTATAGAGATAATTTATTTTAAGGAAATAAATGGAACAAGCTTTATTTAGGTACTGAAAGTAGTTATAGAAGATATCAGTGCTGATTTTTGTAAACTGTAATTTCAAAACTAAAGAAGATGTTAAAAATATATTTCCAGGTAGTCTATAAGGAAAATTATTGTTTTAAAATGCTTGATTACATGTTTTGAGTAGACTAAACCTTTGATTAGTCATATCTAATAGAATTTATTGACTTAGACTTTTGCAAAGCTTCTGACTTGTCAACATATGATATTTCAATTTTTTAAAAAAGGCATTGTGTGGTAAAGTACTTGACTGACAGATTCAAATCTGGGTGACTTATTTCAGAAATTACTATGAACAATGAGCTGTCACTGAATTAAATTTTTAATACAGTTTCCTAGTAATTGTGCTAGAAATATAGAAATGTGTATAAAATGGATGGCATTAAAATGTCAGAGTCATGATACTGCAGAGAAGTAAGCAGTGATGGGAACACAACTAAGGGCAATGTTACACACATACAAGCCAAAGAAATAACTGCAGGGCAGACATGATGGACTCAGAAGCACACTGCAATGAGAGTCTGCATGCATATGGCAACAGAACAACCTTTCATCTGCAGCAGATTGTCCCCATCTGGGACAATACTAATCATGCTGAAAGCCAACATGGAAAGATTATTGTTCAGCTTGATTGGTTTCATGGTTTGATCTTCAGTGTAAATAAAGAAGTAAGAATGCACATGCAATATTACCTCTGCATGCTGTCCCTTGAAACATAGCCTGCACCATCACATACGTGGCTCACTTATTGTGTGCAAAGATCCAGGACAAAAAGAATATACTGGCTGCAGGCAAATGGGGTGGGGGGAGACGAAAGATAGATAGTTTCAGTTAGGAAAATGTCTGCTAACATTTTTAGGAAAGAAAGAACAAATTACCAAAATGGTGAATCTCTAGATATCGTCAAGCCAAGGGTAGATACCTTTCTGAAGGTTTGGGGAAATGTTATTCATGCTTTAGTTGACTCAGTTATAATTTGGCTGTAGGAAGTTTTGAAGTCTGCAAATATACAAGAGTTAGTCAAGGTGGTCTAATAGTCCCTTTTGGCATTATGTGTCTGAGCCTTTGAATTACTGCAGTCCAGAATAAGAAACTGATACTTAGCTTAAAGATAAATTATGTGATTTCGGAGCCTATTAATGTGTGTTTCCAGCACTGATTACAAAACCAAAGGAAATAGTGGACTTTTCATCAGTAAAATAGAAGATCATGTTTGTGAAGATGAATAGGATTTCTCTTGAAATTGCACACTTTTGTAGTTTCCTGGCAAGCTCACAGCGCAGGAAGGCATTTAGTCTGCTAGTTGGATTATTTTTAGGCCACTAAAGAAGCATCTAGAGAGAAGGATTTAGGCAAAAATATATTGGTTTCAGGGCATAAGTACTTTGTTTAGTTGAATGTAATCCTTATTGCTCTAGGCAGTGCTTCTTTCTCCAAAGGAGCAAATAATCAAATATCCAGCATTTTAGGTTTGGGGGCATTTCTTTCAATAGCAGTGCTGAGTCATTTTCTGAATTTATTTCTACCCTATGCCCTCTTTCCAGTTTGGTTGGTGGAATTGTCTATGTGTTTGTTGTGGGAAGGGTCTAAGATTTCCTCTAGACTAAAAATAATTATCAACCATAAAATCAGAAAAATAATGGAATATATGAGTTTCCATTAAATGAGCCTGAGAGTGCATGTCACATTACTGCAACATCAGAAATGAAATATTTGCTTCCTAAAATGTTTGAGTTTTTCTCAAGGCCTTAAGACCTTCACTGTGCTCTCATATGTAAATTTACTGGACACTGATTTGTAATCAAATTGTCTTTATTAATTATACCTTAAATGCTGCATTGAGATTTCATTTTTCTTGTTGTTTTTTCTTTTGCATCTCATTCAAACTGTAATTTGGGTGATCCAACAGAGAGGATTTCAATGCCTATTTTTTACTTACAGGATCTACTCGTGCCTGAATCAAATGCCAAATTTACCCTAAACAAAGTTCAGGAAGAGTCAAGCATCTCACAGTGGGATTCACAAAAATAGCAAGGACATAGAGCTAGTCAGCCCAGAAAGGGAGGACATATCTTAAATTCTAGCCTTGTCTGCAGACCCAGCTGTGCTGTCTTGATCCCCCATGCCATTCTTCTCCCTCAGCAAGGTCAACTCCTGCATCCACATTTCTCCCTTGCTATAAGGGGTGAGCTAAGGATTTCAAAATATAAGCTTTGGACCTGATTGGGTCTTTATATTTCCATTTTCGTTCAGTCAGTCGCTTTCTGGACCCAAGTGACTGTTATATGTCTGAGCACCATTTATTTAACTGGGCAACCTCTAACTCCCTTTTGTGTTCAGGCTCTGCAGAATGTGTTGCACTTGGCTGCTGGCCAGGGCTGTGGCTCAGAGTGAGCAGTTCAGGCTGAGCTGTGGGGATAGATGAACCCTCCCTACACAGAATGCTTCTATTCTGCTGGGATTTGTTCATCAGACCTAAGTGTCATTCAGTCTGAAAAGAGGAGAGCAGTAGATTGATAGTAATATCCACACACTTTACTCTTTTATTTATTGTAATTTATTTTGAACTTCAAGACATGTTTTAATTGAAGTGTTTATCAGTCTTCTTGTTCTTCCTTGTGAGTAGCCAGGTAAGGATCTCTGTAGGCTGTCAAGGTCAAAGTGATTATCTCAGCATCATTGACTACACAAAAAGGTGTTGCCTAGGAGTTCAGAAATCTTTGGGTTTTTTCACACTGAATGTATGACTTGGCTTTAAGGATCTCATATAGGTTTGGAATTATATTTTAAAACTATCAACATTGCTTTTCTTCAAGATACAGACCTATACTTTTCTTACAAATACCTTATGAACAGTCTGGCCTCTGTCTTGTATTCAAACCCCTTTTTACTATAAATGGAAATGTATTAAATTCCTTTCCAGTTCAATCATATATGCCAGCTCACAGAAATTAGAGCAGTGACAGACCTAGCCAGTCTTCATCATCCTTGATATTGGGCAGTATATTTTCTGGAGTACCATCAGGTCTTGTTTTCAAAGGAACCAGCTATCAGGCATTCAAATCTCCTCTTGAAAGATTATTCTGTAACCCAGTGAATCACATGGTCTGACTTCTGCTGAAGAAATAGCTCCCCAAAGGAACTCGGCTTCATTTACTTTGGATCTATCCCAAACTAATGGATTATATGGAGACATGAAATGTTTTCCTTTAATGAAATGAATTTGGTAAATTAAAAGTGCAAATGGCTCCCAAATATGTTGACTTGGAGGCTTCAAGCATCCATTTAGAACATGTTAATTTAGTGTCCTTTGGAGTGTTTGGTCAGAAAGACTAGTTTTCTGAAAAATGTAGAAAGATGATTATTTTTATGTTTATGTTTATTGTTATCTTTAGAACTGCAGTTAGCTAATTTAGCTGATATTAAAAATAATGATCTTCCTAGATCTCTTTTTCTTTGTGCAGATATACAAACTTTTTATATAAAGGAGTAACATAATAAAGAACATTAGGAGTCTTATTCTCGTTTTGAAACAGAATGTCTTTGGAAACTGAAGATATTATTCTTCCCTCCTTTTGTCTCCTTCCTCCTATGAACATTATATGGACTATATGGTAGAAGAGACCATCTTTAAACCTTTTCAACTTTCCTTCTGCCCTAAGAATGACATCTTCCACCATTTATTTATTTATATTACTGCAGCTGATTTTCAAAACTCTCATTTTGCTTGGCACCCTTAATTTTATTGCATTCTGTAAAGTGTGAGTGAGCCTAGAATATTTCAGTCATCTTTGACTCTTTAGCTTGTTCATGATTTAGCATAATCTTTAGGAAATGAAAAAAATAGGCTTATGAATGTTTTTTTGTTTAGGATTTAGATTATTAATTATTTTCATTTGGAAATGTAAAGCAAAAATCGCTAAAATCTATGTTTGGAATGGGAGGTTAGGTTTTTAGAGTATGGATAGCAGAAGAATCGGTTTCCAAAGTAAGGTTTCCTTCAGAATATTTAAGTTATTTCCCAGTTCAAATAGGCCTTGCATGTTGCTGATCCTCTGCTTCTAAAATTCATCTGATGAAGAAAACAGTTCATCTCTTTAATTGGAATTGCATGATGATCTGGTAGTGTAATATAATCACTCTGGTAAAGAAAGCATGAGGTCATAATGGAAACATTTTGTCCCATCAAAAAGCAGCAGGTTTCATTCTTCCTTTCATTTGTAAGAAAATAGTCATATGTAATATTCATTACAAGAGTACAAGAATGGCTGTTTAGTAACTATTGGTGGTCTTACTAGAGAAGAAAGAAAAGCAAGAGGAAGAAAATTGCATCACATCTGAAGTGTGTTACCTGATGTCTCTTGGCTGAAATCCCTTGCTGAGTTTAACCTATTATTTGTTTTGAAATTCTAGATCCTTTCTCCTTTACATTCAAGAGTGTACTTATTTATCTTTCCTTTATTAGTAGTACAACTATGATAGATTTCTGTGAACTCCCCAACTTCTGTGAGCTGACAGCAGGTTTTATGTATCCAAAATGTATAGGAACTTTTCTCAATGTTTGTTGAAGTCAGACTGAGTGGATCATACTCCTGTCTCTGGTCATAAAGGTGAACTTTTGGCTGTGTAGCTTCAGAAGGGGTATGGGCCACATATCCATAACTGTTAATGGCAGCTTCACAGCAGGTTATAAAGCCATTAAATCTGTCCCTCGTGTTGGTATATTTAGTCTTCATTTACCTGACTAGTCCTTCACTAGTCCTGTTGTCTCCTATTAAAAACTGGAACAGCCTTCAGCAGATTAAGTTGGTGAAATCATTCTGTGAGTAAATCATATTTCTAATGTGCATCTTTACATCAGCTAAGGGTGTAGAGATGCATTCCTCTATGTGGACAGATTGTGCCTCAGGAAATACACCTGGAAGATTTTGCATTATATTTAACTCTCTGCAGCAGGACCCCTGGAGTTCAATACAAAACATATTCTCTATTTATCAGCTGGTGTGAAATATGAGAGTTGCTGCTTTTTCAGAAAAAAGTCTTGGGAAAGGAAGGATTGCTAAGAATAAAGTAGAATGTTTAGGCTACTACATATTTTCCCTTGTCCTTCTTTTATTGGTGGGACTGCAAAGTATTGTGATTTCAAAACTACTTGAATATGTTTTTGGCATAGTGACCACATGTCCTAGCTTGTAAGTTCAAGAATTTTTGTAATAACCTTCTGATACTGTGCTCTTAGTAGATCTCCACCTGCTTGGCAGTAATCTGACTCCAGCATGGAAACTGTCATTCCCCACTTGTCATCTATTCCTATTATTTCTTTCTGTCTGCCTGCATAGCAGTGCAACCAATATATAATCTTGATTTTGTGATCACATTTTGCATTTAAAGAAAGTTTCACTTTCTTTAACAGAAATGAGTGAAGCACAATACCCAAAAGTATTTTCTGTGTGATTATGCATGATGCAATAGATCTGTCCAAATATTTGTGCTTTTTTGTATGTTTTCTAGTTCTCATTCATAAACTTCTGACTTTCTGACCTAGGCCTCTTAGCATAAATATCAGGTTATTCACTACTTTCTTTTTTAATACTAACATACTTGGCACAGATACTTTTCCTTCCTTTTTTTCCCCCAATCTACATTTCTGTTTAGTTTATAGCCTCTGAAAAACTATTAGTAACCCACTGTTGCAATTTTATTAGTCATGGTTGGCACAACTCAGCATAGCCATTCAGCTTACCTTAAGAAAAGCTATACAACTGAGATTTGGAAAACATTTATAATACTGAGCAACACAGTGTTATATTTTAATTGTCAGTTGGTCAAAGTGACTGCTGGAATGAATGCTCCCAGTTTTAGAATAGGTTTACAATGCTTACTAAAGAGGAATCTATGTGTCTATAAGTTGCTAAAACAAACTCCAAACAGCATATTAAACTTAAATCTGGCTAATTACATGCTATTTCTCTCAGAAATGTTGCTCCACTTACTTCTTAAGATACTGGATATTATTTAACATAGGTAGTGTCTTTTGCTTGGGTTCCGATAAAAATTGCATAGCAGAGTGTTTCATTCATATTGTTTGGCTGAGAAAGCATTTAAAAGGATGGAATTGTTTACCACTGCTAGGATGGAATGACTGAATTTAGAGAGGTGTATTCCACTGATTTTTTTTTTCCATGTTGATAAACCTAGTTTGTGTGGAGTTCTTCAGAGAAAATAAGCAAATCACTTGCAGACATTTTTATAATTTCCATATATATACTGCAATTTCAATGTCATTCTGTAACTATTTCAAAAAGTCTGGTTTTATCCATGTGGTTCTTCATTTACTCGCTTTTTGTGGCTGCTTACGGTCTCCCAGAAGCTTGTCATTGCATTTTCTGCTTTGGGTGGCAGTGGCACACTTCTTAGAGACAAGCTGTATTGAGCTGCATTTCCAGAACTGCACAAATCAGAAAAAATGCATTTATACCTTGACAGATCTGTAAGTGTATCATTGCTGCACATGAGGATCTTCACCACTACAAGTTATAGGTCAAACATGTTTCTTTGACTTCACTGGGGTTAGGACTGAACCTTAATTTGCTGAAGAGGGAGAGAAGAATCCTGTATCAATAACCACGGCTAAGTCTAAAATGCTGCTGGTTTTGAAAAGCAGAGACAGTGTTAACTTTTTTTAGTTATATAAAAGATACCACTGATGAAATCAAAGCACTGCTTACATTATACGAGGCAGATTGTAAAGTGCCCATATACTTCACAAAGAAGATATTTTCCACCTAAAATGATATTTTGTTATTTAAATGTAGCTTGAAGTGTTCTTATTAATGTGCAATATAGTTTTGAATGAGTACCAAAAGTATGTTGCATCCTTTTTAAATGTTTATCAAGTCTCATGACTAATCAGTTTATAAGTGCAAGGGTAGAAATAATCAAAGGACTATTGAGCAAAAAGCATCTGCCTTCTGAAAAAGAATGCATCTTCTTTTTAAGAAAAGCTGTTGGTCATAGTAAGACTTTGAAGAGTCACAGGAGTGCAGTAATAGAAGCCCATGTAAAAGGATTTTTAAGTGACTAAGGGCCATTCAACATTAGTCTTATACTTGCTGAGGAAAACAACTTCTGTGCATTAAAATGATAAGTAAAAAATTGTGTGAAAATTGCCAGAGGGAACAGTTAAACCAATGTTTTGGTCACAGGGTAGAATATAGTTTGGAATATGGAGATCTATTTTAATTTGTAATTTCTTCTAACATGTCCATCTCTTTCTGATAATGATGACTTCTACGAATCCTCAGACTGATTTGGAAGTGTAATGTACTAATTCTCTCTCTCATCAATATAATGAAACAAACAGATATTGTCTTCATTTTACAGACAATGATGCAGAGTTGTAACAGGAGAGAGGAGATTTCAGAAGGGACAAGTTCACCTGAGGCACATTTGAATATTTCTTCCTAAAGGGAAAGCAGACCCTTGTCCAGTCTCTGGCCACACTTCTGCCTTCTTTTGGTTCCCAGGGCTCATAAAGAGAACTGGTAGCAACCAGGAGACTCCTTTAATTTATCAGACCAACCAGTTCTTGTAGCTTTCAAGCACGGTAGGAGTGGAAAGATAGTTTAAAGCTGCCCTTTCTTCTCAGTTTGGATGAGCTGTACTCACTGCAGATAATACAGAGACCAGGATCTTCATGGCACAGCCAAGAGTACAGCTCAGGAGTTCCTGGCTCTCTGGACCATGATCACAACACTACACAAGCCAATTCTAAAGCTACTTTCTCTTGTAAAAGTTTGTGTGGCAAATCTTCATTTGATAAAAAATTGTAGAAACAGACCTATGGAGCAATTGACAGAAGCTGAATCTGAAATGAAATGACAGCAGTAAGGCATTTGCTCAGGAAATTTATACCATGGAGCTGCCTTGATTTTTGAACTTGACATCAAACAAGAGGAAGATAGCCATGTTTACTTGTGAGCTGTGGCCTCTTTCCTGTATCTGAAATTATTTATTCATGTCTGATACTGGCATCTCTGCTCTTCTGGTCACCTGAAAAAAAATACAGGTAAAAGAGGTATGATTTGAAACTTAAAAGATTAAATAAATATATGGTTTCACAAAAATCTATTAGTGCTCCCAGCAGTCAAAATTATACTTGGTTCTTCTTTGCAGTCCAATAGAAGAGAAGTTTTTTCCTGGCCTTACTATTTACTTTTTTACTACTTCTGTACTGTGCTTTGAAAGAAATAAGAAGTTGTGAGGTTTTTTTCTCCCAAATGAATAATTGCATTGAATTGTTGATAGTGCCTTAATTTTGTTAAACTTTATTCCTAAGTAAAGGTGAAGATACTTTCCAGTATTGCTAATCTAGTTTGCTACCACTAACATGGGAATGCCTGATATTTTTCCATTTGCAATGTAGTACACACCAGAAGATTTTATCGAGTATGACTATGAGTATGGGGATGCAGATTATAAAGAAACTGATTCTGTAACAGAGGGACTCCCACTGTTCGAAGAGACAGTAGCACAAACAGAGGTAACAGAATCTGATCTGTTTGTTGTGTGGTGTCCAGCTGTCTCCTACCACATGGTTTGTCAATTGTCTTTGTGTATAAGCTTAGTGCTTTCCTCTCACTCATTCCTTTACTTTGTAGTTGTAACCCTTGCTTTCAGTTAGAGATGGAAGGTCTCACGGCTGACAGCATTCATCTTGCATTTGGTTACCCTTCTTTCATTCACCTTTCTCAATTTCCTTTTCATTTTATTTATGTTTTCCCATTCCATCTTTCATAACATTTGCAGAAAAAGAAAGCCATGGTCAAAAAGAAGAGGACAGTGGCCGCTAGCTCAAAGGACAAACCTCAAAAGGCCACAACAAAAAAAACTGAAAAATATGCATCCAAGAAGAAGAAAAGTTACCAAGCAGCAACAAAAGGCAAACTAGGGGTAAAGGTAGCCAAGAGATAATCAAGATCTTTCCCAGACCAAGACTGGAAGATCTTTGATAATAAGAAAAAAATTTACCTAACCCCCACTAGATGAATACATCTGGCTAATACCATAACCTGAACAAAAACAATACCTCTTGAATTTTCATACAAGATTTTTTAATTTTTTTTTTTTCATTACTAGGCCAATGTTATTGATGGATTTCAAGATTATAACATACCTGAAAATGACTATGGGCCCCAGACAGAAGCTCCCTCCAGAACTACAGAAGCAAATGAGGTAATAAGGACTCTCAAGAAAATACTTGTCACACCAGGTGTCATTCATTAAAAAAGTACAAATGCATTTTGAAAGGATGGATTTCTGTGTAAAAGATACAAACTCTACCAACACTTAATGTGATTTTATACAGAAACAGCCAATATCAGAAACTACTATTTTGTTGGGCAGAACTCCCATTAATTCTGTAGAGATCTGCCAAATCTTCAGCCTGCAGAGTTCATGATTGTGAAAGTAATTCAGTGATGTATGGTGTGGGAATGTGGTGTTGCTGCTTTCAGTGTAGATGTGAATGGAGCTAAGCCTAGCATAAACCAGGTTAGATAATAGACATTGTCCACCTGATGTAATAGGAAGAGCAATCTCTAATTTTTCCTGTAATTTTTAAGATGCAGCATAAAAGAACCTAACAAAAGACAAAGAATGGCTGCCACCATAGCAGCATATGGAAGTTGAGTCAAAAGCCAGTCTCCTTTTAATAGTTCTTCAGCTAAAAAAACCAAATTATGTGATTTTCACTTGTTCTATTCAAAAGAAACATTATAATTTGAACTGTCAAAAAAGATAAAATTATTATTTTGACTTATGTTAGAAAGCATATTTCTAGAAAGCCACATTAACAGCTCTAAACATCATTTTGTTAAAATAATACACCTAAGCCAGTGTTGATTAATATGTTTGCATATTAATTAACACTAGTGTTAGAAAAATGATGGCAGATTTTAAGAAACATTGTTCTCATTTTTCTTTTGCCTTTTCCTTTCAAAATTAAGATTGTTGCTTGAAAGATGTACAAAACACTCCCTCACCCCTTTCCCCTGAATATTTGAAAAGAGAAATAGAGTACCCATTTGTTCTGTGGTTTTCCTCCTATGTATCTTGGAAGATAAAAGTGAATTAAGGTATGTTTTACTCATTTTGTTGTAAAGCATTCTTGTGTTCAGTCTCATGTTTGCTTCTCACAAATTGATTAAAAAATGTATCTAAATAATTCAATTTCCTGGGCAATTCTAAGCTGATTGCAGAATAGTAGAGCTGTAATAAGGTAGATTCAAAGTGCTAAATGCTCTTCTTGATGAGAGCACTTCTTGATAAAGATACAATTTAGAATTTAGGCTTAGAATTTGTTCTGATCTGTGTTTATTCCAGCTATAAGGTAGAAGTGACACTTCTGTAACTAATGGAGTTAGGCAAGTGTTAAATCAGAATCTGGCCTTTTACTTTAATTGCAATATATTTCAATATTATTATTAGATCAAAGTATTTTAATTATACTGGATGTTAATTAACTTCTGAATATTTTCAAGATCATACTACTTCATATTGTCTGATCATTTATATTACCAATATTTGAACTTCAATTTCTTTCAAAATTATACTGTATACAACATTATCAATAGACCTCTGTAACAGAATAAAACAATCCTCCTTTATTTCACAAATAGTTTTGTACATCTCAAATATAGCATTCTTTTAAACTGCTTTAGTGCTTTTACATTGTTTGCTTGGTTTGACAGCTTACATGATTTAAGATGAAAGCTTAGATTTCAGAATCAGATTAATAGAAATTAATCTGATTTGTGCTAGTGGAACTTAGACAAAAAATATGTAAATTATCATGACACACAAAAAGTCATGACTTTTACTGATAAATAAACTTCAAAATCATTAATGAGAAAATAAGTTTAGCTCAGCATTAGTATTTATAGACAGAAAATAAGGTAAAAAGACTGGGCTTAACTAAAGAGATGCTTGCACGTCCTCCACATTGTTATTGTAAAAAGATCTGAAGTTATTCACTGCTCATTGCATGTGTCCATTCATGAATGTTGTAAGAGTGAAACCAAGCAGCGAAATTCAGCTATATTTGGCACTAAAGTAACATTACGCAAGCAGTACACATAATACTGGATATATTGAATTCAGTGGTTTTGGAAATAAAAAACCAAAGCATATGAAAACATTACTTCTTTGTACTACTTATACAAAGATCTTTTAATTACTCTGAAAGGCTGAGCTTCCATTCCTTCAGACTCTAATTAAAAGACAATATGCTGTAGTTCTACTGTTCTTTCTTCTTTTGACAAGTCATCATGGTGGATCAGCGTATGCTTACATTGCTTTACTAACAATAACAACATATTCCTCCTATTCCCAAATCTTTGCTACTGATACGAATAGCAAAATCCTGTTGAAGAAGTATTTGCTGAAGAATACATAACTGGAGAGGATTATGATAAAAAAACTGAGGCAACTGAATATGGAAGCAGAGGAGTAGACCTCAGTGAATCTGATCTGCTGGTAGATGGAGATTTAGGAGAATATGATTTTTATGAATATAAAGAATATGAAGAGAAACCAACTGATTCCACTAATGAGGAGTTTGGTCCAGGTGTTCCTGCAGAGACTGATATCACAGAAACAAGCGTAAGTTGACTGGAGTCATAATGCAGATTAATCTAATTTAGCAATTCTTTTATAATTGCACAGTTCAGAACTGCACAGACCCTGATCCAGAGCTCCTTGTACACATTAGATATGCTATAATTTCTAATAGCCTTTGGAGCAAGGCCATCCTCTTGTTTTAGTAATCTTGATCTTTTTATTTTTATCATGTGAGATTCTTGTCTCATTTGCTGAAGGGAATAAGGGAGGGTGGAAGATGGGAGGGAAAGAAAGAAGGAGGTGGAATTAATAAAATTAATTATAAAATTTAAAGTTTTAAAAATTTTTCTAAACTAGAGCTAAAGCTGGAAAGAACATAAGTTCTAATGCAGGTACAAGTACTCTAATTAATATCTTCATATGATTACTTAAGAAATTGAAATGCATATAAGTGTCCAGAATCCTATGGCTTTTGCTGCTTTCCAGGAAGAAAATTAATGACTGGAAAGGTTAAGGCCAGCACCCTTTCATGAAAATAAGCTTAGTCAATGGTGACAGGTTTATGCTCTTGCAGAAATGATTTAACAGCTCAGTATATAGAAAGAAAGATAGGGTGACATGGTGGATCCTGTGAATCATGCTCTTCATTCTGAGTTTTATAGCTCTCTTTCCCTCTGACTCAATCACAGGCTAAACAGCAGGGCTTTAACTTTCCTTTAGTTGTGACAAAATTCTTATTTACCAGATAACCAGCTGTGGAAGCTGCAAAGTAAACTAATATGGCTAATACTGGAAAGAAAAAAAATACCATTTGGATCTTTTAATTAGGAAGATCCTTAATATAGTAGAAAAAGAGAATTTTGTTTGAACTATTTTCTCAGTCTTATCTTTATTTTCTCCTCACAAAGTCAGAACTTCAGTTTACAAAGGATCCAAGAAATAACAGCAAAGGCTGTGAGGTTGCTTTTCCCTGCCAACCTTGAAACCCATCCTTCTATTTCATTTACCGCTCCTTTCTAAACCCTGTTGGGGTCATTGTATTTTTTAATGATCCTTATCTGTGCAATGTGATACAAGTGTACTCTTTTCCTTCTAGCCCAGATGGGGAGACTGTGGCAGAATGACACAGAAAAGGTCAGATTATCTGTGAAGCAAAGAGCCCATAAGGCACCATTTGTGCCTGCTTTAAGCAAATGACTGTGTAGACTCTATCCCCTGGTGTAAATTTCAACTTAAAATGCCTTAATACAAAGCTGAAGGAGTCAGGAATCTTGAATTAGAACACAAGCTCTGGTCTGTGCAAGCTTTATTACAGTTCTCATCTGCTCAGCCAGAGATATGTCATTTTCCTTTGGCATATGGACATATTTATAATAACTGAAGTTCTACCTATGATAAAAAAAGGCAAGATGGAAAGTACTCAGTATTTGGGAACTTTCAAAAAAGGGAAACATTTCCAAAGATGGAAACCCTGATGTGATTTTTTACAAGTAATTTATGTTAATATAATAAAACATGATTGTCTATACCTCTTGCTACTCAATTTTTATGAACTACCAGTGGGTTTATGAACATCATTACTAGTGAGATCTGTGTCTTCATAAATCAGTGCAAAATGCACAGTCTGTGAATTTGTTTTTCTATTAAAAAAAATTTATATTGAAATACTATAACATTATCCTTACTGTTATTACTGATCCCCAGCTATTTTAAAGTAAATGTTGAATCCCTCTACTGAAATAAAGAAAAAGGCTTTTTTAATTTTAAGATGGTCAGAACTTAATTTCTAGTAGGTATGTTAGCAATCAAGAGAGGTATTTCTGAAGAAAAATATGTTATCTCATGGTTTTTAAAAAAACCCAGTTCCCTTTTCTTTGTTTGAAACTTGAATCTGTTTCCTCCATTAGTGTGTGTAATTGACATATTGGTTTAGGTACTTCTGTTACCTTAATACCAAACCCAAACTTCCCACAGAGCTCGTCCTCAAAGAATTTGATAGTTGTTGCTAATTCAGGTAGTGACAAGGCATTGATTATCTGTGAAATATTCTTTAGTGTCCACAGTGCCATTTATCTCCTTTCTCATTTATGCCATGAAATCACAGACCCTTCTCATGTTACTTTACATGTGGTGGATGTCTCATAAATGAAATTAGGAGCTTGGAAGGTACTGTCCATATTGTCCAAGGGATCTTTCTTTCCATCTTTACGCTGCTTAATTCATAAAGCCATGAAGAATCATTGTCAATTGCCAAGAATATTTCCAATCAAATAAGAAAAGAAAGAATGTTGTGACTTGCACACAGAAGTTTTAGATTCTAAGTTCAAAGTTCTAATGTAAAGAATGGGATAGACACTCATGGGATCCACATCTTATTCAGAAAGTATAAATTGATAGTATCCAATAATGAAGAAAGCATGCATACAGTTTGTGCATTTTCCATTTCTCCCTTATTAAGTATTTTTGATTTATATGGTTTGTACCTGTGATGTATTTTTTATAGTACAAACCAATTCCAGCTTTAGCTTTCAGTTACAGGTTGCTGCAATTCTTTATTGTACCAGGTCCTTAGACCTTCTACTTACTTTCCTTTTTTGGGCTGTTTTTACTGGCCAGGTGACAGGACATGGAGCTTATGGAGAAAAAGGCCAAAAGGGAGAACCAGCTGTGATTGAACCTGTAAGTACAGATGTCAGGGAGTTTTTCAGTAGCACTGTATAACATATATTCACTGTTAATTCATCATTATCAAGTATTGTTGTTCATGATAGGATGAACAGCATCCACATTGTCCATGATCTCTGAAACAGTTTCTGTAATGTGGATGGTATAAAATGATTACTGAGCATGGTCTGTAGCTACTCCTTCGGTTACATGAAAGACTAACCACATGTTCCTTAAAAAAGGAATATCCTGTGCAGAGGAAACCAGATCATTGATCTGATCTTCAGGCCATCTGGTAACTGCATCTTGGACAGATCTACCCAGATAACTTTCAGCTTAGGCACAGGTAACATCACTGCAGGTTTCAGCTAGGGCAGGGAAGTCTTCCTCACTATTAATGGCACACAGTGATTCCAATTCTCGTTCTAGTAACTGTAGAGAGAAGATTCCTGGAAAAGTTTATCAAAACTCTAAGGAATGTTGACTTAAGTAGTTCAGATAAAAAGATTTTTTATGTTTTTCTACAAAATAATAAATGTTGTGTTCCATCCACCCCTAGGGTATGCTCATTGAAGGACCACCGGGACCAAGAGGACCTGCTGTAAGTAGATTAATCACAATTTCCTTTATTGCATTTGATTTATCCACTGTGCTTTTATATTCACAAGTTAACACAATATTGGTCTTATTATAGTTCCCAAATGTGTATCAGATTTAGGACTTCTAATAAGGGAAGAGAAAAGGGTCATCTCTAGCATTTTAAGTGACAGCAGGCTACAAGCTAATGGCATGTGAAAAATCTCAGTTTTGAATGTTGACTATAAATCTTTGTAAGAAAAAACAATATGCTACCTTATAAATTAATTTATCCAAATATGTGGTCATCATAACTTTCCACAGAAAAAATTGTTTAAAAGTCTGCAAGCATTCATCATGATTATGTTGTTCATTTTCTATAGGGTCTTACAGGTCCCCCAGGTTTACAAGGTCCTGTTGGTCCTCCAGGTGACCCTGGTGAAAGGGTAAGTCAACAAACAGATTATCCCATGCATTCATGGGACATCTTGCACTAGTTGCAACAAGGATGAATTAGATCCTGATCTGAAATAGATCCAGAGGTTAGAAACGTCAGCAGAACCGAGGCTGATTCATTCAGCGAAGCAAATCAGCTAAGAATCTGGACTAACATTTTCTTAGTGGTAGAAATATGTGCTGTAAATACAGAAAGACATTTAAGTTCTGTTTTGTTAGTATTTTTCTGTTTTGATGTGTTTAGAAATATGCTAAAGTAATAGATGCAAACATTTCATGGGAATTTCAATTAATTTTTTAAAAATCAGTATGGCTTCAGCTAAAAATATGTACAAATATAGAGAAAAACAATCTTTTCAGAATCAAAACATGGGAATATTGAAAGTGATGAATAATATTGAGATAATCTTGGAAGAATTTATTGGTCATATTAAAAAATATGTTGCTTGAGGAGCCTATCCAGTCATGGTAGTTTAAATAGTTAAAATTTAAGCTCTTATTTTAATCTTCATGTTCTAATAAGCCTTTTCTTGCTGCCACCACCAACACAGTTTTAAAACAGCCTAAACATATTTATTTGAGGAAAATATGCTGCTAAAAGTCTTTCCTGTGTTTTATGAGAGATAGTTTACTGCTGAATCCAGCATGTTTATGCTGTTTTTTATATATAAGATGTTGTGAAGATGCTATCAGAAAAATCCCAACAATGCTTTACCTTGCTAGTAAGTCAGCATCCACCCTTCTTTCATATTTCTGTCTTGTAGATTAATTGAATATTCCAAAATTTGAACTTGTAAAATGGGAATTTTAACACCTAGTAAGGGAATAACTACCAATTCCTAATAAAAACAACAACAACAACAACAACAACAACAAAAATAACAGTACTTAGTTTTGTAATTGGCTGCTTACTGAATTCATCATAAGGAAATTCTTGACTAAGCACGTCATGTGCCTGTCACAGACCAGACACGACACAAATATATAATTGCAGCAATTAGGCTGAGAGGAGAATGGATTGGGAGCAGCCCTGCAGAGAAGGACTTGGGGGTGTTGGTGGACAAGAAGCTTGACATGACCCAGTAACACACACTTGCAGCCAACCGTATCCTGGCTGCATGAAAGAAGCATGAGCAGCATGTCAAGTGAGCTGGTTCTGCCCCTCTGCCACTCTTGTGTGCCTCTTCTATGAAGACAGGCTGAGCTGTGGGGGAAGGCTGCAAGAGAAGTGGAGAGAGACTTTTTACAAGGGCCCACAGTGATAGGACGAAGCGGAAGGTTTTTAAATGGAGAGAGAGCAGGTTTAGATTAGATACTGGGAAGAAATTCCTTACTCTGACAATGGTAGGGCCCTGTAACAAGTTGCCCAGATGGCTGCACCATCCCTTGAAGTGCTCAAGGCAGGGTTGGATGGGGCTTTGAGCTACCTGGTCTAGTGAAAGGTGTCCCTGCCTATGGCAGGGAGGTTGAAACTAGATCTTTAAGGTCTTTTTCAAGCCATTCTATGAGTGTAAATTTATGTAAGTGACTTATTATGTAAGTTTTCTCTTACATTACCATATTTTTTTCCTCACCTTTTTTCTCTCATGTCTTTATTCTCTTAGGGTCCACCTGGTCGCCCTGGTCTTCCTGGTGCTGATGGTTTAGCAGGTCCCCCAGGTACCATGTTAATGTTGCCGGTAAGTTATGGGTACAGGGTAAGCAGCCTACAAAAACTGGGAGTGTCTTTCAAGAAATGTATAGGTATTTTATTTTCTCATCTAATTTTGTCTGTGGAATGAGTGAATGACACAGAATTTCTTTTATGGCTTAAGCATTTCAAATTCATATATATGGTACCTTTCTTTTCCATATGCTTTAGCTTCCTCATGGCTGACAGATTGGAACCTACACAAGTCAATTACAGACACTGAAAACCACTTTATCTTTTTAACAGTAACTATATTTTGCTCCTGTATGTCCCAAACAACGAGTTTGCTGTTGTACAGAGGACCTGTACTCCCAACAGGCGTGTGTGCTTTCAAATCTCATTGACATGGAGATTTTTAGGTATTCCACGCTTCAAACTGGACTTCAGTGTCCTCTTTGAAGAGTGAGTGCATCCTTTGAATAGAAATATATGCACATAGCCAGCTCTGCTCCCACTGGAGTCAAAGCAAAACACCATCTGTTTTAGCAGGTGGAGGAACAAACCCAAAGCTGTTAAAGTATCTTGTAGCACTGGAGTACGAAAAGCACTATGTGCTTGGAATTAGTTATTCCTAACTGTGTATATGGATGAAAAAGATCTGTGTCAACTCTGGGCCTAGACAAACTGTCCAAACTGGACAACTAAACTGTTGTCAGCAGTGCAGGATTCATGGTCCTGATACCCAGTGTGCCTGTGCCTTGGGAAAGCTGTGCTTCTTGTTGCAGCCTAGCACTTCTGCAACATAGCAAAGCTGACAGTAACAGTGCAGGAGCACAGGAATGAGCAATTAAAAATGTATTCAGTAATTTATTTTGAAATTGTCAGAAATTACACACAAATATCAAACATTTTTCAATTTTGTGTCTGCCTTAATTTTAAATACGCTTTTAATGTTGGTAGCTGCCAATGTTAATTTTGGTACATATTTTCATTGACTTTTGCAAGTAAGTAAAAGTCTATTTTGGCCTCTTTTTTAAGTGAACAAGGAAACATCAAAGGGAAACCAAAATCCTATGAAATCAGGAAAATATTTGCTCATAAGGGATTAAATTTAGCCTTCAGTTACTATCACCAATGCCATCATACTCATGTTTGATGCAGTAGCCTCCATGCAGCCATCTTCTGAAGTTAGCAGAATAAACTAAAGACTGTGACCTTGTGACTTTGAAGTGGTTTGCACTGTTGCAGCAAGTAACAAGTATAATTTAGATTTGATAAATTCTAAATCCTTTTCTTGTTTTCATCCTTGCAGTTCCGTTTTGGTGGAGATGGTGAGAAGGGCCCAACAATCTCAGCTCAGGAAGCTCAAGCACAAGCTATTCTCCAGCAAGCTAGGGTGAGCACAAGGAGCCAAAACCTAATTTAATTTATATCCTGCAGGAGGCGAAGTCAAAGATGGGCGATATTTGCTAACATATTCTAAAACTCTGTTAGTATAGAACTTGTGTGATCACTGGTAGCCTTTTCTTGACACCTGGTGTTCTTTTTGTTTGTCTTCTCAGATTGCTATGAGAGGTCCACCTGGTCCTATGGGACTCACTGGAAGACCAGGTCCTGTGGTAAGTAGACAAAACAGGGGCATAAGTTTAAGAACATGATGATGTGGCCCATGGATCTCATTCTGGCACTGCCTACCCCTCTGTATTTGTACTTACTTTGTACTCAGTCGAAATTAATATTAAATAATTAAAGCTATAGTTTGTGTTCTTATTTGAGGTCTGCAACGCAACCTAAATAGTAAATGAGTTTTTATTGTAGGTTTTGTGGTATTTGGACAGAGCACACTGCTGGACTTATAAAACTAGAGAACAGTTTTACATAAATGTGCCTCTACAGTCAATCATCTCTGTAATACTACTAATACAATTTGTTGTAGTAAATGTGAAACTCTACAGAAAGAGATAATAAAGCGAGAGTTTGCAGAATCACCTTTGCTCAATATTTAAGCTAAATCTGAAAAGTTTGTAAGAGGCATTTCTACAAACAAATAAGAGCCACAGATTTCTAAAAGAATTACACTTTATTATTTCAGTCCTGAATTTGACTCAACTGCTAGCACCAAATGGCCTGGAAATGGCTCTGTGGATGTCAAAATATCTTAATATTTGTATGGAGTGTGTACACTTGTATTTTTAAGCAGATTTGTAAAAGCGCAATTCTTTTCTAGAGCAATTCTCTTCCAAAGTAAATAGTAGCTACCAAGCAGAGAATCTGGCTCACAGACTCCTGATTCATCACATTTAGGTATGCAATGCTTAAAAAGAGTCAAATCTATTTGGTCTATGTAACAAACTCATACATTATTTCCAGCAATGTATTTAATTCAAGAAACTTGCAGGGTAACATTCAGTCTGTACAGACAAAGATCTGGAACTGCTATAAGCAAGGAGGACTTTGCAAAGGCTGGTATCATACTGACAGTATGTAGCAGAGGTATATCCTGCCTTCATACTCATGATTTTGTGTTTTAAAAGCCTTGATTAATTTCTGTATGCAAAGTTCAGCAAATTAATATTAATAGTAATTTTGCTTCTAAACCACCAGGAGGCTCTAGAAATCCAACTTTTTGATCTAGAAACATTTTTTGGGTGCAGTTCCAAAGCAAGTTTCTTGGTCTATAAATTGTTTTTTAACCCAACTTCTTCTAAGAATTAAAAAGTTGGAGCTTTTATCCTTTATATGAATTTAATTTTTTTAAATTAATGTGTAGCAAATAAGAATCATTAGTAACGTATTAGTCACTAAAAGTTTGAACACAGCAGTGTCAAAGCCTGAGTCTAGCCTTAGTTGAGTCAGGTGTTCACCTGCTTAGTTAATACAGCATAAAAAATCAATGTCTGCCTACAGATAGGAAATGTAATCAATTATATTAATTAAAAGTGGAGCTTACATCAGAGAAACCCCAAGAGACAGTCACCACCTACCAAAACCAATCCTCTCTCCACTGCCAGTACCAGCTCCGGATCTGATTTTCAATTTGCTTAGGACTTGAATTAATACCTGCAAGGTCAGTGGGGATCTTTCCACTCCAGAATGTCAGACTCAGCACTAAGCCAAGCCATTAGATTACTTCTTTCTTCCAATGTTAACTAGAAGAATTATCATTTTCCAAAGTTCTGCAACATTGGTAACAAACTGCCGTATCTTTTTTCCCTGAGACTGTATTCTATGTGTGCATGCCAAGATTTTTTTGGTCTATTTTTTCTGTTTTTGTGAGACCTCTAGCTTACTCTTACTATGTCTGCCTCTGATTTCATGTACAGTATGAATGAATATTTGGTTTTGGCTTGTTTATGATTAAAATTTACTCCTAAAATCTATGTCTTCATTTCATAATTGTAAAGAGATGTAGTTATATAGATTCTCCACTTCTTCAGGATCAGGTACACGAAGGACTTGATTAAAAAATCACTGAAGTTCATTACAAGATTAGACAGGGTGTTTTTCATTGACTACACTGATCTTTGGATTGAACTCTGAGACTGTTATTTTCTGTTCAACACAGAAATAAAGGAAGAGGTAGCTTTCAGGTCTGTCTTATTCCCTACAATGGATGCTTTTCTGATTGCATTACTTATGTTCTTACTGTGCTCATACTGAGCTCTCAAATGCTAATATAGAACAAAGAGTTACATTTTGCATTTAAATCCATGGGAGTTTTCTTTGGTAAGAGAAATATTTCTGTCCAATGTTTAGATCATGATAAATTAAGGTAGATAAATCTGGAGATGCAAATGGACAATTCACACCTCCTGATGAATAAAAGATTATTTACTGTTTCTACCTGTAATTCATGTATGGAAATAGAAAATAATTTATTAATTTAAATAGACTCTTGTATATTAAACCATATATGTTGTTTTTTTTAATCTAGGGTGGACCTGGAGCAGCAGGTGCTAAAGGTGAAAGTGGTGAACCAGGTCCTCAGGTACAATAATATTCCCTATTATGCTTGAGCATGTTTTAAGATAGTTCATTCATATCAATTAGAAGAAATCAATCAATTATATGCTTCCTGCATGCAGTTGAAAAAAGATATCCTTCATAATACTATCTGATAATTTCAATGGCTTGATCAATATTAAAATTGTAGTTAAAATCAATAGCTTGATTGTTGATTCTGAAATATGAAAGTAGCAATCTTTGTATAATAAGGAGGAATTATCACATGTAGAGTGTCATCAGTTGAAAACTTGTTTTAATTGTGTCACTTTGGGCTCTTTCCTCTGTTCAATAATGATATATTAGTCTGCAACTGGATGACATTGGGCTCTGAGCATATCATATCTCATAAGGTGGAGGAGGTTGAATTTGGTTGGCAATTAAACAGGCTATTTCCAAGAAAGATGTGACGTAGGAATAAATCTTTAGGAATCAGTGCATGTTTTGCTTCTCAGCCTACTATTATATAATCTTCTCCACAGTGATGTCAAAGAACACTGAAATACATAGAAATCTTTCAGCTTAAACCAAAAAGCAATAAAGAGATTGTGAAAGATATCATGAAATAAGAATCCAGAACAATGATTTTGCCAGCTCTCAAGCGGTATCATGGATTTGATGCATTACTAAGTGCCTGTCTTAAAACTGCACATGGATACTTCCAGTAGAAAAACTATTACAATAAAAAGAGAAAACAAAAAAGCATTCTGAACAGTTGTAAAGTCTTTCAGTTTGCTTGCTTACATTTTTAATGTTTTTTTCTTTTCTTACACATTATTTTTGGATGGCTTGTCCTTGCCATTGCTTTTTTGTCACCTGAAAATGCATTTGGATGGAGGATGAAAAAATTTCCACTGTTACACTATACAGTTGTCAGTGAAAGTTACATGTGTTTGGAAAGTGAAATGTTTTTTCAGTCTGGGGTAGTTTGGTGCCTCTCTAGTCAAACCTATGTTGTGTAAAGCTAGGACAGCATATGAGCTCCTTACTAGCACAACTCATGTTTGTGTATATATCTGAAATATGTACTCTTTGGTTTTCACTGAATAATTGCAATGGGAATAAAATGATTTTGGCATGAAAGGAAGAAGTTTTTTTCAAACCAAAAATCTTTAAAGCCGTGAAAGGAATGTAAGAAACTTACATGTTAAAATGATGACTTTTGCCATGTGTAGTGCCATCTCATGAAAACTGGTGTTAAAATTTGTAGTGCTAAGGGCAGTTTGGATGCCTAAGTACTTTTAAAACTAATGGGAATCTAGGAAGCAGAACGCATCTCCTAGGGAGAAAAATGCAGCTTTGTGCAGAAAAAAAATCTTGCCTTGTTCTTGAGGTGAGTTTTTTTGCTAGCTTTCTGCTGAAATTAGTGGAATTCTAAGTATTGCCCTCTTTAAATTCAGGGTCCTCGTGGAGTCCAAGGTGCCCCTGGTCCAAGTGGAAAAGCTGGCAAAAGGGTAGGTAGCATGTAGAGCAGTTCTGCTCTGGGTAAATATTTCTTATTTAGATGTCCTTAAATATTAATTGAATCCATTATGCTTTGAAATGTTTGCCCCTTTGGGTTTTTGCAGGGACGTCCTGGAGCTGATGGTGCCAGAGGAATGCCAGGAGAACCTGGTGCAAAGGTAAATAATAATGAGACCTGAGGCTTTACTTCAGTCTTGGAATGGGCTAGACAGATTTTATGTAGGTACCACAGTTTCATCCAGACCAACCCAAAATTCTTCTCTGAAGTGAAAATACTGAGGTTTCAGATAGCTGGGTCAGATGCAAGAGCTGAGAATGAATCATCCATTTAAAATATGGTAATTAATGGTAATTCCTAGTAGTCTGACTTTGAAGGAACTTAATTCTTGGGATGTGATTTCTCTCTTTCTGAGTCAGTTTCTATTTACAGAGTATCAGTAATAGTAAAGTCAGTTTTGCAAATGCAAAGTGCAGTTGGAACCAAGCTTTTCATTTCAATGTGAAAATTATTTTTATAAATAGCATTACTACAGCACAGTGAGAAAGCTGTGGCATCTTCTCTTGCTACAGTTTGTAGAAGCAAATTTTATGTGTTTGATCTATATGCTCAGCCCCATGTGTTTCATTCAGTAACAAAAGTGTACATACACCCAAGGTGTAGAAAGTAACTTTTAGGGGAAAGGCACTATTTATTCAGAGAATGTAACAGTCATTTACTAAAACTGTGATTTCTTTCTAGGGTGACAGAGGATTTGATGGTCTTCCTGGCCTCCCTGGTGACAAAGGTAACCGGGTAAGAAGAAAAATATGTACATTTATTCCTCACTGAACTAACAGAGTCCCAGAAATAATTCATTATTCATTAAGAACAGTACTAAGGGCTGAGGGGAAAGTTAAAACAGAATGTCAGCTTTTAACTCTACAAATAATAGGTGTTCTATCAGGCAATGTATTCCCCATGAAACTTTTGAGTAATATCAATCAATAGACAAAAAATATATAAATTTGTAGTTTAAATATATTTGCAGAATTTAGATCACATCTTCAGCTAAGTTTTTCTTGAATTTTTCTTAGTTCAGGAATTTGCCAGTTGGACTTCAAGTCTTTGCTCTAAAGGAAAGAGTAATAGGGAAAGGAAATTAGCATGAAATTTCTGTATCAGGAGCATGCCAAATTTTAACTTGCTTAGAAGCTTGCTCAAAAAAGTCAATATGAATATTTCATTTAAAAACTGAATTGTTTAGTGGGGCTTTTTCCAACAACTGCAGCTTAAAGAAAGGTCACAGTCAAGTCACATAAATTAGGAAAATTTTTAGCAATATTTAAAACAACTTAAGTGTTTGTTTCTTTTGTCATACAAATCTATGGAATGAGACTTCATGTTTCCCTACAAAGTGCAGAAATAATCACAACCAGGGATTTCTGCTTCAGATTGTGCCACTAATGTAGGTGCTAGCACCCTGCTGAGTGTCCCTCCTTTACTGTTGTCCTGGTAAGTGCAGTGCACCATGAAGGAAACAGTGAATGGGAATGTCAGCAAAACCACTTCCAAACGTGCTAAAGCTCAGTGACCAAGGAATTATTACCTCACCCTCACCCTTCAGTGGGTAAGCACAGTTGTACTTCCTAGAAAAGCTCAGTTGTGTTGGCTACCAGGCCCTAATGTAGTTCTTTTTAATAGCATCTAAGGATACCCTTTTGAGTTCTGTTTGCAATGGGTAAAGGATTTCTGCTGTCATAAAGAATTTTTTTACTCCTCTTTCATCACCCCTGTTTAGGTAAAGAGTGTAAAGCAGTCAGTGCATCCCATAATGGAAGCCCAGTGTGCTCAGCAGGCCAACAGCAGAGGGGGCTCAGCATTAAGCACTTGCCACCTGCACTCAGAGGGCTGAGCAGAAATTTGGCCTGAGTCAGGCAGTGTGTGTCTGCTTTCCAGCCTGGAAGATTAGACTTGTCTGTGATACCTTCCAAGTCATAAAGAAATATTTATTTGTTCAAATATTCCAATTTTTCCATATTTCTGTTCCAAAATTAAAAATTTAACACACACCTCCTTTCCCTACCCACAAAAAAAAAAAAAAAAAAAAAAAAAAAAAAAAAAAAAAAAAGCCTCGGTTTAAATTTTCAAAATAGTAATAAAAATAATTACTTATTTTTGTATTCTTTCATCACACTGTTTAAAAATCACTACATTCTTGTGTTTCTATGGAAATCTTCTGTAAAAATATGCACTATTGTTCTTGTGAATGCAGCTCAGTTCAAAGCCAGATAAGATGGTTATAGCTCTTGGAGTCTTATATAGTGACAATATATAATGCAAATTCAGTTCGGTTCTCATTGGCTTGCAATAACAAACACAAAGACAAGTGAAATACTTCTGTTGAAGTTACATTTCAGCTGTAAAAGAATCAACATTGAAAATTCATAACTTTAGAGTAGAAGTTTCAGGACTGATTTTAGAATTAGTCATATTGGACATATGAGGTGCAAACTGAATTTCTCTCTTAGGTTATGTCTCTGTCAAACACAGGTTTGGACTTTCAGTGTAGAACAGACCACATCACGTGATGTCGTATTTATTTTAACCTCATTGTCTGTGACTTTGAACTTTTTGTATTTAGATTTACTAGATACACAGCTGTTCTTCAGTATAAAAACAAGACATTTTATACTTTTAAAATAGGTCCAAAGAGAAAGAAATTCAGGCTTTAAGAGAACACTTGAAGGGAAGAAATAGAGCTGAAAAACTGAGAATGCTGATAATGATAGGAAGTTTTATTCTTACCGAATGACAATACCAGGACATTGAATGCACACTCCTAATCTATATCTAAGTACCATGTGATTGCAAGAACAGAAAGGTAGCCCTTAAAGGGATGAGCTATTTCAGTATTTGAAAGCCTGAGTCAGTTTTCACCTGGATATTAATTGGAAGCCAGAGGAAAGACCATGCTTCTCATGTGTCATCTTTCAGAAGTGTCATCTAACATGTAGAAAAGCACATTCTCTACCTGAAGATAATGTAGAGTAGTTGCAGAACCTAGCAAAATACATTAATTGCTGTATGAATTAATCTTGAAGGTGTTAGAGAGCAGTTAATAAAATTTTACTTTCCCTTCCATGCTGGGGGAGGACAGAAAGGCAGTAGAATAAAATCCTAACATCCCTAGTATTGGGGGATGTGCTCTGGGTATATGAGGGTTACCTAAAATTCCCTAGGAAAGTTTGGAAGTGTAAAGAAGAGAGCCACTGAACAGTGACTCCATATATCTCTACCAGAATCCCCAGCAGTGGTCAGGCTCCTTGGAGACACTGATAAAATTAAGGCAAACAGCATGAATACTTGGGTGCTGTCCAATGCCAGAAGGAAGTCACAGTCTCAAAGCCTGCTGCCCAGAAGGAGGTCAGTCAGTGGTGTTTGAGCTCTGCAGCACACTAGTTCTCTTCAGGAACTGGGAAAGAAAAATAAATCCTAAAAGTATGGTCCAGAATCTACTGAGGTTCTGCATATATAGACTTGAAAAGCCCCAGCCTCTGAGGGGAAGTGTGGAAGTCTGGCTGCCTTCCAAAGCCTCAGACAAACCAGTCCCAAGGCTCTCAGTAGCTGGTGCCAGGCTGTATGGTACTGAAAGGTGGTTAGTAAATCTCTGTCTAGTCCTGGGCCCTGCAACTGGTTTCTTAACTTCTGCCCCATGGACATGTCTTATTTTGCTGCAGTAATGCATTGTGTAGGGGAGAGGGAAGGTGGTGATGAGATGAAGGAAAATGAGGGTAACACTACCTATGGTAGATGTAGCTTGTGTATGTTCTGGGGCCAAAAATCACAGAGTCAGAGAATCACAGAATATTCTTCATTCAGAATTGGAAGGGACCCACAAGCATCATCAAGTCCAACTCTTGTTACAGAGTGAAATTGTACAAACACAAATTATTCATTGTTTCAAAAATGCTCATCTGTCCTTATACTAAAGTAATGAAAGATTTTACTGAGTACTATAACTTACAGATTTTTATCACTGTGTCAAGACATGTTTTGATACATCAAACTTCATCTAACGTATTTGTTTTCATTTCCCTTCCCATCCATTATTGTTTCCAGCAGCGGAAAGTTTCCAGCAGTTCTTTTAATGACTTTCTTATCCTACAGGGAGACCGTGGCCCACAGGGACCTCCTGGCTTACCTGGTGACGATGGATCAAGAGTAAGTTGCTTTTCACACAGGAAAATCTAGAGTGAATCCTCATATAATGGGAGTAAGGTCATGATACATGTTTGTTTTTTCTAAAACCTGTTTTCCTTTTGCACAAAAACAGGGAGAAGATGGGGAAGTTGGACCAAGAGGTCTCCCAGGTGAAGCTGTAAGCAATTCTTTCTTACTTTTCTGTTACAAACAAAATTTTTTTCCATTCTATTGTTCTGAATTGCAGGTATAAAAAATATTTCAAGTATTTGTATATAGAGAATACAGTTTCTGGCTGAAAAGCAAAAAAAATGGACAGTTTTGTTAGGTTTGAAACACCATTTACAGAATTAGAATTAAGTCAAAGATATATCCACCTAAGTGTATACAACTTCCAGAGCCACAAATGCTATTTCTTAGTTGTGTAAAATCAGTCACTGCCATCCTTGATACATCAGAATACAGACAAGCCCCTGTTGCTTTTAAAGTGTTATTTAAATATCTACTTATTAGAAAGTAAGGCCTGGGTTGTCCTCTTTTTTCACACTACCATGCATCATCATTTTACACTTGCTTCACATACAGAATTTCCACTCCTGTCAGTTGGAATTCTGCAGGTGCTGTCACTGCAGGACAGAGTTCTGCATTGCAGGCAAGAAATCAAGCCTCAGAAAGGAGAATTTTACCCTAAATGTCTGACCTACTGCTGCCTACTAAAAAAGTACAAAGACATTGCTACAGCCAGTGTCAGTGATTTGTGACTGTATCAGACATGGGGAGACAGGAGACTCAGTTCTGCCCACTTTAGCAGCAGAACATGGATGATGACACACTAATGAAAACTAGTACTCATTCACACAGTGTAGAACTAAAAGATTATGTTATAGACCAAAATCTTGTTCACCTTATTTATGAGAATAGCCATTGGTCTTTTGTGAAAGTTTTTAGGGATAAGAGCAAAAAATCCAATTTTTGTTTTTCATAATGTCTTATATTTATTGTAATAAAATTTCCAGCAAATTTTAATTGCTTATTGGATCCTTACTACTATTGGATAAAAACACTGTTTTGTAGTTAGAATAGTATATAGCATATGACACACCATCATGCTTTCAAAAGAAAGGAAAACAAATATGTATGTTAATGTTGAGGTCAGACCTTCAGGCCAAGACACAGCTGAAATTTTAGTGAAAGATTCTGTGCCAATGTTCTGCGCCAGGAAATATCAATATCAATCTCTCACCTTTCTCTATACAGAGAGAGGCAAATCAAAGGCTAAACCAGAGCTTGCCCTTCCACTGACATCCTGTTCAGAAATATAGTGCCCTTGAGGAAAATCTATTATCAGTGAATTTTTCCCTTTCTTCTTTTCTTTCTTCCTAAACACACATGCTGCCTTCCCTTCATCCTTCCTATTCCCTATTCCATTCCTCAGCCAGTCCTGCTCACAGCATCTCTGTTCAGAAAAAAATCATGCAGGTGTCAAAAAGGGTTTTTTCTCTTGCAGGGTCCACGGGGATTGCTGGGCCCCAGAGGAACACCTGGGCCCCCTGGACAACCTGTACGTATGAGCTGTTGAGTATTTGCACTTTCCAGAAGGAAAAAAGGAAGCCCACTGAAAACTGCTCTTGTTATATTGTTTTTTGTAGGGCATTGCAGGTATTGATGGACCTTCAGGCCCAAAGGGAAACATGGTGAGTGAGTAAACTGGGAATTAGAAAGATTCTAAGAATGCTTTCCACATTCTCTCATCTCTGCAACTATGCCATCCCTTCCATTTAATTAAACTTTTATGTCAACTATTTGGATTCATTATGATTTTATATGGAAAAGACAAGGCTTCTGTTACTTAGTTTTCAGCCAAAAGGCCTGACCATGCTGTCTCTCAGACTCCTTTAGCACCATGGACTCCAGTGCTTAGGTCCTATGTGTGGGCTGTTATGCTCTATTAAAGAAAAGGTCATGATATTCATTAGCATGAAAAAATTTCATACTGGAGAGAAAGTTGCTGGTAGACTTTAAAGAGGGAAGAACAAAGATGAGTTTGTACTCCTTTTAGTGCTGACAATGAAGATCTGTAGTGCAGAAATGCAAGCCTAATGCCCTACTATTTTTTTGCATGGTAGGGTCCTCAAGGGGAACCAGGACCTCCTGGTCAGCAAGGAATTCCAGGCCCACAAGTAAGTGTAAAAGAATTCTCAAGAAATACAATGTCATGTGCAGCAAATGTTTAATAAATGGAAATTACTGAAAGGTTACCTTTTCATGTGCAAAACCGATAAAGCTTCGAGGATTTTATAAATAATGCTGCAAATGTGCCGAGGGCAGTGGGAGCAGAGTTTTCAAGTAAGTTTTCAGAGGGATTTTTCATTC
Source organism: Erithacus rubecula (assembly GCF_903797595.1). Taxonomy (NCBI): domain Eukaryota; kingdom Metazoa; phylum Chordata; class Aves; order Passeriformes; family Muscicapidae; genus Erithacus; species Erithacus rubecula. The sequence goes on from NC_136662.1 coordinate 8,575,931, forward strand.
AGGAGAAAAATGACTCATTCAGTGTTCCTGGAATGCAACAGGAATGGCCACACCTGGAGGAGGGTTCTGAATAGGATCTTGTTACAGTCCTACTGCCAGAATAGTGGCTTGTGCAAAAGGCTCACACAAAACTCCTGATCTAACTTGTAAGGGGGGAAAAAAGCCACTTATATTTGCCCGTGTGTTTAAACAGATTAATGAGGGACTTTTAGTAGGGTGAATGTATGTACATTGTTCTCCTTGGTTTCTCACACTGGTTTCTTTCTAACAGGGGCTTCCTGGTCCTCAAGGTCCTATTGGGCCTCCTGGTGAAAAAGTAAGTTACAGCATTATTTTGTTATTTCACAGTCAGTTCTGTGCCACAACCTCGTGTATGAGCTTGAGGGCTTTGCTATCTTTTATGGAATAGTAACCTAAATTTAAATATTAGATCTTCCTGAAATCATTAAGTAAATGAATAACAAAATAAATACCCAATGTCTCCTCTCAAACACACTTTTTCATTTCCTCCCTTTATTTTGGATTAATTTTCTGTTATTACCTTAAGTATCCCATCTACAATATTAAGCTATTTGTACTTGCATTTGTTAAATACTTTGTTAATGTCACAGCAAGCTGCAAAAATTATTTTTCTTTTTGTTTTTTTAATCTCTTTTTTATAACGAAGTTTTACCTATTCAAGTCTGATTCTGTTCTGTTTTCAAGAATTATATTATGATAACTCTGCAGTGTAATTGGTACACTGTAGTCTGCTTTGGTGGCTTTTTCTTCATCTGTTTGCACATGTTCTTTTGTGGTGTGAAACCTGTCTTCTATTCATTAGAAAAATGTCACTATTGAATTTTATGCTAATTTTATTTTTCCCCTTTTTGCTGAATTCCTTCTCAATTAATTATTTGATTTTTTTTTTTCTCCTCTTCACTGTTTACCCTATTCTTTTGGAGAAATTAATTCTTTTTACTTGTCAGTGTGCTTAAGTATTATTCTGGCAAAATGGACAAGTTCCATGATACCTGCATTTCCTAGGCTTTCACAAAGGCATACCAGGCCTTTCAGCTATGAGCACTGGGGTTCTGTACCCTGCACTCTTTGCCTCTTGAACTTGATAACTTTCATTGGTGAATCCTTTTATTCCTGAAATTTGAAATAGTACTTAATTTTGTATACTGGAGAACTCTTCCCCACCTTTTGTTATATGTCTGCACATTCTTAGGGTAATTCCTGAAGCCTGTACTCAGGCAAGCATCTCATTGAAAATTATGGATCATTTCTGTAGGCTAAAGATTGTAAGAACTGGCCTTGCACTTATATATGGTATGAAAGTGTCATTAGTTTTATTTTTGGCATATCCCTGATATCCATATCAAGGGATTCAGGTATGACTTCATTTTCTGTCCTTAGCTCTTAGGGTCACATGTGTTGGACACGTTTGCTGTTGTTTTTAAGATGTGTGTCTGTTATTGCATTTAGGGACCACAAGGCAAACCTGGCCTTCCTGGCCTTCCTGGTACTGATGGGCCTCCTGTAAGTAAAGAAATATTTAATCCTTTGAATGTTTAAATACTTTTACTGAATGATAAATACTTCTGGATACCTGTGTTACAATAACAAAATTGAGGGGAAAATCAATGTTAGTCCTAGTTGGTAACAGCATTATAAAATCCCTCTAAAATCCCTGTTTCTCTTGAGCTGTTAAAACTAAGAGAATTACATTTTTGAAGCAGCTGCTAAAAACATCTGTGTGCTTTTTGAAATGTGGCCCCTGATGATGAAATGCCTCTGCAACATCTTCAGGGATGTGTAAATAACCCACTAGCACACAAAGGGCCAGATACTGTTCCACTGCATCCTACCATGTCAGTCTGGCAGAGCAAATCACCTGCAAAAATGTTCACCACTTGTTCTCTGAGGGAACATGGAAGACACTAAATCTTTCTCAGCTTCCTGGCCTGAGGTGTGTATGTGTTTGAGGTGCTTCTTGCATTGTCTAGACCGGGACACACCTAAGCCAAACTGTGTGATTGCCAGGGAATTCAGCTTCACTCTGAGGCTGCAATCCCTGATGTGAACAGACTGTAACCACTGGAGCATCTTAGGCATTCATCTTAAATGGAAGCATTGGCCATAATGGCATGCCCATGCACTTGTTTTCTTGCAGCAAAACCATAATTTTTTATACCACTAAGAGCCATTAGACAATCTTGTTTCTGAGACCTTGTCTATCCTCTCCATGCAATTGTCCCTTACAATTTTTCTTTTAGGTGCAATCTGCATTTCTTAAACCTGACTTTTCACAAGGCTTAACAAGGTCACTGCCAATATAGTGCAAATACAGAACTGTTCCCAGGGCTCTCACAATGTAGCCTTTTACCTGCCAAAGTACCAATTTAATGGAGAATGTTAAGTGTGCAGTGATAGTCCAGCTGAGTGTCTGTATATTGAATCATTGTCTAAACATTTGAATGTTTCCCCTTATCCTTTCCTGTATACTGGAAACAATATTAATTTTGAAATACAAGCATGATTTGTCATCTGCATCTTGTTAAACCTTCGGAGCAGGGGGAAAGTTCTGTTAGAGATAACCAGGTGTCAGCACAGGTCTGTACCTGATACACACACTGCTGTGGTGGGTTGATGCCAGTCTGCAGCCAAGCACCCACCTGCTCACTGCTCCCAGCAGGGTAGGGGACAGCACCACAAGGGCAAAAGCAAGAGAACTCCTGGGCTGAGGTAACAACAGCTTAATTAGTGGAACAAAGCTATGCACACAAGCAAAGTAAAAGAAGGGATTCATTCATTCATTAGTGCCAATCTGCAGGCAGATGGCCAGCCACTTGCTGGGAAGTTGGTTATGAATGACCTCCTTCCTCCTCCTTTCCCTGAGCTTTTATTACTGAGTGTGACATCATGTGGGATGGAATATTTCCCTGGTCAATTTGGAACAGTGTGCCAGCTGTGTCCCCTCACAGCTCCGTGCCCTCCTGCAGCCTAGTTACAATTATCTGTTAATTTTTAGTTTCATTACATTGACTTTACATTCTGCAATTGAAGTGCAAATTATGTAAGAAAGGAAAACAGGGGTTTGAGTGCTATGGTATTAACGTCAGTGATACAGAGCAAAGTCTAAGATGTAAATTTATTTTGTTCAAAAAGCAAGTCACAGTTTAGAACAAAGACACAGAACATTGAAACTAAATCAGCCTTCTATTGAATCTTTTGATGAATTCTGTAATTCAAAAAATATTTTTAGGAATGTCTTCGTTCTACAAAATAAATCACACTTGTTTCAAAATCAAAGGTGAGAGTCTCTTGCATTAAAAGCCTCTTACTGCTGAAACATTAAGCAAACAGGACAGGTCAGCATATTCCCAAAAATATTGACATGAATGTAACTATTGTCCAGTTTTTCCTTTGCTATTTAAATTAAATTGGTATTGAAAGTAAAACATTTCCTCAAAATTTTGTGTGTCTATTCTAATACAGAAGAAATGTGATTAATGACCTGAAATTTGAATATTTAAACAATTGTGGTTTTGTAAAATTCAAAATTTCACTCCCAAAAGTTTCTTGCTTTTAAAATCAGAACATTTCTCTTTAAACAGGGTCACCCTGGCAAAGAGGGTCAGTCTGGAGATAAAGGTGCATTGGTGAGTTTTAAAACTCTTCCATTTACACAGATTTCAAGAAAACTTTTGGTAGTTTTTCATCTTTATGACACATTTGTTGCTTACAAGAACTATTTAAGAAGACAGAATAGAAAAAAACCATAATAGAAAACCCATGACATATTCAAAGCATCTTTTCACAGACAAGCATATACATTAAAATATTAGAGATTGTAAATAATATAAAGATTATTCTTTGAAATTAAACCTCATCTTGGAGTTGGCAGAGTGTCAATGAAAAGTTGCAGACATTTCATACTTGCAACTTGCAGATATTTTGAGTTTTCAATTCTGTTGTATGGAGTACTCACAAATGTTCTTCAGAACCTGCTTTTTTTTTTGAAGGTATAAAAATGTATTCAGAAGATGAATTTTTTAGCTCATTTTCAACTCAGTGTAAGTGTAAAGTTGTTGATTTTGTTACCCTGGAAGAGCCTAGGAGCTCCTTAAAGTGTTCTGCTTACTCAGCTTTGACCCTTATTTATCCAGAATAGCACCTGAATTCAGTCTCAGTTTTCAGGGACAATACTAAAAGGTTGTATTCTGGATGACAGGATGAGTGAATTAATAGGACATTTCAGAAAGTGCAGCACCAGTGACATCAGCATATTATATTTGTCAAAAGTGTTGTTATCTGTAAAAAGCTTGTAAATTTTATCCCAATTTCCTAAGAAAATAAAGCTTATACACAGCATTTATGTTTTAAAAGTCCAGGCATCTGATCATCTTATGTCTTTTGAACTTACTGATCAATTTCTGCCAAATTTGAAAGTTCAGTTTCACAGAGATGTTAACAGTCCAAAGGTTTTGTGAAAAGACATATTGGAGAGAGGTAAAAGACCCTATCAGTGTCCCATTAGTAAAAGATTTTGTTATCTGTCCATCTCAGGCATAGGAGAATCAGCAGAGCAGCTCAGCCTTGCACAGACTTACCATTTTTCCAGGCTTCCTGTGTTCCACCCTTCACAGAACTCAGTTTCTTTAGGCTCTGCCATCAGGTTGCATAGCTCCATGTTGAGCACCTTTAAAATACTCAGCAAAATGTAACTGAAAGGATCCAGGCACAGGTCAATACTGATAGCACTATGAGCCTGTTAGCTTCCAGGCTTGGGATGTCTTTTTTGTTCTTTTTTTAAGACCATGATTTTAATTATTCCCATTGTTTTGGTTTCTATTTTTGACTTGTGTCATCATCATAATTGGCCTATACATTTTTTCCAATAAAACACCACTGGTTTCTAACCAGCATATTTTTGTTTGTTTCTGATTGTTTGTTCCTTTTACAATTACCATTGTTTCAGATAATTTATATTAAGGATAGATGCTTCCCAAACATACAAGTTAAATCCAAGTTCACAACTCTATTAATAGTTTATAGTGACATTGAATGGTGCTTTTTAAAGCCTTAACTTTTCTTAGTGGCAGACAGCCCAGTGTTATTTTGCTGTCTCATACATTATAGTGAAAGAATAAGGATTAGATGCTGAAGAGAACTGCTTGCTAACCAAAAACTGTACAAACAAAGGTTCTTTGCTTCAATATATTTTAGGGGCCTCCAGGTCCTCAGGGTCCAATTGGATATCCAGGTCCTCGTGGTGTAAAGGTAAGATTTAGCTATTGCATTCCTCCTCTCACACCATTTGAATATATGCATGTGGGTAATTCTTTATATTTTTCCTTTAGGGTGCTGATGGTGTACGTGGACTCAAGGGATCCAAAGGTGAAAAGGTAAATCTGGCTGAAGTTAATTATTTTCCCTTTTTACACTGCATGCTCTTCTGTCTCCTTCACTGCAATGTTCTTTATCTTACAGCAGTGAGTTTATTTTTGCCTTTCCCTAAAGACATACCAAGCCCAGTGCTTAAAACAGTGATCTTCAGGGTTATTGACACCAGTACAAAGTGAATATAAAACCTTCGTTTATTATAATGGTTTTCAATACCCTTTGCACCAGTTTAGGTAACGTCTCTAAAGAAGCCTTAAGTAGAGAATTAGAGGTCCCCTCTCTTGTTAGTAGGTACTATAGTGGGTATTGAGAGACTTGAGCATCAGAGACATTTGTGGTGACAATACTGGTTTTTATCTGCTTTGATAAAGCCATGAGATAGATCTGCATTTTTCATGTACATTGGGCAATGGCTTTCTAGGCTCAAAGTATTTTGTCACACATTTTTGGCTTTGCCAAAGTGATGGACAGCCCCAGTCAGATCCATATATATGAATGTGAAGAAAGCTCTTATTTCCCCTAATACCATTAATTCTGTGTGTAGAGCTCTTCCTAGAGCAAACACCAACCACTGCAATCTGGGCTGACTCCTGATGGTCTGCAGTGGCTGAAACTGCAGCCAGTGTTGGTTTAAAGTCACACTTCCTTCAGCACTCAAAACAAGAGACACTCAAAAGACACCATCAGTCACACCTCCTGAGCACACAGGCACATCCACTCTTGGGGCTCTGCTGGCTAATATATATATATATATTTGTGTGTGTGTGTGTCTGTGTGTCTGTGTGTGTATATATATTTATATAGATATTTATAGATATTTCTAAAGCAGAAGACTCAGTCTTGCCAAAAAGCCTGGATTCAGAACTTGCTTCAGATGCCAAGAGCTGCTGTACATTTTCAAGCTTTCCTTAAACCACAGTTTGTCTAGACTGCATGCTCATTTTAGAGCTGCTCATTAAATCTAAGCTGAAAAAGGGTGTGTTTTGGAGACTGGAGACTGGACTGTTCAAAACCCCAGCTTTTTCTTGTGCCTTACTGGATGATGAATGTCCTGCTTGGACACAATGATCAACTTGTATATAGATACATTTCATATATGTGTGTATATATATCAAGTAATACTGATTAGCACAATGTCTACAATACCTCCATGTTCCTAAAATTGATCTCACAGTTGCAGTAAAAGTGAATTCTACTGAATAACTCCAAAGGTCACACAAAGATATTTCATAGTTTGTTTTCTTAGTGCTTTAGGGGTGTGTTCACAGGTCTTTCTTTACTGAAATTATTCAACATGGGGGGAAAGCACTGCAAGAGAACAAAATAAATAACTTTATCATACAGGGAAGCCCCCAGAGATCTGGATTAGTCCAGGGATACCAGAGGAGCCTGTTTCTGTACTGACCAGTAAATGTGACTAGAACTCTTTAGCTGTTTTATTTTTTGTTACCATTAGAAGAGGAAATAGAGCATTCAGCTCTCTCTTCCCACATGGAATAAAATCTGCCTCTTTAGGTCTCAGTAGCTGGAACCTCAGTGTGAAAGCTGAAGAAGAGTTTCAGTTCATTTGGTAGCCATTTGGTCAGCAGCTGGCACATGGTCAATCCTTGCTGAGGATACTCTTGTAATTATTACTGGCCATATTACTGGCCATAACTGAGTAACTTCTACAACTGAAGCTTTTTTGATGTATTCTTCACATTGAGTTTTTAATTTCTTTCTAAATTTTAGAAAAAGTCACCTTCAAATTTTAAGATAACCACATAAAACTTTGTTTCATCATAGAGAAAGCATGGAAAAACTGGTTTTAGACTTGTTTTTAGCTTATTTTTTTCAATGAATTAAAATTTTGGCTCCTTTGGGGTATTTTATTTACATTAACACATTTTATTAAAAAGCTTTATTTGCTTGTTTAATTTGTTTTGGAGTTTTTTTGTTTGTTTTGGTTTGGATTTTTTTGTTTGGTTGGGTTTTTTGTTTTGGTTTTTTGTTTGTTTTTTATTTGTTTGGGGTGGTTTTTTTGTTTTTCCTTTTGATGCCTCTTTGTCTATTTTGAGTTGTTTACCATTAGCAGATCTGCTTTTACCACCCTTTCTAGGGTTATTTTTGCATACTCTATGAATTCCAAATTCAAAATCTATCTCATCTGGTAATCAGGGAGAAGATAAAACTTTTGTGGGCCCAGGAATGCAAAAAGCAAAGTTCTTTATGAACATGAGGATTAAATACAAAGTTTGTTGTTTCATTTTGTTTTGTTTTTTTTCTTCAGTAATGTGGAGAACATTGTCACTCTCTCCTGGTTTTATTGACAGTCCAAATATTACTCAGATTCAAAGTCAGCAGTATTACTTGAGCATATAAAAACTAATAGCATCATAGTAAAATGCTTTATTGTGTTATTATTCATCACAAAGACATTTGCTGCCATGTTACAACTTAGCATCAGATGAAAATAGAGTTTTTGTTGCCTGGATTTTGGAACAGTACTTCTACAGAATCACAGAATCACTGAGTTGGAAGAGACCCCCAAGATCATTGAGTCCAAGTCATGCCCTAACACCTCAAATAGACCATGGCACCAAGTGCCACATCCAGTCAGTTTTTAAATACATCCAGGGATAGTGACTCCACCAGCTCCCCAGGCACACCATTCCAGTACTTTATCACTCTTTCTGTATAAAACTTTCTTCTAATATCCAACTTACATTTCCCTTGGCACAGCTTAAGACTGTCATGTGTCCTCTGGTTCTCTCAGTTGCTGCCTGGAGAAGGAAACCAAGCCTGCTCCACCTGACTACAAACACCTTTCAGGGAGTTGTAGGGAGTGATAAGGTCACCCCTGAGACTCCTTTTCTCCAGGCTGAACAGCCCCAGCTCCCTCAGCCATTCCTCACAGGGTTTGTGTTCCAAGCCCCTCACCAGCCTCCTCTGGATGCACTGTTTATACTGGAGCAAGACATAAACAACTCTGCTGAACACGTGTAGATTTCTGCTTGTATCTGAACTAACTCATACAAGTGTAAATGAAACCTCTCTGAGTACTGTGCTTGTACTTCAACATGGAGACCAACTAAATTGCTTGGAGTAGATCCTCTGCCAGAATTTGCCAGGCAATAAACAAATATTTTTTATTAGAAATAGCAATAATGTGTACCTGTTTTGCCATTCTCTTTAGATTCAGTCTTAATACTAATTTTGTTTCCACTTTACTTCAAGCACTTGAGCCAATGAGAGTAGGCAGGGCTGAGCATTGCTGGATATCAAACTACTGTAGAGATCACTACTTGTTTTAAGTTATAAGCATTATTATGTTTGGGTTTTGTGTCAATTTATTAAGATGTTACAAGCAGCCAATTTTTCAAATCCTTTCATTATTTTATTAAGGCATTAGATTAAAAGAAAAACTACTTAAGAGGAAGTTCTGCTATCAAAACAATAATGCTGATTTGTCACCATTTCTTTTATTTAATTGGATGACTATTAAAAGGAATGATAAAAACAGGAGTTAAGAAAGGACTTTGCAAGACAATTCATATTAAAACAGAATAATTGTTTCTACCTTAAAATAGACTTTTGAACAACTGTTATTAAGAGTTTCCAAACTTAAAACTCATTTCATGTAGTGCACTAGTGTATTTTCTATAAAGCAGTAGTAGCCAATTAGATTTTCTGGTGTCTGAACTTCCCATTTTATATACATAGGTCATTCTAATCTGTTGTGAATTTATTTTCATACTTTTTTTTGCAAGAAAATAAAGTTCCTCTTTATTTCTCAGTCCTTACATGCATTTCTGCATTTTTTAGGGTGAAGATGGTTTTCCAGGATTTAAAGGTGACATGGGTCTTAAAGGTGACCGGGTAAGCATTTATTCATAGCCCATTTATTCTTAAAAGTTTAAATGTTTTTGTTTGGAATGGATCTGAAGTGAATGAACATATTTAAACCAAAAACAAAATAAAGGCTAGTATTTTAAAATATGTCTATTCCCTGTTCATGCAAAATTCGATCCCAGAGATATGGATCTTGTGAATCAAAAATGGCACAATCATAAAGAGCAAGAGAATGTCAATCTTGAATATCCTTTTCACTGAGCTTCTTCCTAGGGAATCTCCTTTTCCAGACTCCAAGATTTCCAGTATTTGCCTGAGGAAAAGTTATCTATCTAGGATAAAGATATTTCCATTCCAGCCCAGCATTTTGCACACCTCTGCCAAAATACTGTTTATTTAGCTCAGGGAGCAATTACTTCCTTTCATAGGAAATGTTGTGGAGGTTGTAAAAAAGCTTATCATTAGAGGCTCCTGGCCTGTTTCTGTAGTCTGTATACATAAATAACTATGAAGATGGTAACTACATTAGTACTTAGACTATTTTCTTTCTATAGATTGCCAGGACGCCTTCTCAAAAATTTAGGAAAGGAAAAATAAAAATAGTTTCCAAATGCAGCTGTCTTCAAGCAAGACAACTAGGCTCTAACACTCTGAAAGTGATATTTACTGCCTAATTTTTTTTATATTTGCATTTATATAATGAACATAAGTAGTGATATTTTCCTAATAGGAAACTAGACAGGGCTTACAGCAACCTGATGTATTTGGAGATCCCTGTGCACTGCAGGAAGCCTGGTTGACCTTTAAAAGTTCCTTCCAACCCGAACTATTGTATGATTCTATTCTCTGTTTAGATTTACTGAAATTTATTTTGAAGTAATTGTTGGTAATCTTTCCAATATATGCATGAAGGCCATTGTTCCATGTTTATATGGTGATTTATTTTAGGGAGAAATTGGTCAGCCAGGTCCACGAGGAGAAGATGGCCCAGAAGGTCCAAAAGGTCGAGCGGGTCCATCTGGGGACCCAGGTGCTGCTGGTCCAGCTGGGGAAAAGGTCAGTGGCCAGAAATCAATATAAACATAGATGGATCCCATAATCTCCATCACTGATAAACAAGCCTTCAGATCTGCAAAATCTTTTTGTGACACTACTGCAGCAGACCACTGGGGTTCCCATTTGATCAAGGATTGGGAATCCTTATCTTGTAAGGTAACAAAGAGCATTGTAGTACTCCACCAGTGCATAAGGCAACTCCATTTTTATCCCAAATTACATACAGTGCATGCCAGCTGTGGCAAACACAATGAAAATTAAGTAGCTGGGCACAAAGGAGGATAAAGGTGCTGCTGAAGAGTGAATTAATATTAAGTTATATCACAACAAATGGTAACTTAGAAATTTTTTTAAGTGGAAAACATTTCCTGAATAAAAATCTAAGATAGAGTTGGCAAAAGAAAAAGGGGTTGTTAAGAGGGAGAACTGATAAAAGGATGGTGAAAAAAGAGAGATAAAGTGCAAGGTACAAATCTCTGCAGAATCCTGGTTTCAACAAAAAACATTTGAGTTTGGTATAATGGATGGAAAAGAGGCTGAGAAATATGTGTGTGGGTACTGTCAGAAAGGAAAGAGGATTTCAGCAGTGGTAATATAAATAACTGGATAAGTATGATAATATAAAATAACATTAAAATGATGGTTCAAAAATGTATATGCTATATACATTTAAATGTAACCATATTATCACTTAGGTAAGAAGATGCTGATGAAAATATTTCCCTTTAAATTTTTGGTGAGCTGTAGCTTCAATTCTAGTACTTTCTTGAAAAAAATAGGACAGAAGGTGCATAAACCAAATCAAAAGAAAGCAAACTTATTTTACTAGTTGGTAGTTTTAAATTCAAATCTGAGTTATTATTAGTTGTAATTCAAATTACTCACTATGAATATATGTTTTCAACCATTTCTTCTTCACTGTGACATATTTGGGACTCTCACAGTATACAAGTCAAGAATCTGAATCCCTAAATATCAGAAGATGTGTTAACACTATTAGCTGGCCTTGGAATTTTAGATCCACATTTTTTCCTTTTATAGGAATACCTACAGTTTTTCTTGCTCACTGGAAGAAACACATCTTCTGTGGATATTCTATGGATACTTGGCCAGAATGGAATGGGTCAGAGAGGAATTCTTTGGTGCTGGTCCTGTGATATTTATTTTAGTGCAAAAACTGGAGTAGTTAATGTGAACTTTTAGATCTTCCTACAGTATTTGGAAAGTCTGTAAGGGCAGACATAAATATCTTGTTCCTTTGTCATTCATATAATATATTTAATGCAAAGGTACTATTCTTGTAAGCAAAGCAATGAAATTACCACAGTAGTTCTTATTCTCTGTGTTCATCTGATTCCATAATAAGAAATCTCTATTTCCCAACTAAGTCTGAAGCTAGATTTGCTTGGTTAATGAAATATCAAGTAGGGTGCCAAAAAATTAGGAACATATCAGAAATGAACTCATAATAAAATATATCTGTATTCACACTCCACCTAGGCAACTGGGCTTGCTGACTCAGAAAATCAGGGACAAAACTTTCACTGAATCTGGCAAGAGTTTGATGTGCTGTCATGCTGCACAATGTTTAAATGATTGCAATGCATGCAGCTTGTTCCAGGGGGGCAAATAACAGGCAGCATTAAAAGTAGTTTCTTAAATGTAAAAATTGTTCTCTATAGTGTCTCACCAGACACATGTACTTACATGAATATGATAATACTCAACATATTTATTTATGTGCTGTATTTTTTACCAATAAACATTTTTTGGGAAAATTTCCTTCCCCATGGAAATCTCTCCTTCCTATTTTATGTTATCTGTGGTTACTGCAGAGTACCATATAATACTTTACAGTCATCTTCTCCAGAGATCTTCTCCAGAATTTGATTTTCTAGAACACAGAGAAATTCTTCCCCAGAGTTCCCATCTTTCAAAGTGTGAAACTGCTTCCTTGCCTTTGAAAGTGGCCAACCATCACTCATCCTCTAGAGGTCTAAAGAGAACAGCTCAGTGGAGTAGGGCCCTGTATTTCATTTCTGGGAATGGTTGATGTCAGTGCTGATCAGTCTTTTCTGAACATAGCAAGTTGGTAATGGTTGTTGACAAATCCATTGTCAGCAAATAATCAGTAGGGTATAATTTATCATAGTCTTGGTTTAGAACTATTCAAGAAAAGAATTGATTCTTCAAATGCCTATTCATGAAAGTCAGCCATCACACAGTATAAATTAAAAATAATTTCTTCTCTCTTAAACCTATTACCATCCTGATTTTTTAGAGAATAATTATTGTTTAATGATTTCAACCACATAGAACTGCACAGCACTTCATGGAAGGAAAAAACCTTTGAGGTATTGATTTCTCTGGATTCATTTATTGGAGCAGGATTTTTGCATAAGTTTGGGACTAAGCCCACTGGTAATGAGAAATTTATTTAATATTATATTCCATGGAGTATCATCACTCTATATTGTGGAAAAATTGTGCTGTATAGAAGCTTGCTGAACCACGTAGGTGGATTCAGTGAAATGTAACACTGCCTTCTCATTGCAGGGTAAGCTGGGCGTGCCTGGACTGCCAGGATATCCAGGAAGACAAGGTCCAAAGGTGAGCTGGAAATGAGCTGTATACTGGGTGCTTTGACACTGGTCACAATAGCACCTGTTTAATTTCTGTGTTTGGGGAAGCAGGGTGTGGACATCAAAGAAAGGGCCATTTTTCTCATTTTCTTTCTTTACAATCATATTCTGAAGAAAAATCTTGTGCAATGTGGGATCCCCTAGGTCAGGATCCCTATGGAGCACTTTCTTTTCTCTTCTTAATATAGTACCCTTTAGCATCTTCTCCTGTTGTTTGTGCCAGCATCAGACTGGCATGCACTAAACAATTGGAAAAGGAAGGAATTGTTGACATTCTTGATAGAGGATAGGCACTATATTGATTAATTGATGCTGATAGTGATAGGAATTTTCAGTGTGTGCAGAGATAATTTGTGTGATTATTGCTTCTTCCATGGAATAAACCATTTCTTTGAAACATATTACAGTTTTCTTCATATTTTCTTTTAGTTTCTTTTAAGAAAAACATGAGAAAACACAATCCCTGGTTAATATAAATGCCTATATCTATCCTTCAGCTACTTTACATATTTGGACTGCAATAGAAAACTACACAGAGGGCTTCTGGTTTAAAACATTTTTATGAAACAAATTTCTATCAAGTTCATCCTAACACATATATAGGAAATGGGCATGCTAAATAAGCATCCTCTGATTAGCACAGTTGCAAAAATTGTACATGTACAGTTACATTTACATGTACATTTACAATCAAGTCATGACTATTAGAGCTCCATCATTTGGTGTGATTTTTTTTCCAGCCTTTAACTTGAGAAAAAAAATGGATTTCACAGACTAGAATTTTCAGTTTCATTCTTATATAAAGTTATAGCTAGTGAAGAATTAAGAAGAAAGAAAATTAAAGGAAAATTAATGTAAAAGGAAAGGGAGGGAAGAAATATACTACTTTTCTACTATCAATCAATATCAGTAAGGATTCCATTAGAATCTGTGTTAGTAAAATTGTACTGCCCCTAAGTCTTTTATGGATAATTGCAATGATTTTGTAAAACAACATTCATTAGAGAAGAAAGAGGAGTAAGAGCAAGAGAAAAGGAAATCAAAACAATTCATTTCAAAGAGCACCAAGAAATTACATTTTAGGGGTTTTTTATATGCATTTTATTTGTCAGTGAAATGCTAATAGCAATCTGCACAGACATGGATGCATTATGACAGCAGGGACTCTGGCTAGTAAATTTTAGTGGCCAACCCTCCTGGTCTGTTAAAAGTATATTTTATCATGGTTATCACCTCTTGATCCCAAGTTCCTTATGAAAAATTAACACTGTGGCAGGTAAAAAGTCTGCTCTCCCACAGAACTGTATGCCAGAAGCAAAGAAGGAAATAGTCCTGTTTCCATTACACTGGGCAGCTGGCAGAAGGAAAGGGGAGGAAAAAAGGAGGAGGGACAGAGCTGGGAGCAGTTTCAAGTCAGATAATCTCATTAATTCTGCTTATGTATGAGTTGCATGGATCAGTTAAATGAAACTGTCCATTGGTTGGTTTACGGCGAATAAAGAACTTGAAGTAATTAATTTACAGCTCAGTAAAGTGAATAGAGAATGTGGCACATCCTTACCATTTTTTGGAATTATTTTTTAAAAGAATTATCTTACTGTGAGGCAACAAGGCCTTGTTTGTCTTCATTATCATACAGTTATTTCTAGTGAGCTGTTACTAATAATTACTTCCCTGCTTTAAAAAAAGGTGCAGATTTAATGAATACTTTATTGTCTAATAAGATGACAAATAATGTCCATTCTATATATTGATTTTTCTTTTTTTAAATGCTTTCTGGACTTGAGGCATTATGGTAAGTTTATTTACAGCTTTCATAAGTTTATTTACAGTTATCACAGTTGCAAGTTTGACACGAAAAATGTACCTGACTTAGGAATTGTGTTTTATGTGTCTATTAAATGTTGGCTCCACCACAGTTTTGCTTTTGATATCCTCTGACATTTGCATTGATTTCTTGCATAGGGCTCAACTGGTTTCCCAGGATTTCCAGGTGCCAATGGAGAGAAAGGTGCAAGGGTATGATAATTCATTCTTGCATAACACTTAATTAACTTTTAAAATGCAGCACTGGGGGAAAAGTCTGAAACTTGAGGATACAAGTTGCTATCTAAAGAATAATAAAAACAGGTTTTTCACATTTAAAATGGACCTCTATATTCATGTAAAACAAGACATACTGAGGCACTATTTGCAATTCTTTAAGGTATTAATCTAAGATACAAGAACTTGGACACTTTCTTGCTGCACATACTGCCAAAATTATATAATTTGAAAAAGAGAATAAAAATCACCTTTCCTGGAGGGCTTGGAGGTTTTTTTGGACAGTATAGCTGAGTGAGTTGGCAAGAATTATTTTCCTGTATCCCATGAATTATCCTGCTACCATGCAATTTACCCTCAAGGAAATTCAACTTGTATTTCATAAATATTCTGACTTGCCACAAGGGTTTTTTTTTTAGACTTTGCTTCAAAAAGGCAAAATATACCAGGCAAGATGAACAACATGTACTATTACATATATTTAAAAAATGTAAAATTATATCTTCTGTTGCTTTGCTTGCTTGAAGCAGGTGAGGGGAAACATGCTATGCATGTTCTTCAAATTATAACAATTAAAATAGATTGGAAAGAAGGTCACTGTACTGTTGTCTCTAAAGCTCCACTGAATATAGCAGGTATGTTAGAAAGATGGTGAAATTAAGAGATGAGTCAGAATTTATAGCTGATAGCAACATCAAGTCAAACAGATAATATATATTATTATTCTTAAAGCAGAAATTCATTATTTTAAGATGAAATATATGAAATCCATTAACATTTGCATTACTTATGTACAGTTTAAATTGTTCTTGTATTATTTTAGCTAAGAGAAAGATCCATTGCTATGTACAGGCACAAGCAACAAAGCAATGCTCAGTCCATGTGTGTTGTGAAAAAATGAGGCAACTGCTAATAAAGGCAGCATATTGGAAAAAAAAACCAAAATCATAAGAACAAACAGGAGGCTTGAAATTATGAAAATTTTACTATATTGATGCATTTTCAGGCCTTCATAAAGCTTTAGGTTCAGCTAGGGTATTAACCATGTAATTAATACCATCAAACTGCTGGTACTGAAATATTATGCTGATTATCCATGAGCCCATAACTGCAGATTTTTCCATGAGAATCAGATATTATTGTTTTATTATTGCCTAAAGGGTTATCATGGTGTTTTATGCTACCACACATACAGGTACTAGGAAAGACAGACCCTTTCCTTGAGAAGATCACAGGCTGAGTAGCATTTCAAAAACAAGACATAAATTTTATTCTGATAAGTGAAATAAAATCAACAGGGGGGAAAAAAAAAGAGGAAAAAAAACCTGTCAAGAAAACAGGTGAACACGTTTAATTGGTTTCCAGTAAAAGAAGCTTTGTGCTAAAACATCTCTGATGATTTTTCTGTTGCTGGTTTTTTCACCTCAGAGATTAGAAAGTACCAGTCATCAAGTTCCTTTCTCTATCTAAAGAATACTGTCTTGAATTTTAAGATTCTTTGCATTACAATGCACAGCAATTCCAGTGCAGAGCTTAAAGGAAAAATCAAATTGAGCATGATTAATAGATATATTAAAACAAAAACTCAAGGACTGGTATTCTGCCTAGTTCTGTGTGTCTATCAAGTGTGCATAATTTTGGTAGGTATTACAGTGCCCATTTCTGTTATAAATGAAGAGATCCTTGCCCTTTCTTTTCTCTATTAACCTGCAGAGCTCTCCAATGGAGACTGGGAACTTTGTTTTAAGGCTGTTCACAATGCCAAGTCCTCCAGACTGCTGCAGAGGGACTCTGCTTGTTGTGTGCCACCTTCAATGCTGCTTTAATGTAGTTAAAATTGCTCTAATGCCTCTGACAGAATCTGACTCTCAGGCACATTCAGTGCATTTAGCCACAAGTCCCAGTGAACTCAGAAAGATAACCAATTTTATCAAGGACCATGGTTCTGTAAATTGAAATGCAAAGTAGATAGTTAAAGGTAAAATAACATTTAAACTTAAGGGAGTTGTTCTCTGCCTCCACTTCAGTAATAAAACTTTATCTCACAAATAGAATGCCTGCTAAGATGATTTCTGTGAACTTTTCTTTCCAGGGATTGCATGGCAAACCAGGCCCCAGAGGACAGAGAGGACCAACAGTAAGTTCTTTTGATTTGCAATTTAGAGGCTTCCCTGTGTAAATTGTCTCCACTATTCTGTGAAGAATTACCTTCATTAGATCATAAAATCCAGCATTTATCATCAAGTGTATCTGTGTTAAATTGACAGGGTCCAAGAGGCTCCAGAGGTCCCAGAGGTCCCACTGGTAAACCAGGTCCAAAGGTAATTGTCAGGCACACTTTATAGATTGGCTGCTGGCTGTTTCTTTTACACAAATGAGAATCCTTGAACGTTCTGTCTTTCCTTTGCAGGGCACTTCAGGCAATGATGGTCCTCCTGGCCCACCAGGCGAAAGGGTTTGTGAAAGCCAGCTTTGTACATGTGTTTATCCACTATATAGGAGTGTGATTTGAGGGTGGGAGGGGTGTTTTATTTTCAGTTCTCCCTCTCATATCTCTGTGATACTTTGACAGCTTAACCAGAACTAACAAAACCTCAGGTCCAATGATGCTTTTCACAAAGTCATGAATGGAGTGGCTGAAGTTTGCTTAAAGCTTCTTCCAATTGTATCTGGTTTGTGCATATAGGAGAGAGAGAGTACATACACACTTTGTGTTACATCCATGCACTTTGTATACATCCCTGTGAACTAAAGCTGTACTCACAACTTAGACTCTTCAGAATTCCTCACTTACTGCAGCTTACTGCCTGTTCATTGGATTAGCAAACACTCAAGCCACATGCAGAAGATGCTTTTTTGAAGCAGCTGAGTTTTTTTGTTCTAATCAGCTAAGAATTCCCTTCAACCTATTTTCTGCATGCCTCAGAAACTCTATTGTTATCTCTAAAACAAAATTTTGTGCTTGCTATTATCTTACTAATCAATACACAAATCCACTCCACAGTTCATTGTACAGGATTGCAAAGAAAAAAGAGTATTAATAAATTGTATTTATAATGGCAGTACTTTAAAACCAAGTCAGTTTAAGTGGATGAGCTTTGTGCCAAAGTATTTTTGCAAAGCTTAAGCTTTAGTCATATTTTGTAGTCTGCTAACCTTTTTCATATAGGACACCTAAAGATCTTCTCCCAGTATCCCTAGCAAGGTGTTCTTTCTGTGGAGTGTCACTCTTCAGGAGGGAGCTCTCTGGGCATTTTCCCCAGCTCCACAATGTCACTTTTTTTGGCAATGGGATGGAGAGAATGAGGCACAGACCAAGAAAGGAAATGTAGGTCACTTTACCCTGAGGAGGATCAGAGGCAGCCTACCAGAAGGGGAATAGTAGATCCTTGTGGAAGAGGAGTTTGCTGACAGCTGCAAGAGTTTGCAAGGAAGAGAAATTGTGGGGTACTAAAACAATGAGCAGATCAATTCAAGATGAAGGCATCCCTTGAGAGAAACTGATAAAAGCAAAGAGATGAAGAATCATAAAGCACCGTGTTTCTCATCACTTGTGTAATATAAGTGTGAGGTATCTATTTGCTTCCCAAGAGGGGTGAGTGTCAGACAAAAAATAAAACTGTCATCTCTACTCCTCTGAGACTATTTCAACTACCAAACATGAAAATAATAAATAATCTATCCTGCATAGCTACTGTTAAAATGAAATTTAATAACAACTGAAAATGTAATTTTGATACCATGCTGTTAGTATTCTAGTGCTTTTTCTCATATAATCAGTCAGTCCACTGACTTGAAACCTGCAAGCCATATTGTGGATGAAAAGAAAAATGTGAAGTCTTTTCCTTAGAAAGCCTCAAAGCATGAAAACAGAGGGAATTATTGAGAGAGAAGGTGCATTTAAATGTAAAATTTTGAGTTGTGTGCCTATTACTCAGTTTCTGAGACTGACCGATATCATTCTGGTAATTTGTAGCTGAATTTTATTCGTTTTCCTCTATAAAGCTCCACCTTTTTTTTTTTTTTTTTTTTTTTCATTTTTAGCTTTATTTTATACCCAGAAACAAATGAGCAAAGTTAATTTGTTTACAGACATGACATATTGAAAAATTACTCAAACCCTCAAATGAAGCATATTTGTGTGTTTTGAAGGTTTCAGAAACAGACTTATACCTCTTTTTTGAAAAAAATTATGGATAGGATCTCCATTTGCCTAACATTTCTTAATTGATTCAGATTTAGTATTTCAGTATAACAGAAGTCTGCCCTGGGATAGGATTCATTTAAGATCAAACTCTCCCAGGCTGGGCACAAGGGATGCTCTCCCCAGCTGCTTTTGTGCTTTGCCCATTGCAGAGGCAGCTGAGCTCTGCAGGCCTGGGCTCTGGAACCAGGCTTGTGGAAGTCTGAGCAGCAAAAGGGTAATTTGGGAGATGTGGCCTCCTGCTTCAAGTCTTTTGCATCAAACCAACATTTCTAACATATTTGGATGTCATAGGAAACCCACACATCGTACACCAAATAGAATAAGATAAAGTCTTGCACATATGGGTATATAACTAAGCTGTGGAATCATGTAAAATTAATAAGACTCTTAAGCTTTCACTTAGTACATTAAAAACTAAAGAGCAAAAAGGGCTTTCATAAGCTGACACAGTACCTTTCAGCATATCAACAGTAAATTTTAAAAGCTGGCCTCTGGGGTATTTTTGCTAATAACTTTAGAAAGAGTCATATAAGCTAGTACTCAGTGTAAATATCTATGTGTATAAATATTTTCATGTGGATGTACATGCATGTGCACACAATGCACTAAGTCAGTAGATCATCTTTAGCTAAATTTTTAAAACCATGCTGCATGACAATTTTCTCACTCCATATATCTATATATATATACAAAACTATAAAAATAAAATGTTCATATATCATAGGATTTTTAAACTATTTTTCATAACAGCAAAAATGCTGTATTTAATCCTAGCTAACTCTGCAAAGTTTATTCTATTTGGAATATGTACTGTTGTACTGGTTTGAAATATTATCAGGGTTTATGAGTTGCTGAAGATGAATATTTGACTGAAAGTTAAAAAGATGACCAAACTATTAACTAAATCCCCTGGTGTATGCAACATGGAAGAACAGTGCTTCTAACTCACAGTTAGTTCCTACTTTATTATGCACAGTTTTAGGGGTAAGATGCAAACATAGCTGATGTAAGCAGTTTTTCTCATTTTTTACTGCATTCCTACACAAGCACTATTGCTTTCAGGAGATCCCTCCAGTGTCTGTGCTTGTGAATTGTTGCAACCAATATTTATGACAGTGTGGCTGAGGCTTTATTCTTAAATCCAGACATTACCTGCAGGGTTCCTGTATTTTATGACTGAAGCAAACTTTCAATCCAGTTTGAGTAAAACTCCATTTGTTTGTTTGTCTTTAATCCAGGGACCACAAGGGCCTCAGGGACCTGTTGGATTCCCCGGACCAAAGGGACCTCCAGTGAGTATCTCTGTTATTGGAATGGTAATGTTTGGAGAGTCCCTCTGAAGTGAAGAGTTGAAAATGTATGTAAGGGATGGTTTATGTATAGATTACAGATATTTTTGTTGAGCCTTAAGGGTTTGGAGTCACATATTCTAAGAATGACTTGTATGATTGATTCACTGAGGAAAAATGAAGAGGAAGGAGGCATTCACTACTAGCAGAAACATACAGAAGTAATAGTAATGAGCTGCCCCCTGAACCAATTTAGGCTCTTCTGGTGTGCCTCTGCTCATGTACAGTACAAAAGCAACAAACAACCTGTTTGTTTTTTTCCTTCCATGCAGTTGCTACTTTTATTTCCAATTCAAAAACCTGAAATTTCATCAAATACTTCTGTAATGCTTAGATTTGTTTTGAGTCGTTAACCAAAGAAAAAATGGAAGTATAAAGAATTTCCATGATTTCTGAATTAACAGAAATCTATTTTGAGCATGTTTTCATTTCATATCAGTCATTCTCCAAGCAAATGTTAAGACACAATAGGAAGGACACAAGGAAAAAATATTATTCAATTCCTAGCTAGCTAATATAGGAACAGTTAAAATTTACCAGGACTAGTCTAGAAATAAACAGAGAGC
This sequence comes from Erithacus rubecula, assembly GCF_903797595.1. Taxonomy (NCBI): domain Eukaryota; kingdom Metazoa; phylum Chordata; class Aves; order Passeriformes; family Muscicapidae; genus Erithacus; species Erithacus rubecula. The sequence continues at coordinate 8,597,016 of NC_136662.1, forward strand.
AGAGATTCTGAAAGCTAATTGCACACTTTTTTGAGGATGGCTAAGAAATTGGTTGATTTATGTATTTTATAATTTCAGGGTCCACCTGGAAAAGATGGCTTGCCTGGACACCCAGGACAGCGGGGTGAGACTGTAAGTACTGTAAATGTACTTTGCTGTGTTAGTGTTGTCCTAAAGGTCATGATTATGTGATCCAAACCAAAGAAATAGACACTAGAGGGAAAAAGGAAAGAGGCTGGCACCAAGAGGTTATATAACTGCACTTTCCTTGTAGATGGGGCATGAGAAAGCTTTATTTTGCTGCCATGATACAAATGTGAGGTTATTCTCTGGTATGTCCAGTTCATAACATCAGAATGAGATTAAATATTCAATAGAAGTAAAAAAGATTAATACCTAGGTCACAGTTTAAATTAAGATTTTTCAGACAATTACTCTACGGTACTTTTCCCACTGAATGCCATGTACCAAAAATAGTAACATAAAAAAAAGTCTTACTGATGATAAACAGCTAGGAAACAGAAAAGCCAAGACATTTGGAAAGTAGAATCAGGAATGATTGAAAATAAAATAAGATTTTGAAACTATGTAACTCCTTTAAGAATCACAATGAATAAGTTCTGGCATCAAAATGAAAAAGATACTATGTAATTCTTTTAACTGAATTGTCTTTAAAAAACACACTATTTCTGTAGCATCAAAACGTTACTCAAATTCCATTATTAAATAAAAATTCTCACTTGGATTTTTCAGAGGTAGAGAAAGCCATAAATTAATTTATTGCAAAATTTTCTCAGCATGTACAATGTGTTTTAGGCTCCAGCTTCATTGGAAATCTGTTAGTGGCTGCTGAGTCATTTCCACTGCTGAAAGGAGGAGCACAGAGTAACACATGCCTCTGAAAATGTCTATTTTCTTCTGCTAGTATTGTAGCACTGTGACATTGTAATGCTTTGCAATCATAGTGGCTTTTTGGTGTGTGAAACATTATTGACTCTTTTGTTCTTTTCCTTTGCAATGATGCAAAGATTGTGCTGTGTACCGTAAAGATCAACTGTAATAATTGTTTACAGTGCAGGAAGCTCAAACTTGTTCTTTAGTCTGCTGTCAAAAAGTTAAAATTTTCTCTTTAGTTTTACTGCTTTGAACATGAGCCAGTAATGTGCCAGCACAGCAAAGAAAGCAGAGAGCATCCTGTGCTGCATCAGGGGGATCTTTTCCTTCTGTCCAGCCCTGCTGAGGCCAGGAGCAGTGTCCAGTTCTGGTTTCCTCAGGACAAGAGAGAGCTCCTGGAGGGTGGCCAGGAAAGGACCACTAAGGTGATTGAGGGACTGGAGCATCTCTGCTGTGAGTAAGGACTGATGGAGCCAGGAGTGCTCAGCCTAGAGAAGGCTCAGGTCTCACCCAAGTGCAGAAACACCTGAAGGGAGCTGTAAAGAAGAGGGAGCCAGGCTCTTTCCTGTGGTGCCCAGTGACAAGAGGCAAAGGGCATAAACTGAAGCACAGCAGGATCCATCTGAACATCAGGAAGTGCTTTCTCTGTGTGAGGGTGACCAAGCACAGCCACAGAGTGCCCAGAGAGGCTGCATCTCCATCTGAGGTGTTCAGAAGCCATCTGGACACATTCCTGAGCAACCAGCTCTCAGCAGCCCCATTGCAGCAGAGCAGTGGCACAAAATGACTCCAGAGGTCACTTCCAATCTCAGCCATTCTGATCGTGTGACACAGCATGTAACAAAATATTCAAAATACAGTGAAATTATGGACTCTGCTACTGTGTGAAATTTGAACCAGGTCCCTCAGGATTCACTCTCTGCTATGGTTCCTAATTTTGTATCACTTTGGGTTCAGTAGGGTTATACTTATAAAATAACTGGAGTAACTTAGGAGCAAATTATGCTTTTCATTAGGATTGTTTTCTGCCTTATGTGTTTGTAAACTTGGGCCAAAATAATGTTTAAAATCTTTTTCCCCATGGATTCTCATATATGTGTTTTATAGAAAACCTGATAGATTTAAATCAATCAGTAGGCTGTTGACTTTCTTTTCCTGATGAACATATCCACTTCAAGTTTTTTAAAAATGTATAAATAGAAAACTTTCATTACACTCACTGGTAGATAAGGGTATTAAGAATTCTGTTTCTTATTTAGACACATATCTTATTATAAAGTTCATTGGTGCATATGGGCATTTCAGCAATTAGGGAATTAGGATAAGAGACATAGTCAAGCATAACAAATTAGAGAGCCAGATTCCCAGGTTGCACTCTGCAGTTTGTTTATGGAATAATAAACACATGTTGACATCAGCCAAGGTAACTACTGGTGGAGAAGAGGCTGCAACTTTTCCCTCATATACACTTTGAAGAACTGGCATTGTTTGTTGAAATTATAGACACAGGAACAGTAATATCATGGTAAATGATTTGGGATAAAGAATAAGCATTACACTGAGAACCAACATTATGCCCATTTGTCCTTAGAAGTGATTATAAATTTCAGTGATGTCAATCTCAGTTTGGCAGGAGACCTCAACAATGAACATTGCTAGATTGTCTGCTGTTATGGAGGAATCTAGAGTTTCATGTTTGTGAAGAGATAAAATAGAAATATACTACTTGTGTCATCTATTAGAATTAATTGAGGGCTTTCTTCTTGATACAATAAAACATTTCATTAAATTGTCTTTCACAGAAAATAACAAAAAATAGAGGCCACCTAGGCACTTCAAAACACACACATGAGACATTAGTGTAATTTTTAAAATTCTAAATATTTTAGATGAAGCTTGAGTAGCTGCTGCTGCTATTTCCTTTACTTTTTGCATATTTAAGAAATACAGGAATAGATAGGCTTGTAACAGAAGAAGCTAGTGAACCTATCATTAGCAGCAAGAAACAAAGTATCAATACACTCTGCAAAATCGAGACTAGGAATTCTCAAGGTGCTTTCTGTAAGTGGGGTGATGTTCAACATTCTCTGTCTTTCCTGACAACAGGCTTACAGAGCAAGCTTTGATTGTGTAAAGGAAGGGACATGGGAATGATTCCATCTGGAGCAGTTCTGATTTTCTGTCATTAGAACAAAGGGTTACCTTTGTTTTTTTTTTTTTTTTTTGTGTGTTGTTGTTTTGGGGTTTTTTTTGTTTGGTTTTTTGTTGTTGTTTGTTTGTTGTTTGTTGATTTTCAAATCTGGACCATTTCAGATGTCTGAGGGAGCACCTGGGTTATGGGCCACAGTGAACCCTGGTAACATCTGGCTGGCAGCAGGAACAGAATCAGACTGAGACAGAACAGCTCAAACAGAACTGATGGAATAGGGCAATATCAATCAAACTGCCCAGAGGAAAGCTGAGCAGGGCCAACATTTGAAACAACTGGGGCCAGGTGACCCCTTTGTGTTTGCACAGTGAGCAGAGCAGGAGGCAGACAGGCTGTTAGGCAGGCAATATTGTGTAGGACCCTAATGTGACCCAGCAGGAATGCACTAACACTCTACAACATTTAAAAGAAATAATTTAGCATAAATCAAAGATGCATTAATCAGTGCTATTATAAAGTGACGTTCTCATTCAGTTCATTGACTAATTTTGGCCTATAATATGGAGCTGCTGATTAGCAAATGAAAATTCTGTAAAATTTGCCCATGTTTAAAAACTTGTCTCAAAAATATTTCCTTTCTATTCTGTTTTTGACACCACATTGGTTTTTCATTAGCTTCATTCTTTTTGTGGCACTAATGTTGCCTTTTCTACCATTTCTATATAACCTTCACCTTCCCTGGATCTTTATTACTTTTCATTTACTTTTTGTCTCACCTTGACTTTATCTTTAATGCCCTTCCAACTTAATCCTCCATCTGTGTCTTTCTTTAAAAAGCATTTTTATGTTGGCTTTTATGATTCATAATATACATATGTAAAAATGTATTTTCAACTGTCTTTTAGCTTCATCACTTATGCATTCAAACTCATCTAATCAAGTCCTCCTAGAGAGATCTGTAAAACTGATGGCAATTTTTACTGCTGTACCACCTCAGAGAGATGGGAACTGAGAGATGGAAGAGAGATTAATCAACATTTCATTTCTAAGCATACACAGACAAAAAAGATTTCTCTTTTTTATTTCCTGAAGAGGAGTGTGTGACATGGAATTTCTCATTCAGCTCTTCAGCACAGATATGAATTTTGTTCTTCTATAACTTGTAAAGGGTAATATAATATTCTACAATTATTTCACAGGGTTTTCAAGGAAAAACTGGTCCTCCTGGTCCTGGTGGTGTTGTTGGCCCTCAGGTAAATAATTTCCCTTTATAGTTGACTTCATGAGACCACGGTTTAATGGTTATATTATGGATAAGACAGTTGCTTTTGCTGTATTAAAAAGACCCTATCAATGGGTATATTAACTTTTGTAACAAAAGTTGCATAATAATGTTAGAAAGCTATACTTAGTAACTATCATCAGTGATTCCATAAAAAAAAAAAAAAAAAAAAAAAGGGTTAGCTTTCCACTTAGTTTTATGTATTGGTTTGAGGTTTTTGTTGGTTTGTTTTCTTTCAGGGGTTTTTTATGTGATTATGAAATTGGTGGTTTACAGAAGTCAACGAGACAGATTTCTCTACCATTAAACATATTAGAAAAAACAATGCAATATGTCAATTTCTTGCCAAAGAAAAATTTTCAGTAACTTTTAGATTGTGGAGAGATAAATTATCAAAATTCCATTTGGTTTACCTTATTAATTTACAACTTAATCAAACATTTAGAGCTTTTTTTAGCTAATTCCCTCAGTGAAACTTGTCTGCTAGGGAATCTGAAGAGAGATCTTTCAACTCTCCTGCCTTACAATTCCTATTATTCAGAAAAACAACAGTACAGAATGTTTCAAGACAAGAATAGTACACGGATTTCTCTCCTGTGTCCTTTTTGTAACCTTCTCCCATACACGCTGTGTTTTAAAGCTTCAGTGCTTAAGGAACAAGGTCAGGATTTCACTCTTTGGAAGCTGCACAGACGTGTCTGCAGGCAAAATGCAATGCAAGATTTATTTTATAGGACAAAGATATTTTGTAAGTCAGCCTTGCCTGGAGGGAAGGTGAGGAATGTACGCTAAGCAATGGCACTGCTGTTTGGTAAATAACAGCTGGATATTGAGAATCTGCTCCTCTCCACTTCCTCCCACACCCCAAAAGACATTCAATACCTTCAGGTGACTAAAGTTGTGCTTTTGTGCCTAGGGTCCTACTGGTGAGACTGGACCAATTGGTGAAAGAGGCCATCCAGGCCCCCCTGGTCCCCCAGGTGAACAAGGCCTCCCAGGTGCTGCAGGAAAAGAAGGGGCAAAGGTAAGATGTGGCTTTGGGGAGCAAAGAGACAGGGACAGATAAACTGCTGACAGTATGACATTTCAAATCATCATGTAGACATGAAGAATAAAATCAGAATATACAGTGTAAAATCATGATTGGCAGGTTTCACCCAGAAGGACTTGGAAGATTGGAAGTTTCCAATTTTAGAGCTGTGTCTGCTTCCACTGAAATAATGAGACTTCTCTTGAGCCAAAAATTAATATCTTTGTAATAAAAACTTCTAAAGTTTTTTTTGTATATACTATGTATTCAATACAGAGATACGAAGTACCGACATTTTCACACCAAGCTAGAAAATTGCACATTGGCATTTAAAGTCAGATGTGTAGTGAATAAAAGGCAGAATTTCACTGAATATATTTAACTCCTTGCTAAATTTTTGGCTACCACTGGGGAACAAGAAAAATATTACTTATCTAGTTACTATGTAATTCCATTCAATTTTTGATTATAAGTGGGTATCAAAAATTTTTATTGAAAGTATATTTAAACATATTTTTATGGCTTATTGTGTTTTTCAGTATTTGTATTCCATAACTGATACTGTATTTTGTCAAAGTTCATTATAACTGTAACCACAGACTATTTTACTGTTAAAAGAATTAGTGGGTGAATAGCTGGAGCCACAATCTTTGTTTTCAGCTATAACTAGGATCTGGTAGTTAATTTTCATCACTCATTGTACACCTAATTTTTAAACATATTTTTTAATCAAAATGTAATATGTTTCCCAGGGTGACCCAGGCCCTCAAGGCATTCCTGGAAAAGATGGACCAGCAGGTCTTCGTGGTTTCCCTGGAGAGAGAGGCCTTCCAGGTGCTCAGGTATGATACAAGCACTGGAGCAATTGCCATGATATTTCTAAATAAAGAAACAATATATTAACTCCTTTATTTCATGAACTCTTCTACTGTGCTTAAAATAAATGCAATAAGAGAACTAGATAAGAAGAAGGGAATTTATTCAGGTTTGTTTCTTTGGATCTTTGTATGTTTCCTATTATATGTGTTGCAAAATTACTCTTGAGCTTTCCAGGTTAGTAGACAAGCTTTTTTTTCCTTTTATTTTTTAGGGTCCAGCTGGTTTGAAAGGAGGAGAAGGCCCACAGGGTCCACCTGGCCCAATGGTAAGTAAACATAATAATTTTATGGAAATAGAAGCAATATTACCTAATAAGCTTTTTTCTTCTTTACATGCTGTGGTGTTTTCATTAATGCAGTCTGTAAAACAGCAGGCAGATCACACTTCTACTAAGTATCCACACTAATAAGCATGCAGGGATTATGAAGATAATAGAGAATATCTGAAGCCTTCTGCCACTGGAATTAGTTATGACATTTACTTGATACTGGTCACTTACACAAATGGGTTTTGAGATTAGAGGTTTTCTGCAGTGCAAAATTCCATGGATAGTGACCAGTGGGCTAATGCTGTTGTGGGCTTGCCTTGGCTGGATGCCAGGTGCCCACCAAACTGCTCCATCCCTGCCCTCTTCACCTGGACAGCAGGAGACAATATACACTGAAAGGCTTGTGAGTCAAGATAAGGACAAGATCAGCCACCAGTTATATCATGGGCAAAACAGACTGGGAAAATGAGTTTATTTTCAATCAAGTCAGAGTAGGATAGATATGGAGAAACAAAAACAAAGTCTGAAAACACATTCTCCCCACCCTCCCTTCCTTCCAGGCTGAACTTCATTCCCAATTTTTGCTTCATCCTGCCCCCAAGCAGTGCAGGATGACCCTCAGTTCATCACACATTGCTACTCCTTCCTCCTCATGGGGAGGACTCCTCACACTCTTCCTCTGCTCTGGTGTGGGCTTCTCTCCACAGGGCCACAGGTCCTGCCCTGATCCTGCATCTGGCTCTCCATGGGGCCACAGTCTCCTTTGGGCACCTCCATGGGCTGTGCATGGATATCTGCTCTCTCTCTGTTGTGCATCTTTTCCCCACTTCCTAAATTCATTATCCAAGAGGTTCTACCCCTGTCACTTATGAGTGGTGTGAGCTCCACTGGACATGGGAGAAAGTGGCATCTTCTCCCAGCCCTGTAACCCCCTGTTACCAAACCCTTGCCATGCAAACCCAGTACTCCTGTGTTCCCTTTGTACAGCTGTGTAAAATCATGTTCTGCAGGAATTTTTCTTTTCAGCATTTTAAGCTCAATAGTAGAGTGGGCTTCAAGTTGCCTGTTCTCTGTTGTCATGCTTTTTTGCAAAGAAGTTCTACAAGGATGCACTGGCATTCAAAACATGGTAGAGTTATTCCCAAATGTGAATTGTGTAGATTTTGACAGTCATCTTGTCAACTTATTTCTTTCATTCAGTCCAATTGAGGTTAAAAAAGAAAAGAATCAATCACGGCTATTCATGTTAGAAAAAAAAAGTAATGGAGGAGCTGAATTTCTATGTGCTTCAACAAAGCTCTCTTATGTCCTTGCAATTCATATTCAGATTAGAATGCATTAAACAAGGATAAAAAGCCACACATAGTACAGTACAAGTAATACATAGGACTTGAATTCTTAAAATGAATTATGGAATTATTAATGCCAAAAACCTGAATTTATAGTTCTTAACAATGTGCAGCATATATATATTCCCAAAAGGCACCAAAACAAAGAAGGAATGGAATGGAATGGAATGGAATGGAATGGAATGGAATGGAATGGAATGGAATGGAATGGAATGGAATGGAATGGAATGGAATGGAATGGAATGGATGGAATCTAGTAGGGAGAGTCAAAAGGGATATCATCTTACCCATCTGAAGAACCTGAAATGTTAAAAGAAAGGATGAATCAAAGTCAAGAAAGCATAGACCAGAACAGTCTTTTCAATGTAAAGGTCATGTCTTGGTTTTTTGTTGAAGGAGCCCCTCGGGCTGGACTGAGCTGTCGAGCAGGTGGTTCAGGTGCAGTGACCCAGAGCCCCTCTGAGCACACAGAGCAGCCAGCATGGGCAAAGCTCAGAGCTGACCCAGTGTGGCACAGCCCCCTCTGCTGCCAGCCCTGTCCTCACAGGAGCTGGGCCACTCCTGTCAGGGGTCCTCAGAGACACACAAGATGTGAGACACACTTTATCTGGTTGTCTGTATTCTGAAATCAATATGTTTGAATTGAAGTTCAGATAATCCATGTTTTTCTTAATTCTTACAGTGTGTATAAGTTAATGTTTTAGCTTAAAACACCAGAGCTTTTTTGAGGAAGATGTCTCAATTATCCCCATTTACCATCCTTTGGTTCAAATCACAGAGCTCTCTCAGAGCTCATGAATAGTATTCCTTTCATGTGAAACTAAATTGGTAGAGAAAATCCAGGAACACTATTAATGCTCCCCAGCTAATGGGAATTCAGTGCCAGACTGAAATCATCATTAATTATAGTCCAGAAACACACAGAGCATGGGTGTCAGGAGCACACTACCAAGGACTTCAGTTCAGAAACCCCTTTCTGTTGGGGCCATTCTTCCTGCTAAGATAAACAGTCATAAAAAGAAAGGAGGCTGGGATATTTTGCATACAGTTTTTCCAGTCTTTATGAAATAGATGCAGTAGTAGCAGGAGTTGAAAGAGAGTTTGAAGGGCAAAATTTATATTTTTTTAAATATATTTTGAGCTCAGTGTAGTGCAAGGGGGACACTTGAGGTACTAACAGGACCAAGTTGCCCTTAAATTATTCCAAGAGTCCTCAGTAGGGGTTTTTTTCTGTTTCATCTTTAATTACTAATTTGTTATCTTGAAACAGTATTCTGTGTAAAAGGTGTGTAGGTGCCCTTAATGCTGGGTTTCTGTGCACTTCAAGCACCACAATTAAACCATGATTGCTTGCTTTTTTTCACAGAAGCTCACAGCAGACCGTGAGCATCAAATAGTCTGAAAATATTTTCCCATCTATTTTTAGCCAACAGCGGGTACACACAGAAGTGTAATTGTAGTGGAGTCTTCATTTGCCATTTCTAATAGGAAGAGATTCCATGCCACTGGCTGACTTTGCTCTGATTCCCTGCCAATGCCAATTGTTTCTAACCAGCATATATAGTCAATTATAAGCTTTATTTGGCTGGTGCGTGCATCTGCAAGCACAGCAAACAAACCACTGCTCCAAATTCTGTGCATATGCCAATTGCTCTGTTTAGAGGCATTTGGACAAAAGAAAGAGATGCATGAATGCATGCCAGAGCAAGAGGGGGTTCTGCAGGACTGAAGGGGAGTGTTTTCATGGTTTGGGGTTTTTTTGGGAGGGGTTGTGGTTGGTCTTCTGTTATTGTGGGGGGGAATTTTTGAGGTTTTTTTAACAGTTCTCTTTTAGCTGCTGTCTTTGTTGCTTCTGTTTGTTTTCTTCCCTTCTCCTACTACAGTGTGGAATGCTGAATGCTGATGAGAGAAAGCTCTTTGGAATGTCAAGCAGTCATTTTTCATTTGCTCATTTAGGAATAGGATGCTCAAATTAGACTCAGAATAAGCCAGCTGTAGGCTACCCAATTATCAGTGCTGAAATAGAGCTATCTTCATCTATCTGACAACATTTTACAATCATGGGGACCTTCACTTGTTGAGCATTTTGTAAACCATCAGCAAAAAGTATTGCTACTACTATACAATGTATACATTAGCTGTCATTGCATATCTCCTCACACAAAGTGAGATAAAACCAAGGTTGCTAATGAGTTTGTAGTATGTATCACAATACAAGACAAAACGTGTCTGTAGAAAAGTTTAAAAAAAAACCACCAAAAAACCAAGCAAATTAATAAAAATATTCCAGGATGTGAGTACTGCAAGACCAAAGGTTAACAAGTGGTTTCATAACATAAGGAGCTTGTTTCGTGGTGTAAGAGGGACCAGAAAAAAAACCAAACCAAAACAAAAACAAAACCCCATGAACTAACACAGAAAGAGAGAACAGACTTAAGAAGCTGCTTAAAATACTTCTCTGAGCTGGGACTGTATGTACTGCTGTGCTCAGAGGCCATTCTCTCAGAGAAAGGTGCAGTTCCTTGAAAACAGAAGGTGTAGTCCCTTTTCACAACTCAGGTGAAATGCAAAGATAAATATGAAAAGTTGGTTGATTAAAAAGAGCTACTGAAAATTATGGCCTCTGTTAGTGTCTGCTGTCTGACACAGGAAAGATCTATGAATTATTTGGGTTTTTTCCTCTCTATTCTTATATCCTCCTGATGAGATGACATAAAATTGTTTAGCTTATGAGAGCTGACAAGATCAGAGACCATGGTAGTATGGCTGTAGGGTAATGACTTTCTCTTGTTGAATTCACGGAAGCCTTAGGAACTAAAATTACAGAAATAGGACAGGAACTTAGGCAGCCACCCAGACTTAAAAAAAACCCCAACACCTGGAAGGATAAAGTCATCTATGATTTTCATACAAATACATACAAATACTTTGAACACTCATGCAAATTTAGATCTTACTGAAATAACTTGCTAAAATACTTTGGAAAACCATTCAGTACTCTCTTCTGTCACATTTATGTGGAGGGAAAAACACCTTAATATGAAATTAGTGCCAGTTATGCTAATGAGGTCAGTACAGGACAAGTATGATACGAGTAAAAGTGAAAAACATAGAGTCCTTATATGTGAAAGCATCTTAAAATTCCAATATCTAAAATACAGCAATTTTTATTCTGTTTAAACTTGAACAAAGGGCTATTTAGAGTCTCAGGGTACACCACCTATTAATTTTGTATTCTGTGATGTATCATCCTGCTTCTAGAATATCAATTGGTGTCGTGAAATTACCTATCTTAACTTTGAAGTGTTGCAAACTGTCTTGAAGGTGTAAAGCTGAAAAGTTGGGGAAATATTTTTGTACTGCAACGAACATATAACGGTACTCTCTTAATGCAAGAATTGTAAATTATTTGTAAGACAGAAGACGAAGATGCATGTGTCTGCATTACCTTTAATTTGTAATACTAGATTTTTAACTTTTTCTGTGCCTATCTAAAGATGCCTGTACATAAAAAAACCTCTTCAGTAGAACAAAATAAATTAGTCACTATACTTGAATGGCTTTCTACAGAGATGAACTGAAATGCAGAAATATGATCATCACAGCAATGAAGAGCACGAAGCTTTCCTAAAAATTTTGCTTGTGATGTGGCTTAGTTCTGTATTTTGATATGGTGAATATTCTTTCATCAAAGTAGTATGTTAATATATTTTGAAAACAATAAGTTCTTGAAAACAGGACACTCTCATTAGATGAACAAATACAGGAAGTGGTAGTTACAAAAAATGAGATTAGTGTTGTACGAACTGTATTGATTATGAACTTCAAGTCGGTCCTTTCAGCCTTTATTCTTTACTTGCACGCACGATGGATCGGTAAGCTCCAAGCAGCCGAACTGTCCCGATAAAGAGCTCAGTGTCTCAGCCCCTCTGTCTGTCTGTCTGTCTGTCGGCAGGGCTCGCCGGGAGAGCGCGGCGCCGCGGGCACCGCCGGCCCCATCGGCCTGCCCGGCCGGCCCGGCCCCCAGGGCCCGCCCGGGCCCGCCGGAGAGAAGGGCGCTCCCGTGAGTAACCCCGAAACCCGCCCAGCATGCTGCTCCCTGCGGGGCACGGTGCAGTTGGTGTTCCCAGAACACACAACGGCTCATTTCAGAGTTACAAATATGGATGCAGTTAAACAGTTCTTACCGTGCTCTCTAAGACCAGGGGGGGTTAAATCTGTTGATATCATCAGTCTTTCATTAAACCTCTGTACCCAGCCACTCTGCACTGGAGTACAAGTGTATTTGACACCAGCTTCAACTAGTACTTCACATAACTCTCTTATATATATTCTCTTACTGAAGTTTTCATTACTCTCCTATGTTAATGTGGATTGCTTCATTTTCTTCAAAACCAGGGTGAAAAAGGTCCCCAGGGTCCAGCTGGACGGGATGGAATACAGGGTCCTGTAGGACTTCCTGGTCCTGCTGGTCCTAGTGGTTCTCCTGGAGAAGATGGTGACAAGGTGAATCATTATAATTGACATTAGTGCATCTGGGAGAAGATCTATCAGTACAATTCTTTGTAGCTTTCCTCACAATAAATTGGGTGATAAAGCAACAAATCTTATACCTGCCTTCCTCCAAATTCCCTCTACCCTACTTCAAAAAATACCTAAAAGCCTCTTCTGTAACCAAATGTCTGAGATGTCATGGGACACTAGAATTTGTGCTAAAGAACATCTATCCTGGCAAGGAAACAAGGGTGAAAATGTGGCAAAATAAGGCAAATTATGACAAAATTGATTTTTGCCTATTTTAGAAACTTAGTCTACTGGATGAGTAAGATGAAATGTCTTCAGTAATATACAGGGATTCAGAACCACCCGAGGTTATGTTGGTAGGCTGAGGGTGTCAAAATAATTATGTTCACAGCAGAGATACTCTGTTGACCTCTGGCAGAATTTAGAACACAGCACCTTTCAGGATCATCTGGTGTGATTGGCTGACCCAGCACTTCTCTGTTAGTTAGCATAGGGTAAAGGTAAAGATTTCCACATTCATTTTTGTGACTCATGAGTGTTATTTATCCCACAGATAGTATTTTCTGTGATTTAATTTATCTTTTATTGTTGTAAAAAGAAAACTTTTTTTTCTAATGTGGTTTCTTGGTGATTTGAATAATTTTGAAGTTTTGAAATACTGTACACTCCAGTGAGAAGCAGTTGTTCAGTCATAAACAGTCACATGAGTCTGTAAATCAGGATACTTTCGTTATAAGTTCATATCGAAGGTGACATGAGCAACACAATTTCCTTTATTTAGAGCTCAGTTGCATTATACTTCAAAACCAGGTCTTGGTGCTCTTTTCAATTCAGCAATCAATATCTTGACTAATATGACATACTATTGATCACTGCAGAATTGCTCCCTTTAGGCTTCACACTTGAAGCAGCAGCATAAAACAAAGAATAATCATATCAAAGGGGACATTTAGAGATACCATGATATTGATTTCAGCTAAGTGTGAAGGAGACCATTTTAAATGAGTTTAACTTTTAACTTTCAATTACAGGGTGAAATTGGTGAACCAGGTCAGAAAGGCAGTAAAGGTGACAAAGGAGAAAGCGTGAGTAGCAAAATCTTTTGTGCTTTGCATCTATTCTTTACAAATAAAAGGTATTCATGCATAAAGTATGCAGGTAGCCTTGCTACGTAAATGAGCAGAAACAAAGACACACTCCTAAAACATGCCTTCAAAATAATTTTCTTTTAATGCAACACTAGAGGTTTGGACTTACAGATCCAGGCATGTATTTAATATTGCACATATTCCTAGAGCTTTCAGAATCATTACAAAATATAAACTGCATTCTTAAGCACTCTCCTGTATTTAAATGAAATTCCTCCATTCTGCATTTGAACTGGAGAGACCAAGAATTCCCATAGCCTCTCTTACTGTGTTGAACTTCACTGACTGCAGTGTGGGAACATATCCAGCCTTGGCTTCTTAACCATGAGGATGAAAACTATGGAGACTCAGTAGAGGAATCTACTAATGTAGTTTTATCATATCTAATTAGGATATCTAATTCTTAGGGAGCACAATTAACTGATGGCAGATAAAATGGCTTATACAAGTTTTTATTAGGCCTATAAGAGAACATAGGACTAATCAGATTTCTACTGTTTTGATTTGACATTTTTCTGTCACCAAAAATTAATTCTAAATTTCAAACACTTCCTTTTGTTATTTAGGCCAGACATATAAAATTAAGCTTTTTTCTCACTGTGAAATTTGAGGCTAGAAAGAATAAAATTAGTCTTGATTTATTTCCGTTTGATTGTGGTTTCTTTTCTAAAATACAAAATGGTATGTTTTTACTTCAGTTCAATTTCAAGATAAACTGGTACTTTACTTGAATACTTTTCCTTAAGAAAAAATGGTGAAGTAATGGCAGAAAGATCCCTTTTATTGTTCCATTTTAACACTATTCACAGTTATCAAAACTTCGAACTCAACACCGGTTTTCAAGGCTAAGTATATTTATCTTGAAAACAGTGTGATTTTTGATATTAGCAAGTTACAGAACAGTATATTATTTCTAAAATTCGCACCAAATTTATGGCTTATATATTGCCAAATTATGTTTATGGGAGGATATGCTCAAACAATTCTCAAACAATACTCAAACAATTCCATAGGCCATAGAATTACAGAATCACAGAATGGCTTGGGCTGTAAATGAACTTGAGGATCAGCTAATCCCAACCTCTGATCCAGTTTCACTTCAGGCTTTGCATGTGACCACAGGCACATCCTGTTTTCCCCTTTGCCATGGCTCTCCATTAGAGATGCATTGCATCAGAGAAATTCCAGAAGAAAACACAAGCTGCACTCTTGTGTTTCAGAAGATTTTAGCATAGCTAGTTATGCTGAGCATTAGACTGTGACCACAGTTCCCACAGTGAGTACTGATGCATTTGGACTGTTCCAGGAGACCTGCTTTGCAAATAAAGTGTCTGCAGCATTATCATTTGGGAATGTATCCTGGATTCCCAGTCTCAGGGTTTAATACATTAGAGAATATTACACATTTTTTTGAAGTACAGGATTCAGTGTTGAGGCCCTAGTGAGTGTAACTCCAGCTGAAGTCACGTGTCTTCACGTGTCTATTTGCCCTCAACTGCAGTCATTCAACCCTAACAATTTCAGAATGTGCTTATTTTAAATCTGCTTTCCTTTCAATGTGCTGACAGATGCCTATTGGGGCAGGGAGAAAAGACTTGTTGGTCACCTCTGAAAGGTTCTGAAGAGGAAGTACCCAGTTCTGAAATCACAGGACATAAAAAACAGATATTTACAATCTCAATGCACCCACAGAAGGCCCTGGTGGCCATTTAGAGCCTGATCACAGCAAGGATCCTGATCAAAGAACTGATTCATCTTTCTTATTTAAGAAGAGCTGGAAAAATCTTCAATTCCCCATTGAAACTAACAAAGATTTATTTTTGTGGGTTTGAAAATACTGTGCCTAACTATGCTGGCATAGTCTAGCTAAGACAGCACAAGTTTGTTGTTGATGTGCTGTCCTCTCTTGAACTTCAAAACCTCCACAGTTATCACAGCTGCCTTTATTAACTGAAGATTCTCTCATGATTCTGATTAGGTTTTCTCCATTTGCCCTCCAGAGCAATGATAAAAAAAGAACCTGGCCATGTGTCCAAATAACTGTTCATTAATCAATTGCAGAGTATGTTCCAACAGCACTTTATATCAAAATGGGTTTTTAAATGAGTTTAAAAATGTGCAGGCCTCATTCCAGAGCCTATAAAATGAAGGAACACACGAAGTTTCTCAAAGAGTGTAGAAAAATCCATGCATCCCCAATCCCTTTCTCATGGTAACACTTCCCAGTCAGCTGGAGTGTTCCTCAGAGTCCTTTCATTTAGGTATGTCACCACAGAGGCTAGAAAGGTTTGTTTCATGGATTGCCATCAGGTATGGGACTGTAAAAGGGAAGAAATACAGAGCTAGATGCTTCACACTCCCTAGAAAATAAAATGCTCTAAAATATATATAAAACCCAGAGAAGGAAATAGACTACAAGACTTAAGAAGTCCCTTTATTTAATTCCCCCTATAAAGGGCACAGTGATCCAATTTTAGCCCTAGCAAAGTCTGTAAATTATTCTCTTCTAAACCAGAATTTGAAGCCTAGAAGTTGCAGGCAATTTGGCATCTGAAATAGACTAGAATTAGCCAAGGCCAGGTGTTTTGTGCCTTCTTAGTGTCACTCTTCATCAGTCCACTTCCTCTAGTGTTGCAAAAACAAGATTCAAACTGCCACATCATTTAAACCTCATCATAAACTAGTATCTTGCATTTGTACTCTGATAGCTTCATTATATCACATCTGCATGACTGACTTCTAATTATGTGCAATATAACTTAGTTATTAGTCTGCAGGGAGAATGAAAAAAAGATGTTCCTCTCAGAGGCTGGGGGGTTTTTGCCATTCTGTTAAAAAGAGACTTAATATCAAAGAGAATGTGATTCCCAGTGCTCAGCAAGAACTTGCACTTTTTCTTGTCTCCTGGAGGTCAAAATAAGCTTTGTGCCATTGCAACAGTAATCAGCACTTTCATAAAAACTACTCCAAATAATAAGCATTTGAATTAAAGACAGATTTTTAGATGATTTAGATGAGATGTTTTAAAGGTTGAGGGATATTTTGCAGAAATCTCATTGAAAGTTTTGATATTTTTAATCGTGGAAAAAAATTTCATTTTGATTCATGTTTGCATGAAAATCTATTCTGAAACATTAAAAATGAGCTCCTAACAAATGCCAGCATTGTCTATTATAGATTTGAAAATCTGAGTTTTTGAGACAGAAATAGAATGGAAAGGACTTGCCAATGGTGCTACATCCTCCATGGAGAGCCATGGAAACGCTGAATAGATTGTGATCGTGCAAGCCGGGTTTTCTCTCATGTCTGTATTTGCTCTTAATCTCATTGCAGATGTCACAATCACTAACTTGTGCTTCTGGATGTGTTTGTTGCAGGGTCCTCCAGGTCCACCAGGTCTGCAGGGTCCTGTTGGAGCCCCGGGTATAGCTGTAAGTAGCTCCTGCAGAGCCACCCCAACCTTGCTCGACTCAGCTGACACTGACTTCTTTGGACTGTTTGCTCCTCACTCAGGAATAGATTTCAAAACACCACTAACAGTTCTGTCCTGCCCACTGCCCTGCAGTTCTTTATTGTAAACAAGCCTGCATGGATGTTACTGTATGGCAGATTTACAGCAGGGCAATAATTTGGCAAAATTATTAAAAATAAATTATGCAAACAGTGAATGGTGGCCATCCTTTCAGTGGACTTGTTTGGTGGTGTGTTTGGCAGCTCAGTACAGATGCAGTTAAAACAGTGTCTCTTTATAAAATACACCTGATACCAAGTGAATTAATTCTTACTTTTATTTAAAAGGCTCTGAATCCTTTTACCCTGAATATTGGTAGAACTCTTTGCTACTCATATTTACATAGGTATTCAACAGCTAGAATGTTTATGAAGATGTGATAGAGAGGGGGAATTCAGGGAAAATTTTTGTGAGAAATGCAGCACTCATATTAAACCAGAGCATGTGCTGGCATTCTGTTTGTGGAACAGACTTCATCCAGCCATGATTGTGAACGTGCATTTGTAAAGACACTTGCTGTAGTTCTGAGCCCTTTTGTAGTTGTTTTCCAGTCATTTCCATGCAGCTTTTCCTGTTGTTATTATCAGAGCTTTGATCATTTTGCTCTTCATTGTTTCCAAACAGGGAGGTGATGGAGAGCCAGGCCCAAGAGGTCAGCAAGGGATGTTTGGGCAAAAAGGTGATGAAGGTCCTCGAGGCTTTCCTGGACCCCCAGGCCCTATTGGTTTACAGGTAAATTCCTTTATTATTTTACCTTACATCTGTAAGAACACCAATTTCTATGTCAGAAACTGAATGACTCCTGTCTTCTGTTAAATAAATGATAGAACCAGTTAATTAGAACTAAAAGATTATGGGGTTCATGCATAAACAACAAATTTAATGCTGCAGGACTTTATATATATATATGTATATCAGATATATCATAGCATAAATTATCCAGACTCCCACCTGAGCTCTGAATAATTCTGGCAATGTTTTTAAAATCACCTATTTTAGTATTTCTGTGTGAGTTTCTTGGTTTTTCTTTTTCCCTCAAATTTATTGTGTCACCTAGTTTAAGCATTCTAGGACTACCTATACATTTACTATAATATGAAAAACTCCTTTCCCTTTCTTTCCATTTTAATGCAAATAGGTCTTTTTCTTCTTTTTTCACCATCCTGCCCCCTCCAAGTCCACAAGTTTGATGTGTAGATCTGACTTACATTCTTTCATATTGATTTAGAACTAATAATTTATACTTATAGTTTTCTTCTCTGTGTTTAATTTTAGGGTCTGCCTGGCCCACCAGGTGAAAAAGGTGAAAATGGTGATGTGGGCCCAATGGTAAGACTTCTTCCCCACTGGTCACTCTGAAGGACATAAATGTTCTCCATATATTATTGTCATTTTTCTATAGCTCACTATTTGATAAGATACTCCTGAATTTAGTATGAAACATTTTGTGTAACATAAACTCTCTCTGGGATTTACTTTGCTTTCCCTCATCTATCCCCTCATCATTAATATCATTTATGTATACAAGATTTATGTAACATGAAAAAATACTGAAAAATAGATAGCAAAGCAGATGCTCTGTGTGCCTGAGACAGGACAGTGACAATCAGGTTCAGGAAAGGGAAAATAGATGCCACTGCACCTGAGCCTGGAACTGCCTTCCTGAAGTTCAGGCCATTGTTATTAACATACAGTGTCAGGTACTTGCAGGCCAGAAGATGGTAAACACTGGCTCTGTTTAATTTCCTTGGGTGATGCTCTTTCCAGCTGTTTCTCCTGCTGACAGAATGCCCTGTGGCCTGTTCCTGACTGCCATGTAAACTCTCTACTCTAGACATTTGCCTCCAGCTCCCTGTGCCAAGTCTGGATGCTTCACTCCTGCCCATCTGCAGGCACCATGGTGTAGTTCTGGCCCAGGGCAGGGCTGTCACAGACACTTGAGCTGCTCCAGGTCTCTGTCAGTGGGATGGGCATGCAGGGAGCCTGTAGGGAAAGAGCCAGTCCTCAGGGGGTTTTAAGCACTGGGTCATGTCCAGCTCAGGTACTGAGTGTGTGACACAGCCTGGGCCTCCTGTCACCTTGTGAACTCACCCAGCAGGCACCAATCTGGCCCTGCTGTGCACCTGATGCATGGTGAAGATTAAAAGCTCTCTACAGATTGAGTATATTGTTTTTCATTGGTCAGAAATTCTTCATGGTTGTTCTATGATTCTGGTATCACCTTGTCTCTTTGATACAGGGTCCACCTGGCCCACCAGGTCCAAGAGGTCCCCAGGGTCCTAATGGAGCTGATGTAAGAATCTAGTTTTTTGTCTTGCTAATTGAGAAATAAGCACTCTATGTTGGATAACCATATTTGGAATAACAAATATCTTTTATCACTATAGGGTCCTCAAGGCCCCCCAGGCTCAATTGGCTCTGTTGGAGGTGTTGGTGAAAAGGTGAGTGTGGATGGAAACCCCCTAGAAAGAGAAAACATTGGAATAGGAATGCTATATGACATTCATTCATTAAAATTATTTTCATTGCTATTTTCAGTTCTTTATTCAGAAAATTTTCTGCCAGGATGTGGAATGAGTTTATTTGGGATTTGTTATTTTCATATTTTACCCAAGGAACATGCCAGATTGTTCTTCCTTGTTCTTAAAGGAAAGATGAGTTATGCAGATGATGTGATTTATTTGAAGCAACAGAGTAAATTATTACATAGTTCTGAGCAAGCAAAAAGTTCAAAATAGAGTCTTAAAATGCTTGTTTATATTTATTTTATCATGCTGCATGACCTTGACCACGTCACCTATATAAGCCTAAAAGTATTTTGCTGTGATGTTACAGATTTAACATTAATTTTTTCCTGAATTTTGGAATGGGAAAGAAGATTCTGAGTGGAGCATAAGATAGAGAAAACAAAATAGAAATATATTTATATTTAGGCCACAATATAAATTGCTTATTGAGAAACTATGTAGGTTGCTCTTGAGTATTTAATGATTTGCCACAGATAATCACATATATTCAAAGAAACACTGATGATAGTGAATCCTAGAAAAGCCATCTCTAGGAATGTCACTACTGGTAGTTTTTCAGAAAGCTTTCCATATTGTTAACTTTTCAGAACATGAAGCAAGATTTCCCTTTTTCTAACTAAAATGGTCTTTTAAAAGAATCTTCATGTTTCATGTTCTTCATGTTTTGTTTTTTTTCCTACATGCCCAACAACTAAATCACTTGCCAGTGCTTATGATAAAATAATATAATATTTGGTTTGATGGAGAAATATCCTGCTTTGTCTCCCTTATTGTCCTTTGACACCAGAGGGTACTGATCCCAAACAGATGTCACTGTGCCAAGCTGGCAGTGCTTCACTGCAGTGCTTCTTTCTTAGGATGTGGCTCTAAGCACCAGCTCACCTCCTGGGAGCAGCAGCATTCTGCTGTTTTCAATCTTTTTTCCCCAAAATTACACAAGATACACAAAAAATGATCCTCTTCTGCTTGACTGCATTATTAACAGGCTTCTAATGTCCCAAGTTCATGACATTTTCATCCCATCTACTTTTAAAAGGATCTTAGCCTCATGAAGGGCTGCAAGATTTGTTTTTTTCCCTCTGGGAAGAGTACCAAAAATGTGACACAATCTAAGAGTTAAGAGTAATAAAAAGTTACTAGGAAATTAGAGTCTGTATGTCAGTGGAATACAGAAAATAATAGGCATTGTGGGAAGAAAAGATTTTCCTGTGACTACCACTGAGAAAAATGTGAATTATGAGAACATTTGGGGTAGCACCCAATTATATTCAGGGTTTTAAAAAACCCCACCTTGTATAATATTGTGGCCCATTGAACTTGGTAGGAATTTTGTCATTGATTTCAGTCACTTCTTTAATTTTCAGTATTGCATGATCAAATTATATTCCAGTCATTTTCAAAACACATAGCCTTATACTGAACTCCTTCCTCCTTTGTTTCTCCCTACAACTCATCTGTGAGATTTAGAATCACTGTTTGTGATGATTAGGCCATGAAATTTAATTCAAGAACATAAAGTTCAGACTGCTTATCATTTGGTTGTCATTTTTTATTTCCTCTAGCTTATATTCCATATTCTCTCTATTCACAAAGGGAAGCTTCCAAGTGTATTTTTTTGGAAGTTTATAATAATTGTAATTACTTTCCTCCCTTCTCCTCCTCAGGTTTTAGTGCATGCCACGGTGTTTTCCTTGTTAGGATATCTTCCTTCTTAATTTCAGTGCCATTTAATGAGATTTCAAGCTGAGATATCATCAGGAGTTGTTTTGTCAGGGGGAGCTGCAAGGGGAGGACAGGTCATGCTTTTAAACAAAACATGCATTTTTTCCTTTCCTTTTCTTCCCACACATTTTTCCCCCCAATGTTTTTCTTATTATGTCAGCATGCTTTGGCCTCTGCACCCCTTTCAGGAAAGACACACCATACTACAGATAATTCAATGCAGTTAGTGTAGAATGTGGAAAAACATTTTGGCACCATCCCTACCACTGTTGAGAAGTAGGTTTGCTCGCTTGCATATTTTAATGGTTTGACTAGGAGATGTTTTTGCATTAATACAGGAGTTTCAAAGCCCCCTTATCTTCTGGCAGAGATAAACAATTTTTGTCACACTTAGTGCCATGCATTTTTAACTAGCTTGTTGTTTGCCCTGCTCTGCACACAAGGGCCTGAATGTTCAAAGGCATCAGTGCTGCAAATGTTCCTGTAGCCCTGCATTATTAATGCAGTAACCTCCACCAGGGCCTGGCAGCCTGACACTCAGCAGAGCCATTAAATGCAGCTGCCACACCGACAGCAGTCGCTTTCTTCTGCTCTTAATTAAGAAAAATGGAAAACCAAAATGTACCTACAGATGCTTATCTCTAATCTGATATCAAAGGTCTAACGTGCAGATATTCTAAATTGCTCATGACTTCTCTAACCTGTGTCTTAGTATCTACATAAGAATTTACAACAGAAGGGAAATAGATCAAGTAATTTACATTACTTCCACAAAACCAAATTAAATAAATTTGCCTTTCCAATTTAGATTAATTTGTGATAACTGCACTGAGCACTGTGCTGTTCTTGTACCCCTTCTCCCTTCCACAGCCTGTTATAAACCACCAGAGTTGGAGAGCAATGCAACCCCAGCATCTGCAGAACCTAAGCATTCATTCTGTAGCCTCTCAGAGTTCAGACCTGGTTTATATGAAAAAGTCTGGTGCTAGAAAACCACTACACTCATCTGGGTTTAAATTTCTTCCTATTATATTGTTCTAAAAAACTTTCCAAAGTAGTACACTAATAAGGAGTCCAACACAGTAAACAAGTGAGATCAATAGTTCTCATGCTAAATCATTGATTTATACTGCAGGTGGAAGTGAGATGACAGAATCAATTGAGTATCCTGGCTCTTAGTTTAGAAACATGTTTGATAAGTGTTCACAGAAATTTTATGTGTGCCTATCATTTTCACACACGTATGTGTAGACACTGCTAAGGTACCTAATCAAGGTGTGTCTGCAACAGTTTAGGCTACCTGAATATCCATCCTAACAAATTACTTTTAATAACTTTACATTACCTACTGACTGCGATGTTTTTCTCATCGTTCTCCATCTCTCCAACATGCTTGTAAACAAGAGCCCCCCAAGAAAACACAGCCTTAGAATTTCTCTCAATTAAATTTATTTCTCCACAGAGCCATTATATATAACACATATGGATACCTTTCCAAAGGGATTCTCTTCTAGAGTTATAACATCTCTTTTATTTTTTTTTTTTTGTTTGTTTTGTGAGAATGGCAAAAAGGAGCAAAACTAACTTCACTAACCAGTCAGTTACAAAGTTGCCTCTAATTGTTAGAAAATGAAACACCATGTCCCAGAATTTAACCAAAAGGTGGCAGCCTTCTATCCACTATCTGTGCTTTGTATGGACAGTTCTCTAGAATTGATCATAAGGAAAAAAACATTTTTTAAACCTTTAAACTTTTAAATAATGTTTTTTAAATGTTAACTTTCAAAGTCCTTTGCCTAACTTGGTAGAAACCATTCTGCTTGCTTAATCCAAGGAGGTTCAGAATTAGGCAAGTCTGCAAAATGACATGACCCTTTCCTGTTCAAGGTGTCTGTCTTCTTTTTGAAATTCTGTCAGAGGAAGGCTTTGCCTAAGAAAGACCACAGTAACTTTTAAAAGATCTGAGCTGCTAACAAAAGAGAGGAAAATCTCCAGAGATGGAATAAATCTATTATTAGATCATAAAATCTGTTTCCCAACAGAACATGAAATATTTCCCATGGAGAAGGTGCATCAGATTCTGAATTAATGCCATTGTCACTAAAAATGAAGAGAAAGACAAGGGCCAACAAGAGCTTTAGATTACACAGGTTTCAGTAGCTATAAATATGCACTCTGTAAATATATAACAGTTACGATCTTCTCTATCAAAACACTGTTTAACTCCCTTAACAGTTATCTAAACCAAATATAGAATTTCATAGTACCTAATACTTGAAATATAGAAATCACTGTCAGATAAAACAAGGACTGCATACATGGAAGAGGCACATTTTTAGTAGACAAATGATATAGAAATATTAATGTGAGATTAAAATTTAACTGGTCTCATCTTTCACAAATGCCCTTTAAGGGAACATCTTGACATTTTCTAGCCCTTCCAATTTCTCTGTTTTCCACGCTGCTGCTTGCTGGGGAGCTGCTGTGCACAGAGCCATGACAGTGTGTGCTGGAGTAGGCACCCCCAGTGCTCCCCTGTGCTCCCAAGTGAGGGTCAGAGGGAGCCCAGTGTAGCATGATAGAATGAAGATGTGTTTATCAACAGGAAGAGTGAGAATTGTATTACAAATTAAATGTGGATCATCATAAATTACAGTATATTAGGCACAAAGGCAGAAAAGAACTGTCTCTGTGAGAAGCTGCCAAGGGGATTACACTGCACAAGTGCCTGTCAGCAAAGACTGAGCACAAAGAGTACAATCAGTGCTCCTAAGTTACTGTTTGATTTTGTCCTGCCATGGGCTCACCTTTGGAAAAGATCTATATAGTGGACTCTGTGGATATAGTATGGTTACTAACTGGAATAACATATTTTTGCTGATACCAGACTTAATGTTCTGTTGCTGCAAAAATCTCTTTGATTGATAACAGGCATGTACAAAACCCCAGTGCTAATGATGCTGCAGACTCAGTAAATGCTATGCAGAGAATAAGCAAATTATTATGAATTTTCCTAGAAAACATACTTAATGCTTATTGACCTGAAGCATCCATTACAGGTTTGGTTTTGTTTTAAAATGAATGCTACATCACAGAAGTGACTTAATATTAAACACTAAAAGGGATCATTAATTTTTGTGGTTGCTACAAATTTAAGTATATCTGATAAAACATACCAGAATTTCTAAAGGCACATTCACCCTTTAATAGAGGCCTTTTTAAAGGGCATTTTAATACTGCTCCTAAAATGTTGGTTGTCTGTTAATTATCCCAGTCTGGAATTCAGTTGAGGGGTACTGAAATATTTTCCTTTAATCTAATGAAATATTTGCACTGAGCCAAATTCTGGTCCCAGTGAGGTTATCATGCTGCCATGACCTTCTCTGAGAAATAGTTCAGTATCTACACCATAAGTTTCAGTTTAAAATTGTATTTTATGATTTTACAATTTTATACTGACCATGTGGAAATGACAGACATGCATGAATTAACTGAAATGTACAATGAAGAGGGGCATGCAGGTCACACAGGTTAGGAAAGATACACAAATTCATTCCAATTCTATGAATCCAGTAAATGATTGGGTAACATGCATTTTCAGCACTGAACTACTCTTGTTCATAGATGTAATTATTGATAGCATTCCTTTGGTTTGGAAAAAGAATATATTTGGGGGGAAAATTTCCCCCATTAGCAGTTGGATTGAAAAATCCTTTGGGATAAGAGTATGTATTTCTTATCTAAGCAGTCCATAACAATCACGAAGCATATTCTGTTATCCTTCCATGATTTGTGTCTCTGTGATGCTAATAACTAAATATTCTACTAGCAGAAGAGTTTTCTATAAAAGTTTATGAATCAGACCACTGAGCTAGAAAATAATTGGTCATAACTAATCTTTAAAATGAAGAATTGAAAAGCCAGCCCTTGAGATAACACTGTGTATTAGCTCAGAAAGAGACTGAATTATCTTAAATGTTCACTTAATAGTGCACAATCTTTGACCTGCACAGATTTTCTTTTCATATGGTATCATACTGAAAGCCATCTGCTTCACAAAATAAATTCCATCACTGGTAAATACACAGCACACCCTCTGTAGCCTGTGGAGGAAGTTTTTATAACTGATGCTATTATTTCATCCTTAGGTTTTTTTAATATAACTTTTTCTTCTTCTAACAGTAGCTATAGCAATAATCACAAACAGGAAATTTGCAGTATATGGGATAATAAAGGGGAACATCTTCCAAAGCCCAAAAGAAAATTTAGTCTCCCTGGCTCAAGAAAATATTAGTTTGATGTATTATCTCTCAAATTTCAGACTCCAGTTCTGCAAAACCATATACATAACTCAACCCCCTCTAGGTAGACCAAATAAAAAACAGTTCTTATAAACTGTTTACATAAATAACATGGAAAGAATATGCAATACCAGAAGTTAAGAAATATTCACTCTAATGACTCATAAGTTTATTTTTATGCATCTATAGGGTGAGCCTGGAGAAGCTGGTAACCCTGGACCTCCTGGAGAATCTGGAACAGCTGTGAGTATTTTGTTGTCTTATCATAAACATTTATTGTGGTGAACTGAGGTATTTGGCAGTGCTTGCTTTGGTAAGTATGCCTTTCCTCAAGATCATTTGTGTACTTTTGTATGTTTTCTTAGAATTTTCAGTGAAGAACTTACACCTTTAAATTTGTTTCCATATAATCATATCCATATCTTGTACTAATGGAAGATGGAGACTTCCCAAAAGAATATCTGTTTTTCCCCTCCATAAGTATTAACTTTGGCTTGTGTGTTTTTCATTCTAGAAACAGTTTACTGTTGCAAACTAGGTACAGAATTTGGCACCTGACCTGAGACATCCTAATTTGCCACTCACATGCCAGTATTTATTGAGGAGTAACATGGCCCTTGTCTAAAAATGAGTTTGCCATTGTGATCCTTTTTTTGGCCATTCCATTTCCAGATAACATTTTTGTGTTTATGTGTTTTCCACAGGGTCCAAAAGGCGAAAGGGGAGAAAAAGGTGAAGCTGGTCCACCTGGAGCAGCTGGACCACCAGGTGCTAAAGGACCCCCAGGTGATGATGGGCCTAAGGGTAACCCAGTAAGTGAGCTTCATAATTCTAACCTAAAAAACACTGTGAAGCATTGCTGAAGCTGTGTGAATATAGAACCATAGCATTTCCTACAACTGCACTATGTTCATTATATGCTTCATAAAAGATTTGTGATGAGTGCTATCTGCTTAGCAATGGATAACACATTCCTTATTTTTTTCCTGATGTATCTAGGGCCCAGTTGGTTTTCCTGGAGATCCTGGTCCTCCTGGGGAACCTGGTCCAGCTGTAAGTATATCTTAAAAATAGTTTTAGGTCCTAATCTTAGTTTGCACTTAATTCTAGTTGACCCTGTCTGTTTCTTGTCTGGGGATGAGCTCTTGCCTGTGAAATCCATCGTTTTTCTGCTCACGCATTTCTCGAGGCTTAAAAATGTTTAGAAATATTTTTAAAATTTTGAAAAATAATGTCCTTGGAAAATGCTTTGTAGAAAAATAATGCTTTTATATTCATATATGAGAGTTAGTGACTTAAATTAGCTGAATTTTTAATTTTGTATATTTTCCTTTAATTCTGTAGGGTCAAGATGGTGGTGGTGGAGAGAAGGGTGAAGATGGTGATCCTGGCCAACCGGTGAGATTTTTCTCTCATTTTATTTTACCTGCATGATGTCTCTGATAGTAAGAAAGTATCTTTTGCCAAATCAGTGGTTTCTATGCAGACACACTAAAAAATATTTTCAGAGTGGATGCTTTTTCTATTACACTGAAAAACAACTATTTATTTCCTTGCAGAGGTAGAACTGCCCATATTAGAGTAACACAATTAAGCAAGAGCTCAATTTCCTTTAGAAGTAGTGAGTGTTAAAGGAGTTGTGCTGGAGCTGCTGAGGAGCACTAAAAATAGAGCAGATCTGAGCATAAGAAAGAAATGCTGCTGACAAATAATCTTCATTAGCTGAACTAATGAAATTAAGCCAAGATCTTAAGCAGTATCTGAGCAATATCCATATTAAGCATCAAAGTTCTGTGTCTGTAGATTCTGTCCACTGAAAGGGGCTAAAATGGCAGATGTCCATGGTTTTTAATAAAGATGAGAACTTCATCCTTCATTACTGCTAAGTTTTTAATTTTCTGTTGCAGGGTCCACCAGGTCCTTCAGGTGAAGCTGGCCCACCTGGTCCTCCTGGGAAAAGGGTAAGGAATATCTCATGTTCTCTTGTATTCTTCTCCTTCTGAGAAACCATGTCCTAGAGAATTTCACCTACTTGTTCCATGCTGGGACACTCATATATGATGTGTATAGTTTCTTTTAAGTAATGTAATGGGAGAAATGAAAAAACAGAAACAGCAGAGAAAGCCCTTTAACATGACTAACACAGAATATAAGAACAAAAATACATAGGGAAGAATGTATTGCTTACCCATAGAGATGCTTTTTCTTTTCACTCAAGACTTCAGTGTCTCATGAATCAGTCTGCTAACAGGAGTGAGTTGGTATGACAGTAATAGCAGACATCATCTTTTCATAATTCCAATGCAGCTACTGTGCAAAACTATGTCATCTCCTCTGCATACAAAATTAACAGGCAGATATTTCTGTAACTCATGAAGCTATTCTATTATTTCTAAAGCCTTTGAAGGTTCACAGGCTTTACAACTACAGCTAATCAAACCCAGTAAATAATGTTGCAGTCATAGAACTGTAGTAGATGCATCAACCCTTAGGTCTGCTTCAGAGAGCAATTAGATGCAGTTTTTAGACTTTAAAAAACAGAAAAATTGGCATTATTAAATGTGAGCTGAGAATTATTTAACAAAATATGTTAAATTGCTTGATTTAATGGGCTTGAGTGAACTGACATGCCTAATTAGTTTTATTTATTTTACACAGTAATCTATTTGCTCCACCAACATCCAAAGTATTTATAATATTCTAAATGATTATGGTAGCATTAGCAACCTTATCACTAAAACTGAAATATGGCTCAATTGAATATTAGCAATTAGTATGTTTGCTTGACATCAAATTAAAACTTCCTGCTTTATTATACAGAAAGGCAATAGCTCACTCCTCACAGATGGGCTATATTCTATCTGATTGTAACAGGACAAAAACCCCAATTTCAAAGCACAAATTTGATGCTACCTGTGGTTTGACACATTTCCATTTTAGGGAAAATGCATGGCTAAATATTGCAATGTAGTCCCTTCCTGAATTTTGAAGAAAACATTTTATAGAATCAGATTCTACATTATTTGAGAATGTTTCAAATTTGTAGGGAATCTTTATTATATTGGTGTTACACCAGAAAAAAACAGAGAAAGATTGAAAGATTCATACTTAGCTGGAAAAAATGCTTTTCATTAGTCTTCATCACTTATGTGGTAGAATCAATTTCAAGAAAAAGCCAAACAAAAGTCTTTTAACTTGGATGGAGGTCACAGTTTCAGCAGTAATATTGCTGTCTAGGAGGTACAGCTCTGGCTATACTACTAGAAACAATATTCCACCCCATTTTCTGTATTTCTGTCTCCAAAATAACAAGGTGGCAGAGCTCAGAATTCATATTTTTAATTAAAGGCTCTTGAAATCCTCAACAGTAGGCTCCTTATTTATTTTGAATTCATTTTCATTCCCTCTTCTATTCTATTTTGTAACTGACCTGACCTCAGTTTTACTGCCCAGTTTTCTGAAGTCATGTTTATTACCAGGTGTCAGAGTTTTGAGCACTCTCTGTTTAGTTACAGAGTTAAAAAGTTTCCTCAGCCCTCCCTGGGAAGCAAATTCTAGTGAAAGACATGGACATAAATCATTTTTCCACTGTATCTAAGAAATTTATAAGCCAAAACCATAATCTACAAAGGGTGACATTTGTAACATAGTAATTGATAAAGTCTTTTAATTTTTTTAAATCATTAAATAGTAATTATTATTTTACATATTATGACTTCTTAAATAATCTGTGCATGCATCAGATCAGAAAAATGCATGCTCAGAAGGCTTTATACATCAATGTAGTTTAGCTTCAAGTAATTGTAGTAATTCTGGCTGCTAATTTAGAAGCAGAGATAGAGACCGAACCCCTCTACAGTTATGTTGTTATTATTATTTTTCTGAAACTTATCCCTTGCTTTTCTTTTGGGATTACTTCTTTTTGGTTTGTCACACAGTAGTGGGTAACATTGCTAGTTTGAATTCATCGATTTCCATCTGAAAAATGTTAAAAATCTCATGAGGACAAGACACCATCAGAGACTATTTGTCCTTCAGATCAATCTGCAGTCCATACAGATCAGCACAGACAGCACTTCTTGCCTGTGCTGCTCCCAGCCTTCAGTGTGCCAGGCACTTGAGCTCTGGGATCTGCTGTTGGGCTGCTTTCCCCAGCAGTGACAATCAGATGTCCACATCACACACACATAAACCTCCATATACCAACCAAAATGTATTAGAATTTAAAGCTCAAGACTAAGATACATTTTTGTTCTCAACTGGAGGCCATACCATCTTCTTCCATTAAAAGAAGAGATGTCAATACTGAAGCAAAGCCAGCAATTTTGCAAAGCAGAAGTTTATTTGGCTTGTTGCCTTTAAATACAATTTGAATAACTTGGGGAAAAAACAGTGTTTCTATGAAGGAGATTTTTTTTTTCCATTTTGGTTACAGCATGCTGCTGCATCAGCAGGGTGTACTCACCACTCAAAAATGAAGTTGATTTTCTCTCTTGATTGCAAATGCAGAGAATACCTAACAATATGCCAGGTTCCTATCTCAACAGGCTGATGAAATGTGGTAATTGTTTTCTGTGTTGGAAATCATATTTTAAGCCAAATGACAGACAGTTATAAACAACAATTTAAATTATTTTATTGAAATATGGGAGAACAGATAAAAATATTCAATAGGTTCACATAGCAAAAATTGAGAACGAGTTTGTTCCCGCATGATTTCTTTTGTCTTCTCGATTCATAAAATGTGTGGGGCAGTATGTCCAAAATTTCAGTGCAATGTTCATAAAAATCAGCATGGTAGCTGGGGTGATGAGGGGGAGAATTGAGCAATAATGTAAAATGCTGCTGCTGAGATGCTTTCTGCCAGTTACATTTCCCAGCCCAGGAAGGGCAGTGCAGGAAGATGAGTAAATAACAATGAGCAGTTTGTGCCTGCAGCAGAGGAGCAGCTCCTGCAGCAGCTCTGAGCCTGGGGCAGCCTTGGCACTGCCCCACCATGAGCACCCCTGCTTGGCACTCATCACTCATTGTCTGTATTTCAGCCACCACATGGCTTTAGCCCTGCTAATTAATTCATGCTGCAGTTGCATTTCTAGATCATGCAGAGACTATATTTCTCAAGTACACACTATCACGTTCAACCCTTTTCAGTTTCTTAGGGTGGGTTATATTCCATATGGGAACTTCAGGGCAAGGTATTTTCAAGCAGTAAAGGCAAAGGGCATGCAAATTAATTCATGTAAGAAAACAAGTCATGTTTCTAAAATGTTTCTGAATTTATTTATGTACCTGTTGATCTTTCTTGTTATCACTGCAAACTGTGATCCACCCAACAAATTACAACCTGCACAAAGGGGTACATGCATCAGACCTTATGAATTATTATTGGAATAGCAGGGATTCAAAATATTTCTTCCTGTTTTAAAGAGTCAGCAATTGGCTCAGGGCTTTTAAGCTTCTCTGTATTTTTAAGAAATAAAACTAAGTCATTTACCCCTAACAGCTCTTAAAAATACCAAAGAAAAAGGCTGTTGATACCCACAACAAATGGTTGAAGTCCTCTGTGGGTAATTCAATTAATTTGGCATTATCTTTGATATAAAGTCTGAACTATCTCTGTTGTCCAAAAGGTTCATGCAGCGCTGCAGATGTTCAGTGTCACTCTGGAGAAAGCTTAATTTCAGAAGCAAATGAATGATCCTAATATACTTCTATGTAAATAGCTATAAAATGAATATAAATTTTCAGGAATTAAAACTAGTGGAGTAACTCAAGGTGTGTGCCAGTAGCAGTGGATAATGAAATATATCAGGCTATAAAATGTTTGGGCTAAATTCAGCTCTAGTATAAAAAATGGCTTTAGATCAAACAATGAGCTCACAAAGCAAACAGGCAGATGCTTGACTGGAAGTTCTTATCTGTAAAATTAAAACTGTGTTCTGGTGCTTTACCTTTTGGGAGCCTGAATTGTAAGTAAATTGAAATAATTGAATTTTTCTAGTTGCTAGTCTTCAGAACTTTTTTTTATTTCCTACATAACAATCTGCTTGTTGCATTAATAAACAGATGAGTCTTACAGAGATTCACAAAATCACAGCATTTGAGCATGGTCACTTTTCTTTCATTTTCCTTTAAGCTGCTCACTGGTTGGCAAGGAATAGCTACTTGTAATAAAGACATTTCCCAGGCTAAAAATTAACCTTGTAGGAGAACAGTTGGTGCATTATCTTGAGTGCATCTTTTCTAAACTAAGCATATAAGAGAACCATTTTCTGAAGAGTACATTAAATTCTAGACAGTGCTCCTGTTCATAACTGAAGCTATGAATATTAATTACCTGACCTAAAAATCAGCCCTTGATGTTTTGGAGGAGAAAAATGTCTTTTTATTCTTCACTTTCATATTTAGTGGACAATATGTCAATTTTTGGCTGTCCAAATGTAATCAGACCCCTTACTGAACCCATCCCTGACTTAGAGAATAAAGAAGTATTTGCCACGCTGTGCACTGTAGAAAGAGAGGCCTGTTAGGAATCAGTGGATAAACTACAGTGAATTGATAGAAGTCAATGCAAAGCAAGTTTAAAATTAATTGTTATTGTATATATAAATTAGAATTGCTTTTTGTCCTTTATATCCCGTTCTGGTTTTGGGTTATTTTTTTCCCCAAGCTAATTCTTTGGTTTGAACCCCATTATCTTTTAGATATTCTAAAAATGCAGAAAGTTTAATAGGGGAATAAGAGCTGTTTGGTATTTTTTATCCTGTGAATAAAATGCCAAAAAAGAAATTTAATCTTATTTTGCAAGCATTTGCTCCTTATTAGTATAGTGGAGATTGCACTTTCAGAATTTTTTTCACTGGTTATATTTGAAAAAACCTGAGATTATGAGCTCAGTGTCCATATTTTACAGGGACCTCCTGGAGCAACAGGTGCTGAAGGCAGACAAGGTGAAAAAGGTGCAAAGGTAATACACTGGGTTTTTTTTAAGCATAGATATATAAACTATTTATAATTTAAAAGTAAATTGATTATGATGCACTGATTGTGGAGTTTTTCAAAGTAATAATAGGTAATCTTTAAAATCCAAATTCAGACCCAGAATTAGTAGCAATATGTAATGGAGTGGACCCTGCAGTGCAGGCCCAACACAGCTCACCTGTACCATGCAAGGGGAGTCTGCTCTGCTGGCACCCCATCTCCCTGTGAAGCCAGAGACATTTCACTTAGAAAATCATCCTGTGCAGAACTCTGGCTTTTGAAAAGCACTTTGCCTCTTGTACATCCAGTGCCAAACTCAGCCAGCCCTCCCCCTCTGACCTGGTCTGTTCTTTCCAGGGTGAACCTGGTGCAGAAGGAGCTCCTGGAAAAACAGGGCCAGTTGGTCCACAGGGACCTGCAGGAAAAACTGGCCCAGAGGGTCTCCGGGGCATTCCTGGCCCTGTGGTAAGTAACAGAGCACATCATATTTTAAATGTTGCATTTCCTGTATATCTCTGGTAAAGCCAGCTTTTTGTTTTTTCTAGGGAGAACAAGGTATGCCTGGAGCACCAGGTCAGGATGGCCCTCCTGGACCTCTGGTGAGCATCCTTTTTCAGTCATTGAAGTCATCCAATGTCAGTCATAGAAACCTCCAGAAACATCACCAGAAGATTTCTCATCTAACATTTCAGAGTTTAAATATTCTGTTAAAATCTGTAGCTCAGTATAATAATGAACTACATGCTTACAAATGCACAGACTTCCTGTCAGCTCAACAAGAACTTTTCAATGCATTACTGCAACTTTATTTTGGATTTTAAGAAAGTAAAATTGATACGTAAAAGTTTCTGAAGTTAGGTTTCCCTCCTTCCCCTCCTATTCTCCACAGGAGATTGCTATCAGGAGAGTATGATTTGCAGTAGTGCACAAGACATGGCAGGTGAAAAGTCTGATTCTGCATTCCAAAAGCTTAAAAATTTCACATTTCATTCATGAAATATGTATTTGCCTAGGCTTTTGCATCTAGTGATATCCTGAAGTGGAGATGGAAAGCATAAGCACTGAATAATATTTCTTACATGAAATGCCATGGCATTTTTGAATATGTGCCAGGTGGAAAAGGTCTCTTATCACTCCTATCCATAGCAGAAGTTGTCCACTGCTACCAGGAGAGCAGTGGTGAGGAGACACAGACTTAGGGTAGCAGCTCTACTCCTCATGGACACATGTGCAATGTGAGATTAACAGGCTCTTAAAAATTCATGTCTTTTGCACAGGCACTGAATGGCCTGCATTTTTTACCTCATTCTGTACAAAGTACACAAAACTAGCATTGCCATTCATATAAAATCTAAAGATTTTTAAATCAAGAATTTAGTTGACCCTCTGCTTCATAAATTTCTATTCATACAACCCTTTCTACATTTCTAATTATAAAGTAATTTAAATACCAGTGTAGCATCATTATGATTTTTTAAAAGTACATTTCAACTTCATCTTGGACTCTAAATCACATCATCAGTCACAACCTTGAAGCACTGAATGTGTCCTTTGATTTGAACTGCCTTTAGTAACATTTCAAGAAAACATGATCTGAGCAAGATGTTAAAACTTGTTTTAATATTACTTCCCTTCATTTATATAGGGTCCACCTGGCTTGCCTGGACTGAAAGGAGACCCAGGTTCCAAAGGAGAGAAGGTATCCTTTGCTCACTGGTCCTGTCTTTGTAACTTCAGCCCAGTCTACAATCTGTATAAAATTAGCAGAAAGAAGCAGTAGAGTTTGTATCAGCAAAGCACCACACTGTGCCTATCAAACAGCTTCCCACAGCCTTAATAGTCATCATGAAGTTTTAAACCATATCCCATATCCTGGAAACACCTAGAAAGAAAAAGATTATGGCCTGTGTGGTAATCTATTGACCATGTGATCCCTGCAATGAAAATCCCAAAGATATTGATGTAAAGATGTCAGATATTGATGTCAGATTTACAAGAACAAAGCAAGGGGAAATAATGAGTATTGGCCATTTTTATTTTAAAAGAACAAAATATAAATATTTAACAGCTATAATACTTTTGAAATAATGGATTGAGACATCTGGGATAGCATTTTTCTATGGAAATTGATTGCTTGGCAATAAGAGAAAAAAAATGTAGAGAAAGAGAGATGAATATGACCATGCCTTCTGAACAGCAGGTTTTGTTTATCTGCTTGGATCAGCTGTTTATGCAGCCATATCACATGTGGAACTCTGTGAAATGCTGATAGCAGCTACATGTGAAAACTGGTATGAAATTTGTACCCAGGGTACTGTGATTTTTGTACCAGTTTCAGTAAGGTACAGATATTTCATTGAGTAAGCAGTCACAACTTGCAAATAATCTGAAAGTTTGAAGGACCATCTAAAAACAATACATAGGCTTTTAGAATAATTTGTTTTCAGGCTGATTGTTGACAAGCAACAGTGGTAACATATTAAAGGTCTAATTTACTTTCATGTATCTTAACTATATTTTCTTAAATCTTGTATAGGGACATCCTGGTTTGATTGGCCTGATTGGACCTCCAGGAGAACAGGGTGAAAAGGGTGATAGGGGTCTTCCTGGCCCACAGGGATCCCCTGGAGCCAAGGGTGATGCAGTGAGTACAACATACTTGTGTTCATATATTCCAGGCTTCCTTTTGAAAGATATAAAGTTGTTGTAAACATTTAACATCCAGAGTGTCCTGCAAGAGGTTAAAACTTCCTTAGGCATTGTACAAATAAGAAAAATTAAAGATCTTAAAATGAGATTATAGAGTGTTTGAGAAAATGAAGAAAACATACATCCCAACATGCACACAGAACAGGTTAGCAACAAGATAAAAGTAGCAGCAGCAATCTCATCACGTTTACTAATTGCATTACCCAAAGCAGCTCCCTCTCTCCTAGTTTCTAAGCCATGTTTTTAGGGCACTATGTAAAATGTGAGGTTGCCAAGCCAATCTGAAAAGGAATACAGCTGTGACAATCCACTGCAGTCAGTGTAAGAACAACAACAAGCAACTCAGATTGTCAGATAATATTTTAAACTTGACAGCTATTTTGGCCTGCAAATGGCCTAACTCAAAACTCAGCACAGTTGGACACTTTATGGGACTACCTTTCTCATAGATATGATTTTTTTTAACATAGTCCAGTATGTAGAATAGTTCTGTGCTTATTCTCTTATTCCTTTTTAGGGAATTTCTGGCCCTGCTGGTCCACTTGGACCCCCTGGTCCTCCTGGATTACCTGTAAGTAATTTCATCCAACCCTCCTGTTCTAACCACTCCCAAGCTGTGTGCAACACACTCCAACCAGAGTTATATCTTCTTGCCCATAGGGTCCCCAGGGTCCCAAAGGTTCCAAAGGATCCAGTGTGAGTAACTCTCCTTTACACTTTTGCTCTTTTCCTCATTTTTCGTGTGTGTTATTTTTAAACTTTGTGTAGCATGGTCAACACTGCACTTCTTTCATTGCTCTGTAGGGTCCTGCTGGTCAGAAGGGTGACAGTGGCTTACCTGGTCCACCTGGTCCTCCAGTAAGTAAGAATTCTTATCTTGCATTACACTGACATGATCAACCTGTTTTGACAAGGGTAGAAAACAGTATTTGGGATCTAAAACATTAGTGATGGTTTGAAAATTAATTTTTCAGGAAACAGATGCACCAGGCACAGAAATACACATCTGCACTGAAAAATCCAGACGAAACTTAAAGCAAATAAATTTTAAAAAACCAAAAGAACACCCCTAAAAACCCCTATAAACCTCCCCCCAAACAAAGAAGCCCCTCATGCAATAATTTTTTCATGTGTTATATTGAAGCACAGAAAACATAACTCTACTGGTTTTCCCTGATGATAGTCTTCTGTTTCCATATTTATTTTTTACATCGTAACAAACTAAAATGAAGAGTCCAAATCTGAGTGAAGTGTCTCAATTTCTTGAAACTAAATATTGTTTCCTAGATCCCAAGTGGAATTTTCAACTTTTATCATAGGAAACATCCAGAGTTTTCAATTTTCATAGAATATGTCTGTGTTTGAGGGAATTAACAGGTATACAGAGGAAACTGTAAGTCAGTTCTGCATGTCACTTGTGTGAGGGCTACACACTCTTTCCCAAAAATCAATGTAGTGAGAAAAGTTTAGAGTACAACTGTTTGGCCTTTTATTATTTTTCCCCCAAGTAAATCAAAGCACATAGGTATGAATTTAAATGAAAAAAGGTAAAATAAAGAAATAAATACCATGACGAAAGCCTATTCAAAGCATCTCCATCCCACATGCTGTGGTCCTTCTCTGCTGAAAAACAAACAGAAGATATAATTAGATATGTTGTTTTCCACTTAGGGCCCTCCAGGTGAGGTCATCCAGCCACTGCCAATCCAGTCACCCAAGAAGACAAGAAGATCTCCTGACTATATGTTATCTGATGCTGGTGATAATATTCTGGATTATTCTGATGGCATGGAGGAGATCTTTGGCTCCCTGAATTCACTGAAGCAAGACATTGAGCACATGAAGTTCCCCATGGGCACTCAGAATAACCCAGCCCGGACCTGCAAGGATCTGCAGCTCTGCCACCCCGACTTCCCCGACGGTGAGTCCCTGCTGTACAGCACAGGCACACCTGGCCAGCCTGGGCTCTCCGGGGCACTTTGGCACCATTCATCCATTACTGCTACTCAGACAGTTGCACAACAAATACAGTCTCATGGAATCCATTTTTGCAGGCATAACAGTTTAAAATATAATACATGTTCTCTTGGTAAGAGTCAAAGGTCTTTAAATACATAACCTGATCTGGTTTTTGAGTTAAAATCTTTTAAAGTGATGAATAAAAAGCAGTTGTTTTGAAAGTTGGGTCTTGCATTTCCAGGACAATCTAAACAGGACCGTGATGAAAGAGCTTAGTATAACAATATGAAACAGCACTAGTATTACATGAGATTATGTTCAAGAATGATTCTCAAAAACTTTGCTGGTCTTTTAGCCCGGGAAGCAATAATTTTCTCTACTGCATCAGCACTGTTTTTTCTAGATCACCCAGAAAATAGGCATGGAAGTTTCTTTGATACTGTTCAATTCTACCAAGTAGTAGTGTAATAAAATGCAAAGTAATATGAAGAGTGTTCCTAAGAACTATCTTGATTTTATTATTCTTTGTTTTCTTTTTTTCTCCTAAATAATTTTACCCATCTGAAAATTTTTAAATGAAAGCCAGCCTCCACTAAATTTTCATTCTTTCATAATTTTTTTCAATTGCAATGCATATTTTTCCCAGTTCAAAGCAATATTTTTCTGCCTTTAAATGGGAGGAAAAATAGATTTTGACAGTTTAATAATATTTTATTGCTTTCACTCTAGATAGATACGAACAGATGGTTGCCTTGAGGAGTAGTTAAACAGTGTATGCGCTATATGAAAAGTACATATTTTATAATTCAGTACCCTCCATAATAAGGAATAGTTTATACAGAACACATTCACCTTCTTCATTTACCAGTATTTGTTTCTTCTTTAGAGCTTTCTTAATATAAAAGTAATCTTATTTTGGTTAAGATAAAAGCAAATGTGTTCATTAAAATTCTAAAATCTCCAGGGGTAAGACTTACAGAAAAGAAAGACTGTTTTCAATATACAGCCTAAATCAACAGAACTGTTAAAGCTCATAAATGCTTTGCCTATGCCCCATATTCAGAAGACAGAATTGGTGAAAGGATTTGTCATTTCTCTTTGAAACCTCCACTATTTGTTTGAAACTGGATTAGAACTGTAGTTGTCAGAAAGTTGTTTGCTGTCCTGTTTGTGAAACATCTGAAGATAAGAACCCTCATCAGAGAAATCATCATTCTAATTAGAATAGCAGATTTTATAAAGCACTGACTTTGAATGGCCCTTGGATGCAACTAGTTTCCTGCCCAGCCTTCACTGGTGTTTCAGCTTCATAACTCAGGAGTAAAAAGGTCTTTGCTTCAGGTGGACTCCTCTCAGTGGAAGCTTTAGGTGCTTGTGCCAGCTACAAATCCAACAAGCCCCATGCAGACACCTCTGCATGCAGATAAGGAAGGAAATCACTCCAGATTTAAACCATTCTGATAAAATATTTTTTCTATGAACTTTGGAGGACCATTAGGTAGCAGTGGTAGCCTGGTTCTTTTGAATACAATTTTTATTGTATAAGGCAAATATTTTTCATTTGTATTAGGGGAATATTGGATTGATCCTAACCAGGGCTGTTCTGGAGACTCCTTCAAAGTATACTGCAATTTCACAGCAGGTGGGGAAACTTGCATCTACCCAGATAAGAAATCTGAAGGAGTAAGTACCAATCTGTGTTTTCAGTTAGCTGTTGACAGTTCTTACTATGCTGTTACAATGTTGAACTAAACAGGATAATTACATTGCCACATTTTCATGTATCTGTCTTTCTAATTACATTTATATTTGCATATATCTGAATGGAACAGTAAAATGGTACAGAGTTAACAAATACCATTTTCAACTTCAGACAGGGAATCTGTGCACCTGCTTGCTAACATTTCACTGCATTTCAGAATGCAACACAGCTGAGCAGCCACTAACAGTACATGATTCAGCATTTGTCACCTAAAAGCTAAACCTTCCTGTGCTTCTATTGTGGGTTCATTTATAGCTATTTATTCCTATGCAAAGTAGATGTAAAATACTGTATTATTGAGAGTATCCTTACTCACTGCTATAGATTACATCTGCTGGGGCATATGGTGTAGAGGAAAGCTTTCTGAAATCTTGTCTAAATGACAGGGATCTATTAGCATCAACACTAGTGAAAACTCATTTAGATAATTCACAGCAACAATTTATACCAGCAGTTTACCCAACTCTTAACAACCATCCCCCTCAAATAGAACTTCCTCTCTGTTGAATTCCATTTGAAGTCACTAACTTGAAGGCATTTGTGACAAGAAAAACACTTTATTTTAGACCTTTAGTGGCTGAGATTTCAGGAAGAACCTATTCTTTATTATCTGGTGTGATATTTGTCCTAAGTAATGTAAAATCTTCACATATGTCAACATATGTTTCAAATACTTCTTTCTCTGCTGTTTGACCACACAGGTTAGAATTTCATCATGGCCAAAGGAGAACCCAGGATCCTGGTTTAGTGAATTTAAGCGAGGCAAACTTGTAAGTTGTAACTGCAATCTAACTGTATTCACAAATCAGGTACATGTTTTCAGCAATCAGCAGATCACGGGGAATTTTATAAATATTTACACAGTGAAAAGACCTCCAGCCTTTTTGCCCTAAATATTCCAGCAGCTACCTTTTGTCCTTTTGTCCCTGGACAGCAGAAGCCTGTATTGTCTGTATTGTGCCACAGTGATCCCAATGGTCACCTGCACAGCTGGTGGTGAGGATCTGGCCTCTGGCAGACACACCTCACCACCAAACCTTAGGAGAGCAGCTGGAGCATAGATCCCCCAGCCAGTCTAGGTAACTGGAAATACACTGAGTATGCAGAGGTGAGGCTGCAGGCTGACTACCTTTATGATTAACTAAAACAGATAACCAAACAGGTTTACACTATAAGGTAGGAGTAATTCTCTGTCTGTCCCAGTAGAATGAAGCTGAAATATGTCATTCTTCATCCTAAATATAGTGCTACATCATGTAAAATCTATTTACTGAGTCATATTGACCTTTAAAACTTCATAAAATGTTATGTTGTTTGATAATTTTACTAAGGGCATTTATATGGTTCTCTTTTGTCAACAATAATTTTGGTTTGCACTGTACCAAAGAAAACAGATAAATATTCATCTAATTTTTTATATTTTCCAGCTTTCCTATTTGGATGTTGAAGGCAATTCCATTAATATGGTCCAAATGACATTCCTTAAACTACTGAGTGCCTCTGCCAGACAAAATTTCACTTACAACTGTCACCAGTCTGTAGCCTGGCATGATGCACCCTCTGACAGCTATGACAAAGCACTAAGGTTCTTGGGATCCAATGATGAAGAAATGTCTTATGACAACAATCCTTACATCAAAGCTCTCCACGATGGCTGTGCAGTAAGTAGAGCTTCAAAGAGTCTTTACAAAACCAACCTGTCATTTAAAGTAGAAATCAAACAAATCTATTTTTTTACAGCTTTCTTCTGAGAAAAGCTTTATAAACTTTACTTGTCATATTCCGAGATTTAGTGGATTTTTAACCACCATACACTAGTGCCATATTCAGTTTTCACCCATGTACCAAAAAATAAATAACCACAAGGCAAGCAGCAGAAAGTGAACAAACTTGGAATGGATGCAGGCTGTCAGCACCATGGTGCTGAAAGCAGACTATCTGCTATTGTGTATGAGCATAGTATAAGGGAAGAGCAGAAGCAAAAAGATGAGAGGAGCAGCCTATAAGCAGACTAAATTTATACTAACAATCAAGAT
This sequence comes from Erithacus rubecula, assembly GCF_903797595.1. Taxonomy (NCBI): domain Eukaryota; kingdom Metazoa; phylum Chordata; class Aves; order Passeriformes; family Muscicapidae; genus Erithacus; species Erithacus rubecula. Next base: position 8,638,048 of record NC_136662.1, read on the forward strand.
ATACACAAATAGAATATTTAGTGAATACAGCAAAAACACGTATCACATTAGTCCTATTACCCAAATATAGTAAATTAATTTAATTATTTGATATGTGACTTTGTATTTCCTTTTCTTGTTTTGTGTATTCAAAGCCAGGTGAATAAGTTTGTGGGTTTTACTTTTCAGAATCCTCCTTTAGCTAAAAATCCCCAGAGGTGTCCAAACATGCATCAGCTCTCTGAGCATTCCTCTTTCAGGGTCTCTGTGGGCATAGCAAGTGTTGCCACTTCTCAGAAATAGAACAGTCTCTATTTAACTCTTTGAAACAACGGCATCAAAAGAACAAGTGACAGTTGAAGCCTCATTAATTATTTTGGGGTTTGATATAGGAGCATTCTGAAGGCAATTTCTGAGAAGTCAGAGATACAGAATTAGAGATCTGAAAGTGTATTCCCTGAAAGTGCCAGGATATACACCTGGCTCTGAGGCAGAGATGTAGAGACTCTAACACACAACTGCTTCAATTCAGCCTTTCAATGTGTCTTGTAGTTTCATTTCACTTTTTTCATCCACAGAGGGTAAATTAAATGTAGAGCTCCAGAGAGATCTGAAAGTTACAGCTGTCACTAAACTGAGATCACTCACATCTGTCAGCTTGGATGCTCATTTGAACTCCAAGACCCTGGAATAGCTGAAAGGGGTCTCAGCAGATATGAGACCATCTAAAGGAAGTGCAGTGCTGATAAGTGATGTGATGCCTGGGCTGTGTGGTACATAGAGGAGCTAGAGAACCTTCTTCAGGCAGCAAGGGTTTGCCTTCAAAGCAAGCTTCTAAGTGCAGCACTTGGCAGTTCTGTCAGAATACTACTGTCTTTCCTGTCCAAACAGCTGCTCTTATATTTTGTGAGGCAGTTACAGTCTTTCTTCTTAGAAGTGAATCTTCTCTCTTTCAGAACTAATTAGTGATTTTCTTTTCACAGGGAAGATATTCTCACTGCTGTGAGAATATTATTGTTTATTAAATAGTACAGACATGAACTGAGAATTCTGTAAGAAACATGACCTATCTTAGATTATTTGTCTTTTGTGGGCCTACTTTAGTAAGTAAAAAATATATGGGCCATTTTCCATCTAAAATCAGAACATTCCATGTCAGATTTTTAAAATGAAATCATAAGAAAACATAATATTTAGGGTTTGCAATGTCTGGTGCATGATAGAGCAATGATTTAAAAATTCTACACTTAAGGGATAAACGGTGAAGATCTACAGCACATGTTAAATGCTCAGTTTTGTAACAGTTTGGGTTTTTTTCTTCTTTTTTTAACAGTCAAGAAAGGGCTATGCAAAGACGGTGCTGGAAATCAACACGCCCAAAATAGATCAAGTGCCCATAGTTGATGTGATGATCAATGACTTTGGTGATCAGAACCAGAAGTTTGGATTTGAGGTCGGTCCTGTCTGCTTCCTTGGTTAAGCTTAAGACAAAATCAGATCAACACAAATGTTGCACTTTGGTGCTACCAACCTACTTCATGCCACATGCAAGTTTTGAATAAGGATGGCATAGAAAATGTCTTGCTGTGTATGTCTAATCTAGAAAGTAATCATTGCCCTTGTAGGGCCAGAATCACATGACTTAAACTTATTTTGCAAAGGTGCTGTGGCACAGACAGACAACGTAGGGCTCACTTCAGGAACACCCCCTTTGCATTCCTTTGGTGCTGTACAAAACTAATGACAATGGTGCTCCTTCCATTATAACAAAGAGTTGTTGAGAAAGTGTTTAATATAAACTGTAATTATTCTATGTACAGTACTATACTGTGATTTCTCTGTCCCCCTCCAAAACTTGCATGTGTCTCTGAATTGCATCTGGCTCTTATTTTACAATTACAAACTACATTGTCAATACTGTGTATGTATTCTGAAAAAAATAAAACTGTAATTGCTAGTGAAGCCAATCCCATTTCTGATGAATAATAAAATCCCTTTGTATATATTGTTGTTGAAGAGCTTTGTTATTTGAAGTCGCCAGTAAAATTAAGGTGGCAAAACTGGAAGATCTTGAGCAGCACACTCAAACAACTCCTTTCTGCTGATATCACTCTGTGACAATGAATTTAGATAATGAAATGAAAGCACTTTCAAAGGTGCTGTGTTCCATGGTGCTATACCTCAGACTTTTTATTTTCTATTCTAATTCCATAATTTCATAAGATAACTGTATATACCTAAAATAAACAAGTTTATATTTTTGGGTGGGGAAAATATGTAAGAAAAAAAACCAAACTTCTGTGTAAGAGAACTGTTTAAAATCTGTGAAATAAATTAGTCATACAGCTTTACAGCTTTCCTTTTATTTTTTTTAAAATCTCATCTGGATTTGTTTCCATTCTGCTTATTTGGACTACAAATAAGCTAAAAAAACTGGATTTGAAACAGTTATTTATGATTTTTTGCAGTGTTTACTTAGATGTTTATGTAAGCAATGATGGATGTTTGTTTCCTGAACTGGATACTAAAGGTTTCACAGAATAACTATACAATATTTGCCCATCCCATTAATATGAATTATTTTTCTTCCTGTTGCTCCACCTGAAGGCCAGGGATGCAATATGTCTAGGTCATGTGATTCTACACAGTTGCTAAGCAACATAGGAGGGATGCTTCTAAAGAGCTGTCTTTGACCCAAACCCTTCACTGTTCAAACTCACCAAAAAACATTCTGGTTCAGCCTTCCCTCTGAACATTTTATTCAGGTAGTTGGAAGTAGAAAGTACATTTTAGCTTTACAACACAAATCCTTTTGTAATTATTTTTCATAATATATGTAAGACTTGAAAAGAAATGTTTGTTTCTATTTCTTATAAATTGTTAAATTAAATAGTACTAGTTTCTGCTGGCTCATTTCCAACTGGTATTTTCTTATGCATGTTTATTCATGTAAAAGTGAGATTCCAGAAGCCAACTTCTTGCTGTTCATATTTTATTTTTGAACCAAAGTTTGTAACTGTCACCTCAAAGAGGGAAATACAAATTTTATTAATAAAATCAAGTCTTGTTTATCTGGATTGGTCATTCTCTTATTTCAATGTCCAAAACTCACCCACTGCCATTCCTGTAACTTCATTCTTCTTCGAGACCATCCAGGCTCAAAAAAAAAAAAGAATGTGACTGCATGTCCTGGCAAGCACCAGGCAACAGCAATGGGCAGTGTTAACAGAGAGGGTGCTGATCTGGCCATTGGCAGTAGGCAGCAGGAGTAAGTTCACAACAGGCTGGGATGGATTTATAGCTCCAGCTAATACCATCAAACACAAGACAGGAGGCTGATACTCCTTCCCCAGCCAATCTCAACCTACAGTGACTGTCCATCCCTCAATGCTGTGCTTATCCTTGCAGGACTCCATCAGGTAGGCAAATGACCCTATTTATTAATAGGAAATAGAAGACAAGAATAAGACCAAGACTTGGAAAGTAGTGGAACACAAAATGTCCAGCAGCTTGTTTTAGACTGTGGAACCAGAACCAGTGATGGGTCCAGTGACATGACATATGCCCCCTTCTCCAAAAAGCCTTCTATCTTTTTAATCTGCTACCTGCTCTTTATGAACTCCAGCTATGTCTAGGATGTGAGGGCAGCTGCAATAAGTTTGGCAGAGGAGCAGTCAACTTCTCATGCCCATGGGGGCTGGGTTAAGTTAGGACCTGACCTGTTTGAGCCTATCTAAAAAAAAACCTCCTCATCTGAGTGCTTTAGGGTGAAAAATACAGATGGTTGTGGTTTGGCAGTCAGGATTAGTCTGCAGCAGAATGTTGTTTCTAAGAATGCAATGATGTATTCAGGCATCCAAATGAAACCAAATCTTTTCCAGAATTAGTCCAAGCATCTTGCCAAGGTTTGTGTCAGCAACATCACAAAGGAGGAAATGAACTCGAGTCTTCTACACTTTTCAGCAAGGATCCATCTGGTTTATTCTTTAACCTCTATTAAGGCCTTAACCACTTACCTTACTGTTTATCCTTGTCATGAAAGCATCTCACTACTGCTTGTTATCTAACTCTTCTTTGTCCATTCTCTTTTTCTATCTGCTGTTCTCTCCAAGTTTCAGATTAAAGGGGGAAAATTGCTATTATATATTTTTGCCTTTAAACAAGAATTATGCTCTTGGTTGTTCCTCTTTTTAGCTATGCTTAAAACCCAAAAAAACAAACCAAAAGGGCACTTCAGAACAGAAAGAAGTTCCACATCAAAACTCACATATTGGTCTTGCTGTGAAAAAAGCCTCAGATTTTATAGTCAAATCCTAATAGCCATAAAAACATAAAACCTCAGATTCTTGATATGATATTATAAAATATATAGAAACAAATAAAAAACTCTGCAAGTCAAATTCCTTACTCAACCAAGCCCAAAATAAAACAATGACCAGTATTCTTTGTACCCTAAATTAAAGACCTGCACAATCACAAAAAGACTGAAATTCTTTTATGACATCTGGGTTTTACCTATAGAAACAGAACTTGAATGTTCTGTGAACTTGAGGGTTCACCTTACCTAAAGGAGACTGGGTAGTTTGTTTTGAAAGTTTGCTTCAAGCCCCTCTAAACTGAAAGCCATCCTGGAGATGGTTTCTTCACTACAGACAAAGATTGTGAATGTGTTGCATGGGATGGAGTAACTCAGCACACAGCAAACCAAGACCAAAAATACTCCAGACTGAGGTAATGTTCTGTCCAGAATAGCATGGGCATACAAGAGACATTTAAATGGTAAGCTAAAACTAGAGTGGCAGAAACTGTTCTGTGTGCATGAGGGGAGTTTCTTTGCCTCTCTCTCACCCAGGATAGAGGAGTATCAACTCACCATGACTTGTACATCTCTTGGAAGACTTCACAAAATGCAATTAAGCTAATTTTTTCCCAGTCCAGGTGAGAGCCATTATGGCTAACATCAACAATCACCTTGCGACACAAAAAGCTACAAAGCTTCAAAAAATAAGGACAGTGAGCTGCTTAAGATTCTTCCCATTGGGAACAGCTTTGTTAGTTTTAAAATTAATCTTACATGCTAATGGCTGGAAGGAGAAGCCTTAATAGCCATTGATTTTCTATTGTAAGCACACTCATTTTTCTATGAAAGGATATCTTCTATTGTAGATGCACCAAAAAAAATAGAAAATTACAAAGACAGGATATTAAATGTCATGTCTATGATATTTACCTGGAAATGTGTCTTATTTGTCTTCCTTTTGAAAGCACATAAATTATCAGAGGCTCGTTGTTAGTTCAGTGAAAAGCAATGCCAAGATTATTGCCAAGGAGAAGATTGCTCTAAAGCTATTTATACATTTTTGTTTTCAGTAAGAACATTGAAGATTAATACAGTGAGGAAGGCTGCAAGCTTACAGATAGTCACACACTCTGCTCCAACCAAAATTGGCCTTGTTTCTTTCTCAGCTGTGTGAATGAAGGCTCTGTTCTAATGAGAGAGGATGCAGCCAAAGCCCACAATGTTTTGTCTAGGTTGTCCAGGGAGCTTTGGCAGACCTTGACATTGTTTCCAGTATCTCAAGGGTGGAAGAAGTGATCTCCATCAAAACACACCTAATTTCACTAGGACAGACAAGAGTTGTTAAAACCTCAGCAGTGGGACTGGGATCTAAGTGCCTCTATGCTTCCTATTATAATCTAAGAAATAATTTTTTTAACATCAAAAAGGCAGTGTAGCTATATCTTGCTGAAACATGAAAGAACTCCAGCTTGCACTGTGATTAAAATGTGGATGAAAATGAAAAACTCAGTCCATCCAATAAGGTGGTGGACAGAAACCAAATTAATTATCTTCTAGACCCAGAAGTTCTCTAAACTGGATGTTCTGTTGTGTTTTTGATGGTTAATCAGAAGAACCTTTCTGAGTTCACAGGACTGGTACATGGCTGCCCAGACCCCAGGGGCATCTTAATAACCAGGGTGAGCACAGGAGCCTCACACTCAGCTCCTTCCAGCTCACCTGGAATATTTCACAGCCACAGATCTTGGCCCTAACCCCCCCCTGGGCTGCAGCAGAGCAAGGCCAGTGAGTCGTGGCTGCAGAGGCCCAGCCTGAAAGCTCTGAAGTTCCCCAGAACAAGTAAAATTAGACATAGCTACAGCAGAGCCATAAAGCTGAGGTTTTAGATTAAAAATGTTAACTAAATGAGGAGACTCAGGATGTGACTAACAAAACAAAAACATTACAATATAATTGTTGTTTCTGAAACGGAAATATTGATTTTTTATTTGTTAGTTTACTCAGAATGTTACTCAGAAAGCCCACACAAGTCAGCCAGGGTATATCATAGAGCTGCATGACTTCTAGAGCAGGTCCTCCTCATTACATATTAAGTGGAATGAGAGGTGGAAAGATTTAAAATTAAGTTGTTTTTATTGACATAAAAGCTTTTTTTTGGTCAAATATTAACTAAAAGGAGAAAAAAAAAAAAGGTAAGGTTTTGGATTCCACCCTTGCAGTTTTTTGAGCCTTTGCCTGTTTTTGTTGCATTATCATCTCAATGGCAGCTCAGGTGAGAAAGTTGCTCTGTTTTTTAGTCCTGCTGCCCAAATTAGCTCACAAAATAACACAGCACAATGTCAGGGCTCAGGCTCTGAAGAATGCTTAAATTGATAATCTTCCTAACATTCTCTATTCAGTAACTTTCTGATTTGGATGGATAGGGATCACTTATCCCTTTGTCATTCTTCAGAAGGATTTTAGAAATATCCACTTTGCTCTAAGTCTGCAGAGTTGTTCAGTGCACAGATATTAAGATCAAAGCTGTTTACTGTCAGAAAGGGCCAAAACCAGAATTTTATTTTGTGAAAACTTTCACAGCACTCTAAATTCTGAAAAGAACAAAGTACATCACCTTCCAACTTCTTCCCCTTTCTAAATTGTGATGTTTTTGTCCAAACTCATTGAAAGTATTTGATTGATAGAAGGAAGCCCACTGGTATCCACACCAACATTGCACTGGCCCCATAGTTAGGAGGCAACAGCAAAACTGATTTATAAAAGTACACCTGCAAGTGGCCAAGATTTCTGTGGGAAACACCTGCAGCACTGCCTGCAGCCACATCCTGTGCCTTGCTCTCCCTCCCCTCCCTTCCACACTCACCTCTCTCAGACACTCCTGGCACTGGCTCCTCTGCAGGGCCTCTGTTCTTGTGGAGCAGCCACGTTTGGCTGGGGCACTGGAAAGCACATGAGATCAGAAAAGGGGGATGAGATCCATAACTTTTAAGATGAAGAGAGAATGGATGACAGGGGAGGGTGAGCAGATTCAGAAATCAATATACACCCACATGAACATGCTGCCTGACTCAAAATATAAAGTCTGACTGGATCATCCAGATTAGGAACAGGCAATTTCTGTGTCCTTTTCCTGCCACAGAGAAGCATAAAGACCAGGCAGCACTGAGGGCTGTCTCTGAAAGGAAAGTCAGATAAAAACAATGGGGAGATCAGCTCACACTACGGGCCCTCTGAAACCTGCCTCAGATTTTTAAAATTGACCTATTCCCTTTTCTGAACACATTGACCTCAAATCAAGCCATATCTTGAGGAACCACATTTGAACTAGCATCACATCTTTCCATGAAAATATTCTGAAAATGCAACAAAAAAATTTGAAATGTCCATATGAACTGAGGACACCTGATAATGTTCCTGATTAAATGATTCTTGACTTTTCAATGCATTATTCAGTTTTGATGTGTGCATTCATTTCTCATGTTTTGCATAATATTTCTGATGACTGTATGCACAAGTGTACCATGTAGAAACAGCAGTGAGCCAATGTGATTACTCATTAAACTTAATGAGAAGGTTAGAATGATCTACTATAAAACTAAGATGAAAGCAAAATCACAAATTTGAACACTAACTGAAACATAACATAACTGAAACATATGCAAGTACAGTTAGTTAATACCCTCTTAACATGCAGAACAATAAATACATCATATAGATATACAGCAAATTTGGATTCATGTTACCCAAGTGGAACTCAGCTGTGACAGTGTATGAAATGATACATTTAACTCTAATCAGACACATAACTCAGAGGAAGCAAAACCACAGAGTACTTAAGGGCTCTATTACACCACTGGAATATTTTTGATAGCCAGATAGCACACTGCCCTTTTCTCTTTAAACACGGTGAAGGAAGACAGAGCTTGATGTGCCTGCAGATCTCTGTAAATAAATGCAGGGTGACTCCTACACACAGAGGGCAGGGCTGTAACAACATAGCAAAAACCAGAAAAGGATGAAGCCCAGAGCCTGTGAACAATGTATGTGTGACAAGGGAGAGTTAGAGAGGAAGATGACCAAGCACAGCTGAGGAATCATCAAATCATAGAGTATCCCGAGTTCAGAAGGACTCCCAAGGATAATTGAAGTCCAGCTCCTGGTCCTGCACAGCCCATCCCCAAGAGTCACACCCTGTGCCTGAGAGCATTGCCCAAACACTTCTTGAACTCTGTCAGGCTTGGTGCTGTGACCACTTCCCTGGGGAGCTGTTCCAGTGCCCAAACACGCTCTGGGAAGAAGGAAGGGAAGAACCTTTGCCTAATATCCAACCTGAGCCTCTTCTCAGCTTCACATGAGTTACCTGAATCCCACCACTGCTCACCAGAGAAAGAGATCAGTGTCTGCCCCTCCATTTCTGCCTGTGAGGAAGTTGTGGACTGCCCTGAGTCACCTGTGTCTCCCCCACTCTTACCAAGCCAAGTGACCTCAGCTGCTGCTGATGTCAGGTCCTCTCAAGGCCCTTCACTGTCTTGGTAGCTTTCCAATAGGTTCAACCTCTATTGTGGCACCCAAAACTGCACTCAGGGTGATACAGTTTAGTACTCCAGTACACTCAAAAGCCCTTCTTTAAGAGGTGGCTATAAGGAGACTTTTAGATGTTTGTTCTGACCAAAGCTCCCTGCAGAGACCTGGCTTTGGCACTCCCCATGTGAGCTGTCAGGGTCTGAGGCGGGCTGTGCTCTGCCAGGTGGCTCCATAGCCCACAAAGTGACTTTAAGCCCATGTGTGTGTGACAAAAGGGATGGACCTCCCCTTACCCCTAGTCAAAACCCAATGTTATCTTTTTCTCAGAAATTTTCCTCCCCGCAAATCTCATTTCTTCTAAAAGCATCATATTAAAAATGTACTGCTCACAGCACCCACAGAGTTTTATGCATGTGAAAGAGGTGGAATTGCATTTAGTTGTTACCTCTTGAAAGGCATAATTAAGGGGGAAACAAATACCAACAAAATCTCAAAGCCCACCAGATACAAACCTTGCCCCCTCCTCCTCTGACCCTGTGCACGTGCTCCAAATCCCTGCCCATGGTGCTCTCAGGGCAATGGCACATCTCTGACCTTTCTCCACCATGCCATGCAAAATGCTTCCCATGAGTTAGCACCACTCTGGGGGGCACTCCCAACAGAGCTTCATGTCTGCATTCTGAGGTGAGAGACCTTTTTAGAGTGAAGGATTGAAAAGGGTCTGTTTTCTTTACCCAGGTGTTCCTGTGGTAGAACAGGCTGCAAAACCTGAGTAGCTGTGAGCATTTGAACAGCAGGCATGTAAAGGCAATATTTAAACAACTCTATAAATGAGCTAGGGATGTGTGTCATTGCTTTTGAAGATCTAAAGAGTTTTCATGCTGAAAACACTTCCACTGAGACATGAGTCATACTAAGCAGCTTTGTGGCAGATACGGTAGCTCCTTTTTCATGCAATCTCTTTCTCTGAAAGCTTTGATTGAGAACTAAGCCACATTAAGGGTTTAGTGGTTGAGCCTGGGAGCCTCCTTCAGTAAACTCCTTCCTGAATTAATTGCAGCTGGAGCTCATCACCCATAATAACATTTTCAGAATCTTTTCCCTATTATCTTTCTCTGTCAGGTTAAATTCATCTTTTTGAAGTGACACATATTAAACACTGTAAAAGAGGAACAAAAGCTTCACTACTCAATAGGGAGAAGCAGCACAGGGTGTGGTTACTGTCCACAGGTCTGGTTTTGCACTTGGTGAAATATGAAGGACATTTCAGCAGAATTTTAAAGATAAACATTTGAAAATAAAGAATTCTCTCATCTACAGTCTATTACCTTTAAGGATCCTTCTATATTCACAGCTGTAGGATGTTTCTATGCAACATGTACTACAAAGTGAGAGACCTGCACCACTCTTACACATAGACAAGCATCAAATTAACAGCTGTGGTTTAGGCTGGGCTCTCTTGCCCTGGTTCTCCTTATCTGTGAATTGTCTTAGGCTGAAGGTATCCTACAGAAACAAATGGAATGATAAGTCTTGCTCAAAATACTCAGCTGCCAGGCAGCCAGGAGAGGATTGCAAGTTAAAACACTCCTGAGGGTTAGAACTCCAGGCCATGGTAAATTCCTAAATCAACAAAGGTGCAAACCATGCATTCTATCTTGCTAGACACTGATCCTATAGAGATTGGAAAAAAAGGTCTTACCCTAATGAGCTAAAAATCCAGTTATGCAGGAAATGCAGACACATTGTAAACACCTAGGGATGAAAGGAGAGAAAGGTTAAGATAGTGTTGATCTGTGTCCCATCTGAAAATAAATGAAAATTCTCTCTCTGCTGCCAGAACACTTGGGAAAAACCAAACTCACAAAAATTATTTTTCTCTAATGCTTTCATGAAAATTCTAATTGAAAAGAATTGCTTGAGCTGCAAATATAAGTTATGTATCTTACAGATATCCAAAAGTTTTAAAACTAATCAAAATAAATCATTTCAGTAGGCTTGGATTTCCTGTACATAGGTAGTAAACATTTCGTTTTTCAGCTTATTAAAAGCTTTAATATGACATTTGGAAAAAAATATCCCTTCAGTCAATAAGACATTTTAAATATATGCCAGTAAAAAAACATACAAAATACAGTTTTATAGAAGTTCTTCATATAAGTTTAAATTAATCTAAAAATACATTCACTATCCAGTGTGGTGAACTCAACCACTTATAATTATGCTTGGTCTAATTTCACAAAACTTCCATGTTTTTTGATGGTATCAAACCAAGAAAGCAGAGAGCTGAAGGCTGATACCAGGTTAAGTGAAAGGGAATCAGAACCATTCTGCTTTTCTGACTCCCATTATGGTAATGTGATCAGTACCTTGACAGATGCTAAGAAGAATAATTTTGCTGATTGACTTTTCTTCAAACCTAAGGCTGTGGGCAATCAAAGAAAATATGAACATCTGGCTGAGCTTTTGATTGCCACGCTCATTGCATGATATAGCACACCCAAATAAGCAACAATTAGTACAGCTTGTGTCAAAAGACCCATCAGTTAATTCAAATTAAGTCAGGAAAATTGAATCCAATTGGCATTCATGCATATTTGTATGCACAGTTTAAATAAGATTCTTCTGCATCACATTATCCTATATTTACAAGGGAAACACATGCAAAGTTTTGTGATTTAAGAAAATATTTTCAAAAGCCTTTTGACTTCTTAAAGCCAAACTTCTGGGAAAACTCTGTGTCCTGTCAAAGAGCATATTCAGTCTAATAAACAAAAAATGTGTTGGCTTTCTCGAGTTCATGTTTCTCATTTCTTAAAAATTTCACAAATTTGGACAAGTTATTCATAGGCATTTTGTCAGTAGCAATTGCAACAAAGCAGAACTGATATGTGGTAAATTTACTAGCTAATCATTACAACAGATGATGGCCAAGATAACTACCAGATTGCAGTAAGAAAGAAAAATCTGAAAGCTGAAGAATATTTTCTTCAAGTTTTTGCTTGATTCTGAGTGTAAAACCCTGGGAATATGTACTTTCTTTTTTTAAAAAAACAGCTTTCCTGCTGGGATTCTATTTACGGTAAATTAGGTTGCGTGACAACCTGAAATTAAAACTAATCAAAGGCAAAATACAAGTTGTGTGCCTAATTTTTTAAATAGCAAAATTTAGAAAAAAAAAGTCAAATTGATTTTTTATTTAATTTTAGCACCTTGCAGTAAATTAACTTTAGTCACTGCATGGCAGATATTGTTTTCAGTTAAGGTGATAAAGTTTTATTTATAACTTCAGTGCGAAATCTGTTTTTTTTTCTTAAAATATAGCAACAGACTCTCGGGTTGAGGTGCTATCTGTGCTCAGCTAACTATAAGGGGACTTTACTTCAATCTCAACTAAATCTCAGTTATCTTTATCTGACTTGATCTAAAGGCTAATGCAAACCAGTGTATCTCAGACAACATGGGGGGGGACAGGGGCACATTGGCAGCCCAGCTTCAGCTGTGCTCATGGTCTGGGGTCACACTGCACCTGTGGCTCCTGAGTGCCCAGTGCTGTCAGAGCCAGGGAGCTTCAGAGCAGAGCTGGGAATACCTAAAGTACTGACAAAGCAGGAGAGGGACCACACAACAGGAGAAGGCTGGGTGAGTCAGTCAGGGCTCACATGCTGCATTATCAGCTGCCACTGGTGCAATGAGTGTGGCCAAGCACCTCTTACAGTCTTTTATTTTTCTTAGGGTTCCCTTTGTTTTGATGCCATTGGTTTTCCTAATCACTGACTTCTGTGAATATTAAGACTCAAACACACTTGAGAATAATAAGATCAATTCATTAGAAAACTGTTACTATGCTGCCTTTATAAATCAAGAGTTAACTTGTGATCCATAACTTCAAACAGTCTTTTAGCAGCTGTTTCCTTTCCTTTAAAATACTAATGTCTCTTATACATCCATCTTCTGATTCAGAGGTTAAGAGTTCCTCTACTAGTGTTACCTTTAGAAATACAGTTGATGGAAAATCCCCTAGGTAGTCAAATATTATGGTCCGGTTACTCTCAAGTCCACAGGCCCCTTACAAATGCTACTCAAAAATCAATATCAATCCTTCAGTGCCTTCAAATGATGAGGAGTAAAGGTCATAATAATGGTGATTGCCTCCAAATAACTGTTCAGTGATTATACTGCAGTGGCCTGGTAGTCCAAATCCCCCTCAATAACTTTCAAAATGGATGCATGCTGGGAAATGTAAAATCATCCCTAGCAGGCAGGTCAGTAGCTGCACTTTCTAGTCAAGTACCTACTTATTTACTGTGTTTCTCTCTCACTATTGATATAAGATTTTGGAGAAGAAAGTCTGCTAAAAAAAATGTAAGCTGCAAAACAGTAAGTCAGCATTTCAGACATGTTCAGCACAGCAAAGAGTACTGTGCACCACAGGAGAATCAGCTGGCAGCCCCTCCCTTTGCCTGTTTTATTTATTATGAAAGTAGACTAAGGGGAATACAATTTCAAAGACTGTGGTAGTAGGGAAAAAATCACTCCAAATGTAAACAACAAAGCAGCATTCATAGTTATGGCCTCATATTTATTCTCTGAGTAAAGCAGCTGCTTTCTTGGAGTCAGGAACAGGGTAATACTTAGCCATTTGAAGTAGTGCAATTACTTTATCACTAACACTCTGAATGGAGTCATGGCATTTGCCTGGAGTTCAAGGTTCCATGGTTTGCACATGAGAAGTTTGTAGTGGACAGTATCAAAAGCTCAGCACAGCCCAGGTCAGCAGCCTTTGCTTTGACTCTCCAGAGCCAGCTGCACCACTGGAGTAAGACTGGCCATAAACCACCCAAAGCCCAAGTTGCCTGAGAACATTGCCTTCCCACCTCATTATCATCTGCATGCTGATACTGAATCAAAACTAGCCAATCAACCAAAATGGTTTGCCAGGACATCAGGGTTTCCTGCTCTTTGGTTGAATCCATGCTTGACCCATGTGTACAATTCACTCTCAAAAATGAGACATTACAAAGTCCTCTCTCTCCAGGGAATTCTTGGCAAAAGAACACTCCATGTTTCCTAAGCTAGGAAGGCCATACAGAATAGGCAACCTTGCTACATTTGCACTTCACTCTATCAAAACTTTTAAGTAAAAATACTGGAAATATTGTCCATATACATACATAGATCTATTGCCAGGGATGCTGCTTGCTACAAGACATAATAAAGCAAGGATATAATTTTTAAAATAAAAATTAAAAAAACACATTTGGAAATTGAAAAACAGTGATGTTTTTGTATGTTAGAATCAGAGTTACAAAATAAATATTGAAGAATGAGAATTCCCAACTTTCTTTTTTTAATCCTGAATTGGATTTAAAGTATTTTTATTTCAACTATTTCTGAAATATTAAAGTTTATATTCTACCAGTATTCCTATCAGTTTAACTGTCTTAGCAAGTTCTGGAAAACCAGCCTTTTTTGCAGACATGCTGTACCACCATATTGAGCTCTACAGCATCATTAACCATAATAAAATCATTAGCACATCTTTTTTCTGCATGTATAATATAGTGTTTGTATGAATGCCTATTGCAACTGGAAATATATTGTGCCATCTAGCAGCTGACAGTTCAGGCAATGCATAAATATTAGAACAGAGAAAAGCTTAGTGTGATTTCAGAGCCAGTTTCATTGAAAATTCTCTGAACTGGCCACTCTCTTTGTGCCATCTGTTCTCATAGGACATTCTGGTAGCTGAGGGGGATTTTGTTTCAAAAACTTTGAGAACAAATGTTATGTCCAAATATATTCTCTGCAATAAGCATTAAGTAGTGCAATAAATTAGACTAAGTACCTACCCAGGAGTAAAATTTAGGTTTTACAGGCATGAGTGCTACCAGAGGTACCAGACTCGAGGAACCCATCATGATTTAGACCTTAGTGGTATGGCAATAATAAGATAACTTAAGCAAGCTGTTGGCTCAATCAGTCAACTTAATCTCAACTGTGTGCTGGTGAAGTAATTTTATCCACATAAGTTGATTTTAGTCCATTAAGACAGCCTTTTTACTTCATAGTGTGCATAGTCATTACATTTCCCTACCTTCATTTGTCTTCATTCAGAGGAGCACTCAACCACCTTGGTGCTTATTGCCATTAACAAGATTGTGGTTTACCTTAATACAGTGTCAAATGAAGTCACAAAAAGTCATGTGGATGACAGAAAGAGAAACTGCATCAGTGTGCAGGTTACCATGTAGATGAGAAATATAAATGAGGGATGAAATGCAATTTAAGCAAATGCTCAGATGGAAAACAAATGTGCCATTGCAGATAAACAATTCCTGAAGTTGCTGTATAGGAGTCCTCCTTCACTTGCAATTCTTGCAATGGGATTGAAAATCAGAAGAAATCAGAATTGTTAAGTAATCAGGAAATAGCAGATATTTTCACTAAAGCTGTATTTCAGTGTTATCTTTTGCTGACAAGATAAGTATTATAAAACATAGAGAGCTAACTGCATGAGTATCTCTAAAGCTTGTGTATTAAAGCTCAAAAGTTCATTTGGCAGAGAGACTAATAGGCCTAAAAGCTTTCTAGTTCATTTTAATACCTTCTGTTTTTCTTATTAGTGCTGGCACTGATATTCAGTTATTATTGCAGGATCTGATCATATTTACAAACCCTTGCTACTTTTCTCCTTAGAGACAACATCTGAATCACTTTTGAATATCTAGTAGATGTTCAAGATACTGAGTTTTTAGCTGCAAGACTTTAAATACCATGTGAAGCACAGCTACAATCTCTAATTACTGTACTTAAAAAGTAAAACTTTCCTTGAAGACACTGTCCCATATAAGTACCTACTGCTGGTTTTATCCTCTGATTCAGTTTATGCTGATCATGGAGGATTCAGGATCCCAGATCAGACTAATCCTATACAGCTGTACAAAGTCCCTATGTTAACTTTGTCTCCAGCACTATTATGCTCTACATTTCCAGCACTACTTTTAACAAAACAGTCTTTTACTATGAGTCCTTGGCCTCCAATGTTTGGTAGAAAAAGAAATATAACTCCTGAGGCCAAAATGTATTATGGAAGAGCATTGTTTTGCCTTTTACAGTACTGATCTTAGTAAATTTTAAAATGCACACTCAAGGGAATATGCTAATTTGACTAAGTACTCCTCACTTCACTGAAGTATCAACTTCTATCAGCATCTCAGGTTTGCTCCCCAGCTCTTGTATGAAATGAACTCATTGGGGCTGTGCACAGCTAGTAAGTCCAGTTCTTTTTTAGAAGCAAAACGTTTTGTCACTGTGCAGCAGCATATGACCTGCTGAGGTCAGACCAGATGCAGATGTGTTTCAGAAACACTTGCAATTTTCATTTTTCTCTGAAATTAAAAGTAAAAATGTCTTCAGGATAAGAAACATCATTAAGGATGGGTTCCTACATGTACTCCACTGTGTACACCTTAATCTCATTCCACATTAGCCATAGGGGAGTTAATAAAATGCTCAAAGTGAGCTTCAGTGAACATGCTGAAGCAGCAGGTAGGTTAGAAGAAATCACTCATCTCTCACTGGCATAGCAGTCACATTATGAGTGTGGGTACAGAGCTGAAAGGAACAAAAGTGATGCTATCCAAGTTCAGAATGCCTCGATCCATCAAATCACAACTACTCCCCACCAGCAAGGAAGACCAGCCCCAGCTACAACCACCACAAACTAATTTTGTGAGTAAGAAGCAGTCCAGTAAATGATCTCATCTGTGTGTATTAACTAATACATATAATCTATATATAATCTTATAATTTATATTTCTGATACCAACACACCTTTTTCTTAACTTTTTTTATAAGACTAGCTTTGGAAGCAGCTTTCTCTTTGAAGAGCTTCTCAACTCTCTTCCCTGCCTGCCCCTCTTCACCACGTTTCCAGAAATACAATCCCATGTATTCACATTTGCTGTTTTAAGCCCACACTGGGACTATGTAAATCAAATCTAATCTGCTAAACTGCTAATTGCTGAAGTAATGGGGTTTTTTTTGTGTGTGTATATTTGTATGTGCCTGCCTTGTCAAATTTCCTGACCAATGTGTGTTACCAACAGCTAACCCCAGTACTGCCATGCAGCTGCAGTGAGATTCTCCAGAGAATCTTGGCCTATTCTGCTCTCTGAGGAGAGAGAAAAAGCGTCAATATGACATCCCACTCCCCTTGAAATCTCACCAAATCAGGAACAAGCTCATGCAGGACAGCTTGCTCTAATTCTGTCAGTGTTTACACTTAAGGCAAAAAGGGCCTGACTCTGATGACTAATGGTACAAGGACACTGATGTATAAAACTATATCAATTAAAAGGAAACATCTACTTCTTATATTAATACAAGAATAAAGTCAGAAATCTGTGATTTTTTTCTCCGCTAATTAGATTATGCATATATCATTATAGTCATTATTTTATGGATATGTGGGAAAAGAACATGTATGATTGACCTTCAAATCAACCTTCAGCTTGACAACCTAGATCGATGTATTATCCAGACCTCTATTTCTCATTCTGTTTCAACTGTCAAAAATATTTTTTGTCATAAATAGAAACACCCCAACAACAACAGAAAATAAGATACAGGCAGCCACCTTGCAAAGTATCTGTTCTTAAAATTCTCTTTGTCTTTAAAGAATCCCAAATTTTCATGCTGCTTGCATAAATAGCATCCTCATCTCTTGGACTGGAGCATTCATAATGGAGATCAACGATTTACAATGTTTCCTTGAGGACAGACACAGAGGTGACATAACTTACAGCTTAATGGCTTTTTGTTCACTGTGTGGGAAGGTCATAGGAGATCTCAGGTCCTAGTGGGTCTCAGACCATAGGGGGTCTCAGTTTCAACGAAAAGGCACCAGAGACAGAAACTTCTGCACACATACTCTATAACTTAACTGCAAAACAAGCACACAAGTGGTTTGCACCACTTTTTGAAGTCCATTTTAGTTCTAATATGTGTTAAAAAACTTGGAAGATTCTCCTTATTTTTCTTAGTGGATATAGAATGATTGAGAAATTGTAAAAAAACCCCAACATACTCTTAAATTACACCCTCAGATGGCCAGGATTCTAAGAAATGAAATTATTTTTAACCCATGGTACCCTCAAAAGCCATAAATGTCACTGGGCTTCTCTTGTTGTGAAGACAGGTAAGGAGTGTGTGTCTGAGTCATTGTCAAGCCTCACAGACTTGCATTCATTGCAGGTTCAGCTTTTGTTGAAGTAAATTAGCAAGCCTTAGGAAGAGCACAGGCTGGGGAGGTGTCCTTAGGCCAGCAGTAATTAGCTCCCCTAAGAATCCTGCAGCCACGAGGTGCTGTTAGCATTAGGAAATATACTGCACTTTGAAAATGTAAAAGGATTTCAAAGAGCTCATTGGTACCAGATTATTCACTACTGGGATTTCTGCATTAGTGTTTTCAACTCCTATTATAAAATTATAAATAGATATTCACACAAATTTGTAAGTTATTTTTGTGCAACCAGTTATTGCGCATATTACTCAAAATCCCAAAACATAAGTTTTCATTAGGAATATCCCTACAAACAAACAAAAGTTTGTTTTCATTTATTAAGGAGCCAGAAAATCTGATAATTTTTGGTTTTTCCACTTGTTTACTCCTTGAAAAAAGTTTGTGGTATGTATAAAACAACAGAATTCTTAGAAGTTTAGAAAATTATTTTTTTTCTTCCCTGATGATACTGCAAGACTCAATGACAAAAAGCCCAACAAACCACAGAAGGATTTTGTCAGCTTTTGATAACAGGACAACAGAACAGAAATGTAAGCTGCAAAAGGCTTTTTTTTGATACAAAAGATCAAGATTAATATGAAAGTTATGATAAAAAAACTAGTTGAAGGGGAGTCACATAGACATCAGAAAAAAACCTCTTTCTCAAGGAAGGTAATGCTGCTCAGAGAGAGATTGTTCAGCAAGAACACCTTGAGGTATTTGAGACTCAGCAAAACAAGGCCAGGACTGGCTGGACCAAGCTCCAGTAACAGCAGCACCTCAAGTGGGGCTTGCAGTCAATAACTCCCAGAAGACATTTCCAAGCAAAACTACTCCTACTGCAATCACTGAAACTACTCAAGAATCATCTAAGAAAAAGATTATAGGATTTTAGTAAAAAGGTTAAATATGGTAAACCCCCTAAATACAGAAATAAAGACTGATACTGAAATTCTAATGCATAAAAGAGCAAAGTTTCAAGTAAGGAAACACATATTCCTCAAAAACACCCTGGAATTTAGTGCTTTTCACTGAGTTTTCCATACTAAATGAAAGCTAAGAAGGGACCAACACCTTTTTTTCCTTGCAAGTCATCCTAACAGGAATCAGATACATTTACTGTATCACAGCAAGAGTCTGTGGACAGATAAAGTATTTACTGAAAGTTACCCATATCATCTGTTACCTGCATTTCAAAAATAAACATGTAATTTTATACAATAGAAATCTGTTAAAAGATAAGTCCTATCATTTCAGCATATTTTCCTTTCCAATATTTCACCCTCAAGACTTCAAACAAGAAATTTTCTTTTAGTTTCCCTTTCAGCACTGTTTATACTCAGGCATTCAACTCTACATTTAATGTTAGCAGGTAAAACAACTATGTAATAAATAAAAATAAATAAATAAATTTAATTTCTCTCTGGTACTTGGATCAGTGTATTCCCAACAGGCAATAAACTGATACTTTACATCCTGAGAGCACATCTTATTGACATACTAAAGAGAGAACCCAGCACAAAACCCACTTTCCCTTCCTCTTAAGTACATGCCTGACCACCTTGTAAGACTGTTCTCCTTTTTAAATTAACAAATAGATCATGATTCCACTACAGTTTCAGATACAGCAATTTCAAGTGACTCACCTTCAGTCGGGGGAGAGTTGGCTCACGCTACAACTGTTCATAATTTTAAAATCTGGAGATTTATAGTTCTCTTGTGTACCAGCCAATACCAAAGATATCATATCTGTAGCAATAATATTTTTCTTGCACAGGGATTTCCCCATATTTTTGGACAGAAACTTCCGAGAGAATGATGTTTGAATCATGGTAATTTCACTATGAAAAAAAAAAAAAAAAGAGACCTACATTAACTAGATTCAGAATTCAATGCCTGTATCAATTCCCTACCTGAACTACATGAAACAAGTGACCATCTGCTCCACCTGCCCCTAAGGAATATTAATATCTTCTCTCTTTGCTGCCCTATTCATCCCCTTTCCCCCCCTCCCTGCTTTAGCTTTAAATCCTTCTCTTCATATAACACTACCCACCTATTTTTAACTCATGTCTTCCAAATCTCCACTTGGCTGCTCACCTCATCAACATATGGTAGATCTGCTCACTGGTGCTACAGACCTCCTATCTGGGACCATTTATGAACCATCTTGTAGCTGGCACAGTCATTTACATGTCTTAAAGGCATTTACAAAATGTCACCACCTCAGAAAACAGCCTCAGAAGAAGCTGCAGTCAGACCCACTTAAAGCTCTTGATCTTCAATTTGTTCACTCTGTAGTGGATCATAATTTCAAAAGTTAAAATAAAGCTAAATGTTAATTCTGGTATTATCATTCTAATCATCCCATTCTGATCTTAAGGCTTCCATTTGATCTGGAAATTTCTCTTATATTGAAAAGTAGGTATTTGTGAGATTAAGAAACTATTTTAGTATTTATATTTTCCCCTCCAAAAGAAGAGGAAAGATACATTTCTACTCTTAATTTCTTCCACTCTTAATTTATTTGGAATACTAGATTCCCTCTTTCAGATGTCCAGTGAGAAAAGTGTACCTAATGAGTGTTCTCCTTTAAAAAACAAAATGTAAGGATGTTTGTGACCTTCAAGGGCCTTACTGCTGCAGTTTGAGTCTCTAGTGATTATCTTAAAGCTGTTCAATACTAATTGGGTTTCATATAAATTTGTAAAATATTTCTTGTACATCAGCCTAGAAACAATGCAGAGCTGCTCATCTGAGCTTTTCTAACTGTTCTTATACCATCAGCAAAGGAATTCTTGTACATAGATTTGTCATAATACCTTGTTAGAATTTTTTATTTAACAACAGCCTCTTGAAGTGAAGCAAACCCAGGAGAAGAATAAGGCTATGGTGAATACAGTTGCAACACTAATTAACAGACATGCTAAATATGAATGCTTGAGTAAGAATTTATTTTTTAAAAAAAAGTGTATTGCATGTCAAGCAGCCAGAAAATACTTGGAAAATCAAGTTTCATTTCCTTGAAAATTTGACATTCTGCATTAGAATATATTGAGCTGAAATTTAATTTGCTGGGCAGCAAATTAAAGCAAGGGCCTTGTGTGTGCCCCTATGCATTATTCCCCTGATGTTGATGTTTACCTCAGCTGCCCTTTGGGTAGACTGCAGAATTTGGATGAATTTATAAACTTAGCAGCAATTTCTAGGCTCTAAAATACTGCAATACAAAGTACTAGCCGCAGTTATCTGGAAGAGATTTACTGATTAGGCAGCCCAAGTTAATTATTAAGACATAGTAGTTTTAACCCTGCTGTCTTGTTTGTAAGCAAAACAAAGGAAATATCAGCAACAGACACCATGTTCTGATACTCTGAAGAATGCCAAACAATGTTTATATAAGAAATCTAGAAACTCATCTGAGTTTCCCTGAAGAGAAAAAAAAATTTAAACAACTGGTGCCTCTACTATATTGTCTCAATATCTCTGATATTGTCCTCAAGTATGTGGAAGTGCTAATATGCAATGTTCAAACTAATTCTGGCTCAGAGGTGAGGTCTCAAGGTACAATGATTTTATTAATCATCCCCTGGTACTGATTTTACTCTGCTAATATTAATTCTTTTTCTCCATCATGTGATGTCCTTAGGGCTAGGCTATGCTTAACCCAAATATTACCTAAAAAGGAAGCTGTAATAGAGATGATTGATATGATTTGTCTTTATCTAGTTAATTACTTAATTCTGCACTCACTTTCCTTTAATTTTGCAATTTCCTGAACCAAGAGAATGAACTGTTATTGCCAAATGAAAAGCAGAAAAAGAAAGGGAGAGGTAGAGAGAGAGGAGATGGAATCTTCATTTGTCTGAATTTCTCTGTATCTCAACTTCTACTTTGCATTCAGGTAGATTCAGTGCTAAAAAATCCTCATTAATAAATAAAAGCAACCTTCTAACTCTGTATTGCTTTTGGTCCTGAAGAACATCAAAAGACTGTGCAAACCTAAAGTAAAATGCAATCAATTACCAAACTCTGGGGATTATTTCACCGAAGCAATTGATTTAACTTCACCACTGCAGCCACCTCTCATTGGAAACATATCAGCTAGTTAACAGCACATTCATAAAACAAGGTAACAAATTACCTCAACATTTCCTAGGGAATAACCAACCTTCCAGTCTTTCACAAGACAGGTCAAAAATCCCCTTTTTTTTTTCTTTTCTTTTCACTTCAGTTAATACAGTCTCTACCATACCTACAAGAAATGTATTATAAAAGAAGGGAATATAACTGAAGATTTCATACAGTAGAATGCATGGCTTAGGTTTCAGTAAATAGATAATGGGATCTTTAATGACTGCATACAACAAGGATTGGGAGTTGTCACATCAAACTGCATTTCTATTTAACAGCATGACAGGAAATAGACTTCAGTGAAAAACACAAGTCAATTTAAAAATGCAGGGTTTCCATCAGTGAAGATATTCTGTCCATGTGGATTCCAGAGGGAGTACATGCAGGACTTTGAGGACTGACATTTCTCTCAACAAAATGGAGAGCTCTGATCTGGACAAAGAGCACTACCTAAAAAGGGAAAGGGCACTATCTAAGATATCATACCCAAAGTTACTTATTTATTTCTTTGTCTTGATATACATTTTTGGTTCTATCAAATGGGAAAATTATTCCTTTTCTTCCCATCTCTTGGGTTAGGGTCACATCTTACTTTCACTGTGTATCTAAAGAAACAACACTCTCTGTTGATGTTGATGCCCTTCAGACACTTCCCATACTAGCGATAAGCAACTTATATTTCCCTTTTTTCAAAAGTGATAAAAAATCTAGAATTTCCATTATCACTCAGCAAGATACTGCAATGTTTTTCACTGTGTTGTTGGTTATGAAAAGCTACATGACATCATTCAGAAATGAAATAAATCCATTTTCACCACTGATACCTTTTTTCTAACATTATTCAGTATGTGGATCATCTGTCTTGTATTCCCATGACCAGATACTGAAACTTAGCTTTAAAACTCAACTTTTCTCAGCAATCATAGTGTCAGGTACTAGAATCTTTGTCATATCACAGGGTTTGGTTAGGGAAATCCAGCAAGGTAAAATCATTCAAGCAAACACAGTTACACAGAGAGAATCAAAAAATCACAATATACCCAGCTGGAAAATAGAGGAGCCTGAGTGCTGAGTGGCAGCTGCCATTCTGAAGGAAGTGCTCATTAGCAGCTGCCAGTGGTCATGCAGTAAGCTGGAAATGCCTGACTCCAGCAACTTAATAGGCCAGAAATAGCCAAGTGTCAAGAACACAAAGTGCAGATCACCAGCACTTCAAAGCTCCTCTAATTCCTGAAAATCTTTTTGGAATTATATTCCTCTTGAAATCTGTTAGCCCATGGATCTGCCTGACCTCCCTGCAGCTTGCTTGGAGTCAGCTCTACTAGCCTGCAGGTGTGAAACAGCATTTTCCTTGCTTGTAACCAGTCAGAATAAAAAGAGGGTTATAAATACTGAAAGAGATTGCCAGTGTCTCAGGACAGTGAGAACATGACAGTGCACAAGTTTATCTAAAAGCACACAAGGACTGTTCAGGTAATAGCACTTCTCTGAATAAGAACTTTCTCTAGCTTTGGCAACAACAACATAACAATAATGTTTTATCTTCTTCCCCTCAAATCAGAATTGCTCTCAAATTAGCTCTGTTCTAAAGAGGACAATATAAAACATAATTCAATCTTTACTTGATATGTAATTACATGTATAAAGAATTGCCTTCACTAAGGCAACTTTCAATTTTTTTGTGATTTATTTTCATGTTTTCTCTTTTTTTAGCCAAACCAGTAATACAGTACTGTTAATCATCCTCAGATATTTTTTCATCCTAGTTATTGAAAAATAAAAAAACTTTATTGATAGATACTCTAGATACCTCATAATTTGAGAAGAAATTTGCATTCATGAATGGTATTTTTTATTTTGCTGATGGTATTAGTAGCTGAATACCTTGTAAGTATATAGGACGTATCCAAGCACTCAAAAAAGGAAAGATGTATATAAGGCAGCATTTCTTTAAGTAGAAATGAAAAGTATGATAAAGTAGTAAGAGAGTCACTGAAAGACATTTGGCAGCATTGGTTATGTATGAAAATAATCCAGCTGCCATCTTATTTTAGACAGTCATGGGAGTCTGACTGACAATCTAAGAAGCTGTCATTAAAGGGATCTGAAAGCTTGATAAAGTAGAGAGAAATCAATTTTTCAAACCCAGCCAATCTTCAGCTCGGATGCTTGGGGAACACAGCAGAATAACTGACTGGTGTAAAGGAACTGGAAAAGTTAAATTACTCAAGATATTACTGGATTTGTCCATTTGTTCTTTCACACAGTTTGCACACATGAATATTATGTTCACAGTACATTTTTTTTTTTTTCAGTTAAAATGAACTCAGCACTGCCACTTTTGGATTATCTTTTTTCCTCACGTGCAGTCATTGTAGTTACAAAATAATTACTTTCTTATTTTTTTGCTAAACATCTTCACCTCCCAGTACCATTTCTATTTATGTGTATTCAAGTGTCTAGGCTCTGCTGAAAGTCAACAGACTCTTCAAAGATACTCCCACATTTATTTTATGGAAAATACCTCTGAATGGACAGTCCAAAAGGCTTAAATCACTTCTGGGACTGGGACAACACTGTTGCCTCATGTTTTCTCTATGGCTGTTTCCTAATAATGGAAGTTGTAGTTCCCATGTCTGTAACTCATTTACACAGCTTTGAAAATGTAATCTGAGATCTCCCCTGCATTGCTCAGCTTCAAAGAATTCTCCACCTTCTCATATAATTTCTTTTAAATCTATAACTTCCAATTAAACTTCTACTAAACAAGTTTAAATAATATATTGCTGCTTTAAAATTACTGAATTCCTCTTTTTGTTTCATGCTCCCTCATGCAATGTTTTAAAGAGTGTACTTACATATAACATTTTGAAATTGCTTGGGCATGTTGGGTTTTAAAAGTGATCAGATTTCAATTACCAATAACAACCTGGCAGGACCTCAAAAATTACCACAATTCTCAAAGGGTGTTTATTAAACTTTTAGTGGTTTCTCCTCTTATTTAAAAACTTTATTCCTTTTGCACAGAAAAAATTCTAGATGATTTCAAGAGGACTATTTATGCCTAAAGCTACTGATGATAAAAGAGCAGTACTGTTTGCTCATATTCTATTTTTCCATATTTTCAGCTATTTAATATTCATTCCTACCTTTCTATGTACTAAATGCTTTGCAACTTTTAGATGATTGTTGTTATAATTTTTAACAGTTCTTCTATTTGTTTCTAGTGACATCAGATGCAATTTTTATCCTTAATTTTATTGAAATAAGCATTTTGGGTTTTTTCCTTATATCATAATCCCCTGTAACATCTCACAGTAAACAGCAAGTGGTTCTAATCAATCTCTTTCCACCTATCACTTATTCCCATGAATATTGTCTTCTAAGAGTTCTATGGGTTTGGAACTATACATTGTATAAAACTGTCACGCAATTTTCATTTCTCATGATCCATTATCACAAGATACCAGATGTGCACTACTTCTTCTTAATTACCATACTTAGGGCATATGTCATAGAATTAACTGAGATAATCTTTGATCTGGTGTTTTCTTCCAACACTGGGAGAACACAATACACTCACACAATATTTAGTAATTGCTCATAGGAAAAGCAATTTGATTGTCTGAGCAGCAAAAAGAAGCCTTCAAAAGCTGCTTTTCCCATGCATTCCTCAGCCTCCTTTAGTCCACTGGGCTTGATAAATGCTGTGTTGAAGAACTACCTTCTTCAACCAGCAAAATCAAGTTTTTTGTCAGGTAGGAAAAAATATGCATGCAAGAAAATATGTTTGCCTAGTCCTGAATGATATGATATTATTTTAAATATTGATTCTTCTCTCCTAGATCCTCACAGCTCTTAGTAATTACAGCATTTTAGGACCAAAATTGCAGAGATAGAATAACCTGATGTCCAAAAAACAAAGCTTCTTTTACAAAATTAAATTAAGAATTTTTTTCAAAAATTTTAAATTTAATTTTGCCTCCAGTAAGTACTTCTCAAAATAATGGATATTTTAGCCTGCATGTTTCTTACAGTCTGATTTGCTAAGCACATGCTGCCTGTATTATACCACAGAAAATCTCTTTTCAGAAGGTATTGTGTCTTGGCCACCTGGGAAAGAGATGCTCAACAAGTCCTTGCTGGGTTGTACAGCTCACAGGTTCAAAGGTCCATTAGGACCAAAGTCTGTCATGATGATCACTTTCTCTTCCAAGAATTGTAGAATTTTCAGACTAGCACTCCACAGTAATATTAATGTTAAGGTTTTTTTTAAAAATAGTTTGAAGCAGATTTAAGATGTATAAGCATATTCATCAGTACTATTTTTACACTGCCAAGTAAGCATAAAACTCTGCTTTAACTTCTGAGGAAAAGTAGAGAGAAGAGCAAATATTCAATGGGAGAGGGAATGTCTGTCTCAAGAGACTGTGCTGCTTCATCTAAAGCCATCCAGAAAACACTGTGTGCCAATCAGTTCAGTTCCACTGAGTGCTGAAAGCATGAACAGGCAGGTTTACATTGCAAACTGAGGCTGAACTTGGCACTTTGGAAGCCTGGCTTCCTTTCCTTGCCAAGTTCTCTCTAATCTTAGCTGTGCACTGCTTCACTAGGCCTTAGGTTTTGTCTTACTTTTCATGATTTTTTTGAATGGCACTAATACAGGAGTGCTCACAGTGGAAGCTTCTAAGAAAACTTTTGAAATATTTAATTGGTAACAATAATACATATTTCATTGTTTGACTTAACATTTGACCTACTGCAAATAAAACACACCTTTGTTTTCTGCAGTAATATTATGTCAACTATAAAGTCAGTTGGCTCTAACACAGGGCTTTACTTTTGTGATTATATTTTTGATGCAACTTTTCTAACAAGGTATTTAAATTATATTTCTGAAGTTCCCAATCAGAACTCCGAGATGTGTTTATTAGCAAGAATTCAGGCAAATAGTGAAAGATTATCCAGAAGTAAAAGTTTTAGAATACCTAGCAATTTTTAAATATTTTTTTCTTAGAAAGAAAAAAAAAAAGCCTATTCAAATAGACTATGATCATCTTCTTCTATTCAGCACTCTTAAAGCAAATTTTTCAGGTGGTATAAATTGACAAGACTTCACCAAAACCAGTACACTTTGCAAGTCTGCAAGTTCTAACTACAAGCTGCAGTTCTAACCCTTCATTATCCAATTATTCATTATCTTAATACAGTTTTACAATTTTTATTGTTCTGAACCATTACTTTTCATGTATACAGAGACTCTCAGAATTCAATGGCTTCCAGCCATTCTAATAGCTCTAATTGCCTGACAGTTCTTCAAAATTGGATTCCAAAGTACTCAGAAGTGCAAAAAATACAACCTGCATTTTAGAATCTACACGCAAAGTTCCACCCTGATCTATATTCCTTAACTCTACTGCAGATAGCTGAGAGCTAAGTCTGCTGTAGTTTGCACTAATCTGGATGATCTCACCAGATCATTCAGCTACAGATTCTTCAACAAGCACTGTGATGGTTTCTAGTCCTGCAACATCTTCACACTTCACAGTTTTTAGGCATTTCTATCTTATGGGAAGGATTATTCAGATTCAATTCTTCTCTGTAGCAATAATAGATTCAGTATAATTCAATAACACATTCAATAACACAGACAGTTCTGTCCTGTGTGTCTGAAACCATCAATACTGCTTTCCTGGGATGAGCCTTTTGTTCATCATTTCCAGCTAAGTGAAATGACTTGTTTGACATAAAGTCTCTAAAGAGTGCCTCACAAACTCTCCAAAAAGGGACATGCCAGAGACAAGCCAGAAAATGGGGCAGGTTTTTCAAAAGCAGGACTGTTGCAGGTAGAGCTGCAGAGAACTTGCAGTGCTGCTGGCCTGTAGGCAGAGACAGATTGCACTAATTTAGATAGCTCCTTGGGGCTTTCAAAATTATGCCATGGGCCATTCCATGGGTGTGAGTTATGAGCTGCAACTCTTTGAAGAACAGCACTGAATTTCACCTCAATATATAGGCTCTGCAGCCTGATATATATCATGTTGACAGAGCCACTTCCTTCCCATCAGAGCTCTGTTACTCAAATCAGTGAATTCAGAACTTATTGAGGTTAGCATCCAGGGCTAGTTCCTAATTTTTTTAATTTGGTAGGGATACTTAATATAATTCAGATCAAGCTTTTATTCAGACTTCTACTCTGTAATTTCCTACACTTTCTTGTATTTTTGTTTCAAGCACACAGTAAATTACCTATTGTAAAGAAAAATACTACTGATGGATTCATTACTTAGTTTGCAAACTGAGATTCAATTCCAGCATATGAAAAGGCAGGACTAGATAGCGAACAAACCTCAGCAGGAAGGAAAAAAGATGATGAGGAATAAGTCTTTACCTGATACATTATGCCAGCTTCTTTCTGCATGTTTTAGCTTTTCACTCTAGCTCCTATTTTTTAATTACCTCATATTTATTTTTCTTCTTCTTTGTACACTGATCAAACACGCAGTTTGTCTTTCATAGAGAATGATATTGCAGTCACACTTTCCATCAAAGCATTGCCATTGTAGTAAGTGATGGTGATTTCTGTCACTAGAGCATGTTACAGTCAGTATCAGAAAACACCAAATAATGAACCCAAGGAACAAACAAGTTGCCATCAGATTAGATGTCTGTTTTCTTCTGATCCAAAATGTCTCTTCAGATGACACTGGAGGTGTGTAAAGATTTCTCCAGGTGACCCTCATTAAAAAAATGAACCAATTACTTCTTCTAGCAATAAAGCTTTATCAAGGATAAAATACATTCTAATTTGATACAAATGTTTAAAGAGAGATGCTACAAGGCATTCTGGACAACAGCAGGCACAGTTCCACAGATCCTTGCTAACTTGGCACCAAGATTTCCCCAAATGAAAAAACAAAGGAGCTGCATCCTTGTCTAGCTTGGCCTGCAGAGTGTGAAGTCATAAGAGAATGATGAGAGGCTCAGAGACATTTTGCAGCTTGGCTAATCTTTCAGGGGAATCAGTGAAAGACAGGCTGCAGTGAGCACCATATTCCCAATCACCTCCCAAAAAGCCTTCCAGGAAAAGAGTGGAAATCAATGTTTTTGCACAGGCACCACTGACATTGCACAGAAATTTGAACATTCTGTAGCTTAGTCCAATTCCCTAAAAAATTTGGTTCTGCAACTGTCCTATCCTGCATCACACCTACAAAAAAAAAAAAAAAAAAAACAAAAAAAAAAAACACAAAACAAAACAAACAAAAAAAAAAAACAAAACACCCCACATTTGCATTCCTGGTTTTAAGCAGCCTTAGAACTTTGTGTATCCAGGAAGGCAAAAAACAAGTTTTGTGCAAAGATAAGATCTTTTGCATCTTTCACCATTGCCAATCAGTCACATCCAGCAAAAAGAGGAAGTCTCAAATCCATCATTGTGTCTCAAAGAGGTTTGTTTCCTCTCCCAATATTTCAAGTCTCACAGGGCTTTGAAAAAGAAAGTCATACTTGGAGTTCCCATGTTGTCCACAGAAATTGAAAAGCCTGAATTACAGCACCAGATGCTTAATATTCCAAAACAGTTGGTTTGTGTCATGTATCACAAGCCAGATGCTTTATTTTTCAGTATCTCGTCTCACCTTTTTGCTTCATTTCTCATGGTACTTCCCTAGGCATTACATGAGCTTTTTTCTCCTTTTCTTCTTTTGCAGTTTGGGAAACTGAGATAAAGTGAGTTCAGAACATGCTCAGCTACCAGGATTGACTTTATTAAGGTTT
Organism: Erithacus rubecula; assembly: GCF_903797595.1. NCBI lineage: Eukaryota > Metazoa > Chordata > Aves > Passeriformes > Muscicapidae > Erithacus > Erithacus rubecula. The sequence goes on from NC_136662.1 coordinate 8,668,050, forward strand.
ATGTAGACAACTTGCAACTACTGGTATTGTTATAAATTATTCCTTCTGCTTTACTGAAGAACTGTAACTACTTTACTGTAAAAATCAGTTATTAGATTAATATACCAGAGTAAGACTACACCAATTTTTACAAAATTAATAATTGGTGGATTTGGTGTAATATTACCTGGCTTCTGTGGAATTTTGTTAGCTGTTATATTTTTGCTATCAAGACCACAGTCTGATAAATGTTTCTTCTCCATCCCTCCCCAAAAGATGTTTTTCTTTTGATTATTGTGATTGGTTCTCACTATCACAATAAGTTTCCCCTCCTAATATTAATTCATCAAAAGTAAAAGTTAACTAATATTTGCAAAAAACCATAATTTCTAAATTCAAAATAGTAAAAATACAGTTCAGTATGCAAAATAGATTCAAGCATACATGTTCCTGGAAGACTCCCTAATTCCTCCCCTTTCTCCAATATCTGTATATAACAACTAGAAGTAGGACTAGAGCAAAACCACTTTGAGTATACTTTAATACCTCTCAAAGAAATTTTGTCAGACACAACTTGTTAGTCAGTGCTCTCTTTTTGCAAATGGATAATAGAGTTGGCAGTATTCAATGCACAAAAGGACTAGAAATTGGCTTCCTTGGCAAAAATATGCTTCTGAGTCAGCCCTCAGCATCTCTTTTCAAGACAATGCTCCTTTGCTTCAAGTACTGTATTCTGCCACTTCCAGAGCAGTGGTGATCTGCTCTCCATCCCCTGCCATACCATGTATTCAACTCCCACAGCTTCATTAGAACAAGGCTTCCTTTTATTCATTTATAAAATGACTAATTTCCTCCTTCTGGACTTAGATATACTTTTTTCATGACAAATACTAATTTATAGATTACATGCTAAGCTTAATGATTTTGATTTCTTCATTTTCCTGTTAGAGTCTGCTTGTCATTTTCTAGAATTGGGTGGCTGTGTGAACCTTACTGATTCCAAGTAAAATTTATTTGGCTCTGAAAAGCAGGCAAGATGGACCCTTCATCCATCACTAATTAACTCTAGAAAGCCATTAAATAGCTAGATTGTAATATTTAATTTATACATAAATTAATCTTTGCATTTCTCCTTAGAACTCATTCTCTATTCTTTTACCCTTCAAAGACAATTGTCACTGATTTTGAAGTTTGTCATACTTCTGTATATAATCACTTCCTTTGGCAACTATCCCACTGTTATTTCATTGGTTTGAACCTACTGGCCTGTTCTGACCCAAGTTAAGCAGTCTAACTTTTTCTTATTACTGCTAAGATTTAAGCAGATAATTTAAGAAAGCATATTTCCAACATAGTGGATTTCCTCTGTTTCCCCCCTTGTCTTGAATTCCATTCCTAGACATGGTCTTCTATTTCTCACCCATTCTCCCCACCTCAAGGGAGGTTGTGGTTAAGCTGCAGAGAGAATTGGCAGAGAATTTCAGGAGGTGGCCTGGCACTGGTCAGGGACACCACAGTGCACACAAGCCTCCTCTAGGAAAGTTCTGTCTGCCTTTGCAAGACACAAGTCACTTCTAACCTGCATTTCCATTGCTTGGGTTAAAAACATTACCTTCCTTTCCTTTGCAAGGTCATAGTGTTTTAAGCAGCTGTGATTTACATATAAAAGCTGTAATAATTTCTTCTTGCTGAGAGTCCAAAGACACACAGGCAGTTAATTTGGGTGACAAATTCAGATGGTGCAGATTTCAGATTCTATACATCTTGTCTGCAGCCTCCCTCGTTCTGGTTCAATAGTAGTTCACATGAGATATCAGGCTTGTTGCAATTTATGTTTCACTGCATTCCTCCTATGGACCCTGCAAGCTCTGCCAACCCCAAGAATTTCTGTTAATGAGACAGACAATTCATCTGCCATCCCATCCTCCTCAGTCCTTTAGCTTCTTAACTGCAAAAATGAACACTATTCCCAAGCATTCTGCTCGACACAGAGTGGGGGTTTTGAGAGATATGAGAATATACCAAGGCTTTTTTAGGAAACAGTGAGCCTTTCCACCTAACATTTTGCAGGATTTTCTCTCTCGCCTCTCAAAAGGTCAAGATTTCCAAAGAACCTAATATTTTTTTCACTGAATCTTTGTGTCCTCAAAGAAAAACAACTCTACAGTTCTAGTTTTAATTGCTAATCTTCTTCACCACTTCTTATACAGAAATAATCAAGGACTTAATTTTCTAAATATTTAAAAGAAACCACTAAATTCCTATCAGTGCCAATAGCAGAAGATGAAGGTTAGATCCTAGCACCCAACAATCATTATAAATTCAGCAGTCTAGTGGAATCCACAATGAAACACAAGATAGATGCTAAGCTTTTGGGGTTCTTTTCTAAGAAAGGAACATAATTTCTAAACTAGAAACATATCTTGCAGTTACATATTAAACACTGGGGAAAGGGCAGGGAATACCAGAGCTTACAGCCTATATCCAGGTCTCTGCAGTTAAGAAATAAATAAATACTTTTTAAAAAGAGTGCCATCAAAGTGTGATCAATAGATTAACAGCCTGACCATTAGGTGGTCATCATGTTCAATTGTAAGAATACTTAATTCAAAGCAGGCTCTTCGGCCTAGCCATTAGGAATTTCTTTTGCTAGAAAGGAAATTCATATATCCTGGGTTTAAAAACATGTTAAGTGGTAGGTTTTCAACCCAGCTGCACCAAAATACCATTTTTGCTGCATGCAAAGCACTTGAACAACTGTATGTATGTTCCAGGCCTTGATGCTTCTGGGGCTAAAAGTTTTCATTCACTAAATTAGTTGCCTGTTACCTACCTTGAGTACCAACTAGCCCAAAGTTCCCACCTCTTTGAGCTGCATGGGAATGGGGTGAGATGGAGCCATTTCTTTCCACCTTAGCCTTCCTAACCAGACACAAGTTATTCAGAAGTAAATCTCTCATAACAAACCTACAAAATGACATTCAGAAATTACTCATTCTGATATCCTTTAATCAGTGGATATCCATTCTTTCATTAACTAGTATAACTGGAAAGGCACGATTAACAAGCTGGAAAAAAAATCCCTTTTGTGTAATTTTTGAAGTAGATCAGCTGGGTACAAAACACTGTTTTTTACTATTCAACCTTGACCAGAGTTAGAACTTGTTAGTTGTCATAGCAATAGAAGCATTCAGGTGGTAGGAAAGAGAAATTAGCAGATTCCAGTTGAAACTGCTCTGGTAGGGTGTGTTCTCAAGAAGATTTATATACCAGGCAAAGATTGATAGTATTTACATTTGGATGTAGTTGAATGTTTTGAAAAATCAGTCAGTATGATAAATACGAGTTTCTTATTATCTGCTATAATTTTATCCAGCTGTCTTTTGCCAGAATACACCGACTGACTAAACATCTTTCTAAAAGTTATTCTAGAAAAATATATAGGAATGAAATTAAATATTATTTCTTTTTCAGAAAGTCAGTGCAAAAAATATAAACAGAAATATTGTATAGCTAATTTTGCTGGAGGCTCTTTGACATTACTCTGTATCATCAGAGGCATCAAATTTACTTTGCTTTACAAGCAAAGCAGAGCAATATTGTTACATCAGAAAGTCCTTGGAGCTTTTAATAAAGCCAGCTTGAACCTCTAAAAGTTGGGATAACTTGCATCTGGCCTTTATTGTCAGAGTATTTAATTAAAAAAAAAAAATCCATGTGTGACCATGTACGCTAGTAGCCACTTTCTGGCTTGGGATATACATATTAATTTTTATTATAGAATTTTTACTTTTTAAGTTTTCATTTCACTGATATAAAACCATTACAAGTAAACCAATTTAGGTTTGGAGGGGGTTTTATGGGGAGAGGATGTTGTTATTATTGCTTTGAGTGGGTTTTATGTGTGTGAGAACCAGCAAGGAAGAAAAATTGAGCTCTTTTCAATGAAGACTTCAGAAAAAGTACTCATCACAAGCTCAGCTCCACCTAAGCAGTTCTTGACAGACACTTGCCTAGTGTATTCTTCACCATCCCCACTTCTGGGGACTACACAGCCTTTCTGTGAAATGCCCTGCAGTGTAAACAGTGTTCCTTATAGCTGGGAAGCTAATCTTAATGTCTAAAATGTTCATGCTGTAGTTGCCATCCTTTTCTCTTACACACAGTGAATATGGAGATCAATGTGGTGTCTCCATCTTCACAGTAATCTTTAACATCTGAAGACTGTTACTATGTCTGGTCTTGGTAAGGATCCATTAAAAAACAAACAAAAACTGTATTTATCTCAGGTCATGTGTTTATGGCACTTGCCAAGTCAGCTTGGATAACTCCACTGTTCTTTCCTGGCTCAGCTGTAGAGGGAAGTATGTAAAACCTGCCTAAGTAAAAAGCAAGGGCTCTTACAAGAGGGGCAAGATAGGAGCCATCTCATGGCTTTCATGAGTCAGCTGGCAGGAAAAAATTCTGATGGGTTCAGTACAGCAGCCTGTGTACTAGCCTGTCTAAACAAAACAATCTGAGTCTTGCAACTGTTCCTCAGTGATCTTGTAACCTACTCCTGATTTCCCTTCTCCAAAGTAAACTTCTCACCTTTAAATTTCAAATTGAACCTGGAGATAATATTGAAACTTCTGTTAAGCTTATGTTAAAAATAGTACAAACTATTCTATGCCCTTTACATCTTGCTATTTTCCTTCCTCTTCTTTACAGCAGAACTCAATGGAAGTGCTGCTAAGCCAGGCATACCACACCTTCTACTCTGCAGTTGATTACCAATATTATAAAGAGCACAATACTTCACACTTGGCTTCCCAGAACTGCCTTCCATTTTTTTAGGTTTTGGGGTTTTGATGCTTTTTTTTAACATTTCCTATTTGTCCACACAATTTTCAATTCTACTCTTGTCTTCTAATTTGCAGCCCTTCCCAGTTTGGAGTCAAGCACTGAATGCTCTAGAAAGGGCTCAGCAATTACACTTCCCATGCAGTGCTCAATTCTGCATATCTGGCACAACAGGGTTTGCACACTCATCTTGCTGCCATTAGATATGGCCCTAATTATGTTATGTAACAGGTAGAATAAAAATACAAATAATTTAATAATCACAAAAACAACACTGCATTTTAATTCCAAAGGGAGTGGAATGGTCACCTTTGAAAACAGGCTGCTCATATGGAAAATACAGTATGTATTTTTTGCTTTGAAAGAGGGCATTTAATTCTCTGACCTTCATGAGCAAACCCAGCAATAGCATTCTATGATTTTTCTCTCTTTGTTTTATAATAGTTGCTCTTATTTCCAGTGTCAATGCAATACTTGGAAAACAAAATTATCTAAGGCAGTTGGATGATCATTGCATGACCCTTGCAACTGAAATAGTCTATTCTATTCTGTCTATTGTATTCTGCATCTGCACAATCAATCACATGTTACTGCTCCTTCAGGCAGTGTTACCTTGTACTTGTATCTATGACTGTATTTTTATGTCATTTTAATGGGTGGCCTGGTATTAGTTTAGAACTGGTTATTGTTGCATTTGAAAAATTGTAAATTTTATATTTTTGATCTAAGAATTCTGACTTCAGAATCAGACTTCTGGAATAGTATATGGAGGGAAAGGGTACAACACACAAATTATATCATAACATTTTAAAAAAAAATTGTAATTTCTCCTGGGATATGGAAAAAAGAGGAAAAGACACACAAAAGATTCCAAAAGCAAGTGTTCAAAATTATAAAGATGTTCATCATCCATGTTTTAGAGATAAAAATCATAATTATTGGTGAATATTTCTGTATGTTTGGAGCACTGTGGCTTTGAAGCACTGGAGAAAAAATAATGCAAGTTGACTCCTCAATTCCCTGTCTGTGATAGCTTAAGGGCAAAAGCAAGGTTCTGTGTAAAAGCTGAAATAAAGACACTGAAATTGACATTAAAGTGCAGGTATAGGAATATCCTCATGGATTTTAATATACTTCACTCAAATTGTCTCTGCTACTCCCTCTGAGGGTAGAATTCAGACACTGACAAATTCTACCACCATTGGAAACTCAGGAAAACTGCCCTGTTTCATTTGCTTGGTATCATATTGTTTCAGTTCAGAGAGCAAACAGGCTGAAAGTCTGGGAGCATCTTCAACGCTGAACCATTTTAAAGAAATGCATTGCTTTACAATCAAGGAAATCAAATTAAATTCTGTATTCCTTCCATTGCTATTGAGTCATAGTTCTCACTAATATTTTTTTAAAACCCAAACAAAACAACTAAGGCAGATATGTTGATATATTTCCAAAGGCAGTAATATGAGCTAATTATACTCTCACATATTAATTGCACAGGTATCAGTTAACCATTGCCACTTCACAAAGTTCAATCCATTAATAGGAACAACATATCCAACTTTCTATTCTTTATTATATGGATTCTCACTTTCTTTCTTAATCATTCTTCCTGTGTCTCCTGCTTATCACTACTCTTTGGATATTTTTAGCTCCTTTGCTCAACTCTGAGCAGAAATAGCATAGCTCCTAGGTATACCTGCAAATAGTGTTATGGAGAAGTCTGACACCTCTATTTGTATTTTAATTGTTGTTGTGATTGCACTGAAAATACATTGCTTTTTAACTTCAATATTATGGGCTTGGAATGCAGAGGAGTATAGAACCAGGTCTAAAATTCCAGTTCCTCCCTTCATTTATATTTTCTTAATATAAGCTCATTTTTTCATTTCCCTTTTTTCACAAAGGTAAGTTCTCAATACAGGCAAGATCATTTCTCTCCCACTGCAGAAAGATGTTTAGGACTAGTTATATTTCAGTTTGCTCAAAAGATAATAATGAACACTCATTCTGAGCATTTTTAGCCAGCTTATAATGTTTAGACCAGTGTCTTTTTCCTAAGGGCTCATTAGATTTTGAAGAATAATGATTAATTGCTGAATACAATGTATTTTTTACAACACTGAGAAATGTATGGGTTATTGTATTCATATTAAGCAAGTAATTAATTAATATGTCACTTGAAGTATCCACCACCCTCATTTACTGTTTCAGGGGTCTAATCTACATGCATTTCCTTGCCAATGGCTGACCTGTTAATTGCAGCATCAGCAAGGCTACAAGATTTATTGTTGGCCTACTCTAGAACAGCCTCATTTAAGGATGAATCTACAACAGTGGCTGAAGAATTAATTAGAATTATTGTGCAACTTATCCAACAATTTTCAAGACAGTTAGGGCTAAATAATCAGAAAACATCTCTTATTTTTCAAAACTACTGCAGCTAGATCAATAAGGACACATCCTCGTGCCTAGATGCTCTAATGTTCTCAGATGACAGTCATGCATTCAGCACACACATTTCACATGCAACATCAGCAAAGCCTGCCAAGTGTTTAAAGGCATGTTTATGTGTCAGAATGTGTATTTCACTATTGGAATTATTTGCAGAACTGGCTGAGCAGCTGTGGGCATTAAGTACACACACACATGCATACCCACCCCATTTCTTTCTGCAGTACTGTCATGATGCTGTCACACTGCTGTCCCTAGGATCACTTCTGTTCAAAGTTATAGGATAGGAAATAATATATTTACCTGATTTCAGCCTGTTTGCAAATCTTGTATTTGATTTTTTTCAGTGTTCCTTTTCTATTTGAACCTAATGCAAATAGGAAACTTGCAGTAATTTTTCAAAATTATTTGCACTATTAATACTTTAAAGATTTAAGAGTTGTCCTTCAGCATGGGGTTGATCAGATGCTTGTATGGTTATATAATATGCTTCTCTTGAAATTCCTATTATAGAGCTGTTGTAGCCTTAGTGGCCTAAGGGCAAATAAAAGCCAAAGACTACATGGAGAGGGGAACATCTGACTGTAGCAACTCACCTGGCTGGAAACGTCACAGGAGTTTTCAGACCTGCCATTGGAACACATGAAGGAACGTTCATCTGCTGAAGGTTTAATATGCAAAACAAACCCTTCAGATGCTTCACCTGCGAAACGACACTGTGACTCCTTACAAACCTTGCCTAAAGTTATTGATCAGAAAAGACAGAACTCCCATCTTCATTTCCCTTACCAGCTGGAAGGTCAACGTGGTGGACAGCCACATCAGAGAGCAGAGTGGAAGGTACACTAAGACTTGGATAACAACAGATAAATTGGAGACCTCTCCTTTCAGTTACCTTATCACATATTGTCCACTAGTGTTTTTTCTCTTTCTCTTCCTGACATTCCTACCAGTATAAAACATATATTAGAACAATTCAGCCCTAGAAAGAGATGGTGAATGGTCACTAAATAACCAGTAGCCTTGACACTTCTGTACTAAATGAAATGTACTTTGCTTTTAACTTAATAGCAAAGAAATTGAGCCTTCATTTCTGTTGCTGACAGTTCCCATATTTTCTTAACTCCATTTTGTCCTCTCCATCTCAACAATAATACCTCCATAAAGATCTACATTCTCCATTAAGCTATTTACACTGAATCCCCCATATTGTAATTAATTTTCAAAAAACCCTCCCACTATTTCCTGAAATGTAGAATGATTCTTTAAAATGTCAAGTTAAAGTGGACAAAGTACTCAACCCAGAATGCAAGACTTTGCTCTCCACTATAAGACTTTGCAATAAAGAGACAAAGTTTTCCTGAGAAGGCAAGAACTTAGGTCAGCTAATCCTTGTCAGAGTGAGGGGTGTCTTGAATCAAACTAAGATGATAAATTCTGCCACAGACAAACTACTACTACTCATCAGAGTTCTGTCATTACAAGGAAAATAGTGATTCTTTTAGTTTCCATTCTCCTCCTGCTTCTCAAATTCCTTCATAACATCCAATTTTGTACTTAGTTGCTCTGATATCTCAGGCACTTTGCCTCCAGCTTGTGAACCAAATACTGTTTTTACAGGCTTGCTCCACTTTATGTCATTTGTGATAAGTAGCACGAGAAAAGCATACAATGCTAGGGAATCACAAAAGGTTTTCCTCTTGTTATGAATGTTTGTTTGGGCCCCTCCCCCCACTCCAAAAAAATAATTTCTATAATCTATTTTCTTGCCACTGCAGAAGCCATGACTCTTGTTAACATTCCAGTGTTCTCACAAAAGGAAGCCTCTTTGTTCTCCTTCACTGCCTGGTGACTTCTATCACATCTGTGAAAAGTGCAGGTTTTGTCTTTGCAGTCCTGAAAGTATTCCACTACTCCACAGCATCCCCCACTTCATGCAGACATATCTAGCTAGGGTTTTCATTCAACAAGGGGGGCCTAAGGAACAAAAATCTTAGGAGATTATAGTTCACATTACCCTTGTACATGGTGACATGACAACTCTGAAAAATAGAGAGGTAATTATAATTTGCACTTTTGACATGGCATTTGCAATTTTTATGGACTTTTTAGTCTCAAACATTGATATTAACTGTATTTCAGTTCAATGTATTTTCCCCTTTAAACACAACTTCTGGAAAGTATTGTATTACTAATGCAATGAGTCATTTCTCCTGATCTGACATAATCAAATAAATATCAAAACAAATGTATAGTGTTGCAAAAACACTTCTATTAAAACAAAATATCAGAAGTGGAAATGTAATATGGCAAAGAGAAATGCCAAGCAAATTATAGCTTTCATAAGCTTTGCTAAATGTCCAAGCCAAATTACTTATTTTATGGAGAGCAGAGAAATGGACTTTGTGCAAATTCCTGATATCATTCGGGTCTCTCTTTTTCAGAAGCAAAGTTATAATTGTGTCATCATGACTCAGTGGAAATCTGTTTTCTCTAATATTGCCTTCAGTTCCTTGAAATAAACTCTTGTGAAAACCTCTAAGGACAATGTTTCTGTAATGTAAAAGTACATCATTTCCTGAGAATGTTCTTTTAATAACCCTGTTGAGCTGGGGTCTGAGAGATGCTGCTGGATCTTGAATACACGACTCTAATCTGTTAATTCATAAATAGAGCTCAACACTTTAATTCACAGTTCTGTAAATGAGTAAGGAAATTATTAGATTAAAGATTATTTATTTTAGCTCTCCCAGATATTCATGCATATTAAGACTGAAATTTACTTTTGTGAAAGCTCACATATTTTATAATTACTAGCTTAAATACGAAAATTATGAGAAAACATATCTCACACCAGTTGATCATTACCTTAAAAGTCTTGGTCATTTAATATAATTACCCAATAGTGCATTTTAATTTTGGCATTCTGGAATTGCATTGTAAATGTTCTTTAAAAAAAATTTTAAAAATAGCCAAAAACTCCAAGGCATTTCAGTTCATCTGCTATATGGCTTTAGTACTGAGTAAAATTTCTTTTCTAGGCCAAAGCATTTTACTATTGCAATAAAATATTTAACACTTGATACCAACTTTCCCCAGGTAATGTTTTTTATATTTTCAAAATATCTTTACTTTCTTAGCCAAAAAACTAGAGCAAATAATATATTTCTGACTAATAGTATGATTCCAAAACTTTCAAACTCTTTTTCTCCATAAACATGCTATTTTCTCCCACAAAGAAATGTTCAGACAAAAGACATTGAGACTTTGTTATGATGTCATTGTTAATGATAAACATGTAGGTTGATCTAGAAAGAAAAATGTGGCCAAATGATGCCAGAGTTACTCGATAAGAACAGGGCTGAGTGTAGAGATTTCCACCAGCAGCAAGGAGCCCAGCCCAAAGCTGTGCTATCCCAGAATCACACACACAACGGGGAGGTTGGAAGGTTGGAACCCTGGAAACTGAGAGTTTTAGACTTTCTGTGCTGACCTCCAAGAAAACACTGCTTTTGACCTAAGGCCATAGAGAAAGCTTCCAAAATTGAATGATAGAACTAAGATCACTGGTGTGTAGTTTAAATAGAAGTGTGGGATATCGCATAGACAAAACTTAGAATTTAAGGTTTTAGAATAATACTAATATATAGAAAGCAAGATGGAGGTTTTAGCATGGAAGTTTTGTCTTTCTTCTTCACCTTCTTCTTCATAGGTCTAAGTGGCATTTTTGCAATTGGATAGAAAAATCCACGTTGCGGGTCATAAGTGTTTAGTTATTGGGTTAAAAGTAAAAATAATTTAGGACCACTGGAGCCTGGTCCCACCTCCCTGCTCAGGGAGATGCCCTAGAACACATTACTCTGGCTTGTGTGCAGATGGGTTTGAATTTCTCCAGAGGAGATTCCAAAACCTCAGTTATGTAACGTGCTGCAAGAGAATCAGTGGCTTCTTGTATTTTAAAGAGTTGGTAGAAACAGAAAGGAAAAATCAGATCTTTTTGCAGAATGCTTCTTAAGCCAAGGTTTTCAGCTTTAATCAGGTCAAAAAGGGAAGTCAAGCATAGAAGAATTAAGCAAAATGGAGACATTTAAGAAATGATGCAGCTAGAACCCATGATGAGACATGATCAGATTCTTTTATGTAACCATAGAATACAAACAAGGTTAAAGTGTAACTTCCCCTCCTTAGAAAGTGAACAGTAAATTAGGTGCATCTATTTAACACATTCTGATAATGACTACAAAATATATAACAGGAACACTCAAATTTTGCTAAAGGATCTACTTTCAGAAAAGACAAAGACATGCATTCCCTCCCAAGCAAGCATCTAAAATTTATCCCTAACAGGCTGTGTCACATTTTACTATTTCTTCACATTTTAAGGTTTATTAGGATTTTAGCAACAATTATCTTTTCTTTCCTAATGGAACATAAAATTGTACTATTTATGTATATCTTTTAAGAAACATTTATAGTGTACTAGTTGGTTTGTGATTAATTTTCAAAGTTCCTTTAAATCAAGTACTTTTCTTTTTTTCTGGAACTGGCTCCTGTAGTGCCCAGATCAGGTCTGAAGGTCAGAAGGGTCTGGTGCCAGCTGGCTTTGCACTGGGTCCATGCATAGCTTAGCCTTTGCCTTTGTAGGAGAAATGAAGGCTAATGCTCCAACCTTCTGACTCAGGCTCAGGAGAGGCACTGATCATGAGGCAATTTCAGGCCATACAGGCATTTTGAAAAAATGGTTTGAGGTCTGGGGGCTTTTTCCCAGCATGATGTCAGCATAAGCTTTGCCTTACAGTGGTGTGACTGAGTTATATTCCTGGAGACCAGCAGTGTTACCCATTCAGTTCATTCAACATCTGTCAAAAGTCAAGATAACCACACACACTTCAGCAAAAAACTTCCCTAAGAAAGCACTGTTTCTGTTCTCCAGGTTTAACATCCAGCATGGAAAGAAGTCAAAAATCCCCAGAAACTACACCATTTTGATTATTTTTCCAGCAAGGTTCAAGGATATTTTTTGCCATAAGTTGTATCACATTAGATTTGTCATCTGCAGGCTGAAGTTGTTATCAAGTAGTTCCCTTTTGTTTGTTGGTTTGGTTTTTTTGTTTGTTTGGGTGGTTTTTTTTCGCCAATGTTTTTCTCAAGTTCTCCTTTTTTAATGTTGAGTCTACAACAAAGCACACACATGCCTAGAAAAGCCTAACTTCATCCACTCTTGTATCACATTTGCCTTTATCATAGATATCTTTGTGGCCAATTATTCCCCTAAATTTATAATTTTACACCTTCCTCTTTTTTTTTTTTTTTTTTTTCCCTCATTATCTCTTTAAGTAGAGATATGTTTGCTTCCCCATTTCCTGAGAGCTATGAGCATGTGTATGGACAGCTGCCACAGCTGAGGGGTTGAGGAGGTGGACTTGCAGGAGCATTTGTCTGTGACTTGTTACTTGTAGGTAATAATTTAGAAACCTGGCCTCCAATCTAACTTTTCAATTTTCTTTTAAAGCTAATGGAATATCATCTACTTCTTTCATGTATAACCTCTTCATTATAATCCTGCTATTCCAAGTCAAGCAGTTACATCAAATACATGACATTATTATAGATTGAGCAGCTATTCCAGCTTCCCTTATGTCCCTGCTTTTTGCTTCCAGTGACTTTTTTTATACAGGCCTTCCCAGTGCAGTCTCTTTTAACAGCAGCAGATCAATCATCTTTTCACACACGATCAGGTATCACAGACTGCACTCATTCCAAGATGGATTTGTTCTACCTTTATAGCCTGTTCTTTAGCTACAATTGCACTTAAGGTCACACTCTGATTTAGCTCTTTCACACAGATTGCTGAAATATTTCTCCATAATAGATATTTTTACTCATAATATGACTAAGTATCCTAAGAGAAAACTCGAAATGATATTAAGCTTTGTTTTTATTGTTTGACAAGGGCTGTTATAATCTCAGAAGAAAAATAATGCACCCCAAAATGTTTTGAGTACAATAAATTATGCAAAGGATTCAGCAGAAACATGCAAAGGCCAGAGAAAGCAAAGCATCTACTGTGAGTGTCCATGTAGGGAACACATGTCACAGAAAAGACCCCAAACTCATTTTAGAGATGATTCCTGCTGCCACTCAGGAACAAAGGATTCAGGCTCATGGGGACTTAGGAGAAAGGAGGTAGCATGTGCATTAAGGACACCATGTCAACTGAATGGAAACTAAGGAGTGTGAGCTGCTCACAGGGAAGAAAGGATGACCTGGTATCAAATTATCACACAGTGCCTCTGATTTTATAACTCAGATTGTACAAACTTCTATCATCCAACAACTGTCATCTTCAAATTCTTTCTATACAGTCATGAATCTATTTTAATGGGATAATCTCTTTGCAGCATATAGTTTTTCAAATATATAGCATAATTAAGGTGTGAGATTGCTTGCGCCTTGTGAAATGCAGCTGTGCTAAAACAAAAAAATTCAACTGCTAGTGAAATCAGTGGTTACCAAAAAAAAAAAAAAAAGAAGAAAAAAACAACCCAAAAAATGAAGAATGCAAATGGCAGCTATTTCAGACAGGGTGATATTCTGTGTCACAGGATCTTGTTGGCAGATAATTACTCTGATAATAGCAGTGCAGAATTTATCCTACAATCAGAACTTTAGCCATCTACTTTAGATCATAATACATGATAATTTACAAATTCAAAACCACTAGAACATGATCTCATTTAAATGTCGCCCTCCAACTCAGCTGTTCCACTCTGTTTTGTATTCCTAGTCTCATTTCTTTACTTGAATAGAAAACAATACATTTTTTAATTGCATTAGCCTTAAGAGCCCGGGAGAAAGTGAGCCAAGTTTTCTTTTCCCTCAACAAGTATTGACAGGCTTATGAACTGTGTGTCAGGTACCAAGAATAAATAAGAATAGTTCCAATGAAGTTCATAATGTCTGATAATTCATAGCCACTGAGGACCCGAATTGGATTACAAATTGCAGAGTCATTTCTTTCCTTAATTATAGCTATGCCACCTCACTGGAAAATGAATTTCTACAGGTGGAGCTTAAAGCCTGATCTTACAGAAAATTTATAAAAGGTCATGATGCATGAAAAGGAGAGGATTTCACTTGGTTTTCACTTCCATCTGAACATTCACTTAGAATATGAATGTTTGTTTTCCAATTTGTACTATGGTAGTAGAATTTTTAAGAATATTCTATTGAAAAAATGAGCTTCAATATTGGAAATCAAACCCTGCATGTGTTTGAGATGCAGCCATGGCTTTCAATTGTTTTCAAATATATCTGTAAGCAGGAATCTCAAAACAGCCTTAAGAAACTCCAAACACTATATACTTCTGTAGACTTAAACTTCCATAAGAAGTTCCCTGACTAATATTAAAACTAGTGGAGTCTGAAAAGATTATTTTTTTTGCTGCAATTGTACAGAACAATTGGAATCTTCAGGGAAAGCAAACACAGCTGCAGCATCTTGAATAAGTGCAGTGATTAAGTGTACTATCACAACTGTGGTAATCCATGTTCAATTTGAACTCAGACTGAAACAAGAGAATTGGAAGGCTGCTGGCATTACCAGAAATAATGTGTGTATTACAGTGGAGAGGACAGAGAGCTTGCTCAAAGGGAGGAATGCAAAGGAAGAACAAAGGAGCTCTGGATTTCTGCTAGAAGGTTCAACATGTAGGAAAAAGACAGCTACAGGAGCTAAAACAATGTGGCAATAACAACTAATGTTTATTACCTAGGAGAAATTTAACCTGGAAAACTAAAAGGTGCTTTAACTCCAGAAAGTAATCTGATTTAAATGTATCATGACTTGACCTCTCTATGATACAGAACAAAACCATTTAGGAGGAAAATACATTCTTGCAATAATTCCAATACATCTTTTCACACCAAATCATTCATGTATATCACTGAAAAAAGAATCTTTCTAAGAGGGGCAAAGTTCTTCCTTTTCTTATTACAGCCACATGTGGGAAGGAACAAGAACAGATGGAAAAAAACCAAAAAAGGTATGCCAACATCACAATTTGCATCATATTTGACACAAAATTTTTGCTTCCTCTCTCATCAGCTGGATCCTTTATTCACTATTCATTCCTTTTATGAACCTAATCATGATGGGCTTAATCAGACAGAAAATAGTATACTTCATCTCAGCTTTAAGTCAGAAAATCAGGAGGTTTCTCTGAGCTCTGCCATTTGTGCTGAGCAATTGCTTTGTCCTTTTATTCTCTAAAATACCCAACCACAAGACAGAGAATGCAAACACCTAGATACAAACTGTGGGGCCAGGAGATAAAAAGCACTTCCTAAGAGTAAAGTACTTTTACTGCTTAAGTTCTTGATTCAAATTCCTGAAATACTCTGAGGTAGCAAGGTCAAATTTTAATTTACTTTAGTAAAATAAAAATTTAAAAGCTGGAACAATTAAAATCATCTGGGTTAAGTGTTCCTAAATTTTTGTTGTGTACTTTAAAAGAAAACTTGTTTTACAATCAGATATATCACTAAAGAAGAACATTCAGCAAAACAAACTTACTGAGGTATTTTATCTGCATTATTAAAACTTTTAACTACTTGTGTATATGAAAGAAATCAAACTTATCAGCAAATTCCAGGGGTTTGTGACAGATTTGACAAAAGGAAAAAAACTGGTAGGGCATGTTAATTTCAGCTTCATTTTTAAAAAGGTATTGGGGAAGAAGAATTGAAAAATCCTTGTGCTAAAGCTCTAAGTCACCCAAGCCAACTTCTTCAAAATGGAAAAAAAAGTTACTTTCAGTATAAATATATCAGATAGAAAAAATAATAACATCCTGAAAATAATACATTTGTAAATATTAATAGCATATTTTAAATAATTATTTTAGGTTAAAAACAGAGAGGAATTCTTTTAGTTTATCAAGCTGAAAGTCTTTGAGCATTTGTAGGGTTTATTTCACTCTGTAAAATGCATTGTTTTGTTCAGTTGTGAAAAGTTGCAGAAAATATTATTTTCTTCTCCAAAATAAAATTCCATTCCTGCTCGGGTCTAGTAATTAGCAATAATTATTTCCATATTAATTGGTGCATACTGCCTTAAAATGTTCTGCTCAAATGTTTATTTTTTATTCGTATCTGATCAGCTGAAACATCCATATGGTTTGCTTTGGAAAGATACACTGAGCTTGTTTTCAAAAATAACATGGGCCACCAGATATTCACTCAGTCAATTTTCAGAAAGCTCTATGAATCAGAAACTGGCATTTCTTAAATTACTGGGTGCCTGACTTAGCACAATCTGTCATTGATTAAAAAACTAAAAAGTGGTGAAATCCCCTTGGTGTTCTTTGGAAGAGACACAGATGGCTCCCATCTCCCTGAATAAGTTTTATTTTGTTTTCCTCCTCTCAAAAGGGAAACTTGGTAACACCGTGACAAAAAACATACTGCACTGAATAAGTTCAGGCATTTTATGAGAAACTGACACATTGTTTTAAAGGAGAATAGAACTTTCTTGGGAACTGAAGTGTTTATAGGATTATAAAATGCCTGGGATGACAGCACAGTATATACCCAGACAATAATAGTGCTGAAATTCTTGAGTCCCTCATGGTTTTCTCCAACAGTTTTCTACAGCTATGATATCTCATACATTCAATAACATAGATGAAAACCAGAGTTCCACGGGACAATCGCTTCCAGCTTCCCAGCTATTTGCTAACAGACATGGAAAAATGTCACAATCTTCAGTTCTATTCTAGCTTCAGGAAAACAAACTGCTGTGGTAGGCATAGCTCCACTTCTATTTCACCATTTAAAACTGCTTTTTAGCATTGTTTTTCTGTAGCTGCTCTTTGTGCTTCCACCCAGTTTCAATCTTCCTTACCCACTCAGTCAATCCCCTTCTCATCTATTATTTACACCTGTACTTTACTCTCCAACCTCTTTCCTCCAAATTTCCCTATCCAAATTCTCTGTGACTTCAGCAGTTTCTGCTCATCCTCATTCTGTGTAGTGAGGGAAGAATTTTCACATGGCTCAAGGGAAGGCAGAAGAGAGCTACCACCTCTGTGTCATCCAAACTGCAGGCAGCTAACAAATGCCAGTCCCACTCAGGGTGGGCTGGACTAGAAACTGCCCTGAAAATTTTTCAACTAGATTGTAAGGGAACTGGATATCAAAGAGAGGGGGGAAAAAAAGAAAAATTTCGTTTTCATGGAAGGTCTACATTTGTGAATCATTGTGGCCTGAAAAGGGCAGGAATGCACAGAGTTTTGTCTGGTTTTCAGATCACAACATGGATTTCCTACAGTAGAACTGCCTGTATGAGCAACTATTAAACTGCATTATCTCAGATATGCAACTGTATTAGCAGCAGCTAAACTAATATTACACTTGGACCTAGTGTAATATTAGTTTAGAGCTAAAGGACTGTTCCAGCTGCAGAAATGCAGTGGTTTAGATACCTGCCATAAAATTAAAACTAACAAAAATCTCACAACACTTCCATGCAGTATGTTCTATATTAGAAATAAAGAGCAGTTCTGGAGAGCTTGGATTAAATGGTGGACATTAACATTTCTAAATCTAGTAAATCTTTTTATGAACAGTAAATCCTAAATAGCAAATCTTTTACATGAACAGCTGTTATAATCATTGGAGCTAGGATTTATACTAGAGTAATTGGACCTAGGTTTAAGGATTTCCTACTTCAATTGTGTTTAACTTCAGTTTGACATTATTCTAATCAACACTGAAGTTAGTAATCAAAACTCATAGCTAGTCATGCATAAGGGTACTCTAGTAATTTAGCAATTTATATATAAAGCTCATTTGTTTAGCCAGCAATAACTTTTCTTATGTATACTCATCTCTACTGTGATCAGTAATCTGGGACCATGGAAAATCTGAGGCATTATTATACAGTAAAGCCTGTCAGAGAATTTAAATTATCCATACCAGGACATTACTGTGTTATTCATTAATACATATTTTGATGAAATTGAGCTAATATCATAAAATGAGATTTTTAAATGGCTTTAACAGGAATATACAAATGGCAAAACTTGAAAAAAAAAGTAGAGGGAGAAAGTTAAATTGGCATTTTAAGCAGCCTTCTCAAAAGAATTTCAAATTTCCTAAGAGATGACCAGCAAACTACCTTTTGTGCACAGAAGAGTCCCACTTAGCAGCTCAGGCCCTGTCATTTGCCCATACTGCTAACCACTATGATATTTACAGATATTTTTCCAAATTCCATCACTTTTCTGTGTTGTTATCTAAATTTCTCATCAGAAAGAATAGCTGAGGCTGTCCTCTTTATTCTGCTGGGGCAGAACTACCCCTGAGGACGCACACAATTAACAACACAAACTCACAGGATTTTTCACTGACCTGCAAGTAATTATTTCAGTGTACACCTAGAAGTTGACTGTAATCCTTCTCCTTTTGTCCTCTAGACAAAGTCATCATCTGTTGGGAGTTTTGGGAGGTGGGATTTGTTACCAGAATTGTTTGCCTTTCTGACTGCTACAGCACATCTTCAAGGAGAACTTTAAGAAGCTGATCATAGCTGTGGCTGAAGGGATGCAGAAATGCCCCTGAGTGCTCTGCAGGACCCTCTGTCAGCAGCCTGAGTGCCATTGCTCTATTGAGGGAATAAGCAGGATGAACTCCACATTGCAGAAGCAGATACATTCCATTAGGAGAGTTCTGTTCTGCTATAATTTTTGAGTGTACACAGCACAACTGCAGTTCTTCATTTCTACCTGGATGAAAACAAACCAAACTAACCAGAATGCAAGTATGTGCTGTTGAAACATTTTGCAGTTTAGTCCATGTATTTAACCATGATTCACTGGGATATTTAAGGAATCAGGTATTTGTGAGCTGTTAGAAGCTTGCTCATTTGTGCCAAATACACTGCAGAACTTCACTGGTCACAGTAAAAAGACCTAAATGAAAGCTACTTTAACAAAAATGAGCAGAGACTAAAGATTGCTCCTTAAAATAATAAATATTATGGAAGAGTGTATGGTTTCGGAAAAAAAAAAGAAAAAACCCCATAAATCTTTACAAATAGAGCAACAGAAAAAAACCAATTTAATGTGGCAGTAGGAAACATGGATTTCCTCTAGTCAGACAGAAGATTGGTGTATATACAGAACTGGGGAGAAACAATACTGAATATACAATAACAATTCAGTAAAAAGATATCTAGAAATAAATACCAAAATATAAAGTATAAAAAACTTAAAAATAGGCAATAGAAATAAAAAATAGAAACCCCACAGTGCCTGTATTTCTAATAGAAACCTGCCTTGTGTTTATCACTGCACTATACACACTGCATTTGAATTGCTATAATTATACATCTGAATATGTATATAATGAAAATGGGGTAATCAGAGGCAAGTACTTTTCCAAAATTTTATAAATAGCAAATTTATAATATATCAACAGATGTGCTGAGAGGTAGCTGGGGTTGTTTTTTTTTTATGAAGTGATGCTGAAAATTAAAATGAAGAATTAATGTATGATTTGTAGTCTTAATTACATTGGCATTGGTTGATTATAATGGCTCTTTTAAAAGATTGACAAGATTTGGAAAAGTTAATGTCCACCATTTAATCCAAGCTCTTCAGAACTGCCCTTTATTTCTAATATAGCACATACTGCATGGAAGTGTTGTGGAATTTTTGTTTGTTTTAATTTCATGGCAAGTATCTAAACCACTGCATTTCTGCAGGTGGAACAGTCCTTAAGCTCACAGAGTTGTGCCTTCTCAAACTCCTGGAATGGTGCTATCCTTCCATGCTGGAAGGGAAGTTTTGCAGACTCTGGCATGCCAATACTTTGGGAATGTAAAAGGAGTCTCTGGGGCTGAGAAGTGACTCAAAGGAGCCCTTGAGTACATCACATCAGACATGTTTTATCTCACAACACTCAAAGTCTGCTAAAGTCATTGCAGCACTTTGTTTGTATGGGAAACTGATTTTTCCTTATTTCCTCTCAAATGTAACCTATGGACTACACCCAGAAAAAAGAAGTGTGAATTCTTTGGTGCTATATTCCCCAGGACAAAACCAAAATGGAATGCATTTTTGGATTCACTGTATTTAAAAAAAAATTCTGCTTCCCTTCATATTTAGAGAGTATTTCATTTTATTCTATTCACAAATACATTCTATATTTTTCCAATTTATAATCTTATCCTGTAGGTACAAATGTTCACATCAATAATTGGCTTGTATGATAAAAATGCGTAATAGTGCTTTTATAGCAGTATTGTAATAGCTTTGGAATTAATGATTAACTCAAGGCTAGAGAACAGCAATTATTCAGCTGGATTTATTTGGAAGGAGCAAAATCTCCCTTAAAATTGCTTTAGCAAAACAATTACTAGAAAAGAGAGAATATTAGAAAGAAGAAGGTAGCCTCAACAAGAATATTGTTTTTAAAGTGCCTTACAAAGAAATTGGTATATTTATCTTACCAAAAGCTTGAGAAGGGATTTAACTACTGTGTGTAATTATCATCATCAGAGGAAAATGCAGGATATTTAATGAAGCAGAGCTTTATGTGAGTCATTTTAATAGATACTTGCAACCTTTCTAAATCTGAAGGGTTAATTAATAGACTAAATCTTCTAATGACTTCAGGCCCCTGCTTCACCTAACCTGTCCTAGTAGAGGGAACCATTCATCTTCCCCCAAGAAAACATAAAATTAAGGTCTTTTCCACCAACACAAATATTCTTTTTTCTATGAAAAGATGAGGTCACCAAATCTTAGGCCAAATATTAGAATCAGTAAAGTTTTATAAATATAAATGATATTATGATTTTTTTATAAATTTAGTTTTTCTTTTCCCTGTCTGAAGTAGCATAGAAAACAACTTGACAACTAATTGACAGTAATTGACAACTTCAGCAAAAAAAAAAAAAAAAAAAAAAAAAAGCACCACTGTAATTAATTTTAAGTTCATCTCAATGGAAATCAGTGACAATTTGTCCACTGGACTATTCATGCATTAGCACACACATTAGTGTGTCTACATTAGTACAATGTAGTTTTGCATCCTGGCCAAAGTCTTTCCCTGTGTGTGTGAGACACAGTGCAGAGCAGAGATGCTCCTTCACTTGCACTTCCCATCTGCAAAGCCTTTCTTGGTCTCCTCATGGAATGACAGCCCCTGGTAGAACTCCTGTCCTAAACACAAGAGAATGCCTAATGAACTTGACAGAAATAACTCCAAATTACACTAAACTGATTTTTCTCACATAAATATGATGCTTAAGCACTCCATAAAGAAGAAAACATGAATCCAAAACATGGGAATTAATTCTGATTTGGAAAGGCACCATATGTAAATGTTGATTACTCTTTGATTATGTTGATTTGGGAGGGGGGTTCATAATGAAGGTAATACATTTTTTACTTAATGTGTGCCACTTTTAAAGGACTGCAGTAAGACAAGTGCAATCAAAACAGCAGATTTAGTTTACTCAGTCAGGAGCTATAAGCACAAATGCTTCTGATTTCCAAACTTGCCACAGTGAATCAGATTAAAGGCCCCATGCTGTGAACAGCAAGGCAAGGACTGTGCTAAAGCATCAAGGCCTCTCAGTCAAAAGGCTGACACTCACCAAGGTTACTGAAACACAATAGAGAATTTTAATTGCAACAGTATTTCAAAGCAAGCCAAGTCAAATACCAGTTTGAGTTCAATGATACCAATACATACAAAATTATATCACACTACATTTCATAGAGCATCCAAAAGTCTTGTAGAACAATGATATGACATTTTGAAAATCCAGGGATTTATTTCATCATAACGTAAGTTTCTGTGAGTTCTTACATTCCTTACAAGTATGAATCTCCTTGATTTCAAGTGGTGGGTTTGGTTCTAAGTCACTTAGGCTCTTCTAAAAATCTTATTTTCTATCAGAAGTTTCTCAAAAACGTTACTCATGCTTTGGATAATTATTTCACCTCAAGAGTTCCTTTTCTTATTTTACAAAAGCATGCTGGATTTGATAGTTGTGAAGAAATTAAGAATCTGGTTATTAAACTTTTGGCAGTTTTTAAACTCCCAGAATTGATTTCCACTAGCATGTTTAAAGTCCTGTTTAACCCTTACAGAAGGTAAATTAATTCCTTTAACAGCTCATTTGTACAGCTCCAAGTAACTCATAAATAGACACTAACAGAAATTTCTAAAAGTTTCAATACAATCCCACTTTACTAAACTATTACTTTGTTGAAAACTACCTTGTGCAAGAAGCGACTTGAATGATTTTGCACAAAAAAAAAAAAAGTTTCAGAGAAGTTCCACCTCTCCTCTCTGCAAAAATATACTTAGGCAGGGAATATGCCAATGGATCTGATCACTTCTTTAGAAATACCCCTCAATTTGGGTCTTCATTTTACCTAACTTGTAGCTTAACAGCTTTGTTATTTATCATGCCTTAATGTAAACACTTCGAAGCTGTTGCTACTCAGTAATGTTCATTATAAATAGTCCCTGTGGGAAACACCAGCTTATTTCATTAAAACTCCTGCCTGCTGTTAATTGCTCTTAGGAAAACATGAACAAATTAACTGTGTTTTAAGAGACAGTGGTGTAAATTTGTACACTTGTGTGCTTAATTGCTGGGGCATAACGATTTTCCTGACAA
Organism: Erithacus rubecula; assembly: GCF_903797595.1. Classification (NCBI taxonomy): domain Eukaryota; kingdom Metazoa; phylum Chordata; class Aves; order Passeriformes; family Muscicapidae; genus Erithacus; species Erithacus rubecula. The sequence goes on from NC_136662.1 coordinate 8,691,022, forward strand.
TCCTCTGCTGTTGCACTCAGTGTATGATAGTTGGCAGCACCAGCCTGTTTTAACCAATACCAATTGATGTTATACAGGTTAAAAAAAGAAAATATGGCTTGAAAACCACAGGGTTCATCATGCCAGCCCAGACACAGTATCATTCCGGGTCATGAGCAATCAATTTTTAAGTTTTAATGAACCTTTTGTGTGAAAGAAATATGCTCATTAGCTGGGATGATTAATGTATATTAAATGAGCAAATTAAAAGTTCCAGAACATTTTTACTATGACAGTTGTAAATATAGAATATGTGACACTTTGAAGGTGAAATCAAGGGATTACCACAATTCAAAGAGACATGTGACTTTGTACAAATTGTAATAACATTCAGTTAAAATAGTGCAAAAGAGCATTTAATTTAAATGTCTTCAACCAGAATGTTAGTAAATATGCTCTATGGAGTAAAAACAGCAACTTGCCCAGGAATGTATAAGCAAAAATAAAATCACCTTTATAAAAAAGATTAAGTAATGCTTGCAACAAATATCTGCCAAAAAATAAAGTTATTTATTATCTTCCTCACAAAAACCTATAGCATTATAAACCATTCCAGATAGTTATCTGAGCTTCATCACACATGCCTAAAGTCCCTTGGAAAGTCTGTGGCTGGAACCCCAAAATGAAAAGGAGTTGAGTTAAGAGTAATATGGGGCATATATTTATATGTCATTAAAGAAATCTTTACCCTCTCTCCTAGGACAACAAACTTGAATTTTTATTTTGTGTATTCAGCATCGTCCTCTGATTTTGGGGGAAAAAGCACTTCAGATTCAGCTAGGCATCTAAAAATTGGCAGTGTGACTGTCATTAACCATCATTAGCCACTTGATCTCAAAAAAGCCAAAAAACCTTCATGGGTAACAATGGAGAGGGATGCTAAAAATGCTGGTGGTTAAGTAAGCCCTATAGAATTGATAATGATTAATTTAATTACACTTTTGTTAACATGCTCAGTCACGAGAATCTCTTTTTTCTCTGCAAAGTCATTTTTTTCCTAATTTGACATTTATCAGAACATAAAATACCACAAAGACCAAAGGACTTAGAAAAAGTTTACCTGATGCTTAAATAATTCTCTGAATTTCCTTGTGTAATCTTCATCAAAATGACAGGATCATGTTAAATACATCCCTGTATGCATAAGGATCTCTTGATTCTGTTAATATGCAAACTCTAGAGTCTGTGACATCCAGCCTTCTACTTGCTGTGTTAAGGAAACCTCAGGCTTTTTGCAGCAGAATGTGGAAAAAGCAAGCCAACAAACAAAAGCAAAACATGTCATTCTTGGTTATATGGTATGTTTGCAGAACAAAAGCTTTTTTGTCTTTTAACATATAGAGGAAACAGAAGTAACTTGAATTGTAGCAGTCAGAGGAGCCCTGTAGGGAGTAGGAAAATGAAAGGAAAACAATTTGGGGTAATTTATATTTTTTTAAAAAATGTATTTTGAGTATCTTGTTTACTTGCTTATTTGCACTTTTTCCCTATTTCCCTTGAAACTGCAACTTTTTAGATGCTAGCAGTACAGATTTAATAATTCATCTGAAGCAAAAATATGACATTTTAGGTCTCCACCAGAGACTGTAGCTTCTACACAAAATTAAAATATTTATCTCAAACCACTGAAAATCTTCTTCTGCTTAATATGAACTCAGCTATTCAAGAGTGTCTGCCACATTCATGATGTGCATAAGCCAGACACTCTGAGCCATCTGTAAAGATCAAATCACAGTTCTAATTGAGAGTTATTGCAGAAGTGTTGCAAAGTCTAGGTGAAATTGGTAGCATTAGTTTAATGGTTGGAATCCACGACCTTAAGGGACTTTTCCAAAGTAAATTATTCCATGATCCTGTGAAAGCCATAAATGTGATGCTATTACTCCAGCCCATGCATAAGTAGCTCAGATTGTAAAGTGCAAAAATCTCTAAACCTTCCTCTCAGAAAACCTTTCCTCTAAATACCATGCTCCCCAATCCTACACCTTAATCGTACCATTGTGAGGAATATGAGAGAGTTTTCTGTAATAACATGGAAATTAATAAAGGCATGGCAAATAGAAACCTACTGTGCAATCTTAGAGACCCTACAAAGACTGAAGAAAACACTCACTGCCACTGCAAAAATTCAACACCATCACCTGACCACAAAGTCAGTGGGGCTTGTATAAATCTTCTCCCTCGCCAACGGAAAAGGAAGTGAATTAATTCCTGAATATGAGCTGCATCAAAAAATCATGATGAACTTGACTCAGCAAGGGTTAAAGGAATGAAGTGAAATTGGTTTATATGTGCTACATAGATTGAAGCAATGCAACCTGACAAGGAAATGCAATTCTCTGGCTTTTTCACTGAATGAACAGGTTCAGTGTATGTTTCACAGCTGCAAGAAAATTAGATAATCTGCAGAAAAAACAAGTTTGGATCAGCTAGAAAGGACATCAAGGACAATATTCATACTGCATTTTAATGATAAACAGTCTGGAAATGTCAATGGTTTTTGTGTCAAAGAAAAACTACAAGAAATAAGAACATACAACAGAATTTCCAGGTCAGTGAAAAACCAAAACCTGGAAAAACACCAATGTACATTTTAAAATTCATCAGCACATTTGGGGTAATATGTAGCCCAAGGAGATTTCTAGGATGATTCTATAACTGTACAATTTGGAAGGTACTCTTATTGTTTGGATTTCCAGAAAGAGCAAAATGAAATAATAAGTTTCCCACAGATCTTGTTATTTGGAAGCTGAGTTATCAGAGAACAGGTCCAGAAAGTGAGACTGGAAGTGTTGGGACAGGTTTTGCTGGTGGAGGTGGTGCAGTATTGTAGACTCCTGCACTGGGGAGCAGTGACAGGTATCCACAGAGAAGGGTTCAGCTGGTCTGGAAAATCACCATGTCTGGATTCTGACCACAGCTGCTAACTTGTTCCAAAAACAAAAATGGCTAGCATTTTGGAAAAGGTCATACAAGATCTGCCAGGACAGAACTGCAACCTTAGTACATAAGAAATAGAATTTTTTTAGGATTTTGTAATGCCTAGGGTTTTGTACTGTCTTGCATTTTTTAAACTTACAGTCAAAAATAGACTAAAAACTTGCAAATCTGCAGTCCTTTGGGATTGCATTTCAAAATTCACTACAGTAAGTGCTGAACCACTCAAGTGTGAATAATGAAATAAAAATCAATAGTTTCTTTGGATCTAGGGTAATTTAAAGATTAGGTTGACCAGAAGGGCAACCAAATCTCCTTTTTTTTGAAGCCAGAAAATAGGCTTAATGTGCCTTACTACCTGGTAGAAAGATTACCTCAACATCAACCACGCCAAAACCTATCTGGAATGCAAAAACAATAAAAAGGGGCATATTTACTAAAACAGATACTACTTATCTTGAGCTGACAGGTTAAAGGAGAAAATAGAACCTACATAGTATATTTGACAGTGACTTATGGTAGGATATTTTTTTGACATCAGTTCTTCACACCATTTTCACACCATCAATGTAGCAGTTACATCACTTTTAATTGAAATGCATTTTTTTTCAAGTCTTTGAAAAGTTGTTGAAAGTTGGAGGGTGTTTTTTAATGTAACGTTGTAGAACATAAGGAAAATAAATTAATTTCCCTTAGATTCCAAGCATATTGAAATAACACATTATTAATATTACTGGATCTTTCATAAAACTTAAGAAAAAAAATAAAATTGTACATTTGAGCACCTGCAGTAAGTTCCAAAATACTAGAATTAAGGAGTAATATATTTTTTGCTACTGTCATTATTCATTCTAATATCAGTAGTATTCCGTGTGAGCTCAGCTAGACCAGAGCCATCAGTGTTAAAAATCTTGTTACAGGTTCCTGAACAGATTACAAGAGGCAACAAACGCAAATTATTCTTCAATTTTCAACTATTTGTTATAATAAATAACATTAAGAATCTCACATCAGCTTCTTACCAGTTTCAAGAAGTAGATTTGATCAAACACACAAACATAAATGATTGTATCATAATTCCATATACCCTGGGGCTACAAAACAAGGTTTTCTTTCTTACATTAATTATAGAATTAATTAATTCTGCAATTAATTCCTGCAAACACACTATTGCAAATCAGAATGTTTGGTCTTCTTTGTTAGACTATGAATGACCAAAAAATTCCCTCAACAAACAAGGACAAGGAGAGCAGAATTAATCTGGCCTTGAGTTTTATAATTTAACAGGAAAACATACTAGAACTCATATGCTTGTAATTCCTGGTTTTGTCAAAGAACATCAGGCATGGAGAGACTAATTTTAACTCAAGTTTCCAAAGACAGGCTGTGCAAGGCACCTACAGATGCTGCCCCATTTTCCAGGCAGTCTTAGTTTGGTCAGGCGAGAAATCCAAATCCATGAATGGTTTTTGCAGTCACAGGCTTTCCACAATAGAAACCAACGTTTAGTTTCCACCAAAATAAAGTGCTCTGAGAGGGAACATGGCTTTGTATTTCTAAAGTAATCCACTTGTATTGAAATTTATTGAACAAAAAATATTTAAAGAGAAGGTACCTGACTCGTAAACTACTAGGGAAAGACAAATATACTAAATGCCCTGCAACTAGAAAAATAAATCAATCAATTTTTAATTGACATACTAATTAGGTGAATGTATAAAGCCAGACACAATCCTTTAACTATGTTTATTTAATGTATTCATTTTAACTGTTACTTTAATGTTCAATGGCTGCAAAAAGCCCCAAACCCAGAATTTCTCTAATAAAAAAACCACAAAATCTCTCTTTAGGCAGAACTTTTCACTGATTCAGATTTGTTCCAGAATAGATGGCACAAAGTAAGCTCAGAATGTTTAAGAATCTTACATATAGCCTATGCTCTGCTTTTACTGAAAAGTGAGTCTAATTTTTTTTTGTTGTTGTTAATTACATTAACTAAAAGTAGTTTACCCTCTGCTATTGTATAATTTAGTTGAACTGCACTAACAAAGAAGCACATGCTTACTCAAGGACACTGCACTGAGAGAAAACACAACATCCACATCTCAGTGAAAGCAGAGTAATTTCCTGTAGTTCACATGGGCCTATCTGTGATTAGGCTTAGGCAGCCAAGACTCAACTCTGATGTACTGACATTCATGGCAACTTCTCACTGCCTGCTCCTTGTAACTTGTCAGAATACAGGGCATGCTTAATGACTTCAGTTAAAAAATCAATCACTTTCTCTGATGCATGTCACACATTTGTTGTCATAAAGCATTGGTAAGTGTCACAGGAAGAGATATGCCTCCCAGAAAACTAGTGAAGCCTAAAAGAAGCTGAAAGCAGAAATTAATCAAACACTGAGGCACACTTTACTGGGACAGGTTAAACTCTGGTGGGTCTCTCATTCAAGATATTGCTGTATCTATTGAAGTTTGTGATTAAAATGTTTTGGTGATATCATGCAGTCTGAAATAAAAAACAAAAAGTCTTGCATAAGATACAGCAGGCTAGGAGCTTGTCAGAGTATCAGTTGAAACAGCAGGTTCCAAGTCATTAAATCTCAGTTTATATTATGCTCCAGAGATTTCTAAAGTAGCAGAAGGTTGTGCATTACTGTGTAGGCAAAATAGGAAAGACAGATGTTGAACTGACCTCTTCTCACTGCAATCTAGCCCACTATACTAACAACTGCACTAGTGATGTCTCTAAAGGTGCACAGTGAACACCACAAGAATAAAAATGAATAGTGAATTCACAAAGATAATATAACCTGATTCACATTGCAAAAAGTGTCAACATCTTTGTGGGAAAATTTTTGGGGGTCAGTTAATAATGACAAAAATCACTCTCTAACATAACCAGATTATTTCTGACCAATCCTAAACAAGAAAAGAGAAAACAGAAGAGATGCTGATATTCTAATTTAAATTATCTGGGAAAGTTTAAGTGAGGGAGCTTCAATACTGAGAGGCAGAAAGAAACATCATAAAAATGTGCAACTCTGCTGCAATTACCGTAAGCATAATTAATGTAGTTTGAAACTTCTAGTGTCTGCAGGAATTTGAGAAGCCAAAACAGAAAAGCAGTTTAATTTTTAATGGTTAGTATTATGTTATGCTTTTAGGGTTGACTGGGCATGCATTTAGTGCTGTCATTATAAAATAATTAAATTGGAACTTAAGAAGAACAAGGGATTCTGACTTCCAAATTAAATGGCAGGAAGAAAACGATGGATAAACAGGTCACACTGAGAAATACTGAAGGAACTTACACAGCTTCAGTGCCATCAGTATCCAGCAGCTTAGAAAGGCTGAGCAGTCTATTGCTGTCCACTGATATTTCTGTTTCTAGCTGCCATTCCTCAAGAAAGATGAATAACTACTAAACACTAGTGGTGAGCAATAAACTCTTCTCTCCCCTTGGCATACTCCTGGCCAGTTAAGGGTGATGATACAACTCTTTACAAACCTCCCCATAACCAAAACAATAGTTTGCACTCTTCCAGAGCATTCAATGCACATGTATTTACACCCTTTGTCATGGTAGACATGTTTTGTAAAAAGCACTTATACTGGGACAATTGTTTCATAATGAGAAGATTTTTATTGTGTATTTATTTCTCTAATTGATAGTAAAGGCATCCAGACAAATCTTGGACAAAACCCTTGCTACTATTTCTATGCAGCTATAAAAAAAATTGTTGATGAGATTCTCTTTAACATCTGTACCAGCCACAGAGACAGTCAGCTTGCTAGATTTTGTATTAATTGTTTGTCTTTGTCATTTCAGAGGGAGGTGAAATATCAATCCTGATGTGTTCCTTTAAACCACTGTCATGATCCAGAATAGAAATACCCATGCAATTGGGAATTGTGTGAGGAAATGTTTGCTACATATGACAAACTCATAGTGCTGTTTTAACAATGTTAGAGTGAATTTGTCTGCTAAATGAGAGCGCCTTTCAGTATTAAAATGACTACTTACCACTTACAAAAATAGACATATACTTATTTCCATTTCAGAAGAATAGCAGTTCTATAGCAATTTGTTCATTTGAGAGTTTAATAGAGACAAATATTAATTTTTTCCTTGAACTCCACTTATAAAAAAACATACAACTTGTACCTAGTAACTTTGTTTCACATAAATTAATTATCTGCATAGAACAATAGAATTTTGATTTTTCTTAATTTCAATTTCAAAAAAAACACCTATTGTTAATTTTTCAGAACGACTTGCAAAACAAAGCCCTTTATTAATAGTGAGGACAAAGTTAACTATGCATCATGTGACTTGACATGAATAATTACTATTTGCATGATGAAAACTGCATCAAGAATCACCCCATAGTTATAGTATCTCCCTCCATCTTTGCTTCCATTTGTTTCATTTATTTTTGCACTTATACTTGAGAATGAACATTAAATAAGACAAGCCAGGAAAAAGAAAGAAATGAACTTAAGGTTAACAAGAGCAATTTAATTCAAGAATGGAATGGTGGTGATTGACAAAAAAGAAGATATATTGCTTTACTTTATCTTGTTTCAGAAGATCAGTGCAAAGGAAGGAGATTTCTGAGGAGGGAACAACCTACATTGTCACAGGCTTCAGCTTAAACCATGGCAATGGTTTAGGCTTGCAATTGCAAATAAATTACAGTCATTAAGGCTCAGATTTTGAAAAGGAAGCAATAACTGCTTATACCATGTCTTGGAAATACTCTGAACAAACAAAAAACTCCAGCAATATGTGGAGGTGAATATACAGAAAAGTAAAAGATGGATTTTGTACTCAAGTTGTTTAAAAGATTGTTCCTAAGTGCTTCTAAAACAAAGCAGTGATGACATAGTAGCAAATTAAGAAAACATTTAAGTGCTGTGGCTTGCAGGAAAATTACTGAAGAAACAGAATCCCTTTCCCACTTGAAAGAGAAATTCCTGCAGTTCTGCAGCTCAGTTGGTGTTCTAATTACACTTTGGCACAGTCTTTCACAGTCAGTGCCCAGTATATGCTCAGTTACAGAGTAGCATGATTAGCTCTTCTGAGTGTGAAAATTTGCAATAATGTTGGTATTTAGATGTCTTGATCAGAACCAAAATTTAAGTTAACACCACTGCAAGATTTGCTGAATATCTCAATTTGTCTTGCAATCATCATCAGACAGAAAAATACTATTTAAGTACTCTCTAGTGACAGCCTGTTTCTCTACTGCAGAAAAACAATAGTGTAGCATCCACTGGTTTAATTTTCACTAAAAAAAGAGAACACACTTATATTAAGAAACTCCACTTTCTTTAAATGGACTGGAAAAATAACTTTTAAAACTAAACTTAGTGTTTTAGAGGACAAAGTATTCCGGTTCCAGATATGCTTAATGGCAACCGTGAAGTATGGATCAATAAAATACAGTAACTGTCCATCAAAAATATAAAGATAAACCTAAAAGCTGTGCAGTGAAGCATGGAAAGACCTATCTTTTCTTCTTGAATGTCACAGAGAAAAATAAATACTTCAAAACAGTAGAACAAATGGTTGAGGTTATGTAAGAGACTGACAAAACCAAAAATTGAATTGTCTTGTGTATGCTACTAAGAAAAGATATGAAGATCCATTTAGAATTAGCTACATATTAGCATATGACATATTAGGAGCTGGTGAATGTACAAAGATTAATACAGATAAGGAAAAAAAAAAAATAGGCTTCAAAACATGCCCACACTGATTTTTTATAAAATACAGGAGCACCTTGAACAGCTCAATTTCAAATGGATCATGGGGTGGATTAGTTAGAAAAAGCTTGCCTTTGATCCTGTTCCTTAAGAGCTGATTAAGGGAAAAAAACAACAAACACCAGTTTGGGCTAGCAGTTTTGCATGCCCACAGAGAGACAACCCACTTGAACAAACTAGACAATCAACTATGTGCAACTTCAAGAAATTGCCCACAGGCAAGCAGGGACTAATAGGGTAATATTATCTGCACATGTTGTAAACTTGTAAATAGCTGAGATGTCCCAATTTTCACAGGTTTATATTTTTAATAGGGTAGTGGATGAATTCCTGCACCATGGATAGCATTTTCAACTCTTGCAGTGCTATAGTGGAATATGATGTATTCAGAGAAATGTAAATAACTGAAATTACCCAGCTATGTCTTATTTCTCCTAATAGTTATATATTTTAATGTAAAATGGGGAGAAATAAAGAAAAACCTAATGTAAGATCTTGTTTGGGTCTTATTTTATCCCATGCTTTGTAACTTTAACAAATTCCATCCCCTCATCACCTTTTTAGAAGAAAAAAAAATTTTACAAAACACCAAACTTTGCATTTGCTGTATTGGACATGCAGCAACAAAAATCACAGACCTAAACAATGTAGGAATAAGAACATCACCTAGATACAAATCAAGTGTATATTCTAAATTGATCACTTTACTCTGTCCTAAACTAAAACGTTTGCAAGTTGATTTCTTTTCTTCTCAGTCCTGGTCAGGTTTGGGCTGTTTAATCACCATAATTTAGGAGAAACTGAAAGAGACATCTTAATGAGGAATTTGGCTGCTTGCCAAGAAATCAATCAGGTGATGTTTTGCAAAGTCTATCACTAACCTCATTAAACTAGTGAAGATTGAAGCTGTGACTTTCTCAGTTCATTCCCTTGAGGCTGCACTGAAGTCTCTCAGTGAGGAGCACTGAGTGCATCCTCAGATGTGCAGACTGGACACTGCCTTGGGCCACAGATACATGGGGCACATCTCATATGGTCACAGAGATGGAAATGGCTATAGGGGTAAGGACATTTTTTATTTGCTGCAGTTTGTTATGTAAAAATGGAGGGAACTTAAGCCAATGTCAGCTTCACCTTCCAGGCTCCCAGTGTTTATCTGGCTCCCAGTTACTACCATGGGGATTCATCCTAATGACAAGCAAGCTGCTGGGAGGTGCTCTGAGGTACAACAAGTAGCAAACAGACTGGCAGAAGCCTTTGTTTAAAGCACAGGTGTTCTAGAAGATAAGAAAGCCCAAAGGAAGTGATAAGAAGGAAAGTGATGCATGTAGCACATTGCAGCCGTGTTCTGCTCACCTGGCTGCCAGAAGCAGGCTCATAAAAAGCTTGCTACTCCCTCTCCCTGTCTCAGAGCTGGTGCCATTCTCTGATCCCCTCCTGTTCTGTCCCACACGATCACATAGATATGAATTCACTTTAAAATGTCACACACAGTGCCACAATTCCAATAGGAATAATAGAATTTATTTTCTAATAACAGCATTAAACTTAAAAACTACAGATGGAATTGCCAAAAAAATTGGTATATACTTACAAAATTCCAAAGACCAACTTTCTTAAACTGTATAAAACCAAATGCTTGCTATAATTATTGCAACTCTCCAAACTAAGAGTTTTTTCAATATATATGTTATAAAATATTTGTCTGCTCACCAGCTCTTAATCATCTGAAAAAGTTCCCTAACCTCTAGATTCTTAATAAATTCCAAGTTAGTGGGATTTGATTAAAGACTTTCTAGCATGAAAAAGTTTCTTTTTTTGCAATTGTTACATTTGTTCAATATGACATCCACTCGCATGCTGCAGTCCAGCATAAGATTCAAGTTCTATTTAAAACATACTTAATCCCACAGGCCTCTTCTTTGCATAAATCAGCTTGTTCTCCACATCTCACAACACTAAATAATGACTGAACAATGTTATCAAGAGTTGGAATTAGACATTAATTCACTCAATGGAAGCATCTAAACAGCAGTCTGAGAAATATTACCATATTACCAACCTATGACATATACAATATATCATGAAAATATGATATTGAAAATTTAAAGGTTTCAAGTATATACACCCTGTTGAACTCAATGTTCAGAGAAGTACTCTTAAAAAGTAGTAAAATAGTTTGGTCTTTGATATGAACATTTCCTCCTTGGGAGAACTGTTGTTTTTAATTAGACTGGAACACACAGGCATTTATTTAGATTTATTTACATTTATTTTAGAAGGATCACATTTTACCATAAAGAAACACTATAAAAGAGAATCATCATTGTTAATCCTACACAATGAAATTACAGAAATTAAAGGAAAGTATAATCTGACAGTTTCATGCTTTGCTGTTTAATGGGTCTAACTTAACCTGGTCAGTTCTGACCAGTCCAGTTGTGATACAGTATTTCACAAATGAAGGATGTAGGCATAAGTTAGTCCCCAAACCCTTCCCCACAGTGATAAAAGAGGAGCTAAGGAGAAGGATAAAACTTAATTTCCTCAGCAAACATTCTCCAGGAGATCTTCAAGAGAAAAGCTGCAATTTGAGGCGTAGTCATAAGCATTAAAAATGAGTGGGGAGGTACATGTTATTGACTCTTTCTTAGCAGTTACTCAGTACTAATCGACATACTTTGTTTTCTTGTTCAAAATCAATATGGTAGGACAACTCTGCATTATTTTTAATTAGCTAAACAGTATGATTTTTAAAAGTCACAATTTCTCTTTCAAATAAAGATGCAATAACTCAGAAGTAACAACACAAAAACGTTCAATACATAACTGCAGCTATGTTATTAAAGATATCTGGATTATTTGGAGTCAGATATGTTTACCAGAGCTGAGGTAGAGAGGGTCATGGGCTGAGGTTTACCACCCAATGAAGCTAAAAACAACTCTCATAGATTTCACAGAAATACAAATAAAACTATAGTGAAAATTACTCTACAATACCATCCAGAACAGTGTGGATCCCACTGACCTTACTGGCATTGATATTGCTATAATATTTTTTTAAACAATTATTTTATCTGTAGTGGTGCTCCAAATTTGAGTCACAGGACATACTGCATTAGAAGAGGATAAGTGAAAAAACAACAGGGCAAGGTTCAAGAAAAGCAGTCATGGAAATATTTACATGAAAAGTCTGAGTCCAGTTCCCAAATTATCCTAGAATCTCCACTGGGATTTCATTTAACACTGAATTTACTCATACCAGAAATAAATACCAGCTTCTCATTGTATAGGTCTCCAAAGACCTGAATGCAACTCAGTTTCAGTAGCATTGCTCAGCAGCTTTTCACATATATGCCTAGCTTGAATTAATTTTCATAAGCTGTTTCTAGTTTGAATTCATTTTCATAATGCTGTTCCAAGGGATCTGAAAGGATTAGACATGCTTAGAAACATTTCTAAAACGTTAATTTCCTGGGTTTGGTTCCTCTAATTTTTCACTATACCACCACTGCACCACTATTCAGGGAAAAAATTCAACAGATTTAAACAATTCCTCAACCTCTCCCTCGCTCCTTTTTCTTTATCCCATCATTATGGTTAAGGCATCCTCAAGAACCACATGCCAGGAAGATGAACATCTTGGGTCAAAAGTAAAAAAATAATCTGGACTTCTTATATCACAGTTAGTTATCAAAGTATCATGTTTACCACATCAAGACAGGAAAACTTGGTTTCCTTGGGACAAATTTCAGGTTTTCTATCAATCTCAAGAGGGTGAAAAGTGAGACCCTTACCAACAAAGAAGGGAACATTTAGAAAAGATGCATACTGGGGGCTGCTCCTAGTGTGAAGGATGAGTCCAGTCTGACCTTGATGTACAGGCTTGTTTTCTCTGGAAATCAGAATGTATGTGCAAGAGGGGAGGAGGTGGAGACCATGAACAGGTAGGGATCAAGTGTTCTGGATTGCATCAGCTCTTGAAGTGCCACAGAGAGTTCAGGGTCTCAGAAGCCACGTAGCACTGTGAAGTTTCCCAGTCTGAGAAGTGTCCCCAATCAGCTCTCAGACAGAAGATGGTGATCTGGTACCTCTCTGCAAGGCATGAGGTCACCTTTGTCTGCTCAAGGAGCTGATGTGCCTCCCAGTGCATCTAAAAGTGAATTTTTACAACACCCCACATACCAGTGACTATCTATTTTAGGAATGTCTCAATGGAAATGAGGAAGACTGAGAGAAAGGGACCACAGAAAGACACAAATGTGATGTGATTATACTAGAGAGCCAAGCAGTGATCTCTCCTGCTGAACCACCACCACTGCCAAGCTTTTGGTAAATGCTAAAGCAGAGTAGATTTGGAACACAGGACAGAACTTCCACTAATGGAAGCTGGAAGTGCAGCAGTGGCCAGAAGAGAAGATACAGTCTTTGCTGGAAAAAAGCATGTAGTAATCATTGAAATGGTGGTCTATGAAAGTAGTTAGTAACTCACAGGAAAACTCATCTAAATACGTGAAAGATTTTCTGATGAAAAAGCCCTGTCCTATCTATATATTACATTTTTACTCCTCCTGTACTAGTTTTTTTTTTTTTTTCAAAACAGGTAATTTGTCTTTTCACAGATACAGAGGATATTTTGTAAGATTTCAGATCACTTCCCATCAGACATAAGCTTTATTTCCTAAAATAAGCACAACCAGAGAAACAGGTGATTTAGGAAACAAATCAGAGCCAGTGCAATTACAGCAAGACTTGACTTGCCTTCAGAATGTAACCTTGATGTCTGCAAATCAGATTCTAATTTAAGTCCCAGTAGGAAACTTAAGAATTAGAATGCTTATCACTACCATGGTGTTCTGTGTTATTGCATTTGGATTTTGACATGCAGCATCAGAGTATAACTGGGTGAAAGAGTATAAATATATTAACCACCTGCCTACCTTTATTTTACTTTTTGCAAATTCCTGTACATCTCAAACTTTACCCATGTAAATACACTGAAATCAAAGGGACTATAAGGTGATAAAGGTTAAGCAGATGCTAATATGATTTACAAAATCTGAGCCTTAAAAATCAAATGGTTTCAAATAAGGAGTAAATTCAGCCACCTCTGATATCTATCTCCTCTGGGTTCTTTAAATTTTCTTTACTTTCACAATCTGCTTTTTGTAGCAGAACCCAGTTCTACAGACTTTAGCCTTATTTTCTTTATACAATCCTGTTAATTTAAAAAAAGGTTAACTCAATATTACACATAGAGAATCACAGTTGAATGTGATTAATTTCTGTAACTGCCAAAGCAGCTGCTATGCATAGTGTATATGTCTGAGCAGTCATATCTTAATTTAACAAAGAACACACAGCCCTGTGCAAGACAGCTATTCATCACCTTGATGAACGACTGCCAAATGGAAGTGAAGTACCTGGTGGCCTCTCAGTGTCCAACACCCACAATCTGCCTCATCAGCAGTCTGCAGTCAGTGCTACCACCAGAGAGCAAGCTGGGCATGCTGGACATGTCATCCTTCCCCTGTACAATCCCCAGGCCCAGCCAATGACCCCTCACCATCAATACCAAGCCATTTTTAGGCAAACTTTTCTCCAAGTAGATGACCCTGCTACCTGAACCTTAATAAAAACCCAGCTCTAATCACTTATCCACAGTTAGTGATACTTCCCCATCTCAACCTAAAAGGCTGTTTTCAAGTGGCACATGCAGTTCGCAGATTAGTGTTAAGAGCCTCTTTCTGAATGCACACCTTATTCTAGCTCATTTGTATTTGCAGTTCATGTGTTATGATTGATTTTATATATAATGTTTATACATTAAACCTACTCCAGACATTCTTTCTAGTAATAAAAATTATCCTTTACCAGCACTTTTGGAACTGCAGCAATAACCCCAATCTCTTGTTCCCTTTACTGTGTCACACTCAGCCTCTGAAGTCACTGATCTATGTGCTGGGGCTACCTGTCAGCATCAGTCCTATGCTGAGCCTGGCAGCACCTTTGGAATCCCATCTATGGCTCACTCTCAATTACATCCATATCCCATGCACTGCCCTGCACTGCTTTACACCAGCACTTCCTTACTTCACTTCATCTGTCACTACCATGAATTAAAACATGCATCTCAGCATTTTTATCTCTGCTGATGCAGCTTCAACCTTTCAAGTAGAATTAATTTTGACCCACCCTGTAAAAGCAGCGTAGAAAATTAATAAACTAATCTAAATTATTTTCTAACTTAAGCAAACTGTGTTTTATTATGGGAGATGAGAAAATTAAACTCTCTTTTACTTTCATTTGAGAGACAGCATCCTACAGAATACTCACATACTGCTCTGACACTTCCAAAAAGAACACCATTTCAACCTGCTTGTTCTGTTGCTTTTCTAGAAATCAAAGTTATTCCAGTCAGAGAGGGAGCATATGCTGTCACAGTACATCTGAAAATAGTGTGTACATTGGCCAGCACTGAAAAGAGTGAGAGCTGAAATGCAGTAGACATGTTCCACTGCAAAAACTCCTTGAAGCCATTTGCCAAGGAAGTCTGAAAGCCTTTCCTTGCCTTCCTGGAAGATTCTTACAATTGCACCAGCAGGCATACTGCTCCTGAAGTTTGCAGACACAGCTGGCCTGGCTTTTGGAACTATTGGAACTATTTGGAACTTTTGCAACTATTCAATACCTTATCATGGTTCTCAGTGCAAGTGCCTGTGCTTTCTAGTGGGAGCCAGCCCTGGAATCACAGTGGATGCATTTCCCTCCTAGTAATGTCTCCCCCCAGTATCCTTAGAGTATAGATGAGTACATTTGATAGATATATATTGTCACCATTTTCTCAGTTTGAGGGTGATCTCTCCTGTACCCACACCAAACTTTTATTCTCTTTATATTTGAAGTAGAGGGACAGGCTGAGCCTCTAGTAACAACACATGACTAAAAATTATATGTGGGTTTTATGATTCAAATCTAATATAAAGACATCCTAGATTTAGATTCACTTTTTAGAATAGGCACAAATCTTACAAATATACATGACCACGAGGACATTGGTGAAGTTTTTCTACTATGTCATCTTAGAGTCTGTCACTTTGAATGACTATAAAATTAATTATTTTTAAAAATGCTGACTATATACTTTCATCTAGTATATAATTTAATTACCATATCTGGTATGAAAATACATCTAGAGAGCTGCAGAATAAGCAAAACATAATATGAAACCTGAATTAAAGTAAAACTCTCTTGTGGAGTAATACGTGTCTTTTCTTTTTAATATGATGGAGAAAAAATAGGGTTGACATGATGGTGTTTTAAAATCAGAAACATCAACGCTGCATTATAAATTTTTCTATCTCTCTTTGTACTTTATATTCATGTAGCCTTAAACACTTGTGATTTCTCATCTCCAGGCATTCTAAGCATGCTTGAGAACCAGAATAAATGCAAACTCAGAAGCCTTCTTAACCTTAAGATGAAGGAAATTCCATTAAATTCCTCATGACATTCTCTATTGTCATTTCAGCACATTTATGATAAGAATATGGAGCTGCCTGTTTTCAATGACTCTTCAACCTGCTATCTACTGGCTTGCCTATCTTTTTAATAGTGCTTTGTATTTCAGAGGATAATACTGATAGGTTCTGAAATGAAACTATCTCAGTTTCAAAAAAATATCCTCAGACATTAATTTTAAATATGAAGTAGAGCTATCTGTGTTTAACTTAAAATTGATTTATGGGGTTGGATTTAATGTGCTAATTTATCACATTAAAGTGAATTTATAAGCTGTGAATCTTCTTTTCAGAGCACCTTGTTTCTATTTCTTCATGAAAATATTTCCTCTGTCATTTATCTGGATATGAACACTATGTGACGATAAATTACACACCACAAGTTTCCACATACCATCACACTCCTCACCTTCTGATACAGAAAGCTCTCTTAAAATTAAATTAACAGAAATACATGTTAACATGTTAAGAAATAAAGCAGGAACATGGTTTATGGGATTATGCTAAACAGTGTAACAAATTAGAGGACCCCAAATATGAGTATTTGAGTATGCATTTCATAATCAACAAGATAACCAAATAATTTTCAAAATAGGAAGTCTACTCTTTATTATTTAGGGTAAATGTCTGGAAGCAGTTACTTGATTTTGGGTACCAAAACCAAAATAAAAATCAATATTGTTTAATTTTATTTAATTGGTTCATTTCCAAGGTAATTATGAACTAAGGGATACAGACAAGCATCCACCTAACTGTCCCTGCTTTCTGCCTGTAAATATTTTCCCCACGCGGAACAAAAAGCAGGGAAAGGAGTAGCAGGTCAGTTATAGCTGAAAAATGTTGCCCTACTTCAGCGTAATTAAAGTAGCTAAAATAAAAGAACACAACATGAAAACACAGCAATATGTGATATTAAAATAGAAAAGGAGATTAAAGGCTGCAATGAATTCCACTTGATCTAGATGTGTGCAAATAATCAGGATATATGACATGATACAGATATTGTATCCTACCATACACAATGCGGTCTAAGAAGCCAGGACAGGTATATAACACTATTTTTTTAGGGTAAAAAATATATAACTCTTGGAAACAAAGAAATATAACAGCTGAAAATTCTGCAACTAACACTCCAACTCTACACTGAAGAATTATAGTTTAAAATTTAAAATAACTCAGTCAACCCAATTAGACTATGCTCCACCATGTGCATAAGCCCAGAGCCTCTAACATATATTTTTGATTTGAAAATGCTGTCTCTAATCATTTGACACCAATATTTCATAAGTTTCTTGGCTGCCAGCAACCACATCCATCTGTTATGCTGGCAGTGTGCTCAATCACAAGGTGTGTTGGATCTCTTCATTTTAGGCACCATTGCCAGAGAAATATAAAACCCTTTGGACTGAGTGCAAATGCATTCAGAAAGCACCAGCTAAAGGCTTTTTGGATGGATCAACAAACTTTGAGCAGAAAATAAAGTACAAAGGAAAGAAAGTAATAGATCTAAAGACTGTAATAGCTCTAACAGAAGTCTTACCTTTTCTTGAAGGAGTGAGTAAACTTTGAAAAGAGTCATTACCAACCAACAAGTATCATGCTAAGTGATACGTCCCAAGAGACACACATTGAAAGTAATAGCACCATTTTCTATTTCTTCCACAGAGTTTAAAGACCACTTTCTGATTTCTCTTTCACATATGTGCACATATAAATACACAAGCATTTACTAAACATATACATATGTATAGCAAATATTATTCACACATAACAAAGATGTGCATGTTATATATACATATGTATATGTATTTACACATAATTTTTACTGACAAGCTCTCTGTGGTTCATTACAGCTACTAAGGAGCAAAATCTACTTTGCTGTGAAGTCTTTTTGTTTTTCCCTGGGGGAGGAGGCAGTCACTACATGCTTCTGCATAGCAAACACATTTTCCTGCACAGTTACAAGGAGGAAAAGCCACACAAGAGAGTATGGCTAATCCATTAAGACAAGTTCTGTACATTCTAGAAAACCACTGCAGCTCCAACCTTGCTTCATTTTGAAGGAGAATTAGGAAAATGTCTTTACTTGGGCAAGTTTTTACAGCCATCATTTTCTTGCTACTGACTACTAGATTGATTCAGAAGGATTAATGCATGGAAATCTCACTGGAATTTGTGCTTTTGTTTTTTTTTTCTCTGCAACTATCAAGAGATAATATAATTTCTCAGCTATAAAATGTGGTACCTGCAGACCAAATAATTTTCAAATTATTTCCATTTATTCCACCAAACTCATTCAGCTGTGTCACTCCTCAACACCTCAGTAAAACAGACTAAGAGACGATTTTGGAAAAATGTTCCTAAATTTTAGTTTCCTTTTTATCTGCACAGTCAGCCCCCCAAAAAGAGTAAATTCACAGGCACAAAGCTCATTATTTTTAAAATCACTTTCAGGTACTTGGGCTTTTTTTCCAGAAAAGTGATGACTGTGCATATCAGGAGAGCAAAGGAGCAGCATTAGAACCCCTGCACTCAGCTCAGGAAGTGCTTTTCATTACCAGCTGTCACCAAGGGCTCAGCCCTGTGGGAAGAATCCTGTTCTGCCTGCTGCAATTCTCTCTCAGCTGTTTGCCCAGGGGCTGCACCAAGGAGCATCCTCATGCCAGCAACATTACAGTCTCCAGCAAGAACTGATCCAATCTGGCAAAAATGGGATTTGTCTCTGCTGACTGTGACCAGAACAGATGAAAGCATCAAGGTCCCTACACAGTCAATGGCTAAAGTGCCACTCCACAGTAGCTAACTGCAACTACAGCACCAAATGGATGTTCAGATACAAACTCGCCAAGGATTAGGAGATTTTTTAGCAATCAAAAGTGCTTCATGGTATCAGCTACAGAAATGTTGGAGGAAACTACAATATATAGTATTAGATGTCAAAAAATGACAGTAAAATGTGAAAATATTGATCAAACCAGAAGAAAAATAAAGGTCTGCAGTATAACAGACTACTTTAACTAAAGTAGTGAAACAGTAATACATATTTCATTTTCAGTTCTATTTTCATAAGAGCAATTCTGCGATGTTTCAATCAATTACTGATACTTTGTTATTTCTACTTATTTGAGGTATGTGCCACAGAACCTTCACTCAAGAAGCACAAAGTATGAAAACTTCAGTTTACTTACCACAGAATAGTTCTTCATCTATAGCTTGGTTTGTTGATTGCTGTCATTGTGAACTTCAAATTATATGGGTCTCTTCTTAATCTGGAGGAAGACAAAACAATTCACCTCTTGTAAAAACATTCCTGATTTTTGAACACAAAAATACATATGCAGCCTGCTCTAAAAAACACTACAGTGTATCAAAATTAAATCTAGAACACGACTCCATCACTTTGACTACCAAAGCAATGTTTTCCAGCAACAAATATTCCAGTTTTACAAATATTGTACACTAATGTCAATGTGAAATGATGTCTGTGTGTGGCTGTACAGTAAGACTCTGCAACTCTGCAAGAAAAAATTGTCTTTTTCTGCAGTGTGACAGTGAGCAACGAGGATTGATAACAACTGAGCGACATCCAATTTCCTCAGACTTTGGATGTTCCACCTCTCATATGCAGGAACACAGAGTTCTTCTTTTTTTTTGTGTTTTATCTTCTTAAATATTGCCTTTCTTCCCTAATTATTAAAGACTAGCTTTCCACAAACATTTATATAAATTTCAATTTCATTTATCAGATTCCTATAATACTGCAAAATGGTAGAAAATAGACAAATTCATGAAATAATATAATTTCTAAACTCAGAAATTTTTAATTTTTTTTTTTTTATTTAAGCTCCTTTCACCTGTGGGAGATGAACTTATATCTGAATCATAGACTGGCAGCTATATATATGGAATTTGATGTGGGAAAACTGAAAGAATTGTGCAAGTCCCAGTTTAAGGATGAAAATGCTTTTGGCTTCAGATCTTAAAACAGTAAATATTATAGTACAGTAATCTGCTCTAGTATATTTTCAAGGCTTTCATCACAGAAATAGGAAAGTAGCCTTGTAAATCAGTCAGGACACTACATCCCACAATTAATTATTTGCCTTGTTATTACATGAACCTTTCATTGAAAAGTAAAAATCTCTCTTCTTCCCAATTTCCATTTTTGTCTTCCTTTCAAAAGTTACCTGTAGCATTATCAAGCACATGAAGTCATACCCATCTCTAGTGATATTTGTGGAGGTGATATAGTTCTGGTTCTGAGAGAACACCGTCATTTCATATTGAAAAAAAATCAATCAGGGAACTATTTCTCCCAGAGCTTTCCATACTATTCCTGCTAGCCCAGGCAAATTACATTCTTTGAAAAAGTAACTCATAAAATAATTTTTCCAGAAAGCAATCAATAAAAGCTCCTTTCATCAGTCTCTGCTTTCCTGAGAAATAAAGCCACTAGCTGCACTTGCATCTTTGACAGATGATTTAAGTGAATTTTTCTGTACATATTCCCTCTCTCTTGCGCATACAAGTTGCAAAACTGTTATTCTGTAGACCCTATAAGTTCATTGAGATAGGCTCAAGCTTTCAGTAATCCTGGAAACACAGCATCTGACTTCAATCCTGAATGAAAGCAAACCAGCCCAGCTGGAAACCTAAAAAAGTATGACAAAGGCACACTGAATGTTCAAAAAGATAAAAGAATTTTCATCAAAGTTCAACAGAATTTTCTCTAAATGAATAATAAGAATTGCATTATTGCTACACAACAAATACAGATGCAACAAATCCTTTTCGATCTTTAAGAGATTGCATACATTTTTCTTACTTGGTTTCTGATTGTAGTATGCTTTTTTTAAATATCCTACACTCACATTAAATTATAAACCTATAAATTATTTTAAAATAAGGCATAGATACATGTATAATTATTTCCTTAGCTGTATATCAAATTATATAATTGATCTATTTCTAATCCTAAGTAGTGATAAAGGCTTGCAATAGCAGGTAGTATTTTATCACTGGTAATGGTTAATGAACATTCTTGTTCTATAGCAGGGATGTATTTAAACTTTCCCTACTTCTTAGGATAATGTTGAAATTATCCTAATTTAACTTAGAATTAAAACAAAAGCTAATTCAACTACAAGAAAAGCTATTCTAGTTATATAAGCCTTGGGATGAAACCCTCACCTCAAATGAAACACTTGAATTGAAAATCAGCCCTTTACACTTGCTGTTCTACTGGCCTAGAAGCAATACAGTTACAGCTCATCCACTCAATCACTTCTGATTTCCAGAGCTTTTTTTTCCAGAGGGATGTTTCAATGAGATATCTAAATGTATTTTATGCCAAACAGTCCAAATATTAACAGAACTGACTTTGGGTCATATATCTAAGAATAATTACAGAAATCATTTCATCTGTCATGTGAAGCACCCAGAATAAAATGAGCTGCCACAAAGCATTGTGTCATGTCAACATACACATGCACACACACATTTTATACAGAAAATATTGCAGCTGTTCACCTTCCCTCCTACAGGGACACTGTCTAATGTGGCAGCTTTCCCTGGGGAATATGCTATCATTAGTTTTCCCATTTGGTACTCTTCCATGGAGAGAGATTTTTCCTGTACCAGATTAAATCATGCTAATTTCAAACTTGAGGCAATCATATCAAATTGATATTTAGAAACTGAAGACAGGGAAGAGATGTTTGGTAGATGGTGTGAGAGGAAGTAGCAATGTAATAAACATTCTCAAAATCATCCTTGCATATTCTGTATTTCAGAAGCCCTTGAGATTTGCATTGCTCTATTTACATTGAACATTTCAGCTCTAGTAATTCCCACTCTCATATCCACTGTCAGAGCATCACTGGCAGCACTGCATTTCTGTGTTGTAAGCACAACTATGGCTCCTTTTTGAACTTATTCAGCAAGTTCTTCAAACAGAACCAAGCCTGTTCCAGCAAAAAGCATAAATATTACAAATAATCAATAAATAAATAAATATCTCTGACAATAGGAAAAATCATCTTAAAGAGTTCCACTTCACTTATGGGAAAATAAAAAGGTCATTGGATGTTAAAAGATTGTGTCTGAACAAAGATTTGGGAATTTCATTCAGGGAAAGACAGAATTGTGTTTAGAAATGTCAGATTCAGAGGTAAGAGGCCATCAGGGATGCTGTCGCTCTTGGGAAGATGCAGAGTGAGCTTCTCTTGTCATGGGCAGACTATTTTACATTCCTAGGAAAGGAAGTGATGGGGGGAAGCAAGAGAAAAGCAGTTCCCTCTAAAAGTCTGTGAAACTTTGAGATTTTTCTGTTTCAGACAATATGGCTTTGCTCATATAAAACATGAAAAAAATCAGTGTTATTAAAGTATTTCTGAATAGTTTAAAATTGCTGTCTCAACTGAGTTTATACAAACATGTGTATCATGCATTTGTGTATTGATATGCATAAAGATTATGTATTAGAACTCATCTTGCAGCTTGCAGAGCTACCATGTGAAATACATTGTTCAGAAAACTTCAGGCTACTTGTTATTGCCATTATACAATCATTCATTGCTGTGTAGCTATTGAAGTTTTAGGTGAGCTAAGAATACTAATACTGTGCAATAGCAACTAAAACAGACAGCATTGAGTACTAGTCTATATAAGTGAACTAACAAGACACTAAAAAGCTTAAAATTTATTATTTTCAAAAATTGGACACAACTGTATTTTAGTTTAGTTGCTGTTGACTCCATAAGGTCAAAAACGGTAGAGTTTACAACACACATCTGTCCTCAGAATTCCTCAACAGTAATTCTTCCTCTTCAATATTCTTTTGAATATTTTATTATTATTCCTCAGAAAATTCAATTTAATTAAGATGGAAGCATTTAGAGTTCCTAGTTTGGATATTATGTGCTGCTTTCAAAAAGCACTTGCATATGCTAAGTGGAGTGCTAATAATAGACCAGTACAATGCAAAGTTTCTTTCAAACTTAAAACCTTCTGAGAGATTACTTTCTTGTAGTCTTGAGGACAGCTATTAAATGTCAATTCAGTATTGCTTTTGATTTCCTCAGATTTACTGAATTGAATGAAGCGAGGCACAAGGGAAGATACCCTCAACATAAGCCTCCCAGGCTTTTATGTTTAGATCAAAGGGTATTGATTTACAATTCTGAGGATGAAAACAGTGGTGAAGAAGCCCAGGCAGCTTTAAGTAAAGTACTGACATCAGTGACAGATCTGATTGTAGCTGTGAGAGCCATCAAATAAAAACAAGGCCAATGGCCTTGTCAGAAACATGCTTTCCTTTCCCCACCCTACTTGTAACACTGGTAACTATGTGAATGCAAAAAAATAAAGTACAATAAAGGTAGGCAGAGTAGAAAAGACAAACAAAACATAAAAGCCAAACCACTTATATGTCCCAGCTCAATCACAGAATGTATGTGAGTGAGTTGCTGGAGGACCACAAGCAAAACAGCAGCAGAAATGAGTGCAAGGAAAGTAAGATCTCTGTTGTGCAATACAGTGGGCTCTTACTCAAGTCCAAACATAAACCCTTTGCTGCCTCAGTAGTGAGAGGAACAGACACTCTTCTTTTAAAGATGCAGCCCATAGCCAGGTGTTATCCAGTACTAAAAGCTCTGCAGATCACATCTATGCTTGCTTTGTTTCAGGGTGTTATTTTTCCAATCTTCCAGCCATTTTAGTGTTTGCATTCATCAGGGTCATTTTAACAAGAGAGAAGAAACTTTTGAAGTAAAGTGGATCTTTTTTAATGGTGACAATCACTTCTAATATTCATATGGGTGGAAAGTCCTCTTTCTGTTAGTCAGCTGATTTTCCTTTTTAAACCTCATAAAGATAGCAAAAAAAAATCATAATCCTAAATAAATGAATACTAAACAAGACGAAAACATAGCATATCACAAGTTTTACAAAGAGCTTCCATGCTCAACCAGAATTCCAAAAGGAATGAAACAAGTCTGAGCTCTAAGATTCCTGATGAAAAATTCCAGGAGGAAATTAAGGCTAATTCACTTTTCTCTCTGAGAAAAGGCAGTGGAAAGAACAGCTCAGAAGCTACCACCTCCTAGGAGTAACACAATTCATGACATCCCAGCTCTCTTGCTATGTCTTACTGTGCTCTCATCAGCATCCCTCCTGGTATTCCTCAAAAAAAAAATAAAAAAATAAAAATAAAAAAAAGCAACAAACAGTACAGAAACTGTAAAGCTTGCCCTGAAAGATGGCAGAAGAAGGTGGAAAGTGTAACATTTTTTTCCTTCATATAAAAGCAGTCTTCTTCATCAAGCCATAGTGCCCCTCTACATCCAGGGAGCATAAAGACTGGTGACCAGCCCACCATCTCAAGGCAAAATCACTCTGTGCACTTATCCTGGGATAGGAGATAAATACAGAGAGCAATCTTAAGAAAAAGAAGCTATCACAGAAAATACATGAATGTATTATAAGATCCAAGCATATATGGTTCCCTATCCTATTTGAAACATTTTAGGAAATGGAAAAGAAAGCATGATAGGTCATAGATAGGGTGCAGAAGCCTTCAATTAAATCCCTCTCCTGTCACTGAATTTCCCTCAGCTTCTTTTTTGGCCTCAGAATGAATGCATCAGCTTAAACTAGGACTGGTTGCACATACACTAGCAAAGAAGGAAGGCACATAAAGTAAGAGTAATGTACAGATGAAAGGGACATCAATAAACAAATCAATTTTTTCTCAAAATATTGCAGTGTCAGCAACTATCCAACAATATTTAATGCATTGCTTTGTAAAAATGAATTACTACACTGTGTATTGTTAAAATATTTCATGTAATTACTTAGAGTTATCTGAACATCACTCTGCACAATAGACTTCAAAGTAAAGTAGTAGAGGCCAGTCTGATCCATGTGCAGACATGGGCAAAAGAATTAATCCCTTTTGGCAGGTAATAGGGAGTGGACAGAACAAGAAAAAGGTATAATCAATAAAAAAGAGGAACTTTTCTGTTACAAACACAGTATCTTAGGTAAATTTTAAGTAATTTTTTTCATGTATATGCTGTTTTTCCTAATATGGAAGAAAATGGACCTGGATTATGAAAACTGTGTTAATCAAATCAATTGTTTTTTAAGCACTTGTGCATTGGAAGTGATATACAAGCAAAAACTATATAGAAAGGGATTTTGTTTTGTCTTTATCCATTAATTCTAATAAACTTCACAGTAATTTTTGTGAATATGGTTACACTGACCAATTTTTTCACAGCTTCCCCATAGAAAAATCAGAAATAAGAAACGTGAGGTGTTTCAGCAAATTCCCATGACTGTCTACAGCAGGAAATGAGAAATGGGATTGATCAATGTTTTTAATCAGACCCTGTCATGGGGCATTGTTGCACTTGTTACAACAAATGTTAGGTAACTTTGCTATTAAAGCAGAGTTTGTTGCAATTTTATTATGTCAACATTATAAATTACAGATTAGTCTTTTTGACAACATCACAGACACTTAAAATTACACCTGTGATACCAAGAACTATCTATTTCATCTCAGAAAACAACCACTGTCCAAAAATGGATGACTGAAAAGAAACTTGCTTTCACTACTGAGGGATAACTGAAGCTCAGAGAGGTGTACAGCTGCTAAAAGTTAATATACTTTATATATTGCAATTGTATTTCAAGAATAACCTAATTCTTAAATGCACTTATTTATTTTACCTACTTAGGTCAATAAATAGGAAGTTTAACCTCAGCATGATTAACAAGAAAAAAAATTAATTATAAAGTACAATCACAATCTCAATTCTCTTACAAAAAATAAATATATAGCTATTTTCTAATTTTTAGTTTATACAAAGAAACAATGAAGAAAATTCTTTTTCAAAGACATGCATAATACTAATCATCACATGGCAGGATAAAAATAGCACCAATACAGTATTTAAATGTACTAGTATCTATTGTAGAATAGCATCCATAAATAGGATTGGCATTAAGGTGACAAAAGAAAATGTAAAACAAAATCATTCATGCACAGAATTGGAAATACTGTATTTGCCTGAAACTGCTACACTACACAGATCACATGAAATGATTTCTTGTTTAAGCTACAAATCTAATGCTTAAATTACTTATAAACCATTAGCCTAAATAATCTCAGAGGAATGTAATTACAAAGTCCTTCATGTCAATTATACTGAATACGAAAACAATAAGTAGCAAATAACTTTACATAAACAAAAACTTGCTACCATTAAAGAGACCAAGAAGATCTGTTATTGCTACACACTGGGGCAAAGAAATAATTATAAAGTGAAGATTCATCTCATCAGGATTCAGCAGCACTCAAGACTATGAATAACTCACAAAGGGTCTGCAGGGCAACCCAAGTGATGGAATCAGAAATGGATCAGAATGTCTCCATAAATCACAAGCTGATCTAGATTTCACAGGAAGCAAATGTAAGCAGTTAAGAAACCAGCATGCACTTGAGAAGAGGAATCAGTTATCATCTTGCTTCAGGGCTGCACAGCCACTTTCTCATCACACAGCTCTTGTCCTTCCTGATAAACCCACTCTTAAATTTAACCACATTACATCCCACGAGTGATGTAAAGGAATATTGAGCCACCTTCACTGCACAGATAACAAAAGTAACTTTTTTCCAGAATAATTTCAAATGTACTGAAAAGTGAGACTAAAATAAAAACCAGAAGATCATTCCCCTTTAAACAGCAAATCAATCTAATTTTCTAAATAAATGCATTAGTACAAGTAGTGTGTAACTCCCTTATAGGGAGAAATTGAGGTCCTCTGAGTGATAGCTACAGTGAGTCTGAAGCTGCACAGATAAATTGGCCATAACAGATCCCAACTCAAACCAGCCCAGTTAGAAATAAACAAGTCCCAGGTAAGGCAGGGATTAATTGGTTTTTAACCCAAACAGGAGACCCCAGTCAACCCCATTCAATCCTGGATACAGACATCTCACTGGCCAGTGAGCTGGGTGCTGTTGAGACCTTGACAATCTGGTGTTCAGGCTCAGGAATTGGAACCCTCCATAAAAGAGATGTCCATGAATAAATGCTGGCTGCTGTGCGTGATCTCAGCATGTTCAGTGTGTGCCTGTCTCCAAAACTGTGACCCAACTAAATACTCTACATGAACATTCATTTTCTAGGAGGCTCTGAAAACATTGAAACAAGGAGTTAACATTGCCTTTAAAAAATATTTAACATGACATACTCTTCCTATTTTTACAATAAAAAGGAAAGAATCCTCATCTGCAGATGCTGCAATTTTTTATGTGTATTAACATGATCCCAGTGAAGCAGAAAAAATCTCTAACCAATAATAAAGAAGGAAATTGCTAATGTTAATTAGCAATGATGTTAATTAAACAGATTATGAATGCACTGCAAGACCTAGTTGCAAGGAAGGATAAGAGTAATCAACATTTCTCTCCATTTCTACCTTTCTTTTGGAAAATAACCTCCCCATTTGCTAGCCCACTCTTCTATTTTATGGCTATGATGATGCTTGAATCCAGCAGCTCTGTTGTGCCTAAAACAAAATTCAATAGAAGACAAAAAGCAGTTATAATTACAAATCTGCAATATGGATTTCCCTTCATTATAGCCACAGAAAGACAAGAGGTTGAAATACAAAAGAAAGATTATGAAATACATTTTTAAAAAATTTCTCTCCTTATCCCAAAATGATTTTCAGCTTTTATATTACCTTGCATGCAAGTTTGACTTGATAGAAAATAATGATTCATGATAAAGCAATGAAACTCATTTCCAAACTTTGGAAAACTTTAGTGCTGGGTTCTGTTCCCAGAACTCTTTTAATCTTCTCTAGTTGTATTCTCCCAGTAAAGCTGCATAGTTAGGCCACAATTTCACAAACTACTAAAGCATGTGTTAATTGCATTTTTAAATCAATACTTTATACCAATACTTTATACTCAATCACCCTAATTTCAGAGTGACTCACATCAGAATTTTACCACTTTTACTTGCAATTAACTTTCTGAAAGCATGACTGAACCTTAAGTTTTTTCCTTATTCATCCAGCATTTTCTCAGGCTCTCCACATATCAAAGCAATGCTGAATGATAACTGAAGCTTTTCCTCACCATATACCCAGTACTAAATTCTGCTTCTAAGACAGCCAAAAATACTGTAAACTCAGTAACAATAAAATAATAAAACATCTTTGTCTTCTCCTGTAGCTGTTGTCTTATGTGAGCACATAAACTGTGAATGTTTTCTAAATTTCCAGAAGCATTTGAATACACTTAATTGGTGTTTCCCTAAAGTGATTTCCTATTTCAGGAAACATCTCAGATCTTTGGAAAAAAATTCAATGAAACCCTATGATTGGACAAAAATTAATTAACTTCTATTCATATGTACATTATCTTTTAGTAGCTCACAGTATATTCTATAGCTTATATTTAATTAAATTATCATCAGTTACCTTAATTTCCTTTTTATCTGCATTTTAATGTAGGATTTTTTCCTCCCCAAAACCACAATTCCCAGCTCCTGTCTGCATTCAGGAATGATTCTTGTTTCACACCCTTTGGAAAAAAAAAAAAAAAAAAAAAAAGGAAAAAAACCACAAACTATATTTCTAATGTCTTTGCGTTATAACCTCTAGGCAAGAGTATTCTCAAGATGATACACAAAATTTCCTTAAGTGTTTTTCAAGAGCTTTGAATGTTTTTTCTGTTAATGTAGCATTAAATCATGAATTTGTGGAAAGAAATGTTATTAGCTCAAACAATTAATATCTCAGTATGATCATTTGCTTCTAGCAATGATTTTTGATTCATTAAATATAAAATTGTATTTTGGTACTATAAAGAAAGATGTCATGACTAAAAAAAATTGGGGGAAAAGTCAATCAAAAAATTAAATGAAATATTTCAGTAGAGAAAGAAGTAACTGTGAAGAAAAACAGTAAAAAAGTGGGATGCTTAGCACTTTAAATTTAAGAAGAAATTGTATCAGTGAAAAAAACCCCAACCCTGTACTCTACAAACTGCACTCTAGAGACTCACTGCTGTGTAGAGCAGACAGAAACCCACAAAGAGTGCTCATACTGTAAGAGAACACTCTTCCTCTACAAGGTATAATTTACTTGCCTGGCCCAAGAGAAGATGCAGGTCTGAATTCTGCACTTAATTTATCTCAGAAAGGCAGAATTCATATTTCATTATACTTTCCTATTAACTTGGTTTCTATACCTTATCACATATTAATCACTGCAATATTAAAGTCAATTTATCACTACTGTATCAGCTATAAATAACTAAACAATGAGAAGCCCATCATATGTAATACAGGAAAAGCCCTTTTGAATTTTCTGTGGATTCCTTGTAGAACACTTGTATAGTCAGAATTTATTTTAATGAGAAGTTGTTTGAAATAATACCTTCAAAAGCATAATTAATATTGTACATTAAAATAAAGTTCTAGGAAACTGAAGACAGAAGCTATAAAAGGTTCAGACTTTAATGAAAAACTGATCCTTACATAACTGATGTCCTAAATACAGCTCTATTTGAATTCATTTCATAACTAATTTGCAGGTCAGTCTACCTGTTTCCTGTCATTTTAAACACCCACAACCTCACAGCATACCATGGCATGAACCATGGTCCTTTGTTATCTGGTGAACTAATTAGCTGTAATTATTGAGTTTCCACTGACTACACTCCAGGTATTTAAAAATCAATCCCTGCAGTCCTTTTGTGCAACACAGTATTTTTCAAAGAACAGAGAAGAGGCACAAGAAGTATAATTTCAGTTTTGACTACACTTCTGAAATTAATGTGAAGCTTAGTTAAGACCTGCTTGTACATGTGCACATATACATGGAATAAAATCACTAAAGCAGCATGGTTTGTGGGTTTTTTTCCTTAAGGGTTCATTCAGGTGACTTGCATTTTTTAAGATACTACTATTTTTTAGGAAGAGGTGGTGACTATATATTCTGAAAGGTAGATAACTGACCCAGGTACTGATATTTGTGTCTCAGGTTTCCCTGTATATGCTTTCCATTGCTGGCAGTGCCAGTGGAACTGCACCCACAGCATTCCTGCTTGACTCTGTCCTGAGTCATTGCAGACAGTGTTCTGTCTCTGAATATCAGAACCTGTGTCTCCACATAAAGGAGATCCTGGCCATCCTTCTCAGGAGCACATCAAAGCTGTGCTCCTGCTCCCTCACTACATCAGCACAGAACAGCAGGAAAGCCCTGAGAGAACTCAGCAGTGTTCTGAGTGTGGATTTGTCTAAGGTTCAGATGGCACAAAGAGCCACGGGCAGTGTAGAGACCACAGTGAATTGTGTTGACCATTTCACTTCAGTGCAGGTATTTGAAAACTGCAGTAGCCTAAGATTGCTGATGTTCATGTCCATTAACTGGGTATGTAAAAAAACTCTGTAATGCTGAGCAAAGCCTCCCTCGCTCTCTGAAGGCACCTGGCAGACAAAAGTTCATACAACCCATTGGTTATAGAGTTGGTTGTAATTTTGTCCCATGACACTGAGTTTAAGTTTCCTTGATCTATGAGTGTCTTTGGACTACAAGCTTCAACACAAAAATGTCAGGGGCTTTAATTTTCACACTGTTCTTACTATATATAAAACTTATGATAAAACTTACTATGTATCTTACTCTGTATAAAAGCCATTTGTGTCCCATGCTTGGGAAAATAAGGAAGCTTAATAATTTTTTGCAGCAGATACCACTGATTAGGCAGATAGTAAAAGAAATTACTCATAAAATCTTACATGCCTAGGAAAAAAAATCAAGATGTGGGCACAAAGGAACCTAGTAATACTAAAATAGACATGTCTCTATCTAGATACTGTGTAACAACTTGTACTTATCTAAAACTTGCAATTGTTCATTGTCATCTGGGATAATTTAAATACCCTGCCACCCAAACTGCTTTCAGCTGACTGGCTTTACTGATTTGAAGAACCTTTGTCAAGTGTCTGGGTTGAGTCTGCTCCTGTGTGCAATAACAGATCCTATCAAGGAGGCTTCACTGTATTTCTTGCAGAGTGATACATTCATCCAGAAATTTTGAAGTATTGCATAAACATCCATAAATTAAACCTATTACACTGTACCAGAAATTCAGTGATTTCTCCTTTGTTAAATGAGGTATTATGTAGGCCTATTCCCTTGAGGTCATTGAGATTTCTGCTGCACAAAGAAAATCAGAACTCTAGTCCTGCCTCCTCAGATACAAAAGTGTATGGTTTTGATCCAGCAATTAGTTCTAAATTGACAAATATAAGAAAACTTGGGTGTGGAAAATTGTGCCTAGGTTTCAGCAGTGTGAGTACATTGAAATGCCTGATGTGCACAGAGACAGCAGCTGAGCTGCAGGGCAGACACGAGGCATGGTAAGGTTGTGCTGGTTTGGGTACAATTCAGTGAATACATGTGAACTTTAGCATCCCCTGTCATCTTCCTCCTCCTGCATCCCTGGAGTATTGCTTTGTCCAAGTATTTGGGGAGCTGACCTTAACAGAAAGTGTGAGCTGAGGCTGTCACGTGGATTAGCCATAGGGACAGAAATCCTCTTCTGACACATCTGAAAAAAAGCTCTAGCTGCCCTTGCACAACATTTCCCAAAGAATGCAGGGCACAGCTCTCCTAGCAGATCACCAGTCTATCTTCCTGCTAACTCTGACCTCTTTATCAAATCCCCTCTTGTATTTCAGTACGTTCTCTCCCACACACCCCCTCCATTGCAACATCAAGTTCAATGACTCTCAGGGGCTCTGCTTCTTCTTACCCACACCCCTCTGATCCTGAAGTCATGCTTCAAATCAGTTGATAAGATTGCAAGAAAGGATAAAGTTACAAAGTCACATTGCTTTTCATTAAAGGAGCAGCAATTAAATACTTTTGCAAATACAAAGATTTTTCTATTTATAAAGGAAAATAACTAAGTACAGTTTCCATTTGTACACTTTTGTATTACTAAGTCAGCCCATTTGTAGTCACACAGCTTTCCATCCTTTCCCCATACACAATCAAAGTCTGGCTACATTAGTAAATACTGCTAACATAGAAAATAATTTATTCTCAGCTGGTAAATAATGAATTAAGATTCAGACTAAGGCACATTTCTCATAGCAGAAATGCAGCCTCTGGAAAACAGGGCATTTATAATATCCAGATTCTCAGGTATAATAGCATAAATGATGATGCTACAGTAACTTCAGAAATAAATCTTTCTCTTAATTGGAGCTTAAAATTTGACACTCAAGTAAGACATATGAGTCATATATACATGCTTACAGTATTGAGCCAGTTTGTATTTGCCATCCTGCCATGCTTCTGACAAATTGCAGAGAGGAAGTTCTAACTTTCTTTAATCAGATTGAAATTACATAGAAGTAACCCCATGTTACCTGGCTCCTATCTCCTATTACCAAGATTTACATTATCCTTCCACATTCTCAAGAGAACTGAACTTTCTGTGAAGATTAATGCTACACTCACCTCACTGCACATTAATGTAGAAGACATTATTACTTTGAGCCCCAGGAGTTCCCACTGGGAAATTATATTAAATCCATGCACTGTCACTCCAGGCATCCTTACATGTCAGCTGTAGACCTGCTTTAACTTCAGCCATGGCTGATAGCAGGACTTTGGCCAGAACTTTGATTGAAGTATGCACCCACTTAAAAAAAAAATTAAAAATAAAAAATCTATATATAGCTTGGAAATACAAACCAATGCAAAACTACAATTGTTTCTTCCTATGCCATCCCATTGGTTTCTATAGGAACACTAGAGAAGCCGTCAAGTTGCACTTTGAAATATTAATATTTTTATAAAAGTATATATTGACATAATAATTATATTGTTTAATGTAAGGTATTTGTCTGTAAAGATGTGTATTTCAGAGCACTAGTATTTGTAGAGATTTACCTCTACATTTTTAAGGGAAATATCCTTGAAACTGTTCTAAGGAAAATTTATGGGAAAAGATAAAGATATTTCCTACATATTCTCTATGTCTTCTTGCCCAAATAAATATGGAAACACTGAGAAATTTCAACATCCTGTGGTGTCATCATTCTTTAGAATTAAATTAATACAGTCTGTGCAGAGACATAACAGGTACTCTGCAACTGCAGACTTACTTGAGTACTTATCAAACTCAACTTTCCCTTTAAGCCCTACAAGATTTTGGGTTAGGAAAGGAAAATAAACACAAGTTGCTCAGATCTGAAAACTGTACAGATGCTTTCCTTCTCAGATGCATCCCTAAGTGGTATTGTAGTAATTATATATACAGATCGAAATTATATGTATCAATTTTGGTGCAGAAGTTAAGAGAACAATGGAGGAGAGTGCTCGTGAAGACTGTCTAAAACTCTTTAAAAATCTTGGAAAGCAGGATCTTATTCAGCAGCCCAGCAAACCAGCAACCCAGCAAAATTCCTGGCATGAAAAATCTGTCTCTGTGGATTTGAAGGTTCACTGATGGTATTAAATCCCACAGGTCTGCAAACTGCACCTTAACACCTGAAGTAGCAAAGCTCAAAATGATGAAACAGGCCAAGAAGAATCTATGATCTAAAGGTTCTGTTTAACTTCACATTTAATATTTGGAGCAAGAAGCAAGTTTTGATGTATTTACTATTTCTGTGTAGCTTTAATATGGGTAGCAACGATTTAATGGTTAATTAACAATTAATCTTCTGATTCCGTATTATTGATTTCCAGTCTTAGAGTCAAGGCTCCCTTCCTGAGAATTCCCAGTGGAACAGAGGCAGGCAACATGCAAACACAAGAGAGGGGATGAGACTGATAAAAGTGATGCAACTCAACTCAGGCACTTACCACATATATTATAAGCAACAATTAAAAAAAAATAATTTTATGATTTTAAATAAATATCATGAGGGCTTTACTTACCACAACCCTCTTCTTTGAAAATGTGCTGTTATCATATTTTTTATATGTTGAAACTCTTTCTGTTACAGGAAATAGAACCCTGCAGAGTTCTATGAAGATAAAAAGATTGCAGGTGAAGCAGCTCTTTGGGAAAAAACTGTCCTGTCAATCACATGCTTGTCATAGTCATACCCTCCATCCTGAGAAGATCTACTTCCAAGTCATGCCAGTTTCAAGCTGCCTGTTTGATGAATGCACTCAGCTTGTAGCAAAGAAGTATGATTTGTGAAAGCTGGGTTTGGATCCTAAAGGCTTCTTATAAGATTTTACGATTCTAAACTAAATGTCAAATGAAAAGTGGGACTTATTTTGATAATTTAATTTTCACATTTTAAGTCAATACAAATGTAATAACAAATAGCACTATGGAGCAAGAAGCTACTTTTTTATTCTTGCTTCTCATAACAGCTTAGATTTTCACCTAAAACATAACAGAAGAATTCACACTATTTCCCTTGAATTTTTTTTTTAATTCTGTTTGACTTTAAAAAGGTTGAACTTGAACTTAATCACTACGTGTCATAACGCACCATGAAATACTATGGTTTTCATTTATAGCCCTCCCCACTATCTCAGAATACTGCAAACATTTCCACAAAGCATTCAGCAGCAAAACATGGCCAGATTCACAGATGTGTCTGTCTCTCTGAATGTGATCCAGATACAAAAGCCCAGTGAATATGCATGGCCTAGACCCTGTGCAGCTTAGGTGTGTTAACAGTCATGTCAGCAAAATTGGTACATAGAGGCAGTTTTACTTTTAGAAGGCAACACTATCTGAAACTGAAATTGCACCTTGAGCTGAGAAATCATTTTTTCATCATTAGACCCCAATTCAGAAAGATACTGAAAGATGAAGGTAATTTTCCACATTAAAAACTCACTTTCAAATAATTGGCTTTTCAAGTTACTAGACAAGATTGCATTCTTTAAAACGAGGCAATTTAACTATTCCTTGTCAATTCCTGTCAATAGGACACTGTATTTGGCTTTCTACAGCAATATATGTTTACAGGCTACTTATCTTACCTCAGCAGTAGCAAACCAAAACTACAAATACACATTTTCAAAATTAGATCAGCATCTTATAAGTACTTGAAAGCTATGTATTTGATTTTAAAGGTTATTACTGGATTTCTTTAAATACTTATTTATGTAATTTTTTACAATTTATGTCTGTGGTGCAAAAATCTACAGAAATTGCTAGTATATAAAAGACCACTTCTCCTTCTGAGTTTTTTTAAAGAAAATTTGCTGCAAATCCAACTGGAGATCCAGGTTCTACAGATTCTAAAACTAATCGCACATGCTCTCCCATGTTGATCATTATGCATGATCATTTTTGCTTTGTTTTCCAAGTGGAAAGCAAAAATCAAACGTGTAATGTCCAGGGCAATGTACTAACTTTGATGCCTTTGTGAGTCACTGGCAGTAATTTATTCAATACAGCCATGAGGCTTTGGTGACTTCTTTCACCTGATAGAAGAAATCATGAAACTATTCATTTCTTCAAACCCACATGGGCTTCAGTGGTCATCATGTGAGAAGGAAAGGTCTGGAAATGTTATGCTGCTTCTTTTTTCATTCTTACCCAACTTATAAATACCTTTTATGCTGTCCTGCTTGTATTTTAACAGAGAACTGTACCCCATATGAAACAAATACAATTAATAACATGTTTCAGGAACAGCACTGCTGTTTCCTCCAAACACTGCCATTTCCCAAAAAGCTAATTGTACCCTATGGCTAAAATATAGCTACTGCCTTGTCTTTCTTTAATAACTTGCATATCAGAAACAATATTTTGTTAAGTAATGGCTTACACGCCTGGACAGGTTGCAGTACTCAGCTAATACTAATTGCATTTGCAGCTGAGTGTGCCCCGTGGCAGTTCTCTCAGATCAGCAGCCAGCTCCAACCTGTCACTCCAAAGCAACATTTGTGTGACTGTGCTCTAATTACTCATCCACCCTGTGCACATGACCATGGGACTTCATGACTTGCTAATCTATGGAGAACTGCCAGACACCAGATACTACATCTTCTATAGCATTTAAGACCAATTTACAGTATTTTCAAAATATTCTGCCAATTCCCACTGTAACTACTAACAGCTGCAACAGCTGCCCCAGAAGATAAATTCTTAATGTGCAACTTTCAGAGGAAGAGGCCCAGACATGAATCTCCATAGAAGCTACCTGGTTTAAGGCTCTACATGTTACAAGGAGGATTCCTGGAAGAAAACAACTTGCAGAACAAGAGGCGAAATTAGTCTTGGAGAACTTCTACAAAAGAGACAAAGCCCGTTTTAATAAACCAAGACTAACCCTATTCCTTGGATAAATAAACTGCACCTCTTCATATCACTCGCTATGTGAAGATTCTCCATGGATTTTATTCCTGTTTCTGTCAGTTTCCTATTGCACAGATGAACACTCCAATATGGCTCTTACTGTGACAAGGAGCTAGCTAACGGTCTTTTGCTTCAGGACAAAAGAGAGTGACCCTCCCAATCTCTTGTTTTGTAGGTAAGGAGCACACACAGACTTTTAGCTGTCTGATCAAAATGTAGCTATTGATTAAATGACAATGGAAACAAAGCATCACATCTGGATTTTGGAACTACAGGAAAGTAAATGCCAGCTTATATGCATAGCCTCTTTATGTCTCAAAAATAGCTTTCTCCTTCATAAACAGTGCCATTGATTGATGCTATTCAGGCAAATGTCTAAGAACATTTTGTTCAGTAATTATTGTAGGCTTGAGCACACAGACTATAGAAGAAAAAATCTATTTTAAGCCCAAAACTCAGTGTGCCCTTCACTGCAGGCAGGGCTGTGACTAACAGAGATGTCATCCTTATTATCTTTACCAGATGCAGAAGCTCAAAACAAACCATTGAGCTCATTAAAGACACAAGTATGGGATAGCATCCAACAGTCATAGCAACAAATTACTGGGCTCCAGGCAAACTAGCTAACTACAAATTGAAGTGAGAAAAAAGAGTGAATGTAAGATACACAGTAATCATTCACAGCAAACACAAAAGTCAAGCCAACAGCCAAATTCTTGATAGTCTGAGCTGTCAAGGAGGAATACACCAAATGCTATCATGTCATGATGACTAACAGATAAAAAACTGATTGTTACCAAAAATTAGACAAAAAACACATGCAACAATCAAGTACTGTAGTCTGGGATCCAATTAACACTTTTGCCAGGACAAAACTTCATATGCACTTCCATGTCAGTGATGCTATCTACCTCCCTCCCTCAAGCATACCCACTGCACTTCTGGAACTTTAGCAGAATTCTAACTCTTCTGGCCAAAGAACAATTCCCTAAAGCCACATAATTTCCTAGAGTGCTATTGCTGTTAGGTAGAAAAAGAGATTTATTCTTTATTTTCAATTGCACAAAATTGTCCTCTTACCATTTTGCTATCTGCATCTATATATACCTTGTGTCCTTTTATTTGTTTTAGATCAATTTTCACTGGAATTACACAATGTAAATCAGAATAAGAAAATGAACAGGGCTCAGGACTTGGGCAAAGGGTTTTTTCAGTTTTGCCTTGCTTATAAATCCATTTCTGTTTGTTTCTGCTATTCTTATTTCTCTTTTTGAGTCTTGTATCTCACAAAGAAGTCTTTCAGGTTTACTGATATAATGCTTTACTCTCACAATCCTGTGGCATTCTGAAGAAGAAACAGACCTATGTTTCAAATGGGGTTGGATTTCTGTCTCTACATTTTTCTCAAAATCCAAAAGTGATAGGTAGGAGTTAGAAGTGTTATTATCCACCAACCTCAGGATTTTGGGTATACTGAAAAAACACGCATTTTCTTTAATAACATAACTTTAATGTATTCTAATAAAAATCAGCATTAAGAGGGTGACCAGTGTAAGGCTCCCTCAGGAAGTGGTCACAGCCCAAGCCTGTCAGAAACCAAAGAACACCTCAATGATATTCTAAGTAATATGGTTCATTTTGAGGCAGTAGGGAGTTGGATTCAATGATCCTTAGGGATATCTTCCAACTCAAGGTATTCCATGACTTTACTGTCTCCTCTGCTAGTCTATTGCTCACAAAGTGATCATCTACTTTATCACTGGGAGCTACAGTTTCATTCAAAAGTAAACTAGTGTTAAAACTCACTGGATATATTCCAGCACCTGCCTTGAAAGGTTTGGATAATACTTGGAAAGGATCAGTGCAGAAAGCTGGAGTTCAAAAGGGCTCTTACAGTGGTCTCAAGTCCCTGCCTAATTGCAAGGAGGAAAGGGCAATCAGAGCCTGGTTATGAAAAAGCAATATTTTCCATCCTGAAACAGCCAAGACATCATGGGAGACTGTTAGAAGCATGAATATGTTTCAGCAAATCAGTGGATAATTGCAAACTTTATTTCAGTATCTTTACTGTGCTACTGAAAATGAAAACAACTTTGAGAAAGTGAACAAAATTCTGGTTACATTTTATGGGCATTTTTTCTCCAGAAGAGCTCTAAGCAGACTGGAAATCTATCAGATTGCTGCTATTCCTGAACAAACACATTATCACAGCAGTTAAACCTTGGTCCATTTCACTCAAACAGAAATATTGTGGCCCCTTGCTCTGCACCTGCCATATTTTTCACCTCTGTTAGAATGCTACAATTCATTGTTACAAATATGGAATTAAAGCAATACCTCTGAATCCAATTAGAAAAATGGAATACAGTCAATCTAAGTTTTAACAAATAAATATAGCTGAGTGGAACACACCAGTATTCCATAAGAGCCTACTTTGTCTCTGGATACATTTTCAGTGCCCATTCATTATCTGTAAAACCATCAGCTTCTTTCATCTATAAAGATGAAATAACCATGCTGGTCAAAGTGCTAAGTTTCACGTAGACTCCTTGTGAAACTTTAAACAACTAAAGGAATAGAATCTTCAGTATGAAAAAGTCTTTGTGTTAAGAGGTCTGCCAGAAGATACGAAGGGTCATCCTCAAGGCACAATCCAGTAGCTGCTTTTGCAGACACTGTCAGAAAAAAAGCCATTAAAGAGGATCTAATACAAAGAATATGTTTCTTTCATCTGTGATTTTAAGCCTGAGTTAGCTTCCTGAGCACACTAAGATTTAAAAAATAGCATTTTACAGGTAGATATTCAGAATCTCCAAAAGAAAAGGATATAGACTAAAATCAATTCTCCATGGAATCATTTCATTTTACAGTATCGTACAATACTACAAAAGAGTTCAGCAATGTACTGGGTATGACTCATTTTTCATGAAAGTGTCTTAAAAATAAAGCACAGAAGCTCCTTATGTATTATCTCCCTTTGAAAAGACTTGAAAGACCAGACTGCAGATTGTTGACATGAAGATGTCAGATGAAAAGAAAAACTATCCAATCCATTTTATTCCACATTGGATATATTTTTATTGGACTAGACTATGAACTCTCATGAATCACAATTCTAAGATGCCAGAAAAAATACAGTTTTAAGACTTATTTAGGGGATATTACGGTTGACCACTATGCCACTTAGAAAATAGGGCATAATTTAAAAATTACTAAGTGAAAGTTATAAAAGATAGCCATTAGATATTCATTAAACCATGATAATTTACATTTTGATGGTCCATAATAGTTTTAAGATTGTTATGAAAACCTTCTGCATGCCTTTTTACACTGTAAAGGCTAAATCCCTGCAGAATTATTAGGACTTGACAGCTCTACATAAAGTTGAAATAATGAGGTTTGGCATCTGAGAGCTCCTTAATCCTCTTCCATCAATACTGCTGCAATAATTGCAAATGTCAGGCTAAAATGACTGTGAGGCTCAGACATCTGTCACTTAAAATTACACCAAAAAATTGGTCTGATTATTACACTGCATGTTTTATCACAGAACCACAGTATTGAACGAATAATTACTATAGCTTGTGCAGTTTGTTTTAATAGAAAAAAAAAAATTTAAAATGAAAACCAAAGAAACAAAAACAGAAAGACTAGTGCACACATAAAAAGCCTACCCACACTGGGCTTTCAAGGAAGCCATACTCAACCATCGGAAGAAAATTTTCCTCTTCCATAGGATGAGACAAACTGTAGTTTCCATCATGCATTTATCCATGTTCATAAAGAATGACATTGGTACTGTCACTGAAAATAACAGTTATGCCAGACCTACATTAATCAACAGAAACCAA
Organism: Erithacus rubecula; assembly: GCF_903797595.1. Lineage (NCBI taxonomy): Eukaryota > Metazoa > Chordata > Aves > Passeriformes > Muscicapidae > Erithacus > Erithacus rubecula. The sequence continues at coordinate 8,731,520 of NC_136662.1, forward strand.
CAGTATTCAGATATATCCGTGCTACCTCTTCAGAGCAGTGTCAAGTGATGTTCGCAATTTTAATCAAGAAAATTTTTTGCCATTCTCTTCCTCGAGAGAATCTACCTTTTCTGACCTGTTGAATTGTCACAGATCACTCTATACTGATGCAATAGTACACTGGGACTCCTTCCCTTTGTTTCCACAGACACTCCTCAGCATTTTCGTTCTTCCTTACAGGCTATGGTGACTGCAAGCTGCTGAAGGATTATACACATTTAGCTCAGTCTGATCACATTGTGATGGAAGACTGCTTGACATGGAGTGTGTAAGGACTTCAGTCATCTTTGCTGAATCAGCATGATTTCAGTTAGTTCTTTTAATCCTGTTGCCTTATACAGCTCTCATAATATTACCTTCTCAGAGCTAAAACCTTTTGCTTTTGGTTACTTCGCAAATAAATGTGGTAATTTTTTTTTTTTTTTTTTTTTTTTTTATCGTTCTACAGTACAAATGTGAGGGCTTGCACAAACTACCCATATATTCAAATTTCTGCTTGGAATAAGTGCTGTTCTTAAATAACTGCAGTTGCTGTAGAACCATTAAAAAAACCACTTTTTCTTACAAAATAAAATCCTTTTATTAATTGCCTCTCTATTCTTTCCATGCATTTGGGTATGAAGTTTGAGGCACTGGCAGTCTACCAGACTTCTCAATGGATAATTTCCTCTAAATTATGAACTAAAACTATTTTTACTTCTGCATTTTTAGATGCTCTTTATTGTTGGTATGAGGAAGTCATTTATTACATTGCTATGGGATACTCAGCATCTTCTCTTTCTGTACATTCTTCTCAAGACATCAATATATATACACATATATAGATCTGTTTACTCATTAAATTATCCAAACTCATCTTGATATCAGAACTAGGAAACTCAAAATAGACTACTCTTTGCTTATGCAATTTGAAGTGAAATATTTGAAGGGAAATCCAGAGTGTTCTTACACTGAGCCTTCAGGGTTGTCAATCAAATAAGGAATTAATAACAGTAACAATCTTTGGAATATACATTAGCAATTACAGAGGATCTTACTTAACACCTCTCCCTACTAGCTTTTTTCCTACTTATGTCCTAAACCTAGAGGAAAATGCTAACAAAGCAAGCTGCAGTCAGAAGTGAAATGTTATGTCCTAAAATTGTATAACAAGCTTATTTGTCTATTTATGTTCCATACAAGCCAGATACATCTTTTCTTCCATATTCCCTCTCACGATTGTAAGGATTTTCCTATAAATACTGTAAAGATACTCCCCTCCCCTTGCCCTTTAATCCTCTATGAAAACCTGGCCTTTCTGGAAAGTCTACAAAACCTTTGATGTTGACATGTCAGGAAGTAATCTGTCTTCCTAACTGGCACTATTTCTTGGGTTTCTTTACTCTTCTATTTGTCATACCTACACACCATCTTATGTCTTAGACTTAATTCCTAAGCACCTGGGGCAAGGATCATTTGTTAACTCTGTTTGTACAACATCAAGTGCAACAGGGTTATGATTTATGCCAGACCTGACAAATTAAATAAACAGCTTGTCTTTCCCCTGACAGTCTCAAACACTGGTTTTTCAGAACATTTGTAAAACAAGTACTGGAACTGAATAAAATTACTTGGATAGTGACCTCAAACAATAAATTCTATGGATATTCCTCTCAAACTTAGGAATGCTTTTCAACTTTACTGATTCTCCTAAAATTTTTCTATTTCAAGAAATCTTTAAACATTTTTGTTCCAAAATATAAGTACCTGAATAAAGTGAATATGAATTTAGATGAATGAATAGAAAACTACAAATGACAGACTTACAGAGGGATTTGTCAATTACAAGACAAGAAATATTTGTCCATTACTCTCTGGTTCTGTGGCAAGCACTTGATCAAACCTTAAAGATTCCCTTTCATTGGAGATTAAATAAACACATGTGGACGCAGATTGGATTTAGCATTTATAAATATTTCGTAAGGGGCTTATCCTTCTATGGGTTCACATGACTTACCTGTTTTATAAGGACTACATGGTTATACGTATGCACAGCAGGTATAATTGGCATTCTAGATTTCTGAATGTGTACTATTCCTTCTACCTATTAAAAATAATATAAAAGAGATTTTTTTAAATGGTCTTGAGGAAAGACAGTTGCACTCTGTTAACTGATAAGAGTCAAGCAATTCAGTAGAAGTAGTCTGATCTGTAATCACATTTAAATTGTACACACAAATTCTGACCTCAGTCAAACTACCAAAAGAATGAAAAAATAGAAATCTGTTCCTATAAACTGTTGAATATCCTATTGGGTAGAAATCCAGTTGATAAGACTGCTTAAAAATGAAATAGAAATATATTATTACAATCTACATTACAATACTCTAGTAAAATTTGACTTAAGAAGGAACAAGTTTCCTTCCCAGGTAAACATGCCAAGGGACAAAAAGAATTCCAACATACACAAAAAACATTCTTTAAAACCCTATGTCAGGAGAAAAGCATTGTTACTGGGAAGAAGGGAAAGCACAAAGAAAGTGTTTTTCATATCAAAGCCAACATTGGCAGGAGAACAGGCATTAGTTTCCTGAAAGAAAGAATTCTTCTCAACACAGTCTCACATGAATACCCTGGGACAGAAAAAAAAAAACAAGTCAAAAGTACTGACATGACAATGGCTCATGGTCTTTAATCTTTGTTACCTGAATTTCATACAATTTAGAAGACACAGCTTTTCATAAAACAAAAAATTCTGGGGATTTAGGAATAAATCTGTCACACACTGCTCTTTTTTAAAACTGCAGGCTCTAGTCATCTTAGGCTTGTTTTTCTGGTTTTACATCTGGAATAGCAACTAATGATATATGTTGACAGATACAAAAAATTGCCAAGGGGGAAGATCCTCCTGGCCTATGGCAAATGAAAATTATTACAGAGAGATCTGTAGGCTGAGGGATGTCACAGCAGCTGGAATACACACTGGCAGAGAAGAAGCCCACTGGCTGTGGGACACCAGATAGTGCATGTAGTAATTACAGAGCTTCATCACAGTGATGATCACCATGATACAACCATACATTGTACTTCTCCAGCGAATTATCCATAATCATACCTCACAGATATCCATGCATTTAATTTATATGCTTGTAATTCAGCTAAACAGTGGCTCTCCTGTCTAGGCATGTGAGTCATTGACATAGTCTATAGTTAAATCATCACCTATGGGCATGAGTTACTTTACTGTGAGAACACAACTATTACATGATGAAGCAGCAATGGCATTTTGCAATTGCTTCATGTTGACTTCTCACTTGCTGCTCATCTCTGTGCACCCAGATGACTTAAGCCATTTTGTAATCACAGGCTGTCCAACCACTTAAAAATGTTATCCCAGTCTCAAGAAATTATAGTCAATGGATATCAATACAGCACCGCTAGATGTTTAATAGACCAGGCTTTTTCTAAGTAAGGTCTTTGGAATTTTAATTTGCACAGATTAATGCTAGAAACCACATATAACAAGTTATTAGACCAAGCCAGGTTGATCAGGGCTTTATCCTATCTGGTCTTGAAAATCTTCAAGCATGGACTGTAGAGCTTTTCTGAGCAAACCGCTTCATTGCTTAACTGTCGACATGGTGAAAATGATTTCCCTAAATCCACTCAAGCAAATTCCCACCCTGAAAAAGTAATGTGTGGATAAGCTCCAGATACATTTTATAAACCCTGAAAGGTTCCATTAACAGTTTATATTTAATGGAGGGCTAAGTATGAAACCTAAATTATCAGACTGTTTCTAAAAGCAGAAGAGAAGCACTGTATAACATCCACAAAATTTGCATTAGAGTTTACTGAAATACATAGGAATTTATGTTTTAATCACTCCCATATCCCAGCAATGAAGGTTGTATATAAATATATACTAAGATGCATTAATATAACCAGGATCAATTGGAGAAAATCAATATGCAGTGAACAGCAACAGAAGTGAAAATAGGTCAAGGTATTCACATCACAAGGCTTATCATAGTGCTTGTTTTCTACCGAGTTAAATACTGCAATGTGACACAGCTATACCCCATTATACATTACAGACACTGCAGGTTATAATGCTAAGCTTGGTCCCTTCCATAATGATAAAATTACTTATTTGCTTTTGTTCTTTAGATTTATGTCGTGCAGACTAAACTGTGCAAAATGACAGCCTTGCAGTGAATCAGTAACAAGCACTGCTTTGTTCCATTGTCCAAACACCAGAAAGGACATTTGTCTGAAGAACTGCATTTGCATTTAAATACTTCTTCTTTATAAAAGCACCTTCTACAAGTATTAATTAGGCTACTGTATTGAAATACTGTCAAGGATGTGCTTGGTTTAATAATAGAATGTCATAAGAACTCATTTAATGAAAAAACTAGTAAAGTGCAAAATTATAACTGTTTTACATTACTGAACACCATATTCAAATAAAAACAACACATTTACATATCTCTCAAATTTCACACAAGAGTATCACAGACATCTTCTGTGGAGAATTAAGCAGTTATGCATTGCTTCTATATATGGCATATGCTACACAGGTTGTCATTTTAATATCAATTCACCTGACTGCCAGGAGTTAAATCAAGCAAGGCTACTATGGTGAAAATCAATAGAAAAGAGCAAAATGGAAGAAATAAGATATTCACATTGCTTCAAACTGGTAAAAAATAATATTGGCTTGAGGTGTTTAGCAGGTGAGAGCTAGTGGTTTGGCCCCACCCAGTCTTCTGGATAGGGCTAATAGCCTAGAGTGGAAGGAAATCCCAAACCTTGAAACATCATCCAAGGAAAGCAAGAAAAGCACAATAATTATCAGGACCTGAAAGCTTAAAATCATGTGAAATAAACAGATGGACAGTTAGCCAAATGTATAAAATAGGTACAAAAAGAGTAAAAAGAGACATAGAACCAGGGATGACCTGCTAGTGACTGCAGAGCACCATTTTGCATTGTTCCTAACAGAAAAGACTGCTCAGTCTTTCAGACTGCTCAGTTCAAGTTCCCTCACAATGCTGAATGCATGAAATGCAAACAAGAAGTTTTACAGATTTCTTCTTAAAAAAGAAAAAGGAAAAAAACCCAACTGCTTCCTCTCTCCCACCAAGCTATTTTTCATGTGTTGAACAAAAACACCTATTTCACATACGAGTACCAATATTTTACAGTATCTTCCATTCCATTATCTGAAGACTACCATGAAGATCCCAAATGTCTTTTTAATGATTGACTAGACAAGGAGTGCTGTATAACTGATGGGTGAAGAGAGGGTTGCAAATAAGCTGTACTATCATTACATGACTAAACTTAATGATTACATCCAACATTTAGTACTTAAAGCTCTACATATTATAGCACTAACTTATTAATACAGTAGTAATTAAGAAAATGCTTACAAACAATTTCATTGCAATAAAATTCTCTGCAGTATATGATACTATGGGCTTACCAAGGAGCCAGTCTCAGTCTGGGAAAAGAAAAATTGAATCTAGGAAAAATTACTAGATACTACATTGTTAGTCTCTGGGCAGTCTCATGCCTGTCTAGTATATTTATAATGTTACAGTATTTCTAATGATAGGTTTCCATTGCTTACAGATACGAAGCAGAGGAAGCACTAAATGGAATACAGCTGATCTTTCCCACTGAGCTGAGTAAATAATTACACTATCCTTGTGATACCAGTGGAACTAATGGAGCAGAAAAGAGACCAATTCTTTCCTCCTGAAACTTGTTACATCATCTGAGCAATGAAGGTTAACTCATCTAACATTCCTGTTACCTTTTGAAATACCCAGTGACTAATGTGAAACAGGCAAAAAATGGGTTTATGCAAGAGAAAAATTAAATTACTTCCCTTGACTTTTTAGACAGTCAAGACAATGGTTCACAATATGCTGTGCATCTGCCATCTCTAATTCCTCCACAGAACAGTATATCATTCCCTTTGCTACTCCTCTGCCTTTCAGAAGTAGGAAAGAAAGTGGGTAAACAATGACATAAAGATGATAAAATGCCTGTCCTCCTAGTTTGGTCTGGTGCCTGTCTGGTAGTAGTTCTGTCTTTGTGCCAAAGGACGCTGGCTGAATGCTCAGAGTGTTCTGCCCATGTGCTGTCCCTTTGCTGTAAACCTACATATACATCCTTTACTGAGCTTTCACAATGGGAGGGGTCAGTGTACCTTCCCCATCTCTCTGATGAACCATCACCGTTCCTCTTGTGAACTGCAACTATTTTTCTGAAGTTGATAATGGATTTATACAAAATGTGAACAGTTCAGATAATGGCATATACTCTGATTGTCACCTGAGCATCACGATTATTGCCCTCTTGAAAAATTTCCATTGCTGTGTGATGTACTTTATAGGTTCGCTACATCTTAGAAAGTAAAAATAAAATTACCATTGTGTCTGGTGCCTGTGAAATAATTCATTCCTGTTTTATTGAATTCCAGACTGTGGCAGTTAAAATAAGAGATAAATGGATTAAAGACCGTACATTGTTTTTTATGTTCTGTTATTTTCCGTCATTAAAATCACATCCCATCACATCACATCACTTTTTGACATCTCATTTAGAGGCCCATCTGCTGTAATCTTATCCATAGTGTAACTGGTAGCACAAACATAGGATTTTATTGTATCCCCAGAAAGCAATTCAAAGCTCTACTCTTAGGAACCAACTTGGCTACATTTTGTTTGGAAAATTTGGTCTGGGTACAGTCACACAAGATAAAAAAAAAACAACAAACCAACAAAAAAAACCCAGGATGGCAAGTTGAAGTCAGTAACATCTGATTGATACTGGTAAAACGCAGAGTAAAATTTCATCTAGTAACTTATCATCAATTCAATTTTAGTATTAACAATTCTTAGTAGCAAAAAGAGGAAGGAAAATCCTTCCTTTACTTCACAGAAGCTAGAAGCTCTTACCACACTAGAAGCTCTTCCTACTGGGGAAATAAGGGTAATTTGAAAATAACAGATGCAGAAACAGCCCAACAGCATCAGAAGACACTCCAAGAGTCTCTAGGATTATGCCTTGGTTCTGTCTCCCCATGTTTTGTAAGTGGCTGTTTTAAGCTCCTTTTCTCCTTTTCTCTCCCTTTTTCTGCAGTATATTCAATTCACTGCTACTCTACCACTTCATTCCATTCTCCTTTTACTTTGTCACCAGAGTATTTCCTTCTGCCCAGCAGTCACTTTGCTTGTTGGAAAAATGCCTCACCCAGGTTGTGTCTGTCCCAGCAGTTCGAGCTGCAAGCTGAGACAAACCCTGCACACTTCTGTGTTTGCTCACCCCATGCTGTGGCAGTGCCTCCTCTCCTGGCCATCAGGGGCTGCCAGCACCAACACCAGCAAGGGTACCTGCAACACCCTGGGCAACTGGGAAGGGCTCCTGAGCATATTTTCCAATAAAAGAGCCATGGCAATTCACTTTGTCACTAGTGGTATGTAAAAACTGAGTAAGTGCTAGTAGGAGGCTGCTGAGTGGTTAATTACATGCCTTGTGGATGCTGAGAGCTCTCGAGCTCTAATCTATACTGTTAGTCTAAACAGTATTGGCCAGCATTCACCATTTTGGCTAAGTTCTGTCAGCATTCATTTACAAGGGAACAAAATAATGCAGGCTGCAGATACAAACAGAGCCATGGCCCATTTCCTCCTAAATAAAAACTGTAAATTATTTCTAGTGGAAAGGATTATAAAAGAGTTCAGCTGGTGGTGTTTTGTGTCAAATTCCAGAAATATACAGATCTATTTCTACTAAGCAATTGTGGCGTTTTTTTCTGTTATGGACTATATTCATCTGGAACAATAGAGAGCAGGATCTTTAAGCTCTTGTGTGAACATCTGTCCATTACATTTTTGTCAAAAGCTGACACACAGCCACTTATTCATCCACTGATAACATCAGATCAATGTAGAGAACTAACAAGTAACAAGGCCTTAACTTTTTTGTAGCTCTGAAAACAGTCAAGTTCTACACACTACTTTCAACTACTGTAATTTCTGATTATCTTAAAGGCATAGACAACAGAAACCATCTCAATGCCGGAATTTAGGATTACTAGTGTCTTAAAACGTCTCCAGACTTTTCCAGAAGTACATAACAAGGACATCTTCAATGTCTTCTCTGAGCCATATTCTCAAGTAATTTCAAGTGAAATTCAAGTCACAGATGTGCACAGCACAAAATAAAATAACACTAAATTGAACAATTTGCTGTTTTGATTTAAATAGAACACTGATCAATTCCAAACATTCTGAAAACCATGAAGAGGATGCACTTACATATTTTTTTATTTATCATTTTAACTCTCCCAGACAAATCTTAAAGCTAGTACCCGCAGAGATAAGCAAATATTTTCCACAGACTCTTACTAAATCAAATTATTTACTCTTATATGCACCTAATAAAGGTTAACCATTCTGCTAAAATTTCTTCTTATAGTAAGTCCTTCTTTTCCTTCATGCAGCATGTGACCCACTAAGATTTATGGTACATTTGTAAAGATGCTGTCTTCATATTGTCTCTGTCATAGTCCAGGTTGTCAAAAGCATCCCCAGACTTCATCTTATAGTGATTAATCTCATAGAGGTCTCAGGCAACAACTCTGGGGCATATCACATACATGGGACTAGGCTTAGACTAAAAAAAATTTTCCTTTTAGTATGATGAAACATGGAAAATAACCACAAAGCCTCAAGTCTTTCTTCAGCTGTGATCTATGTTTTGTGCTGGCTCTGATGCTTCTCTACTGTTTGCATATTAATGCATCATCAGAATTTTTCATTTAGTACATTCAACTTCTAAATTTCAAGCACTGCTCAGACAAGAAGAGGAAAATTCTCTCATGTAAGGATTACCACTAAGGTGACAAATAGTCAATCCAGCCCAAAGGTAAAATAATCAATGTCCTAAAGTAGCATTTAGCTTTCTTATATGTATTGCAATCAAAAGATTATACACACACACACACAAGCTGTGCTCTTGATACTACTGGATCCATTCAATTCCTCCTTAATTTAGATGGGAAGGGTTATTTCTCCCCTTATGGGATGTCATTGTGAGAATGCTACAGACATGCCAAAATTTAAAATTTATTGTAGAGGCTGTGCTTTTATCTACTCCTACTGAAACAGACCATTTAATATCTACAATAAGTTGCTGCAGAATGAATAAATAAATGAGAATCCAAAATATTGTAAACAGCCAGACAAGAGTAAATAGCAACAATTTAAAAAATTAAAAATTGCACAGGCAAGTTTGAAGCACCCAGGACACTTATAAATTACTGCATGTATAATCCACAGGAAGTGGATAAATATAAAAATCCTTCCTATTCCTGACTAAACTTAAACAATTCTAATGGCTTTAAAAATTGTTATGGCACTCAATGAGTGGCCAGTTAATATCACTTTTTCCACCAAGTAAATAAAACAACTGGAGATGTAATGACTTTCAGAAATACGACTTTCTACAATTGTCTGGTGTATTATAGCAGGAAAGTCTGAATTTTAAGAATTTTTTAAGTGATCTAGGAATTGAGTTTTCCTTTTCTTCAGGAAAAATTTACACTGCAATTTAAAAGAATCCATCTTTGAATGCATCTTTGTCACTACTGCTTTCTAGTCTACAATCAATTACAGCTCATTCTTCAGAACAGTTGTTCTAGGGTCTAAAAAACTTCAAGTATAACTGATCACTTCCCTTATGGTGATAACACAGTTGGGCCTAAGATATCACTTAGGTTCAGACATTTCGTTTTTGCTATGTGCAGCCAAATCCTGAAAGATTTCAAGTACCTTCAAGCTCTGTTTCAACTAACCAGTGGTGTTAGCCTCATAATCGCTTCTTCCAATATTACTGAGGGGGTTTTTGCCTTGCTGGATACACCTTACACCAGGAGCTTCACAGCAAATGTAACTATTCATCATTGTTTGTTTCCTATAAAATAACTGCTTGACTAGCATTAATTCTGCTCTTAAAAGGTAGTCTTAAGGAACTGAATATTTTTCAGACTTTCAACTTAATGATACTCTTTTTCTACTTTGATAATAATTCAGAGAAAGCTTGCAGTGAAAATGTTTCATACCAGACTTGTTGAAGTGTGAGGAAGTGCTAGAACTTTCCTTAAGTTGTAACACTGACATTCTACAGGAGCTGAGAAGCAGGGCAGGGAAAAACTCTCAACACAAATTCCACGAAGCAAAGAAATTCACGAGAACACAAGAGAAACACAATAGAAAGAGTAACTTCTTAAGTTACAATGAATCATACCCCAACATCAAAACTACCCCTCATATACTTTATTGTTCTGATGAATAAAGCAGCTCTGAAAATAATTAGCAAAACAATACCACTACCACAAAATACTTCATACATCTCCCTGGAGCAAGATTAAAATTGCTAGGTGTACCCTTTAATTCCAATATTAGCTTGTCATCATTTAAACACTGAAATTCAGTACTGTTCAAATTTTAAATGAATACTTAATATATGCATAGGAAATAGTGAATACCTAGCAGATACAAATTAGCATAATATGATTTTTTACTAACAAAGTGTGTCTACAATTTAGTTCAAAAGCACATTTAATTTTAATTAAAAGCATACCATCTTTATCAAAGTCACTATTTACACAGAAAAACATCAAATTTAATACCTCTTTCATTTACCTGAAAAATGCTTTCTTAATTTCTCACCTGCACTACAATTTTATGGTCCTTTCCTGTCTTGAGACAGACAAATTTGGACCCTTTTTCTAGATCAAGAGTTCTGCTTGCCCCTCCCAGTCATGTATGTTTGCATTTGCTGTATCAAATGCTCTGCTTGGATTTACTATTCTAAATATTTCTTGAAGATGTGACTTTTTACATACCTATTAAAAAAAAATACAACTGTCTGGTACAGCTAACACACATATGTACTTATAATCTCCCCGAAACAGAGATTACAAGTGTTATATTAAAAAATAATTTATTTATAAAAATAAATAAATCATAAATAACTAATAAAATAACATTGAACAAAAGCAATCAGTATTATTACTCCTAGCTTCATTTCTTTATCATTCAATAACTGCCCACAGCTTAACAACATTTGCATGTTGGCTTTCTTCATTGCATTAATAAGCACACAGTAAATCATCTCAAGATAACTTCCATATATAAGCAGTGCCCATCTTTCCAGTCAAATCAAAATTTCTGCTGCCATAACCTGACAACACCAGATCCACCAAGCTGGACTTCAGCTCTGCCAGGGGAAAAGCAAGGTGGTGTAAGATTAGAAGTATATTTTAAAAAGTGGGGAGTTTAACACATAATATCTCATCCACATAAACCCACAATTTACTGTTTATGCAACCATTCTGTTCTGTAATAATGGTCTTTATTTAGCACAGTATTTTCAGTTGTACTCTGAAGATGGTATTTTTGATCCAGCTTGCTTTCTCCATATATTAGCAGGTATCTGTTTGTCCCAGATGGATTTACTAAAATAAGAATTTAAATTATTTATGAACCTAGTATTTTTCTACTAACTTGCTACATTTATCCCTTATAAAACTTTGAGACTGGAATATAAAATCTTGACAAGTGTCTCTACAAGCAAATAACTGAGTGTACACAATTTTGGATATTGCATTTGCTCCTCTGCTGTTTTTCCAGTAAGGGTTTTTTAAATTATTATTATATTTATTATTATAAATTATTATTATTATGGTTTGGTCAGCTAGAAAAGCATACTTTTATATCCATAAGGAATATACCCAGTAGAAAGAGCGATATCTAGAAATTTCTTTTTTTTAAAAATTCTTTATTTTTTTAAAGAAAAAAAGGATTACTTTGACAACATCCTTGTCATCCTAATCAGCCAAATGATTAAGAAATTAAACGGCTTAGAAATGTTAAATGTGATCATTTGCAAATCACAAAGCAGCTGACTTCATTTCCTACAGCATGGAATATGACAGGAGATCATGAAGAGTGCTGAGCCTTTACATCAAGCAATATAAAAGGTGTTTATGTGTTCTAGCAGCTGCTGCATAAGTGCTTCTGAAGGATAGCCTGCAGGTTTCCCCCTGAATATTAAAGAGAATTTCATAATTGAAGTGAATTATGTTAATAACCCAAAGAACTAATTTTAAAGTGCTTTTTTGGATTGTGTACTAAAGGCAACTTAACAGAATTGTTTTTGTCTCCATTCTGCTGATGAGTCACAAAGAAAACCATAGTTTTTCTCACACAGAAAGAAAATTTACCTTCTTTCTCACCCACTAATGAGAACTGAAATATAAAAACTAAGCACAATGTTATTTATAAACTGACACCTTACAAGAAAAGAACTAAAAATTATTTTAAAGCACATTAATTTTGATCTTTTGTAGCAGAATGTCATTTAGCAACATTAAAACTTACCTAAATGATAACCCAGAATAGTATGACAAGCAGTCATTTACCCTACACTTTAACCTCCTCATTTATGATACCTTTGTTAAACTCTTAGCAGCCACTTGAGTTAAAAGCAGCATTCTTAGACTTGCTGACATAAATCCATTCTTCTCTTTTAAATTTATCACATTTTTGTTAGGAACATCTTCACTGGAGCATTCCAATTGAAATATCTACTTGTTTAGCACCACATATTGGGAAAACATGAAACTGCCTTCTGAGGAAGATGAAATTTTGCCCAATTTTTCTGAAAATTAATAAATTGCTCCCTAGAGAACTGGCACGTTCTTTTAACATCCTCTACAACGATTATTAAACATGTATAAAGCACGATTCACTCAGTTAAAATAGTTACAAAACCAGAAAGTTTGCGGGCAGCAAACTCATTCTTAATATAAATCCAGCTGAAGTCCATGGTGCTGTACCAGTGATTAGGCTTTTGACCTACATTTCCTAAATGCATGAAAACAAGATTCAGACTTTCTTATGAATCAGGCATTTAGCCATTAGAAACCTGGAGGACCCATGCAGGCATGACTGTCAGTGTGACCCAGTAATTCCCTGCATTAGTATTACCCCCTTGCCCCCTGGAGGAGAGAGCTCCTTCCAGTACAAACCGTCAGCTCCCTTTTAGGACACTGCAATGAATTACAGGCTCTGACATTGATTTGTAGATCTTTAAACTGGTCAGTGATTTGCTGCAGTCAATGGCTCTGACTGCAGAGTGCAAAACTAGAGCACCTCTCACAACATGAAGCTGACTCAATATTTTCCCAGTGTAATTGCAATTCTTTTTATGGTGAGGAGATGGACTATGATTCATGTCATCTCCCACAATCCTGTCTTCATAACTTGTTTGAACAAGTACAAATGATTTGGAGGTTGTTGCTGCCAGTTCTCTAGGGAACAATCTACTGCCTGATGGTAAATGTGCCTTAGACTTTTGAATTTTGAAAACATTAAATTTGAAATAGCCTTTCTAACTTCTATTGGAAACATATGGCCATAACTAAAAGCCATTAAAATGCCTTTATTTTCACCTTACTTGTGAATATTCCTGCTGGAGCCACAATAGAAACTTACAATATGTGCATATATATTATGCATATTTTTAAAATTCAATTATTATACAATTTTTCATTTACTGTGAAAAGACAAGGTTCTGACAAGATCTCTTTCTGAGGAACTCTCAACTCTCTAAGAAAATTAAGAGATTAAGGAAAGAAAATCATTGCAGGACAAGATCTGCTGACCTGATAGAAATCAAGACAGGATAAAAAGGACAACTGGATTGATAGTACCAAAGTACAGAAAAAAGATGAGACAGAGTACAACGCAGTGGTTATATTCACCTATAAATATCTAAACTATCTGCAATGAAAATGAAATGTAGACATTTGGAGCTTAACTAGAGTTTTGGTAAAATACAGTACTCCCCAAAATATATCTAACCTGCAATGTGCTGTGTCACCTCAGTTACACTGGTGCAATACATGTTGTTATTGAGCTTCTCCCTGACAGGCTCATTCTAACTTCAAGCATTCTTTTCTTAGTCTCATATCAGTTTAGATTTATGCATACTCTTCTCTGGGAACAGCGAAGAATTTTCTATTACCTTCTCAAGTTCAAGAGAATCCTAATCTGCCTCTCCCAATTTCTTCCAAGACTCACTTTTTGCCACAAGGAATACAATTTTTTTTACTTGCCACGACATCTTAACTCGGACTTACATGGAAAATTCTTAGGGGAGGGAGGATGACCTGCTCTTGCTTGTTCCAGAGAGAAGGAATCCTACCAAAGGAACCAGTTGTCTAGGATTTCCAATTGTTAGGCATATTTTTAGTTAGAATAACAGAAGCAGGTTTGTTTTTTTAGGATTCAAACTTTAGTCCAACCAGAAGTCTAAATAAGCATTTCACTTAAATAAGATTTTTCATAAACAGTAACTATGCAGCACTATTTACTATCACTGGCCTCTTCAATTCTATATAATTTTAATATTTGCAACTATAGAAGCTCATTTTTACAAAAAAATTTTAAAATATATTAATTTCACTGACAGTGTTGCAATACCCTAAAATAAACAAAAAACAACACAACCATCTCTAAACAAGTGGGAAATACACTTGTCAGAAATGTAGCATAATTTGCCCTTGTAACTGTTGGTTATCACCCTAAATTACCTGCTGTTTGAGGGCATTTAACAATTCATCTTCCTTACTAACCATCATTTCTTTAAAGGGCCCAAAGCTGCAACCGTAAAAGGTTGTTAATTGAGCAGACCACTCTAGTAACAGGAGTGAGCCCTCAGGAGTAAGAAAAATAAAGTATTTATCATTCATACTTTAATATATTACACCCTTTGCTGAACTCCCCTTCTCTTGAAGACTGCACAAACTTGGGAAACATATAATCAGGTGAAAATACGGAAATTCACAATCCGAACACAATGACAATGCCTGTTGTGTGTGCAACAAAATGAGCCAGTTCTACACCTTGACATACTAGCCTGGGGAAAGAAACAGCATTATTCAGCCGGATTTGGCTGCAATAAAGCTGGCTGTCAGGTGAGCAGTGAGCTCACAGGGATGTGTTCCCTTGCTGCCTTGCAGCAGGAGCTAGCTGAGGTCATGCTATTTGGATGAGCAGAAAGTTCTAAGCATCTACAAGGACATGCAGTGCTAGGACAAAGGGGCTTGGCTTTAATATTAGAAGGAGTCGGTTTAGATTAGACATCAGAAAGAAATTCTTCCCTGTGAGGGTGGTGAGGCACTGGCACAGGCTATCCAGACATGCTGTGAATGTCCCATCCCTGCAAGTGCTCAAAGCCAGGCTGGATGGGGCTTGGAGCAGCCTGGCCTAGTGGAAGGTGTTTCTGCTCACAGATCTTTAAGGTCCCTTCCAACCCACCCCATTCCACAGTTCTAAGAATCCATAATCTATATGCACTCACTCCATTGACTGTCACCAGTGGTGACTGAAAACTAACTAACCAGTTTTAACTGGCAAGTGGCTACCAAGTGTTCTGGTGGGGGTACTTTCACCCCCCAAAAAAAACAAACTGAAAGCACAGGAAAGAAAATTTTCCTTTGTAATTTCATGGTATTTGTAGTACTGAAGAATTTGTCACCCAGGTAAATCAATAGGGAATTTGTTGCTTCTTTACAATTTTGTCCAAATTTGTATTTTTAAGCTTTTGTTTGTTTTCAGGTTTGAGGGTTTTTGGCTAAAATAAGCATAATTTTAAAAATCAAAACCACTAACTAGAAAAATTACCAAGACATTAAAGAAAGTTGCAATTCAAAGCAGTGTTAAAAAGCATGACATGAGATAGCCCAGCTGAGAAACAGAAAAACGGCCAAGAATTATGGGGGCAGGTAAGGAAACTAAAAACTGGGAAGAAAAGATGCTACAGAGATTAGTCATAGCAAGTGCTGAGGTGAAGAGCTAAAAATATATCTGCTGTGCTTAGACACAAAATTTGTGTCTGAAGGTGATATCAAAGCTGTGCTTGCTCCAGATCTCATTTAGCAATTGTCAAGCAAAAGGAATATGAAATTATCTCATTTTAAATTGTGACAGAGTTCAGGACACTCCATGTTTTAAAGAAGTTTTCCGTTGGATACACATGAAAAAGTCTAAGCTGAAATAAAAAATTCCTACTTCTTTGCCTTTTCAGTGTCTTTACCATATATTTCTATGCAAATATTTTTACATCTTTGTAAATGGATATGTTGAAGGAGAAAAAGGAGATGTTGGAATTGGAAAAAAACCAAGAGTCACAACAGTTACAATCTTGCCAACACGCAACGCAAGAAAAAACAAGTGATGAGAACAAGACTAGTGACTTTTATTTATTAAATAAGAGCATTGAAAGAAAGATAAAATGAAACAAGCAGTAAGGAAAAAATCAGAATATTTTTTCAGGTTATTAAATTACTCAGAGGTGATCTTTTTAGACATCTGTATTACAAATACATAGAGATTAAATATTAAATTAAAGAATTCTAACTACAGTGAGAAGCAAACAGCACTCACTGATTCTTGAGGCCTGAGTTTTCTCTTTTGCCCTGCCAGTCAGCTCATCTGAACAGCTTCTTCTTGAAGCTAGAAAGGATGGAAATATTTTTTCCTTCAGTAGTGAAGTACTTTTTATTGAACCCAGGGAATTCACACAGGCCAACCATGATGTGTTCCCGCTCTTTCCAGACACTATCATAAACTATGTACCATTTTTGCCAAAACAAGTACCTAAAAATCTTACATTAGAAAAGCTTATTGCAGGAAAATCACAGTCTCTATTTGCTATGAAAACAAATTAAGAAAAAGATGCTACAGATGCCTGTTTAACCCATAAAGTAGAAATATATTAAGCAGGTTATAATGAATATTTTCTTGAGTACAGGCACAGACATTGTAAATTAACATAAACATACACTGTCATCACGTATAACCATTTTGTAATGCAGATAAGTATAAGACATAACAAAACAGGCAAGGAACATAGAAACACCTGCAGCAGGAGAGGAAAAATAGAGAAGGCTGGTTTTACCCACTGTGCTTCCACCTCCTCTCAGAAAAAAGCTCTGTAGCCTGATATCTCAATCTCAGTGACTATAACCACATCCATCAGCAGCAACTGTACAGCTCTGTGGCACCATCATTAATTTAAGATAAGCTTGTTAATAAGATTTGACTGCTCTGAAGTGGTGACAGTTATTAATAAATTTTACAAATGAGGCACTGGCAATATGTCTTGTTACTAAATGTCACTCTAGTACAGTTCTCTTTGAAGCTTCAAAGTGGCCTGATTTATCAGATTCTAAACACTCTCATTGCTGAAATCTTTCAATCTCTTATTCCCTAATTTGCACATACTTACATTCACTTGCAGCTGAGCAAATAAGAAAAACATTGCTGCAAAATAAACTGTGAAAATACTGAAGCTGAAGGTTTGGAAACTAATTTTCACTTCACCAAAGTTTACAAGTCTGCATTTCTAGAATTTAGAAGGAAAATACTAACTTTTTTACCAGCAATCTCAACCTTGTCAGTAATAGACCTTTTTAGTGAGTTCTGATCTTCTGCTGGCAGCCTAATCATCAACTGACTCCATAACAGAGTGCAGCAGTGTCTCTTCTGCTTTAGGACTCTGCACCACAGCCACCATGCAAGCCCCAGGGTCCACTCCCAGAGGGGCTGTGCTGTACAGCACCCCTCATCCCCATCAAACAACCCTATCTTCTTCCTCCAGCATTTCTCCAGAATGCTCCAGGGCACCTCTATCTCCCTTCACACCTCCCTCCAAAATGCAGAGTCTAAAGCACTGGATTCACAACGTTCAAGCATCTGTGCTGTTATTGCCCATAGCTATTGACTTGTGGCTTAGCATAAAGTGGAAATTTTACATAACAGTTTATATAATAATTTCAGAAAAGCATCAATAATATTGTGGGACCAGGCAGGTCCAAGGAATTTAAAGAGATAAAAAATACTATTACTGATAGTATACCAGATACCTGCTGCCTTACACCAGCTAACTTTATTTCTAAACCAACAGAAAATTTAACATCAGGGAAAAGGAGAATGTATGTGCAACTGGCAACATAGAAGGGTTTCCTTGGAGAATGAAGTTAGATTTGGCCTGTGGTACACCACCAGTACATGCTGCAAATCTCTGGGAAAAATAGCAATTATTGCCCCTCCCCACTATGACTTCAAATCACCTCTATTCAATTCATGGGTACATTCCTTCATCGAACAACAGACATGTCCTTCCTACAACACTAACTCAATGTGGTGCAGTATTAGGAAAGAGAAGGAACAGGCTCACTTTGTGCTCCTGGCTGCAGCTACACGATGTGGCTGCCTGTGGCTCCCCACAGTGCTCTGACAAGTGTGGCCCCAGGACACCTCCAGCTGCATGAAGGAAGAACACATGAGCAGTAAAGAGTTCAAGGACATAGGGTTCCAAAAAGTTTCTGCTATTGTTTATGCTGTTTCTTGTGCAGCCTGTTCTTGACACAGTTTATGCTCCTGTGCAAATGATATTTTAATGACAGTGTTATGAATAGTAAGTCATTAGAAGCAGAGAGAATAAATGAATAAAAAAAATTAATGAAAAGCAAAGGCAGGAGAGAATTTCAGGGGTGAAAATGCAGAGCTTCACTTGCTGATGCTTTTCTCTTGCTACATCACTTGATTCATTTTTAAATGGTCCCTAAAATACTACAGAAAAACATACATAAGAGCTTTGTACTGGAGGTATAGTGGACTTGTTGAGCAAATGGTAGCTATTTGTTGCATCTGCTCTTCTCTAGAAGGTCGCTTGTATGTAATGTACATATTGCTGTTTGCAGAATGCTGTTGTTTTATTTTTGAGGAATCTGCAAAGAAATTCTGTTTAATCTTAATGCAAATTGGAGTTCAGCAGTTTCTGCATTCCATATTCCTTAGAATCAGGTTTCCTATTTGAAGCAGAGGAAAAACTGTTGAAGAGAATGCATGTTTCTTGCTTTTAGAGGTAATCCTCCCCATGCAAGGCATCAGCAATAAAACAACAAAATCCAAACTCAAACTGGCAAAAGGAACTGTGTTTCCAATTAAATTTGTATCAGAATGGCATTGAGAGAGAATGAGATAGCAGTGAGAGCCCAAGGATATGAGGTCAGCTTATACATAATTAATTTGTTAATCTTCCATGGCATTTCAGTGAAATGTGTTATTTTCCCAAATACATCCAGAAGTATAACAAGCTGGCTTTTCAAGTAGTTTTATGTGCCTGTACTCTGCATTCTGTACTTCAATAGGAAATAGAAAAAGATGATTATATTTTAACCACTTTTAAACATCTCTCTTTGCATTCTGGAATATGTTTACTTTGACATCTGCTATAAAATGGCATGTTCATGTTGAGTCAGAATGTTCAACCACAAGAATCTAAAAATATCAAATGGCCTGGATTTTTTCTTCACAAAGAAATCCCAGGAAATTATCTCTAGAAGTAATTCTTCACAATCCTTTATATTTGATGTTCCAGATATTTCTAGAATTTGAGGTTTAATTAACAGTTCAGAGGTAAGTACACAAGTCTTTTGACTCATTTAACTGAGCTGGTTTTTTTGTTTTACTAATTACAAACTAAAATTTGTTCGAAATGTGCTTTAAAATGTAGAATTAGATAACTCCTTAATACAGTGATGTGTTAAAATTGTTTTATGAGTTCAATATGGGGAATCACCACTTCGAGTGTGACAGAATTTATGAGGAACATGCCAATAAATGCATGCACTCCTGGACTGCTTTGCTATTTTGTGAGACATTTTAATGCTTTGTATTTCTCAAATTCTCTCTGAGAAAATAAGAATTATGAAGATGATTTAAAAATACATATCTAAGGAGGAGCTATATTATGAAGTGGTTTTATTCAGGTTTTAAATGGCTAAACATATATATAACTGAAAAAATACTCCAGCTCATAATGCTCTCTGTCTGCATATAGTATCAAAAGAAAAATCTTGCTTCAAATACAAGGAGTAAAACCTGTGCCTCACTGAATATTACAAACAATATTAACAGAAAGAAATTGATGCTGACCTTGAATACATAAAAGTATCTAGTGCTCTATGTCAGTGCTGAATGATGGGATGATGTTGACCTACATTAACATTTGATTACCTTTTGGCACTGCTTTTAGGCTGAGCCAAGATAACATTCAGGCACTACTA
Source organism: Erithacus rubecula (assembly GCF_903797595.1). NCBI lineage: Eukaryota > Metazoa > Chordata > Aves > Passeriformes > Muscicapidae > Erithacus > Erithacus rubecula. The sequence goes on from NC_136662.1 coordinate 8,751,762, forward strand.
ATTTCTTCATTGTGCCAATTTGAAATAGAGCCATCTAGGTGAAAATCAGAGAAAGGAAGAAGAAATGAAATACACAATAAAATGTACTTACTTTTAGATTGAAGAGATATGTTAAATATTCATCATGACATATGTATTTATAATAACAGTTTTCTATTCTCAGCTGATGCAGTCTTCTGTTATGCAAATGTGAAGTTACATGAGCGTTTTTAAATTAAAATATTACCAGGTAACTACCTCCAATGCATCATCACAGCTAATCCTAAAAGGTGCAGGTAGTAGAAATTATTTCAAAGAGACAGACAGATAGATTCAGGATCCGTTTGTAAATTACCACCTTCTAAGGCATAAAGTTTTAGATGCTTAAGCATCTTTAGCTGGTTTTGTCTAAATTACTTCATACCTAGCATGACAATTGTATTACTGCCAGACTGTCAAAAAAGTGAAGAACTTCAGGAAGTCAGAAGTCAATGTCCTCAGAATTACACAGGCACTTAAGTGGGAGTCCAGAGAGCACAATCTGGCCATTATTATACTCTCAGCCTCGTGATTTCCGCAGCCTTCACTCCAGAAAACTGTGGTCTGGAGACTTTTTCTCCCTCCTCTCTGATGTTGTCATCAAACACTCATATGGTCCTAGACTCAGCAAACAAAACTCAAAAAACAAACTAAATAGTAGTACCTAGGGAAAGCAGACAAAAGATCCTAACCTAAAATCCCCAAATACGCAATAATTGTCTTCAACAACCAACTACCAGCTTCCCTGATCTTTGTGTAGCTTTATCCCCTTTGGTGTTGAAACTACTTTAGTCCTGCTACATTAAACCTGCATTTAGGAGATCCATGGCTCCAGTGCAAGAGAGTGAACTTCATCTATAAATTGTATCTCATAGGCTTTTTAAAGCCTGTGCACAGAGAAAAAGAAACAAATGCTTACATTGAGAAATTATGTTTTGCAAACGGAAGAGACAGCTTGAAATTAAAACTATTTCATCCATAAATACATGAGGATAAATACAATACTAAAGCTCCATAAAGCTTCTGTGATGGATGCAGAAAACCACTATTACACTTCTACAAATGTATAAAAATGTAATTGGTAGGGAACGCTTTGGTTTTTGTCTAAAATTAATTTCATAAGCAAATGGAATGTATTTAGACTGGAAATAGAGGAAATGCAAATCTGCCTTTAAGTACCAAAGTCTTTCAGTCTTTGTTAATGAAAGCAGAGAGAAGGCAGGAGACAAGGCAGAGAAAAGTAAAAGAATGGCTTCATAAATAAACTTTTAAGCACAATAATTTAAACTGATAGCTGTTGAATTTAAAACAGGCAGACACATCATTTGGAGCCTTGTGATCAACTTCCAAATGGTGTGGTAGACTTCCAGGGTAAAAGAGAGATCAAAAAAATGCTCAAAGACAGGAAAACTCAGACCTATTACTTGAAAAACTTCCTGTAAAATCCTGAGAAAGAATAAAAAAATAGTTCTCAAACTGCAGAAAGTAAAAATCAGCTGTATAAACCATAGTGCTCAGCGCCAAATGGACTAATTCATTTCCAGTACCCGCAAAACCACATAGGACTAGGCAAGTCTTGCTCCTCTGCTACAAGGAGCAGGAAGATTTATTTGCACCAAGTGAAGAGTCTGTGAAAGGGAAGTATAAATACAAGAATGCAGTCCATGGCTTCTGTCCCTGAAAAGGCCAATCCAAATGTGCGCTTCCCCATAATCTAATTTTTCCTCATTTTATAAATGCTAACAGGAGAATATGTGAAAATATCTGTATTCAGAGTTGGTTCTAGTCCAGTTAACAATAAATCAATATTGTAAAACAAAGTATAGCCTTGATGTATATAAAATCCTACCCTATGTTCTTCAAAAAGGTACACAAGGGAAGGAATAGAATTGCTTCATCAAGCAGAAAGATTCTAAAGCCTAAGAACTAACTAACAGCAATCATTCCTGAATTTTTAAATATAAGGTCAAATCCATACTTAGCCTTTCATCTTCTTCATAATATCTACTTTTTATGAATTTCAAGCCTTCTGCAGTAAAACACAAAACTTGAAAGGTTTGGGTTAATGCTAGTACCACAACACTCCAATTTTCTAGAAGATACATAAATTATAACAAGGAGCAACAGAGTATTGGCACTAGCTCTCCAGGGAGGCAAAATCAGGGTGCCCTGTTCCTGCTTTCATTAATACCCCTCAGGACCTCCATTTGCATACTATTTTCCAACTTCAGAGCAATGGTATCTGGGTTTCCTCTCCACACCAGATTAGCAATTTCCCCTTATCGTCCTACACACAGTGAAGCATGAATACCTCTCCCATCTTTTTAATTAATTTACTGTGTTTTGAGATATCTACATAGCTCATTTGGTATCCACATTTTCTTCCTGTAGCACACTAAAGTTACAACCTTTAATCTTTATTACAGTACTGGAGATGTGACAGACAGCTAGTTTAGTTATTGCAGTGTTAGGTATCCTTTGAGTTTTTCAAACTGGTCCTCACACTGTTTCTATGTATACAATAGTAAGCACTGGAATTGACACTCCCTTTGAAAATCTGACTTCTAGTCCTGGCTTCCTCTCAAGTACAAAGAAATGACTGAATACACTAAGAACAGTGATGCATGATTTTACCCCATCCATGTTCTATTGCTTTATCCATGTTACATCAACAATTTGATTTCTTCCTTACAAAATTCAAAAATTATTTTAGCAATTGTAAATTATGATGGGAGAAAAGCAGGAGTTTGGAACAATTTTCTCCCCAGAAAGGTTTTCCAGTTGTGATGATCAGTAGTCAATATTTAAATTATAGATGTATATATAAACTAAGATACAATGTAGATATGTATGCATAATGTAAATGTAAATATAGATGTTGCATATACAAACTAATTACCAACATAGAATTAAGTCACAATGAAATCATAAGAAACATAGAACTAAAACATCAAAAAACACAGAAACGGGGAGAATTTAATAAAAAGAACATTTTTTGTTCTTTTCTTAGTATTTATCCAGTGATTTTTCCAGTTCAGAGACAACTGTGTATTGTCATCAAGAAGCCTGGTATATCAGAGGCCAAATGAGAAGGAAGACACTGAAGCATGGACAGCACAGTCAGTCACTGTGACTGGAAATTGCCAGAGAGAGAAACTGGGAAATAGCTGGACAAAAAGCATAAGGCAGGGAGATACAGCAGGGGCATGAACTGAGAAATGCAGGGATGATTGACAGGATCACACACTGAAGTATAAGCAGGAATAGCCTGCATTCAAGGATACACTGACAGCAGAAATGATGACTCAGACTACTAAATAACAAGAAACACAAAACTTTCCTTGAAGAGAAAATCAGGCACACTACCATATGTGATACCATGTTCTGGAGGGACTGAGACTCTTTTTTCTAATCTATTAGACAGTAGGAATAAAAATCTCATTCGATATACTTTTCTGAATGGGTCATAACAGGCAATGAGTCAAATCCCTTGCCATTTCTCATGACTTCTACTGTTACGAATGAGAGGGGTTAGATATACAGTCAGAACTTGTTTTGTATCAATGAACTGCCTGTAGAGAAAAAATATCCAAAGGACTATGTATTTCATACTACAAATCACCTTAAACAAAACAAACTGAAAGAAAAAACAAAAAACACACCACACATTTATCACATAAAGATATTAAGGCAATTTCAACACGAGAAATTTTCTACCAATATCAACCTCTACAGGCAACTCTATGCAAACACAGTTTATGAAGAAAAGGGTACAAGCCTGCACAAAGGCAGAATAGAAATGGCTGCATGATCAGCAGCCAATAGCAGGAGGAATAGTTTGTAGTAGCATTAGTACCAGAATAGTACCAGCCACAGAATTAATAGCTAATATTAATCTCAGATCAGTAGTTGTCATGATGGGTGGGTTTCAACTTGAATTATCCCATGGCAACCTACTGAACTCTACTGCATTCGGATTTTGCAACATAGTATTTGCAGAGTACACCTAGCATTTGCTCCTGTCTACTTAAATCAATGTGCAGGCTGCTATTTGATCCTCAGAAGCCTTCAGGTGACCTCTTATGTATAATCATGGTCATCCTAATCAACAAACAAAAAAAGCACTTTCAACACCTTAATATGCACTTGCAGACATTAGGCAGAGAGCTCAGCAACACAGCTCTTCAGGATAAAAGCTTCAACACTGAAAGATAGAAATTATGCATAAGTTTTCAACTACAAAACTGAATACAACATGGTAAAAAACCTACACAAAACAACACACTTTACTCCATTAATAAAAAATCTCAATGCTTTCAGTTTAGCCACCATTTCTTGGGTACTGAATTTCCTCTGCAACATCAATTCAAAACAACTGAATATTGTTGGAGAGAACTGGAGATCAAGCCTCTAATCAGGAATTAGCTGGATTTTAATTTGAAATTACTTGGGATTGTAAACCAGATGCATTTTCTTAAACTTCCTCAATGAAAAGTAAAAGTGTACCAGACTCCCACAAAGGACTATACAAAAACAATCACATCAGCACAGGCTGTTATCCCTTATGCTGATTTCCACAAATTTGCCATTAATGCACAACAACTTCTAAATAATTCATACAGATGTTGAGATTCCTTAAAGTCATGTTACACCACATTTGCTGAAGTCCTGAGGTTTGCTGAAGGTTTTTCTTTCCATCAAGAGAGGGGCTTATTTAACCTATCAGCTACTGTACAACTGGTCTGTTTGAAGTTTGGGTAGAAACTCCTGTCTTCATTGCCTTGAGCATGAGTCATAGACAGAAAGCAGCACTATGAGGTCCACTATGTGAGCTGCTTTTAGGTGAAAAATTAACAGAATAAATAATGATTGACCCTCAGAGGTATGTAGAGCTAAGAAAAAAACTATAATGGGAGCTCAGGTATCTTTTATAGTTACATTGTTTAATCTGCTGCAAGATACTGGAGGCCTTAGTTTTGATCAAGGGAACATACTTTGAATGCATATGTCAGATGATGTAAATACCTTTTCCTCAACCTTGGTAAAAACAAGAATACTGTTATGCGAAGGATTCTAACATGAACTCACAAAATATAAAGTTTTCACTACAGAGAGCAAAGATTTCTTCTTCTGTCATGAATGTCAAGCATTTCTGTGTCATTTTGAGAACAAAGAAAATGCTGTAGAAAAAGCAGTTACACTATCTTCCCCCTCAGTCCCTCTTGATTCTTTCAGACACACCTTTCATTTCCTTTTTGGTGTTTTTTAGGGGAGGCATTGTTGTGACTGGAATAATAAAGTGTTTCAGGAAGAGCACTTGAACTGAAAAAGCCATTTTTCAGCTGAAAAGGAGGCAGCTGGTACCCTGTAACTATGCAACAAAGAATGCACGAGCATTAATTTCAATGATTCCGTCATTTGGGGTAACATAAAACATACTGTTTTAAAGCAAACTGTCCCTGTAATCTCTTCCTTATTTCAACCTGTAAGTATCACTCCTGCTTAGTCTTAATTTTTATCTTCTCATTGTATGTGTACTTATAAAGGCTTGAGATAGAACATTTCCTTGTAGACAAGCAGAACTGGTTTTTAATACATAAAAGTATACTGAAAGCACCTCTCAAAACAATTTCTTAGAGCTGTCTTATATCTGGATCTCTGAGTTAAACTGGTCTTTTACTTTGGGAAATAATTTCAATGATAATAAGCTTCTTTATTTTTTCCAGTACATTCTTATTTGCTTGGGAACTTTTTTTTTTCTACACAGTAGAGATATGGGGATGAAGGAAAAAACATGACTATATTTAGATAATTGTTTGTAGAAGATACTGATAATGTTTACAGAATTGTGACAAAGGAGATTTTTTGAATAATGAAGTTCCTCAATTAAAAATAATTTAATATACTGGATTAGCAGGGTGTTGGGAAAAGACTGAAACAGTTACCTGGCAATTGATCAAGCAGCTTCATCTCACAGAACAATACTAGCATAAAAATAGCTCATAAATCTGAAAAGCTGATTACTAAAACTGTTGCTGGAGCTTTATTTTTTTAGGAGAATATTGAATTAATGAGGAACAATACAAAGGGGGAGTTTAATTATTCTGAATAGAAAAATTTTCTACCCTGGCCTCTTAGGATGAGTGTGATTATGTAGGTCACACATCTAAAATGGTTTCTATGCATATTTCATTAAAAGCCACATCTTTTCATGAAGGATAGGAAGCAATAAGCCCTCGTCAGACAGTACTTTCTCCATAGTGCCTTAAAAGAAAGTTATTTCCTTTGTGGTTATGGAACTGTTAAGATGAGCTATCAATAAACACAAAACCAGGCATATCTCATTTTCAGGTTATTGCTTTCACACAACAATAAATTGTTTTCTTTCCCACTCTCTCCAAGCCCTCACAATCATTTTGTTGTACAGTAATTAGACATTGACCAGGATTCTTAGTCTGCTTGTGCTTCTGGAGGGTTCAACTGATGAAAATACTAGGTAAGCATTTTCATGTTCATCCAAACAATGAAGTTTTGATACTGAGTCAATTTGTAAGAATTTTCTATGAAATTTTACACATACAAATGAAATTAAAGAATCAATGATGAAATTATTGAGTATATATATTGATTTTTTTCCAGCTGAGAGCCACTTTGCTGTTTTCAGGAGGAAACATTTTTACATCCCATTTAACTGTTTTTCTGCTTTAATTTTTAAATGAGTTTCAGAATTTTTTTCAATGTAATAAAACATTTCTCACTAGATTTACACATGCCAGTGCTTTCAGTTTTTTAATCACTATTGTCACCTTTTCTTGGCTGCATGACTGAGATTAGTGCACTGCACACACTTAGGAGAAATGGTGGAAATGTTTGATCCATTAAACATCAGAAGGATTAATTACAACTTAAATATATATTTTTTTTTACTAGTCTTAAAAAGCTAGTACGCATAGTGGAGCATTAGAAGGTTGATAAGATACTGTCTACATAATGCCAAATCCTGGATGTCTCAGTTCAGTGAGTGAATGTGGATAAAGTTCTAGTTTCTCCAATATATTCTACTGGTGAACTGAACCACATGTCTTCAGCACTGAAGGTCTATGGATTAACTTACATTCTGCCATGTCCATTAGAGTCCTAAATAATTGCCTGCAATTTCGAGGTTTAGGGGAAATAACTTCCCAGGTATTCCTGAACTCCTATTTTCATATATATTCACACCTACATATAAGGAACAATAAAGAGAAAACTGTGCTGTCGATAAATTATGAAGCCACAGTTTCTGTCACATCTTAGTGTACATCCTGGCTGTAGTTCTGAGTCTGAAATGTTTGATGGAACTTCAGAATTATTTATCCAAACTTCAAATATCAAAATGAGTTCTCTGATTATTTCCACAGCTGAACTACTTTTGTCTTCAATGAATACTATTTTATAGGAAAGATATTTGGAGTTGTTAACCAGAAATCAGGAAAGACATCATGCAAGAGAGATGGTTTATCAAAGCAAAAACATTAGTTCAGCACTGCCCCAAACAGCACAGATCATGGTATAGTACTTGATTGTTTCTCTTGATGAGAGAATGGTCATCAGTCCCTCTGCTGCTGGTGAGACTGCACAGCCTTCTCTTGAAGCTTTTTACACAATTCCTCCCTCAGTGTTCTAACCCTCCTCAGCACCTTCTTGATTGCCACTGGGCTCTAGTGGCTTATTAAGGTTCCAGTTCCCTTCTGCCCAAACTGTGCCAGCAATCCATTGCCTGATGAACTGTGACATTCTGACTCTGAACTATCTTCCCAACAGACAAGACACAGAGAATTGCTTTGGTTGGTGTGAAGTTTCCAACCTGCAGTTATCTGAGGGGAAAAGCTTCCCATTCCCCAGAAAGACTAACACACTTGAAGCTGACAAAAACCCCAGACACGTACTAAATCCAAAGGAGGAAGGGTGGAAGCTGTACTCTTAGTCCTACACAGGATTTGTAAACACTCCAACTTGTGTGCAGAAACACACTGCATGTACCATTAGTGTTATTCTGATGCCCCACATCACCAAATTCTGTCCACACAGAGGAAACCTTCCTTATCTCCTCCTCACATCAATGTCATTTATAGCTCTCTTCATACAGGCACACACTGAAACTGTGAGAGCTCCTCAGACTGGTTCACAAGCAAGTGAAGCCCTCTTCCAAAGGATTCCTGTCTTTCTCCAACAAGAATACAGGGCAAGGATAGACAAGGTCTACACTTGGTGTAGTACAACCAAATGACATTAAATTCTGTCACCACTTCTGACCCATTTTTCCCCATGGGAATTCATAGGCCTTAGCAGATCCCATACTATCCCATTCCTTTAGTGATTCATACACAATGCAGTCGGAACACATAAGAAATATGAACTTCTTCAGAGCTGCAAGTGATTCATGAGCTAATGTCCTGGGGCCATTAAATTTCTACAAGAGAGTGAAAAATTATATGGATTTTGACATGTCTGTTAACATAAAGAACTTAATGCTATATGCTTACACTTGTGGATATCTTTAGTGCTTTCCATTTTTCTTGTAATGCTTCTTTTTGCTTAGTTTTCATGTGCTGTTGACATTTCGAGTATTTAATCTGGCACAGAAATAACTCCTAGTCTGTACAAGACCATATGCCACAATTAGAGAGTAGAGCAAATACAAACAAGGAGCTTTCATCTAATCTCTCATTTAATTTGCAGTGATCTAGATCACTGTGATATGAAGGAATACCTTACCAACACCAACATACAAAATCAGCAAAATACTCCAGAGAGCACACCTGCTATATTAACTAAAGATGCAAACCATACCAGAAGACAAAACAGCATTAGTTTAGATAAACACAATTAAAAATAGAGATAAAATCAATACAGGTAAAAAGTTAGAACTAAGTAAACTACATTGTGATAGCAAGACAGCAGGTATGCATTTTTCAAGAGCTCTTCTCAAACAGCTTTTGAAAGATAAGACAGTCTTCCTTCAATTCTGGTTGGGACTCAGATGTTGAGATATAATAGGGACAACAAAAACATCAATACACATTTTTTCCAGTATTAAGAACACTTCATCATCTGAGCAATTAAGCTACATTTTAAGATCACTGTACCTCATACAAGAAAAAAAACAAAACAAACAATGAACAGATCTTAAGGGTTTGCCTTCTTCTGCCTGAAAGTTAAGTGACATTATAATTTCTACTGCTCCATGTTACACAACAGAAACAGTTTTCTTAGCCATGTATGCATGTTATATATGTCATTTACACTGACTGACAGTGACTTAAAGGTCAGCATCCAAGCAAGACAAGACTCTTGGGAATGACATATTGCAAATTAATGACAAGTAAATTTCAAAAGGTTCCTCAATTTCAAGTCAGCTCACCCTTTGTAAGTATGGAATGCTGTATCTATAAAAAAAGGTGTGTCTATGACACAGGGTTGTATCACAAGTCCTTGCTGCTTAAGAGTTCATTAGAAACATTACAAATACAAGTACACGCGAATTTTTTTGCATTTTCATTTTTAATTAGTTGAAACTCAAACTTTATAGCGTAACTCAAAATAATATAAATTCAGCAAAGCATGTGTTTTTAAATGTGCTTAATGTTGGGGCTTTTTAGTCAAAGTAGGTAATCAGAAATTAAGAAAAAATTAGATAATTTTTTAAAATTCATTTCAGTTTCTGTTTTGCTTTGTCACTCAATATTTTTTGTTTCAGTCATTTCCTTCTTTTTTATCTGTTCACAGCCCTTCCCCTTCTGTTACCTTAATTCCCCTTCTACTGCTATGGGTATAACAAATATCTGCACTGCAAAAACATTGTCTAAGATATGATTCCAAGATTTTTTTAAAAATCTGAAACTGATGAGGCCAGAAAATATCAAAACTGATCAAACCTATTTTGTTCTACTTCATGTTCTCTTAGTTATCAAAAAATACCATTTTTCCTCACAAATAATGAAAACTGCTTACAAAATCCAGAATACTATTTCAGTTAGTCTTCCCTCTGTGTACATAAGTTCTATACATATAAAAATAAATTAATATAAACAGTTTTATATGCAATTTTTCAACCAACCCACCTGAAGACTACAGCTGAAGTTCTGAAGTCCAAATAGCAGAATTTTATGTAAGTACTTCTAATATCTTTCTTTACTAGCCTGGAGAGCTGTGCCATCTTTACAAATCTTTGCTGTGTTATGCAAAGCTTCTTGAAAAAGCACCTACTGTTTGTATCTGGTTTTGTCTTTTATGAATGCCTTTGATCCTGCTTTGATCTGGTTTCAGTCAGTCTCACAGAATGGGAGACCCAAATTGCATTAAAATCCTTTGCATGTTTCTAAAAGCCACTTAATATTTTGGAAAAAATGAGACCATTAGAATCTTTTAGCAAGATGCTTTGATTGAAAAAGGTAGTTTTTAATTCTTAGATTAATATCAATATAATTTATACAATTAATATGTTAAATCTAGTTAGGCAACACATTTTCTCAATTTAAAATGAACAATAAAATCAAGATCCTCAAATTCAGCATTTTTGAATGACCAAAATATGCATAATGCCTTTAATTTCATTTAGGTGAAGGCAACTAATTGGAGAACTACATTTTAGAACATAGCTAACATTATTCCTACAAAATCTAGCTAGTAAGGAAATGTCAGTAACAATGGCCTCATGCCAGCCCAGGGAGCCTGCCCTTCCAAAGACAATTGTACTCTATCTAACATATAACTCAAAAATGTTTGAATACGAGTGTAGTTACAGGTCTATAAGATAATACAGTTTAGTACTATTCTAATATGTTTTGGCACAGATCCATATAGTACACAGACAGGTATTGATCAATCTCAAAACTGATGCATTCCAGATATTCTTTTTCTAAGCATTTGTACACATAAACTGGATTATTTAACAAGAAAGTATCAAACCAATGATGATTCAGAACAAAAGATTAGGAATATTTCTCATTCAAAATGTGCTTGCCTTCTTCAAGGACTTCCCAATATAAAAAGCACAAGAGATTCCTTTGGCCTGTGACTGGTCCAGAAGTAAGGATATGCTGATCATCTCGCTAGCAAACAGAACAGTAAAATATAAGATCTCTTTGCAACCAGTGCTCATACAGGTCTGTCCTCTGTACCAACACCAATACTTTTCCCCAAAATCTTAATATTAAAATAACTTCCTTGACGCATCTATCCATCTCTTAAATTTGGATCAAATTAGCCAACATTTAATTTCAAAAAAATAAGAGGAAGGATGGAGCAAGCAAAGTGTTTGCTTTTTTCCTCCTGTAGGACACAGGATCAAAAAAACTCTGAGCTAGTCAACCCAAACACTTTCTAATATAATTCACATCTTGCCGGTCTGCTGCTGTTCAAACAGTCCTCCAAAAAGCATCACGTTATCTTTCTTCTTCTGGACAATTATTATCAAGTATTTAATGTTCCTTTGAACTTAAGTCTCATACCTCAGCAAAGAAATCCTACACCTTGGCAGAAGGAAACAGCATCTTCTCAACTAAATGATGCAGAGGTCTTGGCCTCTGTCAGAAGTTTGTCTGGAGTTCCTGTGTGCCTTCTTTGCTGATTTCTAGCATCCAGTTACTTAATTAAACCCACAAAAGCCCGTAAAAGATATTTTATTAAGGCAGTAAGGACTTCAGGAACTTTCCAAGTAACTAATTCACATAGAGAATTTAGAAGTTGTTAAAAATTAACAAGCTGTTATCAGTCTCTTCCTGGTTCACCTTGCAGTTCTGCCCACTCAAGAAATTTTCTTTCTTTTTCATACTATGTTTAACTGCATTAAAGGATCAAGGTCTGCACACAAAAACTGACTACAATAATTTGGACAATTTTGATCATTTCTACAAGGCAAACAAAATTTCCACTGCAATGGATTTACAAGCAAACTATTCAGTAGTGCCCCAGACAGTGCCAATAACTTCTAATTTGATTGCAAGAATCTCAGCACAGCAGAGTGAAAGCTATAAAGGAATCAAAGTTTACAGCAGCCCAAACTGTTGGTTTTCTTGGCTGAATGAATTAATCAAAAATAATGTTCATAGCCTATCTGTAAAAAAAACTTTAAAGACTTCCTAGACTAGAAGTAATTATTTTTCTTTCTTTATCTCACTCTTTCAATGTTGCGTTAATATTCTGAGCTGTGGTTTTATATTGGCATTTATTTTGTAACAAGATCAAACATGAGAAAGCAAATATTTGCCTTTAAATGCAAACACAAGAAAAATAGATGTTATTACGTGAATAAAGCTTTTCTTTCTTCCAGTCCTCTTTAATCAGTTGAGAAATTAATACACTTGAACAAAGACAGGAACACTGATTTATGCATTCTATTCTCTAAATCCTGTCAAATATATTATAATAGTCTGTTCTTGACTTTTACAGAAGATCCACCTGACTCACACACCATATTAACTGCAGAAATCAATTCATTGGGAAATAAACCCATTATGCCCTATATTATAGGAATTAAAATTTTCAAGGATGGGTGTAGAAAGGGAGCCTCCATAATATGCAACACAGGATGGAAACACTACGTGATTTCTTTATGGTTCTACTGGAAACCTGGCTAAAAGTTATGCCCTATATCTCCATACACAATTTTAATAAGGCATCAAAAAAGCTTCAGAATTCTGCATCCAAAACTAACACAAAAATATTAAACCAAAAAATGGTTAGTTTAGAATTTAGTTCTAAGAATAGGGGAGGGGAAGAAAAGCCAACAAATCTAGTTAAATGAAGATCCTATTTTTACAAAGATCTACAAAAACATTTCAACTGAATTGTAGTAAATGCAACCACTTCACAGAGATGGAAATACTGTGAAGACAGACAACATTCTTATTAACTTCAGTGGCTGATGTTCCTACCAACTTTATTTATGATTACAACTATGCATACAAATCTCTTCAGGATCAGGAGCTTTCACTGATTCAGAGGGAACTTAAATTGTAATGAATAATTTTTTCATTAAATCAGGGAGCAAAAATAGCATGTTCCTTTATGGCCAATTATCTTTAACTAGATAAAAATATCTACTCACTGGGAAATTTTCTGAACAAATTTTAGTTGAAAGATTTCTTGTGAGGTATGCAGGACTTGGTACAAACCAGCAATACACACTCATAAATTAATATCAGTCTGTATGATTGATTTTTTGGGTCACAATACAATGATCCCTTTATGTTAGATGATTCCAATATTCCACTAAATTTTCTTAAATAAATGGAAGACAGTGAGATACCAATTTCTCTTCATGTCTACACAAATACCATTAGAAGGCCTTAAAATTCAGTTTCTACAAACACACAAACAGAAGAAATGTTCCTTGAACAGCTAAAAAGGAATATTTACAACATCAAGCAATAGTCACAGTCTATAGCATTTTTACACAGAAGAGTTCACCTTAAGAGCCCCAGACAAAAATGAGCATAGCTGAAAAATTCAGACAGCATTTTAGATTTTTTGTCTTAAGTATCTAATTATTCCTGTTTCTGCAAGTCTGACAAGAAGACTACAATGTAAAACACCATGTTGATGGGAAAAACCCAGGGAGGGGGTTTTTTTTCCTAATATGGCAATTTGTTTTACATAGTTATCATATCCCTTCATTATTTATATTCAGAGTTTGACAAGATGTCATTTACTGCACATCTGGTCTGCTATTACAGAACAGAACTGGCCAAATTCAAACAACATGACTATTGCCATTAAATAATCACAGACAAATATTTGCTTGGTCATGCTTTATTTTGCCCTGATCCTGGTGCCACTCAGATATGCATTAAAGTTTGAAACACTGGGCTTCTGAATTGTACTCTACAATTTTATACATTTTCTTTCAACATGGTTGTATTCTAGGAAGAAATTATCTAATTCCATAATGAATTTCTACCTGCTGTGACAGTGCACCCTCAGGGTAAATATGATATTTTATATTAACACACTGAAAGCTTCCACTGTGATTGACCTTAAAGACACTCACAAATTAATTACTTTGCTCATCAATATGGCATGGCAGCTAAAAGATCTGAGCTGATACTCAACCAGTTAACATGCATGCTGCCATCTGCTGAATATGACAACAAGGGATTTGTACTACTCTCTCTGAAAGAAAAGCTGTGCTGCTTTCCAAAAGTATGTTATCAAACTCCTCATTCCCAAGCCAAATAATGACTGTTCATATTCTGTAAAAGAGCTGGTAGTGTCTCATGGGTTTTTTAACTCATGGGTTTAAAACTAAAAAGGAGACTATCTCACCAAATTCATTAAAACTCTGGGGTTGAATCCACTGCTTAACAGCTGAAGCTAGGTTATATACAAAACCATCATTAGATTTATATGAACACTCGTGCAGTGCAGATGTGAGAAAGGAATTCCACAATTTATGTATCTCATTGTCTACCCTCAGTATTACTCTGATGTAAAACACTCTCCTCTGGCTTGGGACAAAAACAACAACAAAAAAAAACCAACCTGGTATCAATGTGTAAGCTGAAGTTCTTGTAAAACAATGGTCAGGGGCCAGCACAGAGAAGTAACTTTTTAAAATAATTAATTATGAGAGAGTTTGGCACCATTCATACAAAGCTAGCTTCTAAAAAAAATGCAGAGGAGTTTCAAAAACATACACATATTCACCTTGTACAGTATTGGTCCTATAATTAAAATTCATATCCAACTGGTCTACATAACAATATATAAACATACATCAATATAAATATACATATAAAACTATATAATATACATTATATTGGTAAAAAAAGCATACTGATAGAAAACACAGCAGCTATACTTTCTCAGATATGCTGAGGAATAAGATAGTGGCTGGCTCCAAGTCCTGCTGACAGCAGAAGAGACAAGCCAGTCATTTAGATCACCACCATTCACACTGTTACAGGACAAGTCAAGCTGGAGGAGACTTCAGGAGGTCTCCAGCCCAAACTGCTGCTCAAAGCAGAGTCACCTGTGAAGTCAGACTTCAAAGTTACTCAAAGTTTTATTCAATCTCATCTAGGATACCTCCAAGGGCACAGATGGTACAGCCTTGCTGAGCAACCTGTTCCACTGCTTAGCTTAACAGGAAAAAGAGCTTCCTTATGTCTTAAAATGTGAGGTATTTAGAGTTTTTATGCTTCCTGAATATTAAATATTGTGGGTATCATTCACTTTTTAGACACACTAGTTATAAATGAGGGGTAGCCTTATAGAAGGTAACAAAATTCCTGGAATGGAAACCAAAGTTTGTGGGAAAAACATGACATTTTTTCTCCAAAGCATAGCTTTATTGCAATTTTTAATGGATTATTTAATCCAAATATTCCCTTTACAATTTACAAATGGGCAAATATGTTACAGAAAATTGAATAAAATCCTTATAAACTTTCTTGTGTCAAGAAGAGATCCCATGTTTACTTTGACCAAGTATCATAGCCGGAGCTAGGAGTGGAACTGGAATGAATGGAATCACTGTATCCATCTCTCTGTGGCTGCTGTGCAACAGGACAGGAGAAAAATCAAAACAATGCAAGAGGCAACCCTCAAGCATTTGGGGCAACACTGGGCAAATGGAACAGGATAAAAAAGGGATGGTATGTCCCACGTGCCAGTTATAGACTCCTAAATCTGATACTGCAAAGAAAATCAAAAACAAATGACACTGAACATTGGAAATGCAGAAGTAAGTTGAGCTCTTCAGCCCAGCCAGCACAACTCCTCATTTGCTCACTGCACTGCTTTGAGACCTGCATGGAGCCACCTTCCTAACACTTACCTCCTAAAAAGCTGCCTACCTACTTCAACTCATCTCAGAGAGCACACTGACAGGCTCCTTCCACTGCACCCACATCAGTATCCAAAATCTAATCCTACATAAACACCCAGGGGACTCCAGTAAGCTTCATCTTGAAAAAGTACCTTTTTTTCAAATTAATTATATTCTAACATCTACCTGGAATTAAAGTATAAAATATGTGTCAGCTTACAAAAAGTACCCTTATAGTACCTGACTTTATGCCATCAGCTATAACTAGCCCAAAATCATGAATATTGTAATAGTACCATAAATAGCATCACACTGGTAGGTTCTTTTAAGAGCTGAAACTTATTAAAAATCAAAGCAATTAACTACTGTACTACAGAAAACACCCACCTCTTAAGCCTATTTGTCTTTGGGACAACTTCTTATGCAAACTTTTCTTTCTCCATTCCAGCAGAAATTTCTGCTCCCAAGAGATATTACACACATTGATTCTTCTTTTGAGGAAAAACATCAGGTATGATGGTTAATTCAAAACCTTAAAATAAAACAGAGCACAAAGTCTATCAGAATGTTTGTGCCATCATTTGTAATCATCACCTAATCTTTCCCTAAATGCTTAATGCACCCTTAAGTGATTATGACAAAGACTGGTATTGCAACTGAACTTTTAGTAGTGATTCCTTATTATTATTTTATTACTTTCAGACCCAGTCCTGCAAGAGGCTGAGTCCCAGGAACTCTACAATGATCAATAGTAGAAGATATTCTGGTCTTTCAATTCCCACAAACTTCACGTTGCTACATCAGAATTTAAACTTCCACAGAGTTAATTCTTTCTTGTATTTCATGTGAAATGTAAATATGTGGGAATACTTTACTAAGGGCACTTCTTCTCCAATGAAAATTAAGGTCAAATTTGAACTTTGACAAAAATAAATTCTAGATACAGATTAGCTTTAAACAAAGAGTTAAAGAGGTCCCTGACTCACCAGTTCTCTGTTAAACCTGTCCCCATCAGCCTGTACCTAAGTACTTCTGTATGACTGATAACTATAAATTATACTTCAATATGACGGTAAAAACTATCCAAATATTAGCAAATTTGATCATTTAAAGTTGTCTCACTGTGAATTTTGTCCCACATATGAAATATTTTTATATTTTATTTAATATATATGTACTCTTCACTGGATAAATTGAATAGATTTTTAGTATTTTTTATAATAATCTGATTTTAAAAACTTCCTGTGTTCTGTTTCTGTCATGTTCTTTACAAATGTAAACAAATACAATGTGCCAAAAAGTTTGGCTTCTGTACCATTGATAGCTTAATTTTGTTTGTACTTTTTTTCCCTCTCTTTACCTTCCTTGAGACACCAAAATCTTTTTTGTAGTGAAGAACAAATTTACCCTCTTTAACGATGTTTCAGAGCAGTTAAAATCAACAAGAGTGAGTATCCAACTCTTTTTTCCAATTCCCTAATTTTTTTGTTCTCACAATCAGGAGAATGCATAAAATTCAAAATACAGACCACTTCCTTAATTTAGCAGAAAATTCAACACCCATGAAATATTAGGTATAAGACCAATTTAATGAAGAATTTTCCTGTTTGGAAAAAATATTTGCTAGCACTGCAATTTCAAAGTTTTCAGATGTTACCTGCTACAAACAAAGACTGCCCTTCCACAGATACACATGTGCAGTATCCTTTTTCACAACTGCCATCACTACTTTTGAGCTGCCAAACTCAGATTGCAGAACTTCAAACTTATTTATGTATCATTTGGTTCCTACAGCCAATTTATCAACTTCGCTTTCCGTGCACCCAAGTGAACAAGTCTGTCTTACTCCAACTGCCAGCAATACATCTTGCAATATGGTGTGAAGAAAAGTTGTTCTAACTTCAGGCACACACTGAGAACATCCCTCCCCATCCAGTCAAGCTGTATTCACAGTGTGCCTCCATTCTGCTAATACTCTGTGTCCCCTGATGCCTGCAGGAAAGCTTTTGAAATCCCTTTTCTTTTCTCTCACAATCATGTATTTCACACTGACTGCAGCAGTCTCCATACAAAGACCTCAAGAAAAAAAAGTCATTCACACAGAATTTCATAGGTTTTTGAGGATGATTAAAAGTTTTGCTAGAGAGAGATCTTCATAATCAGGTATTCCCTAGCCACTCCAGGGCATATGGCAGAAACAAAAACTTCTCATGAGAAGTTGGATTTTATTTAATTTTCCAGATAAACTTTAACAAACAGGATTATTTCAGGTACTAATTGCTAATGATTCTCACCAGTCTTCAGACAGTCTTTTCTGGTAAAATTAAATTACTTGTCAGGTTGCTAGAGGGTGGATGAATAGATCTATTACATATTTTCATTTTCTTCCAAATGGATTATTAAAATCAAGCAGAAAAGAACTGGGCCATTTTATGCTATCTTTTTGAAATATGCTTTGACATCTTTTCATATATCAAACAAATTATTAGTTTGTAACATATAAAGGTATCTGAGAAGTTCATGAGTTCTAAAGACTTATGTTTTGAGTAGAACCACTGGTTTTATTCTTTAACTTTACTCTTCAATATTTTACTGATTTGAAAGACCTATTCCAAGCAGCATCAGGAAGTGGAAAATCATACTGGATCACTGAAGCTCCTTAAAAAGTTTATATTCTATGATTAATTTAATAGCTCATATGCTTTGCCAACTTTATCTATAATAGACTGTGAAAAAAAAAGAAGGGGAGAAAAGCATGGGGAAAGTAAAGCTAGGGAAAATTAGAAAACTAGTAACTAAGGTGCTCTAGAAAATATTTGAATACTTTCAATCTTGCCTTTGTGGTTTTAGATCTACGTTCTTTTTTCATATGAAATTGTTTCTGCTGAAAGCACCATTCAATTTGTCCTTTGGAAAACCTGAGGTTTTCAGTGCATTGGTACCATTACTTTATATTGAATTCATATGAATATATGTGACTGTCCCCTTTTATACTTTTTAGTGCTATTTATTAGAAAATAGGGCTTTTACATACTTTCTACAGGAGGGTAAAAAAAAATTAACTAATCTCCTTTCTGTATCTTTAATATTTTCCTTGTAGAAGGTAATTCAAAAGCAGCTGTATCAGAGGGGAGTATCTTTCCATTGTTGACCCCAGAATGTCAATGAAAGCTCATTCATAATTTCCTTTCCATGCCATAAGGAAACATAATTTGTGGACCTACTTTCCAAGGAAATGAAAGACTGTATCTCTCTAAAAGATACTGCTGATGAAAATGGGGTGTCTAAGACATCTTAGTGTAAAACATACATTTTAACTCATTCACAAAACAAAATCTAGTTATTGCAACCCTAGAAGCCATTCAAAAATGTAATAAAACACTGGCAATCACAGGAAAAGTCAGCATTTTTGATCTGGGAACACTATGCCAAGGATATGCAATCTTTCAGATAACCTGCAAGCACAATGCTCCATTTGTCTCTCAGTAGTGGTCTTAACCCCTGAAGGCAAATGACACCAATCTTGTAGACTTGGATACATTTGGAAAATCATGTCCTGTTCACACTTACCCTAAAACCCTCCCAAACTTGGGGGTTTGTTTTGTCTGGAGTTTGGTATTTCAATACTTAAGTTCTGATTTTCAAAGCAGATGTTTTAGCCCACTTTTCCTTCAGTTAAGCTTATACAGCACCTTAAAAAAAAAGGCACAACAGGGTTGGCCTTTCTGTGCTACATGCTGAAAAAAAACACAGTGAACCCCCCAGAGAATCTAGTTAAGACAAAAAAACTGCCAGCTATAAAGCTAATAGATTTTTTCCACGCAAAGCTGAAAAACACATTTATAATAATCTTGACTGTGCCATAATTAAGATTACCCTGACCATAGATCTCGAGTTTGAGTCTTGCAAGGGAAAATAACTGAGCCATTACGATGCTTTGCCCATGTTACCATGATAGCGCTGTTATTTACACTCGGGCCATGCTCAGCTGTGCTGAACACACATCCCTGAGGAAGCCAAATCCCATCGCTGCCTGTCCTGTGAAACTGACCTGCGAAACTGACCCGCACAGGCGAGAGCAGCCAGGCAGAGCCTCGGCTGGCAAAGCCTGCTGTCCTGACTGCAAAGATGCTGCCTGATGTAGAGAAAACTGATTGCTCTCAGCAAATGACCTCCACCTGCCTGCACCTGCACAGGCCTTCCCACCTCAGCTCACAAGGAGACACGACGGTCCCTCGCTGCCCGTGGGCCAGCTGGAAAGCACAGGTGGCTCTACCCTCACCACAGCTCGGTCAAACCCTGACTTTGTAGAAGGAAATGCGAAATGGACTGCCCTGAGGGACTCTCCCCGCAGCTCCTCACATCAACCCACCCTTGCCATGGTGCCCCGTACTCCTTTCGGGAGAGCGGCTCCTCCCGCCTACAGCTGCGCTCCACAGAGGCCGGGTGCGGGGCCGGTGGGGCACTAACCCGCGGCTGGGTGTGAGGTCGGACGATGACCCCCGCCCCGGTGCGGGGCCGGTGGGGCACTAACCCGCGGCTGGGTGTGAGGTCGGACGATGACCCCCGCCCCGGTGCGGGGCCGGTGGGGCACTAACCCGCGGCTGGGTGTGAGGTCGGACGATGACCCCCGCCCCGGTGCGGGGCCGGTGGGGCACTAACCCGCGGCTGGGTGTGAGGTCGGACGATGACCCCCGCCCCGGTGCGGGGCCGGTGGGGCCGCCCCTCACAGGAGCACCGCGCCCCCCAGCGGCCCGGCCACGCCTCCCCTCAGCCCGCGGCCGCTGCCCGCGCCCCCCGCCCGCGCGCCCTCCCGCCCGCGCTGATGTCACATCCGCCGCCCGCTCCGCGCCCGTCCAGCCTCGCTGGCTCCGCCGTCTCCCGGGCCCAAACTTTCGCGGTGGGCTGGCCGGGGGGAGGGGAGGGGCGGGGTGGGACGGGGCCGTGGAGCCGCTCCGCCAGCTCAGGCAGCGCCGTCCTCGCCCGCCCTCCCAGCGCCGAGGCTGCCCGCGGAATGAGCGTCCCCCGGGCGGCTGCCGCTGCCGCCTCCACTCGGGCTCGGGCGGGCGGGCAGAGAGCGCGGCTGCCGGCGCGGTCGCTGCGGCGGGAGCGGAGTGAATGACCGAGAGGAGTGGCGCGGAGAGGCAGCCCCGGGATCAGGATGCGGGCACCCGCCGGCATCCTCAACCTCCTGCTGCTGTCCTTGCTGGCCGGCCTCGATCCCTCCAAGGTAGGAGCCGGCCGGGCGGCAGGTTGGCAGCGGCGGAGCCTGCCCGCACACGGCGTTCGCGGTAGCGGGCGACGCGCCGGCGGCTCCGGGGAGAGGCGAGTGCGTGTCCTTGGCTGCCCGAGCGGGCGGACAGAGAGCAGCAGAGCTCGTGTGGGAGCGGCCCGGGCGGGGGGCGCGGTGCCCGCCGTGCAGCGGGGCCCTGGGCCCGGCACCCCCGGCTCCCGCAGCAGCCCCGGCTCCCGCAGCAGCCCCGGCTCCCGCAGCAGCCCCGGCCCCGCAGCAGCCCCGGCTCGCAGCAGCCCCGGCTCCCGCAGCAGCCCCGGCCCCGCAGCAGCCCCGGCTCCCGCAGCAGCCCCGGCACCGCAGCAGCCCCGGCCCCGCAGCAGCCCCGGCTCCCGCAGCAGCCCCGGCTCCCGCAGCAGCCCCGGCCCCGCAGCAGCCCCGGCTCCCGCAGCAGCCCCGGCTCCCGCAGCAGCCCCGGCCCCGCAGCAGCCCCGGCTCCCGCAGCAGCCCCGGCTCCCGCAGCAGCCCCGGCCCCGCAGCAGCCCCGGCTCCCGCAGCAGCCCCGGCACCGCAGCAGCCCCGGCCCCGCAGCAGCCCCGGCTCCCGCAGCAGCCCCGGCTCCCGCAGCAGCCCCGGCTCCCGCAGCAGCCCCGGCCCCGCAGCAGCCCCGGCTCGCAGGAGCGGAGCTGTGCCCGCCGGGGACGCGGCTGCCGTGCCGTCGCTGTCCAAGGCCGGTCGCTGTCCAGCGCGAAGCAGCGGCGATCCATCCCGCTCCGGGCAGGGAGGCGTTCATTTGCAGCGCCGGGTGGCTGCACCAGTTCTGGGGAAGCAGCGAGGCGCTGGAGGCAGGGATCGGCGGCCTCCGACTGGAAATAAATTTGTTTAGAGTGAAACTGGAGGCGTCACGTGAAAACACTGAATTTAGTACTATAGCCACGCTCCGGGCTGCTGCAGTTCTGTTATTTACAAACGCGTTCAAGTCACCAAGACACCGCAGCTGAAATTGAATTAATGATAAAAGTAAACCATTTTAGAGGTTTTAGCCATGCACCCTGGCTGGTGAAGGAGATTTCAGATTAAGTCATTTAGAAAACTGGAATTGCACTCCACCGCTTACAAGCAGTAATGACTGAAAGCGCCCAGGTCTGCAGATGTTTGTAGTGCTGTATTTTATAGACGTACAACTTGTCTCATTTGTCGTTTTTTTTGTGGCATACAGTCTTGTAACTGTGAGCATCATAAAAACGTGACAGGAGAAAGCGTTGCTATACTATTGCAGTCCATTAGCAGCAGCACTCCGTGCCGTGTTGCCACAATTCATATTGCATGGTGGTGAATGTCATATTAATGATAGCAGTTAGGTACCAGACAGCCGTGTGAGGCAGTGCTCAGCTCTCCTGGCAGCTTTTTCATTTTAAACAAAGATATTCATCTGTATGTATACAAATATGTACTGAACATCCAACAATATGTAAGGGATGCTGCTCTTTAAAACCAAAAACAGAACCTAAAAAGCAATTCAGTGACCATCTGATTTACAGCTGCAGTATTCTGACTGCTTTTCAATCAGTAACATACAGTGACAACTTAAAAAAGCAGGAGGTGATAGAGGACTAATAATTACCTAAGAAATTACTTATATCACTTCTATTAAATAAGAGCTATTTGAAAGTATCAGGTACAGCTGTTCCTGTAAGACTTATCAGGCAATGCACACACAGGAGTTTCACGTCTGTGGGAATAGCAACACATGGTCTCATTATAACTACAGGTTTCCACACACTCATTTTCTTTATTTTTCTGTCTTCTGTTACACTTAGCAAGATCTACTAAAAAGACTGTATAAAAGCAAAGGAAAAAACAGGATTTATATCATTCTCTGTCCACAGAAGAGTAAAACCACTACTGAAGCAAAGAGATCTGGCAGAACAATTGTTTTTAGTTCAAACCACAAAATAACACTGGGAGAAAATGTTCCTTTTTCTGTCACCATCCAGCACCGAAAAACAGGATGAGGCACTGGAATGAAATGGCACAAATGAACTTTGGAAACTTTGCTTCTAGCCCTTTTTGCTGTGGCATGCTGTGCAGAGGGCATGAAAATGGTCTTTTAGTCATCACTCTGTGTGACATTTTCAGAGATATTCAGATGTTCTTTCCAGGCTCTTTTGACTTTGTCAAGGGTCAGGGATGAAAAAGCTGAAAATATTTAAGATTACATTAAAATTAAAAATCTGGTTTTTTATCAGAGCTAATTGGCTTTTCATAAATTAAAAAAGTGATATCAAGTGCATCCTACACCACATTAAACAAAAACATGCCACATAGCAAACAGTAATTTAATTTTGTTGACTATGAATAATATATTTCATGTTTCTGTGGAAAATTATATACATAAAAATTTTAACAACATTTTCCTAGCAAAAAAATACAAGTTCTGACTGAGCACACTTAATTAGTGCTCAATTATTTATCTTGTTTTATGCTAAATTGAAATAGAATAATAATTTTCTGCCCTGCAAGTTGGGAAGGAAATCTATGATACAAACCTAATTGTAGGAAACAAGAGGAGGGTAAATTCCTTCTTTTCCAGAAAGAATTGTGCAGTATGCTCATGCCTAGAAAGACAACTTTCTACGTGCCCTTGACAGTCACAAACTCTTTAGCTTGTGGCAATGAATCACAGCAGATATTTCTGGTTTACACAATACATTTCTAGTCAGTCCTACATAATTTTCAGGTAATAATTTATTTTATTGATCAGCTATTTTAAAATAATGCCTTGGGGAGTAAAAAACATTTTTAATTTAGTACCAGGCTCTCACTGAGTGGAGACTGCTGTCTTCAGGCACTCTTATTATGACAGAGATGATGTGCTCAACTTACTCAGTTATTTACTGATAGTAGAGTGTTTAAGTATCGCCATCTTATGGTAAAATATGTAACAAAAATTTATATCTAGTTTGTCCCCCCAATCTCTGAAACATTAAGATTTTATTTCAACCATAGTTATTTATTGTCAATGCTCTTAAATTCTTTCTTTTCAACTTGATGTAAAATATTGATCAACTGTAGAAATTCTTCTTTAACAGCTGGAAGACCACTCACTAATAGTAAATTTTAACACACTGCTAATTAATGAATTTCAATTTAAGATACTTATTAAATGTTATATATGTTGACTTTATTATATTTTCTCTCTGTATTTACATAGGAAAATGTTAAAAATATATCCATGATAAGATATATTTCATTAAAGATTTATTTCCAACAGGGTGGCTAGACATTCAGCAGAAAGCCAGCTACAGTGAAAGGATTTGGATAGAAAATCTTCCTTTCTCCTATTCATAAGTGCAGTATCTTGAAAGAAGGAAGTATCCAGTATTAGGAAATTTCTAATGGTTACTGCTAGGTGGCATCTCTGGGCTGCTTTTCTCCACCTGGAGTTTTCTGTAATGACCTTCACAATATGTAAAGTGGGCTTCTGTTATAAGGGTTGCTTTGCTGACCATAGTTTGATATCAGTGATTTACTGAATTAACCAAGTAAGCATTTTGTAGTGTGATAAAGCTGCTCCACATAAAAATCAAGCTCAGCATTTTTCAAAGTGAAGGATGGCATTTTGTAGGTTTGTGTAAATCTAAATAGATCTGATAAATATGTTCATATTTCAGTGCAGTTAATGATTTTTAGACCTTTAAATTTTATAATGGCTTTATATCATACTTCTAGTTATTTTCAATTATTTGAATATTTGCAAAAAAAAAAAAAAAACATTTCAGAAAATGACTGCCAAGTACAATACAGACAGAAACTAAGTACAGTATTATTAAGGACAGTTACAGAAAAGAACTGTATTTGATATTCAATACATGAGATAATAGGATGGTTGGGAATATTGACTTAAAAAACAAAAGCTGATTTGAAATCAGACGTCTGTTTTTCAATGCTTAAACTTTGCATCTTTGGGATGGCTGTTTCTATATTTTAAAAAACTATGATTTTCACACAATCAGACTATACACATAGCCACTAAAATCTTTATTTTTCCCTGGATTTCAAGAACTTGTCTGTAGGAAGAGTGAGCTGCTTTAGTTCTGGTTAGCAATAGAAATTAATTTATCCCTATTGCAAGAATTTATAAGAATACTATGTACAGCAAGTGGTTAACACAATAAACTATTTTACTGAAAATATGACTCATAGGAATATAATACACTGCTAAATTAAATCTTGTTACCTGCTTGGAAATTAATTTACTTTGTTTCCTACAGTATTAGTAGCTAGTCAGTATGAAAATCATTCATAATTAATTAACCTCCAAGGTTTAAGAATGCTCTAAATCATGAATTGCTGACTGTGGTCAAGTCTCACTTGGTGTCTGCTCTCCCATTTTTGAGGAACATGACTCAATAGCCACTGAAGAATATCCTATTACTATCAGTATGCCCTGGGCTCTCTCCCAGGTGTCATTCCAGATCTTTTACTCTCACTCTAGTAACTTCAGTCAATATGTTAAGACCTAAGATTGTAGTTAACACTACTTGTTCTTCCTGCAGTAATCAATACAATGCCTTCTAACCTTTCAGTGCTTGGGGAAAAAAGGATATTTCATGTATTTCCACTTTATCAGTGACATACATTCACTATTACATTATATAAAATAACAGAAAGGTATTCACCACATTGTTTTAAGTAAGATATATTAAGATATTGGAAGAGAATATGCAAAAAGACACATGGGTGACATCTGCATGAGTGCTAACTCCCCTGTTGCTGTCAGATATTGCATGGTCTTTAAGGGCTTTGAAAAACTGTTGATGCTATGGGAAGAGGTCTGGTTTTTTTCCTGTGGTTAAAAACTGATTCCTGTCTTGCTCAAAACCAATTATATATGTTATACAAAATCTCAAAAATAGTTGTATATATATAAATATACACAGACAGACATATCCTCACAGGAAACAATTATTTTTCCAGTAGAGGCATATTGCCTTCAGCTAACAAGGCTTCCACCTTTCTTCTATGTTTGGCCAAGTCATGAGCCAGTGAAACACAATCAATTCACTAAGTCTGCAAAGAAGAAAAAGCTGAAGCAGAGAAGCAACTGTCAGGAACACGAAATGCAGTACTGAAGCTATTAAAACAACATCAGCTCTAAAAATGGTGTTTCTAGTTGGCTGCAGATTTAACAGAGTTGTGTTAAAATTGCAAGTTCAAATACATGAAATTCATAAGGGACCTATTAACAAATGAACAGGGAATCTTCAGAGAGGGCCCAGTCTATCTGGGGCACTGAAACCCTCTTTTTCAAAACTGCAATATGACAAAAATGCTTCAGGGCATCACTTAGGCATTCTTAGTGAATCTTGACTGAAAGCCAGGGAAAATGCAAAAGTGTTCTGTAAGTCTTTGCATCAGGAGTGTGGGACAAGTCCTCTCAAGGACCATTTCTTACAAGAACAGCAGTCTGTCCTACTGCTTCTCTCCACAAGGCTGTAGACTTCTTGTCTAGGACCAAACCTAGAGAAAGCAAGGACTTTGTGTGCCTGGGTTTGAGTGCAGAATTCTTTTCACGAGTGAAAATTCAGAAACAGCGAAAAGTAACCTTACTTTTAGAATTTCAGAACTTCTTGGATTTACCCAGAATTTCAGACCAGATCTATTATTCACATGTTTTTAAACCAAGGTATGTAACCCATGCACATGGTTCTATCCACGTTCATCATTCCATGTAAGAACCTAGCTAGCAGAGTTTTTAGTGCTATAAGTCAGTAGGAAACCAGAAATACAGTAGCAATACTTAGTATTCTTAAAAGTACTTTGAAATTTATCTAGGACATGACCTCTTATGTCACAGCATTATTTCCAAGATTCAGTGACACTTCACTGTAAGCATGGACTGCAGCTTCCAATTTTTTTCCTTAGTGACTCAAGGAAAACTGACCTTCTATCAGCACCATTATTTACTAGAACACTGGAAACTATTTCAAAAACATTACTATTTTTTATTTTTATTTTTGTTTTTATTTTAATTCCTGACATTAAGGGGCTTTAAAGTCTAGGCTTGGTTTTATTTGGAATTGAAGAATTCATATTTCTATCTTAAAGAGACACCAAAATGAAGAATAACAAGGCCCCCTGTACAGATTATTTTATCTTCATTCCATCTTGTTTGGAATAGAACTAAAAGATTTTTAATAAATACGGAAATAACTGATGTATCATATTTAAAAAGTTAGTAGCATTTGTCTAGTTAGGTGTGTGTTGTCTAAAACTAGATGATCTCTAGTCTTCATCTTTGCTTCTAAAGATGGTTCCCTGAAAATTACTTTTTCTCACAACAGGACTGATACATACCAGTTAACTGAATATACCAGAAAACATGTTCCTGCTTAGGGAAGGAAACAGAACATGAAATATTGGTGATACAAGCAGCTGACATTGAGAAGTAACAGTATCAATGGACACAGGAGGGTACACAATAATTTATATACTGAAAGGTTCATGGTGGAATGCTTTCCTTTCATATTATTCTATGCTGCCTTCAGCTTCGTTGCAGAGATTTGCACATCAGAAAAGCTAAAGAAACAACCAGGTGTATTTTTCATAAGTCAGTAAACAGTCTTAAATTCAAATTTGAGTTATAGCCAAAAGTAGATTGAATATCAGACCTATGAATATGGCATTTTGTAAATGCCTGCCCAGTTTCTTTTGCAGCTATATCTTTTTGCAAGAAAAACATTTTATGTAATTACTCATAAAATATGCAGTCCTCCTTATTTAAAACATGTTTTTTCCTCAGGAGGAATTAGAGAAACTTTAATATTCTGACCTCTTCTGAGCCTTTTTCAGACTTTTAGATCGCTTAAGTAACTAACCTAAAGCAGCCCCAGATAACACAAATACAGTGTTTTTCATCCTGCATTCCCCTGAAGAACAGTCACCTGTCTGCTGCACTGCCTTCTAACCAAACAAATTCTTGTAACTGTGATTTAGTGATTCTGTTTACTTGTTTCACTGAAAAGCATATATTAATCAGCATAGCAACTGCCTAAGCAAATTCTGAGAATAAGAATCCTTCACT
Source organism: Erithacus rubecula (assembly GCF_903797595.1). Lineage (NCBI taxonomy): Eukaryota > Metazoa > Chordata > Aves > Passeriformes > Muscicapidae > Erithacus > Erithacus rubecula. Next base: position 8,779,911 of record NC_136662.1, read on the forward strand.
TCTGTGGTTTTGGGAAATAGTGTTTGTACCCTCCTCAAGCTGTAAAGTAACCCATAAAGGGGCAACCAGAAAATTTGGAAAAAACAAACTCCATTCTGAAGGAGAACTGAGTGAACTGTCTTTTTTAAGTGCCATTCATAATATGGTGAATATTATTCTTAAATTATTGGGGCATGTTATTAAAAAATAGTTAGAGATTTTCACGGACTTCCTTTCTTAGAACCACAGTTGTAGAAGTATACTTCAAAATGTGTTTTATTGTGTCCCTTTCAAGGAGACAACTAAGCACATAAGTAATTTTTCATGTATGAAATTGTAAATGCTATTTGAGTTTGAACTTCAGACTTAAAATGAGACGCAAATCTGAACTTCATTTAGAAGAATTTAGAATACATTAATACTTGTGATGACAGCAAATGTCAAATGATCTGAGATCTCATAAACACAAACCTATCACAGCCTTCCTTCATATTAAATGTGATTGCTCAGTCTCAGCCTCCCTAATACAATTGTTTTTTTCATATTCTAATTGTATAACCTCCTACATATTATTCAAACTATTCTATCTTCTTATAACAAGACTGTGTATTTTCAATATATGGTATTGGGATGTTTTTCCCAAGAAAATATGTAGAAGGCAGTGTAGTTGTAGCAAGCTGTTGTACTGTGTAACCAGCAGTACACAGAATAGATGATAGTACAAAAAAATGCAGATCCAGTCCTGAAACCAAGTGTGTGACAGGTTTGCATTTATAATGAGTCTGGATCAATATTGTTTGCTGTTCTTACAGGTGTTTCTGGGCACCTGCATAGAGAATATAGAGATGCATGTCAGGCAGAGTAGCCTAAATACAAAGATTGCTGCTGTCCCATTTTCCATCCTGTCTCTGAATACATGCACAATTATCAAAACACTAAAAGCATACATGTTAACAATCTCCCATGAGAATCAGCTTTAGCCATGAGCAAACAGGATGCTCTTCTGTATTTCTGACTTTTTAAAGCCTTTTTAAAACCTTTTTAAAGGTTAACTTCTGGCTCTTTAACCTGGAGGCTAATCCTACTGCCACCTCTGCCTGCCACATAACAGGCAGGAATTTACTGACTTCTGGATGCCTGTTCAGTATCCAACAAAAATTTTCAAAGTGCTTTTGCTTTTCTTTGTCATTACTATGTTGATATAAAAATAATAAGGGCTTTGCTATTCAGCAAGCTCAACAGTATGTACTTAGAGTAACAAGTGCAATTAAACTAGATAGGCAAAAATGTAGCTGGAAAGGCAAATAAGTAAACTGGAAGCTATATTCCATACTATGACACACAAAACAGCGTTTTCAGTCTTACAGAAATCTCCTGTCTCTGAAAAATACACTGAAACCAGTGTATACAAAGAATAAAACAAGTGCCTCTAAGATAGGAGGGCATGTAAATAGTAGGAGTGGCTGTCTTTACCCTTCTACTGAATTTTCATTTTAAACCTCCAAAGTTACATAAGCACCACATAATCTTATGTTCTTTGATGTAACAAGTTCAGTTATGACATCAAAAAATCTGTCAGCTGTGGCTCATACAAGGTTAAATAGCTGATTTGCATTCTAATTCTTTTGAAGAGAAAGTTTATAAAAATATTTTTTAATGACCTTCTGCTATACTATTTCTGCAGACACTGCTAAAATAAATACTTCCATATTAGCAGAAGATACAGATATATATTTCTATCTTGTTTCCTTTCCATACATCTTGCTGTGATCAGCAGTCTGTCCAGCACAATTCAAGAAGCTCAGATTTCTGTGCTATAGTTGTTTTTTGCTGATCTTTGCCCTCTGGACTTGCTTTCTCATAAAGCCACGTACATATGCTGCTCAAGTTCAAGTCAGTGAATATGAATATCTTCACTGTGGTGATAGAGTAAAATAAGTGTATCCAAAGTTCTGGGTATTGGCCTTACATTTACATATGGTACCCTGCTTTAAATGGTTGCTGTTATCCTTACCTGGAATGGATGTTGCTGTTACCATTTTGTGAGATCTCAAAATACCAGCAATGTTCTGTCCTTTCTTTAAAACAGCAAAATACAACTTTAGCCTACAAACAGACACACACACACTTATATTTGTCAATAAAAAAGAGCAGGCATCTGAAGAAAATTTTGAATGGAGCTATTTACTATATCAGTGTTCTCAGAATGCTCCATTTATTTAGACCATGGTGTTTGTCTTTTTTAGAGACAAAGTTCTCCCTAAGGTGGTCTTTTTTATCTCAAGCACTCAAAAGAAAAACTGTATTAGCTAAAATACTTAGTCATCATTAGAAGTATTTAATAAAGCAATAACTTGATTTTGTGAGCACCACCAGGGACTAGATTGTGGAATTTTAGAGCAGACAGAGAAGTAGTTTCATGTCCTCAAAACTCCTTTATTTATATTTCAGTCAGTGCTGGCTTTCACCCTCTCCCTCCTCCTGCTCTGAGCTTCAGAGAGCCACACACGAGGATGACCATAAATGTCACTCATCTGTTCTTCCAACTCCTTCAACATCATCTGTGTGTGGAGGGATGTACAGGCAGATCTGTTCCTCTACTTGTCAGATTAGGCAATGAAATTGTCCTGGTGGATATGATGCACAAGGAGAAGGACTGTGCTGGCTCAGTTTGTTTCTTCCAGCCTGAATGAGAAGTGAAGGAACATTCTTCCTTTGGAGATTTCAAAACAAAAAGGCAGAATGACATCAGGCTTCCCTGATGTCTCTGATAAGGACACTGTATACCAAGAAGACACCAGGTAATACAAAGAACCTCAAATTTTAATTTTTTGAAAAAATGAAGAAAAAAGAATTTTCACAGCTGCAGCAGTACTGGCAGTAGTTGAAGTATCCAAATTTCTAGTATTCAAGTATTCTAGTATTCAAAGTTCTAGATTTGTCAAGTGTGCAAGCTTGTCTAATGGCTAAGGTCTCCACTGTTGTTTATACAGAAGAAAAATTTACCCAGATGCTATTGGCATTCATATTACATTCAGCACTGTTTTCAGGAATAAAATTAATTGCTGCTGCTAATAGTTCTATCCCATTTAGAAATAGCACAGAAATTAAATAAGGTTAAGATTGATTAGGCCAGTGGGTCCATGTTTGTACAAGGGATATGTCCCTTGTTCAGACCCTGAAAACAGTTCATGTTTTCTCGTGTGGTTCCCCAAATCACTTCTTAAATAGATGATCCTGATTACTGAAAAATATGCCTGATAAGCCCTAAACTGCTCAGTTGTTAAATAGACACAAGGTTGCATCTTTTCTCCTTCAGAATTTTTCCAAACCACATGCAATTAGACACCATCTAACACTCACACTCACATTCTCATGAGCATTCTTGTATATATGCTGTTTGTACTTTGTGATTTTCTGGGTTTAGTAGCATCTAATACTTAAGAATGACCAGTGTTACCTTTTCACTTTCTAGACCCTCTGGGCCCCTACCTTCAGAAACTATTCTTTTAGGCAAATATTTTTGTGGTGAATTATCACTCTTAGTTTATCCACTGTCATAAATTTCTTACAGTTCTAATGACTTACTGTATCATGTCATCATTAGTTTCTCAAACTGAGGCAGGTTTTATGAAAGTAATAAATGGTATATTTTTCTTTTCTAGTATTTCTGCTTCCTCTGCAAAAAATTGGCTATCATTAGCTAATTTAATACCAAGGTCCTTAGGCTTTTCCTTTCTTCTCTCTCCAAAATGCTGATTGTTATTCTGTACCCACACACTTCTTGTTTGCAATTTTGGAATGCTTTCTGACTAGACACATCCCTTAGAGATCCCCCTAACAGCTAGGGATTTGTGTTTGCCATTCAGTTTTCTTTAGAGGATGGCTTCTCCTTTTTCCAGGAATCTTTTTGATACTTTTTGACTTTGAGAGATTAATAGTTTTGCTAAGTTTTGAGAGATTCCTTTGGTATTATTTAATATGCTGAATTTTGTTATTTCTAATTTTTTAATAAAAATTGAAATTAGTTCCTCTGAGCTACAAATATGAGTATGTCAAGCCAAATGCAGTGTTTACCTAGGAAAAATATTCCAGACTTAAAATAATTCATGTGACTATGGTTCATGCCTCATGTGTTTGATTTTACTTAAAAGTATGTAACAGATCTAATAACTTGTTTATTGGATTGGAGAGACTTTCAGCTATCCTTCCAAGGGCATATATCCAAATTCTGGATCAGTTGCTCCAATTAGCATCAGCTTAATTACAATGCTTCATGCCAGGAATTGGTTAGGGTGGGAAGTGGAGGCAGGGAAGGTAAAGAACCTACCACAGCCTAAAGGAGCTGTTCTTTATGTACTTACTGTTTTGGGATAGCCTTTTATAACACAAGTCTCGTTGAAAAGTATTGACTGTAATGTGGGGAACTAATGATTAGCCCAACTAATAACTACCACCATCAAGTTAAATATTAGGTAAAGAATTACTTTTAATAATTTACTTGGTTATTTTAATTTTGTTAAAAAATAATATCCAGTCATACAAGTCCCATTTGCAGATCAGTCAAATTACTTCAGAGTCTTTGCATTTTCCACTGAACTCTTTCAATTCAGAACATTTTAAAATTGGCAACATCCTGTTAGAGATATCTTCACACCAAACAGAGCATGTCCTCCTCATTTCCTATTAGTAGGGCTTTGCGTGTCTGTTTCCATTTGGACCAGTGTGCTCAGACCTACAGACTCTGATACTGGAGGAATTCTTGCCTGACAAAGTGACAAGGCTGATTCCACAGTATAAGTGAGTGCCATGGTTTCTGTTCATTACCAGACTCTACTTGGAGATCAGCTTCCTTGAAGAGTAACTGGGTGAAAGACTAAAGATAATACTGGAGGTAATGGGGAATTCAGAACAAACCCTTAAATACTGACTGTGGATGCAGGCTGTGCCACTGCTGACTCTAAATCCAACTCAGAGCTATATGCAAGACCACCTGTTTGGTTTGAACTGTGTCACTTGCAACAATATAAAAATGCACGGGATATGAGCCTTACAGGATAAAATGTAAAATCTATCTCAAATGAACAGGCTGTGAAACTGAGAGTTTGAGATGAAAAGAAGGATCAAAGTAATATACTAAACAGTGGACACATTGTGAAAAATGTACTAGGTACTTTGAAAAATGAAAAGAATAGGCTTAGAAAGGGAAGATAACAAGAAATTAAAATGGTACAATGTGAGGTTAAAATAAATAATTCTAATGGGAACAGCCTGAAAAAACACTTAAAATGGAAATATCTGAAAAAACTTGCTAATACCCGAAGTCTATTTTGTCTTTCATAAAGGCACTGACCTATTAATAAAAATAAACCTAAGAGTACCCAAGTAGATTGTGACTGGGATATATTTCATTTAAAAATACACTGCTGAGTGCCTGAAGAAAGCCCTGTGGCTATTCTTCCCTCTGCCCGTCCATCAGTTGTGAGTTAGAATGTTCCCATACCTGTGCTGGGTAAGCAGGTCTGTGCTCATCAAGGACCATGTGGACAGGAGATTATTGTGGACAAGCACTCAGTGCAAGATACCTATGAAGAAAATTAGGATGAAAAAGCAAATTATTCAATATTTATATTTCCTAACACACTGCCCTCAGTAGATAGGAAAGAAAACAGAAATAAAATCTTCCACAGTCATTCCAGTTTTTAAACAAATGTAGGTTAAAAATTCTACTGCTTTGCTATCAGGCAAAATCAATGATGAAGCAGTATGTTAGGTGAATACTATAATTTTGAATACACATTTATAATTTGTGTACTTACATTAGTGTAAGATAGCATTTTGTGTACTCACTTAAGAAATACCAATATATTTATGGTTTATCAATCCAAAGTTCCTCAAATTTTAGCATTCAGTTTTGTGACTTATTCATAAAATAGCTGTGCACTACGAATTATTTATAGAAATGTTGCTGAAAATAGCACTCTTTGTAGACTGATTCTAGTAAAAGAGAAAGCTAATTTTGTTAAATTGTTTAGATCAAATTATCTGCTTAGCCTTATTATTGAGAATACAGTGCAGTCTATTTTTAACTACACAGTGGGGCTCTCAGCACTTCTGAGAAGAGTGAGTTAGAGCCTAACACATTCCACTGCTGCTGTTCTGGAGGCCTGCTGTGAATATGCAATTATGAATGGATTCAGTGTGTGAATTTGCTTTGAACTGTACTGTCTTTTATTGTGTTTCTGGAAACTGCTAAGCCACCCTCTTCTGTTTCTGTCCAGAGAATACCACACATTACTGCAGAAGAAATGAAAGAAATCTTCCATATTGAGAAAGAGTAAGCAGGGCAAACAACATGACTGTTTTTATGGGATTCACAAGGGATCTGTATAGTACCATCTCAAGACAATAGATTTCCTTATTCTCTAGTTGGAAAGAGAATGTGTTGAAGACTGAGGTACAATTAAAATGTTGCTACACATTATTAATATATGATTTCCTTTATCCTTTGTAATGGTGAGAGAATTAAGTTGTTACCTAGTGTTTGTATTTATTGTACTATAGAAACAAAGTGCATTTATGTGATGTTGTCTCACATGCATTTATATTGTCCATACATTGTGAAATAGCATATAAATGTGTTATTCCTCGTACACAAGTTACATTTTAATTATACCAAATCAGCACCTCACAGGCTAGATTTCACCACCAGTGTATTCAATTACAATCAATAGAGGTCACTTCCAGTTCTGCCTCCCTTGCTGTCACTCCAGGGCTTTAGCAATTTAATTGTAGGTTCATATCCATGACAAGAACACACATTCTTCATATCACATGAAAAGTAACAGAACTTTTGAATTCCTCTTTGTTGCTAGCCTGGACTTAATACATTAAAGTATTATGACATCCTTGGGTTGAATTCTCTATCGAAATTAAAATCAATATTATCATTATCAGAGAGAAATTAAGAACAGATTTGGAACACAGTGAAATGGAAAATAATTCAGGCAGATTTGTTCCAGGCTTAAATACTTTCCGTGAATTCAAATTTGGTTGACCAAAGAAGCCAAGCTTGGATAACCTAAGATTAACCCTTATGAAGCAGTTTAGTGGAATCTCTCTGAGAGGCTCCCATGACACTTAGGAGATGGCTGATTAACTGCACTGCTGGGGCAGCTTCCCCTTCCCTGGAGTTTCCACAGTGTGCCTGTCAGGAAACCTCACTGCACTGTTAGCCTGCTCTTTACTGACCAAACCTGAAAAGATAAAAGTGCAGTAGAATTATTTGCCAAGTGACACAAGTTGACCCCTTGTTCTTAATGAAAACTGTATTCCAATATCTTCAAGCTTTTCTAGCATGTAAAGTACAACTCATTTCCAGATGAAGTGAGACATTCTTTCTCTCTTTATAAAATCGTAAAGAAATCTTTGGAAACCATATAGGTCATCTACTTCCAAATTATGTCCTGGGGATACAATTCTCAATGATCATTAGATTGGTTTACTGTTATATGAACTCCACAAAGAAAGAATTGTTTCCCCCTTTAATCCCAAAGATACTAAGTATTACTATTAATAATAGAAAGTATTTACTATTCTTATCACACTGCCTCATTTGCAATGGCATATTATCTTGGGAAGAGAATTGTTTTTGTATTCCTCCCTATTCTGAAATTCTCTATAGCTCCCTGTGGGAAGAACAAAAGAACAGGACTCATTCTTCCTCAGCAGTCACACAGCTGATCTCACAATATGATGCTGAGTTCATAATGCTTCCAAGTGTTTACCAAAATAAGAGAGAGAATGATGTTTGTTGTGTTTGACTTCAGATTATGAGATCTCAGGGGTATATGCTCCTGTACCAAAGAGAGGAGACACAAGACTGGTCCACAGCTCATTTTGGTTTTTAATGTTTCTTGTTCTTTCCATTCTTATTCCTTCCCCATTTACAAAGGGAATAATATGGAAGAAAAAGTGTTTGTAAAGGGACACAGGAGGGACTCTTTCTTTGTTCACTCTGACACTTACTTGGCATTTATTTGATCTCATTTTGGCAAAATTACTTTGCAGCTGTCTGAAAGTGATATTTAGTCTGTTATGAACTCTGCATGAAATATTTTTAGATTTGATTTTGGTGAGCCTCCTCCTAGTAAATTATTTCTAATTCATGTGAGTTGCATGAACCCAAGAGCTCCATTAACCTTCATTATGACTTCTCTCACTTTGTAATCTGAGCTAACATACAAGCACAAAGAAGAGATTTAAATGAAACAGTGTATTTAAAATATGCCAAACTTAAACTAGTGATTTTAGGAGGCACAGATACTAATCTATGCTAAGTTTATCTATGCTGAGATCCCACTGTTGCTCTGTTTGATTGCTTTTAGTGGACCAGAGCCTAATCAATAATTTCTGACATGAGTCTTGGTTTCTTGTCAGCTCAGAAGAGCTCGTTTTCTGTCACTCTGCTGCCCTCTAAAAACATTGCTCATTTTGATGGTATTTTGGGGAATCTTATGCCCCCACTGTAATCTTAAATGAAAAACAAAAAAGTCTCTCACCTATTTCAGAAATTTTTCTCTTTCCCTGTTCACTCCCTCCGCTCAGAAGCAAACCTTGTGCTCCCTACCTTCATCAGAACATTCACAGAATCATAGAAGATAAACTATAAAAAGAAGCTTCAAAATGCATATAATCCATTCCTCCAAACCAGAACAATTTAACATACTTGCATCATAAACTCTTAGCCCTGCATCATCCTAGAAATTCAGCCAAAATATGAGTGCTTTATGCTGACAGCTGATGTCCTAAGAGCATTTTCTAAAAAAAAGTAAAATGAACACATTTGTCTCAAACTAAGACTTCGGGCCATGCAGCTCTTCTCTTTTGCTCTAAAGTCTTCAAAATAAGTGAATTCAATTGTCTGAGCATTACAGAGTTTTCACTCCTCCTAACTTGGAACTATGCATGGAGCTGGTTGATGGAATGTGCAGGTGTGATTGAGCAGATCTAAATCTTGTGCTATGGAAAAGAAAGGAAAACAGTTGATCAAATGTCACAAATTATATGCAGCCTGTAGTTCCAAAATGTTATTCTAAAGATATCTGGCATTCCTTATGTTCTCCTTTAGGCTTTATATCACGTCCAGTTCATTAACTCCTGTGTTAGTATTAGTGTTACAGAAGATGATAACTTATATTAACATGGTCCAAAGAAGGGACTTTACCCTGGTTTCCCAGGTAAAGCCCTTCTATTTCAACCAACAGGATGCTGCTTGTATTAAAACAACCTTAGCCTTACTCTTTCAGTACTGTGCAAGGTCTGGGTTCAGAAAGTGGAGGTGTTGCTGTCTTCTGGGAGTGCTCTTCTTTTTAGTTCAACACAGGACAGACTTGCCTGGAAAGGTTTACCTCAGTCTCCTGTTTCAGAAACCCACTAAAACACAGATATCTGTGAAGTCAATAATATTTGGTCATCTAACATTGCAAGTAGTAATTTATTAATTGATGGAAAGTATGACAGTTTTATAAATTTGTATTATATTTTATAAAACTCTTTAAAAAGTTGCAGCACAGGTTCCTCTAATCTAAGGGTTCTTTTCAAAGAGTAGCCAGTAATTTGCATATTACTTCAAGAGCAGAGGCAGAATAATCAATTCATATAGAAAATTCTCTCCAGTTGTTGATTACAACAGAAGATGTTCCACTGAGCCATAAAATTTTTTTTTCATAGTTACATTCTTTTGTGCTTGAGTAAAACTAAATCAGTCCAGGGTAGTGTGATTCTTCCATACATGGATAAAAAGCATCGAAAAGCACCACTGTACACAAGATTTTTAGTGATGTGTGCACACTCCTTTACTATGGATAAGGAACTCAGGAGAGATGATAACACAACAGTCCTTTTTGCTTGAATTTGTATCTCAAGTGCTAAAGCCTGGAATTTCTGCTGCACTTCCCTGAAGATTGCAGGTTTGCCTTTCAGGAGCCTCTGACATATATGCAGTAAAAACACCAGAGAAGGACCGACATGGTCATAAATCACTTGCTGCTGGTACCTTGGCATTGCCAGGACTCCCTGCTCATTACAGCATAACCCAGAGCTGAGCAGCCTGTGATGCCAACAAATGCCTCAGAAGCCCAAGAAGACAGTGAGCAAGAGTCAGGTAATCCAGAGATGCTCAGACATCCCTTCTCAGTACCGCAGGACAGCTAGAGAGTCCCAAAGCACCCTGACTCAAATCAGAAAGCTCCTTTTTCTTGGTCCTTGTCTGCCTTCACCCTTACACTTCTGTCCTGCTCTCTCTGTCAAAGAGCTCAGTTTCCAGCTGCAGTTGTTTTCTTTGGCAGACTGTGAGTGTATTACCCAGTAGAAGCACCACACTAGACTGAGCAGAAGTCTTAAGAAAGAGTCAAGTAGAATAAGGAACCAAGAATATTATAATATTTTTATTTGTATTCTTCCCTGATTTCTTCTTTAATCTTATATTAGCATGTGAAGTATTTTTTCCTCTCTTACAGTAGATTGCAGACAACTGTTTGCCAACCCAGAAGGCTTAAATTACAATATGAATACAGACTGTGAATTGCCTTAGATTCTTCATAATTACTGAAGACTGACTTCATGCAGCAATGTAACTGTCAGTGTAGAATGCTGAAAGGCTTTTATCCTGATGGTTACATTCAGAATGCATTAAACAATGTATGTGGTACAGCTACATTGCAGTTCTTATGCCTTTGGCATAAGTAACAGCGTTAAGTAATTTGGAAATATAATCAGTACTTCAACATCTGATAAAGCACGTTCTTGTTTAGAGGTGCTTTTCTTTTCCAAAATACTGATACTCTCAACTATCAGCCCTTTCAGTTTATATTGCATTTTTAAAGGGTCTGTATTGTCATATCAGCCACACTATTTTCCTCAGATTGTCTTAGAGATAAATAATATTTGATTATCATCTCTAGAGGCATCTAATATTTAAAATTTGAATTTTTTCACATGCAGACTGTAGGGCCGGTTATCTCTTTTTGTTTGTAAAGTTCCTTAAGAATTCTTTTATCTAATGGAGCAGCACTTGCACTTGTGCTCTGAAACAATGTTGTTTCCAATTCATTACATAAGGAGAAATGAGGCATCTTGTGAAGTAAGCATTAGAATATGAAGTCAGAAAGTGAACTGCTAAGCCAGATTGGTCTTTGGGGAAATGGGATATTTCCACTCCACTAAAAAGCTATTATAATAACATTCTTTTGACTGCCAAGCAAGCTGCACTAGAGACTTTATTTGCTCCCTGCTTAATCTGACTGGTATCTGGCTTCTGATGCCTCACTTTTGAGTCAAAGCAAGAGATTTTACCTTTTCTTTCAGTGAATCTCTTGCACCTTCTGATTCCCAACCTTCATTCCTATACTAGTTTAATTAGATTCTAGTATCCTTGCCAAGTCCAGTACAACAGAAACTTGCAGCAATGAAGGAACAATAGCTTCCAAATTAAACACTAATTCCTCTGAGACTCCAAGTGCAAAGAGAAAGAGTAAAAACAATAAATGACATTTGTATCTAGATAGCATTTGCATTATACATTCAACCTTGGCTTTCCAGCTTTATCTCTAGAGCACAGTGTGCTACTGAGGTAAAAGCTGAAATCTCATCTGCCTTGTAAACCAGGGTTTTTATCTTCTCCATTCTGCCTTCTTGCTCTGGTGTGTTACCTGATCTTGTTACATTTTGAAAGAAATATGTCCAAAACCAATGTATTCTGTCTCTGAGACTGCTGATGAGCTCAAGGGATTTATAGCTGTGACATTTCCTGTACATCTGGGAATTCATAGCTGAAATTAAAGCCTTCAGGGAACACTGGTTGAGATACTAATTTGTGTGTTCCTATCTGGTCTACACGTAGTGCGCAGTTCAAAATTTATTTATAGGTAATTAATTGTACCCTCAAGGAACAATCAGAAAAGTCCAAACTTGGGAAGCTTATCATACTAGTAGGATTTAGCAAAGCTAAGTCTACAGTCTGATATCTCAGTTTCTTAATACAGGTACCCTCAAGCCCCAACTCCTAAAGAGAGTCTTTGATCCTGTGAGGGAAGATGGAAAATCTGGAGCCAAAGGTTTTCTGCAAAGAGATCCATATCTGTGAATCTCATCTGAATTCAGTTGTTCTAACCCCAGAAAGCAAACTGCAGTACAGAAAACTGAAACACATGAAGGGAGTGTTCTAAGTTCATGTGTATATATGAGCCAGCTACAATTTTTAGGAGGTTGTATCATTTACTGAACCAACAGATAGAGAAAATGGTTTGCTAAGGGAAAAAATCAGCAATTTATATGGCTTAAGAAACCATAACCAGGAGTTCTGAAGAATCAAAAATACACGAGCTGCAAACAGCTTCTGTATAGCTCAGACATGTAACTCTAACAATAAACAAATATGAAAGGCTGCCAGCAGCAAAACACAAGGGTAAAATTAAGGATAAAACAAGATTGCTTGAATGTCCCCATTTGGGTATGTTTTTGCAGTCTGCTTTCCAGGCACTGGAGCATTCCCATAGACTGTGGGTATAAGTGACTTTTCAAGCAACAAAATAAATGAATTTCAGGTCTCTACCAATTTTTCAAAAGAAATAAAGTGCCTAGGCTGATATTTATTCTAAACACTTTGAAAAAGAATTTGTTGCTTAGCCAAAAATCTCCATTCTTCTTATTAATAAGCCATTGAATTTATGTGAAATTACTTGATTGACAAGTTTCTGAGGACCAAAAAGTCATTTACAACCTAAGGACTTGTCTTTTACCTATTAATAACTGATAAAAAAGATTTCCAAAACATTTCTTTTTATATCAGTCGTTTAACAAAATCCCCAATGATAAATTTAATATTTTAAATTCATCTGAATATTTTTAATTTTTAATATATATGAAAAATGGGCATGTCACAGACTTTATCTACTGAGTTTCCCTTTAACTCATGAACTTCTGTATCCTGACTTCACTGTACAGTGTATCAAAAATCTCACATTTAACAATGTGAGCAAAGGTAATCTATCCAAACCAGGAGGATTGTGATAGAGATCTGGTGTAAATCGTGCAAGTCACACTTGGCCTTTAAACTAACTTTGACTATAATGAGCAAAAACTGTCTGCAGAGTGACTGTCATGTAATTAAGTTACTTCAGAGCTAAAACTTAGCACTTTATTTTAAAACTCCTCTTAAATCCTTCCAAGAAAATGTGTAAATTCAAGTTGGGTTTTGTTGAAGGAATGACTGGTTTTATCTGTAAAATGTGTGTGTGGTAGTAAAACAAAAAGGTCTTTCAACAGGGATAATTTAGGAAAATATTATTAATAGTCTTCAGGCTAAAGTTGTCATCCCTTGCATCAGATATAAGACCTGCAGAAGTCTGTTTTCCAAACAGTCTAAAGTACAGGAGAAGCTGCAACAAACTAGTGCTTGGTTTCTTGGGATTTATTTCTACTGAAAAAGCCAGTGTCTTATAAATAGTCTGTTACTGTCTGTTCATTAGGCAAGTTTTGCTGTTATTCCTGATGTACTCCTGCTAAAATCCTGCATTAATGTGCCTTCCCCTTGACCACAGCAGAGCTTATAAGAAGGAGCACAGGCAGGAGGAGTTTCTCTGCAGCAGCCATATTTTCATACTAGAGAATGTATTTTCACCTCCTTTTTTTCTTCATTATATGGTACATTAAAAAAAAAATTAAATAAAAATAGACACAAACAGAAAAAAAGCTATCAAAAACTAATTCTTGCAAACAGCCCCATGGCATTCCATCTGGCCCCAAAGAAGACAAATATTTTCCTGAAGCACTGCCTGAAGTAGATTCCATCTGGAATCACATTTTTTCTTATTTGTGACAGATTGACTCTGTTGTATTCATAAGAAAATGAATAAGCAATAATTCATTAGTCCATCAAAAGCACAAAGTCAATAAAAAAGTAAGTGTAAAATGCAGTTTCTTCAGTTTGCCACGTTTGAATTCCACAATATTATCTTCAGCATCTTCCTATTTCTGTCAAACCATCTCTTTATATAGATTTTAAATCATTTTAATCTAGTTATAAATCTAAAATGGATTTTCAAAGCTAAAAATTATGAGCCTTAGTGCTTTTTTTATTGCTATTTAATTGCCTTAACACCACAAGCACTTTGACAAATTGGCTAAGATTTTTTTTTTCCCAGTTTCATGTTAGTAATATTTACTGTTACCATTTAATGCCTTGGTGCTTTTTTAGGAGCAGGTGATGGGAAACTTGGCTTGGAATACACTAATGCTGGACAAAAACTCAACAAAATTTTTGCTTGGTCAGGATAGAGGGCTATAAAATACAAATAAGAATTTTATAGTCTGAACTGTACAGTGGCTTTGATTGAAATTTTCTTGTTTTGTAGTACTTGATATTAGTTTGTACATGTTTTTAAAATTGTATGTTTGGATTGAAAACACTTTCAGGACCTCCAACCCAAGTTATGTGTCCAAAGTTATTTTTTGCCCTTGTACAAACAGCTCTACTTTCTGTAGCAGTGCTAGCTAAGCTGCAGAAACTAATTACAAAATTTAGTAGAACTATTTTATTAAATTTCTCTGTCATTTGCTAAGAAGTTAGTTAAATTTCCCTGTAAAATTAATATCAAATCTTGAAGGTTATGTAAATGCCTTCATTAATCAAAATCTTGGCCCTTTTTTGTTAATTAGATCTAAAAGCTTATGTAAAATTTCACCAGCATTGCCCATGAATTTTATTCTCACAGTCACATTGCTAAGCATTCCTTTAAAGATTCACTGACTTTGTAATTCTTAATTGGTGAATTTCCCCTCATTAAAGCTAGAAAGAAGGCCTGCACTGAACTTCTTGAGGACAGAATCCTTTTTCTCTGTAAACGAAATCTTTCCTTCTGAGCTGCTCATTGATGCTCACACCTCACACATTTCATACTTTTCTCCTGTGAGATAACAGTGGTGTTTTAATTTTGATATTGTAAGCAGAGGGTTATGACTGCACATGGGGATTAAGTGCTGGAGATGATAAAAAAATGGCCTTAAAGTGCTGAAGAGGCATTTAAAAAATATAAATTATGGAGAGTGTCAGTAAACAGAAGGCTTCTGATGGGGTATTGCCTGAGTCTTCATCATTTCCACTCCATTGTTGTCAGCTCACTAAATCCCACAAAACTGCAAAATTCCAATCATGTCCTAAATTGGGAATGACCTTGTTTCCTTTGGTCACGAACTGCAGCTGTAAAAGACTGACTATAATGTGACTTGATGTGCATCCTTACAGCCTTTTTAAATAGATTTTCATCTTCATTTGGAAGATGAAAAGTGAAATTTTTGTGTGGGATAAGTCATTGATGGGTTTGATGTCAGAGCTGCTTACTGAGCTGTAAGGGCTTTGTTCTTTTCCACTGTCACAGCCTGGAGTATCAGGCACTGCTCTGTAGAGATGCAAAGAACCCAAAGCCCAAACATTTCCCAACAGCTCCTCAACCTGCAATCCTGGTCTGTAGCAGCTGAAAAACCACCCAGGAGCAGCCCCAGACCACAACTTCCTAACTCAGAGAACAGGATTTAATGGCTCTTTTAGAAACAAGGAGGAGGTAAAGTGTAACACCACAGGGTGAAGAATTACAAGTGTTGAAATTACTAACCTTTAAGTATCACCATGCAAGCTGCATACTTATATTGTTTACTTAGTTATTTAGATTATGTCTCCAGTTTTCATTGTCCACAAGTTTGAAAAAGTGCCTACATTTATGTTAGTGTCTACTTTGGCTCACAATTTTCTGTGCTAGTTTTACAAGAACTTTCAATGTATACCACTCTGTTGTAATCATCAAAAGAATTTGGTCTCTCCTAACTGTTGCTAACTGCTGCCCATATGGATTTTTCTGAGCATTGTGCTGATACTAAAAGTCTGCATAGTGGTGTGGCTATCACACCTGAGTCAAACCCCTGGTAGAAATGGAGGAAGGAGAGTCAGAATTCAAATCACTTCTTTCAAAACAATGTAGAGATCTCTGGTTATCCAACACATTTGCTGAGCCTGGGATCCTGGAATACCATGAGCTGGATGAATGACAGTAGCCTTTTTTGTCTCTAAATAGAGGCAACTAAGGATATTATCCAGTTCAGGATTTTGTTCAGTCTCAAGGATCTCAACCTTCACACAGCAGGAGTGTGCCTGAGGTGACAGAATGACCAGGCTGAGGCTGGGCACACTACCATGACTGCCACTGTGCCCATGCCTAAATACTAAATTTATTTTAAAAAGTGCTTTCAGTTGTCTTTTAGCATCTTTCTTTTGGTATATTCAAGTGACAAGGCAGGAGCAAAGAGGCAGTAATCCCTAACAGCTCACCACTAAGTATGTCTCAGTTTTTTCAGAGCCATTTTTTCTTCATCTTTTTCTTCCTGCAGCTTTTTCTTCCCTCCTAAGAGTTTTGCAAATTTTTTGTAAACTATTCATGTTATGAGTAGCTTTTACAATCTTGCTTCTCATCCATGTGCAGAAATCTCAATCTTCTGAATCAAAACTTAAATAATTGGCATTTTATCATTTCAGGGAAATTGTAGCCAAGATTAACCTATACATTATTTAGCTTTTATTTATTTATACAAACCACTGTAACTGCCTGAGAGATAGGAACACTGATCTTCAGAAGATCTGGGACACATTTGGGGCTTTTTTTATATTTATATTTGGTGTTGGTTATTGCTGTGCATTACAGAAGTTAATTTCCCACAGTACTGCCTTCAGATAACAGCACCAATTTAATACATTTCTTTCTTTGCTCACAGGGGGCTGGGAACAGAACTTTGGACCTTCAAATTTGACACTCAAATTCCTTATACATGAGAAGCTGCAGTTGCTAATAACATTCCAGCCCTCAGCAGCCCTAAGGAGAGCAGCACCCATTCGTTACAAGGATGGATTTAACTCAACCCCTCAGGGTCACACACCAATTTAAATGATTTCAGTAAAAAGAGAAAAAAAACAGAGTAAATGGGAAGATTAATAGAAATGAAAAATTGAATTCCTTCAAGTGAAATACTGTTTAAAACTTTGATTTCTGTTCTGTAAAACATGAATAGGAAATTAAAAAGGCAGCAAAAAAAAGTGTCATAATTTCAGTAAGGTTTATGTATATTCTCTATTATTTTTCTTCAAGTAATAGAATTTTGATTCTTTCCCAAATAAACACTTTCAGTTCTTCTCAGCATTATTTAGTTCAGAAACTTCCAGGATTACAGCCTTAGAAAATAGCCAGTATTTGCTCTTTATATCCTTATGTAAACATAAAGTACTTTACAGCATCTGGGATCATGCTTTGTGACATATCCATATATTGTTTTACCAACTACTGAAATGCAGCACATTTTACTGTGCTGAAACACAGCACCTGGCTCATTGTAGTCAAAGCACAACACAGCATTTAGAACAGGTTAAGTATCCAACTGAAACTGCAAGAAGCATTTTGCAGGACAGAGCATAGCTAACTACTGGAATTTGACAACAGCATTTGGATTAACACCTCTGTCTTGCAGGCAAGATTGAATTTTCTCAAGATTCACTTACACTACTTGTAAGCTTTCATCCCTGATTAAAAGTAAACTAGACCTTCTAGGATGGTGTAGGAAGCAGTATACATTAAAAATGGATTTGCTTGCAATGAGACACATTCACAAAATCTTGTTATTTTAAGAAGTTTCAGGAAACGTGGTGCTTTCTGAACAGAAATGTAATTTTCTTTCTTGGGCTTTCTGCCTACAAAAAAAAGATCTTTATATCTCAGGAAGGAAATGTTATTAATGCTACTGTTGTTAGAAAACCCAAACAGGAAGATGCTACAGCCTTTAAATGCCATTATCAGTGCCATGCTGGTTAAACCTATAAACTCTTGGTTGGTACTGTAGCCTGTGGGTTGCCAGACCACTGGGAGTAAGCTCAGCTTTAAACTTCTGAAGAATCTTTCCCTTTTTCATCTCTCCAGAGAATATGAGAGGGACATGTTAGAAAAGGGTAGCAGCATGATGTGACAGTTTGTCTGCCAAAAGAATGTATGGAAACATGGTGGGATGAAGGGCAAGTCAGCAGGATAACAATTCCCACCTTACTTTTTATTAGTCAGTCTTGACAATTATCTGCATTAGGAAATACAGGAGAATACAGCCAAGTGCTTCTGTAATGCAGAGCTGTAAATTTACAAAGAATAAAGACTTGCTTGTCAGAATGCAGCAGAAATCAAACAGTTGATGGTTCCTTTACTCTCAGTTCCAAAGACAGCACTTGGCCAAATGCAAATACAGCCATGCTGCTAAATAAAAAAGAGATGAGCTGATTTCTGGGCCCTGAAGGACAATGCCTTTCCTCACAGCAAAACTACTTTCCCTCTTGAAGTGCTGCATCCATGTCCAAACCATCTAACTGAATTATGCTCAGAGACAAAAGGAAAAGGTAATTTTCCTATGGTTTGCTATGAGCCAGCATTCAACCCCACTGTATTTTTATGTACAGACATACCCCTGCACTTAGAAAAAGACCAAGTCTTTTCCAAAGACAAAATTCCCCTTTGATGTGGAATTTTGTTTTGCAAACCCTTTCTACTTTCTTCATTTCTGTCTTCTTCTCACTTTCCAAGATTCAAGGGGATTTTAAAAAGGCACTGAAGAAATTTACCTGGATCTATTAAATGTGACAGTTCCCAGGCAAGCTGCAGTTCAGGGGTATGTAAGTGCTGACTGCAAGGCTGTAAGCCAGTTAGATTGCCCATTCTCACAGTCTAAATGCACTTTGGCTCTAAGAAGCTTAGGTCTCTGTTTTCAAACATCTAGTTGTAGGAAGAGCCAGCTGAAACCATTTATTTTATTAAATTACTACAGAATTTACTTATTTCTATGGCTCAAGCTCTCTCGAGGATTATATATAATTTAACTTCATGGGGAATTTCAGTTTCATCTCCTTTAATTTCTTAAAATTTATTCTCAGTGAAAGCCAGCTCATAAACCTCACCCAGCCTCAACAGAATAATATGTATTTTGAGGATAGAAAACCAAAACTGTACAATAAGAATGAGAATTACTCCAGGAGGAATTCTGTATAAATTCTCCAATCCATACAGTTTTCAAAGGAAAGCAAAACTGCAACAAATTCCAGAACTATCCAATATTGTATCCTGCCCTTCTGTGGATGCTCAGAGCAAGATAAGGGATCCCAGAATCCTCTAAAAACATGCAGATTTCCAGCCTCAGTTAAAGGAAAAATGACTGTCTGCACAATCTTTAGTCATTATCTACTAAATACATGTCTCCATATATTTTATAAAATATGCTCTTTCTGCTATTAGATCTATCATCATACCACACATTTGAGGAAAAAGCCTATGAGGTTTGAGTACCTAATATAAATTTAATTGAAAATTAAAATGGTCCGAAATCAACAGAAGAACCTTTTAATTTCATTTAGTTCTTCCCACCCATTTGTTTTTCCCAGCTGTTTCAATTATCTGCAGACTTTCCTAAAGCAGACTGCCCATCCTGCTTCCTGTTTCAGTCAATTCTCATAATGAACTAATTCTACTGTGGAAACACTACTTTGTTATTCTGTACACTAGAGATTTGCTAACAGCAGAACACAAGAGAATAGGTGTGAAAAAAACATGAAAATGTTCCTCAATGTCTTCATTCAAAAGAAGTTCCCTGAAGCCTGAAAAATGAATGAGCAGGTAGCTAAGACCACTTTAGAAAGGTCACCTCCAGAGCATTGTACAGAAGCATGTAATGGACAGCAGACTAAAAATCCATTGCTCAATACTTCTGTAAGTGGAGACACCTGACTGCAGAATGTCACTGTATATGCACTGATGAGCTGTGAAAAGAGATTTTCTGGCAAGGGCACATACCTCTGAAACTGCCCTTAAAAAAGCCTGGATTTTGCTACTCACAAGTAGCACTGCAAAGCCACAGGGTTTTGTTGAACAAAACCAGAGCAAGATGAAGAAGGCACAGTTCTCTAAATGCAGAGAACTGCAATTAAACTGATGGCACTGTGCTTTTCCAGTCCATCTGCAGCTCTATGAATGTTAATTGCCATTCCAGTTCTGAGAACTTTGCACTGTGCATGCATTAACCTAATGTGAATAAAATAAATAATCATGCTCAGGAACATGACTAATGAACTATGATTTTTAAAACCCATGTACTACTGAGGACAATATATCACATTCAGATAAAGAGCAAAATACACTATAGAACAGCAGTGCAATGAGGGAAGCTTTGGCTTTTCTTCTAGAGCTTGTTTTCTAAAGCTAACCTGTCAAAGTACAAACTTACTGAGATTTAAGAGTCCTGGTTTTAACTGCTTCAAAGGAACCCAGTTAAGCCAGCTGAGCCATCAGTATGCAAACACTTCTACATAAAGTGCAAGGTTCCAGGTGTTTGCAGGATAGCATTTTCCCATAAAGGCAATTTTAAATTGTAGGAATTATTTAAGGTAGCATTGTTTGTTACTTATATTAAATACACTGACATCAGGCTTAAGTGACTTCTGCTGAACTTCACCATTTCCTGTTTCTTACAATCAATATTTTCCTCTGGCCAGGAGGTAATTAGTTTTTGGGGTGGCTGACTGGGTATATTTTCACATGTTGCTGACTCAGGATATTTGTTCTGTTGCTGTTCCTACCACTGATGTTAATTACATTTTACAGTACAGAGATCCTACTACTTCAGTTGTAATAAGATAATGTTGGGATGTATTCTCATTTTCAGTAGACTTAATCCCTATTAAAATGTAACAGGATCTCAAAATGAAAGTAAATATCAGAGACTAGAAGGGCCTTCAGACTATTTTTTAAATAATGGTCTTAAATAATACCTTTAGTAACCCTAGTAATTTGTAATATAGTAATTGAATATTATAGGAGTAGCATACAATAACATTAACAACATTGAAATAAGTAAAAAAGCAGGCAAACCAGTGTCTGCAGTCAGTATGCTACAGGTAAATAAATATATTTAGTTAATTATTTTCATATTTAGGTCTTTTGTGATGTTTATATATACAGTGAAACTAGCAAAATCTTGTATTCCTGTGCAGAAGCTTTACATGAGCAAACACATCCTTTCACTGTATTCAGATATCTCTTCAGTGAATTAATTTTTGGAGTATTTGAAACATTGCACAGCTCACCTTACTGTGTAACTACCACAAGATACTTAATATCTGGATACACAGATTTTTCTATTTTCTATTGCTGGGAGACTCCTTAAGTTTATGTAATAGCTCTTAATGGGTTTTTCAATTTATTTTTTTAAAAATAAATTTACATGTGTCTTCCTTAAACTGCAGAGATTTGTGGAAATCATTCTGAATGCATATTGAAAGAGAAATGTCTAGCCTGAATTGGTATAAAACTCTGAGAATCTGAAAAAAGTGCAGGATTAGAGTATCTTTAATGAATACATCCAGGATGACACACACCCATAAATATATATCCCTTCAGTTTCATTGCATGCAGAGTTCCTTCATAACATTGCCAAAAGTCCTTTAGAAACAGTAATTTGCTTATTTGAATCAAATTCAGAAACTAAGTCCATAAGTGCCCTGGGGAAGATGCAGTACCCTGTCTCAGCTAACTTTATACAAATTTTCTCTTAAACAATTCCCATTAGAAGTCCTCACTCAGCACTTCTTTTACAAATAGTTCTTAAAAAATAAAACTGCCCCTATGGCACAGTGATTTCTAGACTGTTTCTTCTGCTTTTCTTTTGCCCCCTACACTCACTATATGAGTAAGATAAATTGCTCCAGAGCCTGCAGCACATTCTATAGCACTAGGGTAGAGTAGATTTAACAGCAAAGCCAAAAGAAGTCTCAAAATGTGTGATCCCCAATTTATCTTCTGTTGCATCAAGCACCAGTAAAGACATAGTGAGTCTGCCAACCCTGGAAGTAATGCAATAATTCTTGGTACAAAAACTTGTAAAGTAACAAGAACACTGAGAAATGTGACTCTTCGCAGCCTCAATGTTCTTTTATGAACAATAAAGGTCTTAATAATAAGCTGTACAAATAATAAAGTCACAGATGCTTGTAATTTATGAGCAATCAGCAAATCATGGGAGATCCAGAAAGGTTTCTGGTGCTTTGATGAGCAGGCTGACAGTTCTGCCCCCTCCCCATGGACAAGTACAGAACCATATTTACAGACTTGAGCTTATTTCTGCCAAAGCACTGATGAGAAGTGGGGGGGTTATTTGTGCTCAGCTCTTGCATTTCAGACATGAACACACTGCTCTGCCTGGACTGAACTAATTAAGGGCTAATTGACTGTCTAGCACCTATAAAGAGATAATTCACCCATGCCATCTCCCACTGGAAACTGCAATGACTATTAGCATAGAAAGGATTCTTTATTTAGTGGTCAGCATAAGACAGTCATAAGTATTTATTATTAAGAGCAGAAAGAGGGCAAATGAGGATATGAATGTTTTTAATGGATGATTAAATCTGGGTAGCTTGATCTCCTTTCATGCTGTGGATGTTGTGTGCTGCAGTCACGCCTCTCACTGCCAGCCTGCACTGGGATGATAATCACTCACTATGAAAACTCATTAGCTCCACAGCAATGAGTCCTCCACTGCTGAAGCTTGGTGCTGTTCTTAGTACCATGGCAATGATCTCTAACTGGATGTCCCAAACTCTCCCTTCTCTGGTAGGACTAAATACCACCAGAATAACCACTTCAGATACTCTAGTAAGTAGCTGTTATATGTTGCAAGCTATCTTAATGCTGAATTAGTATGTAAGTGCTGGCAAAAGCGTTAGTTTGTTGCCTCTTTGTAAATCTCTTTCTAGCTTCTAATCTTCCTATCATCTCTTAATGCATGCTTCTTTTTGGGCATCATAAAACTGCACACTGGTGAGCATGTTGTGGTCTTACTATGAAGGGGAAGGTTTCAAAATAGTATCCTTAAATATGTAAGAGCAAATGCCTTCATCTAGAGCATGAAATGCTAAAAAGAGCACAGCAATGTCTTCATTTGCCTAGACAGTTCTTCCTATCTTTACTGCTCCAGAAAAATGCATTGTGTTGTTTAGAAAAATTCTATCTGGCAGTAGCTTTCTTTTTGAAAATTGGATAATGTTACCTAGTAGCTATTCACTACAATATGCAAAGGGTCTGATTCCTTCCTGTTTTTCCTTATTAGAATACAGCTAAACAAATAAATGGCTGTTAGAAACAAAATAAAATTGGTACTACGAGGTTAGATACCAGAATTTTTAAAAGGCTGATAATGGGAATAATACAAATGACAGAAATACCACTTTGTATCATTGGCATTCACAGCAGTTTTGGTTTATAAAAATCTACAGGAAAACTGTGAATAGCTATGAGCTCTTGAGAAGCCTAAAAACTCAAGTAGCTTTAATGGGATGAGAGGGAACACTATCCTGGTATTCATCAATTAAATGAGAACATCATTTTCCTAAATGCTTAGTAAACACTCTTGTCTAGGTATCTTTTTGTGTAACTGCAATGAGATGTTTACATAATAGTAGGTTATGTAAAATATAAATTTAACTATTTGCATAGTAGTTCACAATTCTCAAAACTCAGAATTTTGTAACTAAAAATTATACATTTACTAACCAACATATAATAATTGAATATATGCATGCAGGAAAAAAAATACTGCAGAAAATCACTGTATTTAGTCTATAAATATTCCTACTTCAAAACTAATCAAGTTGTAAGAAAAATTCAGTTATCTTTCAGAGCAGCAAGATGAGAATATAAATAAAAGCTCTTATTTTTCTTAAATGTAATTTTGTCTCACTGAGTTACAGTATATATTGCTAGTTCTTGTGACTGTATATTATAAGTAGCAGTTCCCTATCACATTTACATCCAAGTTTAAAGTTGCAACTGAGTAACTATAAGATGCACACTAGTTATTATGATATATATATATATAGATTAGATACAGATGCACACACAAATATATGTTTAAACTGGTATGTTCAGATTCCAAATAGTACCAAACTGTCATGCTCCCCCCTCAGCTACAACAGGGCACTGCTGATAGAAATGTCTTCTAAATAATATTTCAAGAATGCTCTTTTCACTCACTGAATTAAGCTATATGCATATTTTTTGTTTTGATAAGGGTAGCAGGAGTGCCAGTAGAGCTGGGAAAGTGATCATAAATACTTGATTATATGAGCTTAATAACATCTGCCAAATAAAGAAAACACAAATTTCAATCATATTCCTAATTCTTTTTGCACAAAACCAAGCACCCCAAATCTGGTACCTTTGCTAAAACTTTAGATTTTGTTTGAAAGACTGGATTCCCTAAGTGCACAGTAATACCAGGGTCATCTCTGACTGATTTTTGGCTGCCATCCAGAATTCCCCACTGGCAGCTTCTCCAGTCAACTCTGCAGCATGAGCACTTCTCCAGAATTTCTCTCCTAGCACATACACAGCTCATAAATTGTGTATATTGTACAGTGTAAAAAAAAGAACAAAATCTCCCAATTTCCTCCCTTCAGCTGGAATAATTTTACAAGGATGTGGGGTCAGGTAAAGGGCCTCCTCTTCTGAGCTCTGTTTCAGTACCAGGGCTGAAATTGCAAGACAAACCAGAAAATACTGTTTATGTTTGAGCAAGGTACTGTCATTTCACCTGTCACTGTAGCAACAGCAGAGGTGGCTGTAACAGTTTTTGCAGAATATATAAAAGTGAAAGTGGAAAAATAAGTGATTCAGAAGTGAAATAAGTCTTTAATACATCATCCTCCCATGGCAGTGGTTAATGTTAGGCTTTACAGGGACTCCTCTGTTTCCCCCATATTTTCAAGAACTAGCAAAACTTATTATTTTCCACTTGTTATTTCTTTACTTGCTTGTTTACTAAGCAGTAAAGTAAGCCTGCATTTGAAAAGTTGCAGTAGTTTCTGTAAGGTTTTGATGACTTCTAGCTCTTTTTCTGCACTGCAGCTTCTGTTTGAAGTAGGCATTAAATGTCAAACTAAAACAGTAACAGAAAAATAAAGCAAAGTGCACCTTTGCACGCATGCATGTTTTTCTTTGCCATCAGTCACATTACCCATCCTAATTAATGAAGGAAGACTAAAATTCCAAATAGAGGGAGTCACAGAAAAATTAGTAGAACTGTAGCCTAAATTTTGGGTGCTTATTTATTCATGATTGTCAATAACCATGCTCTTGGTTAACCAGTCTCTCACTGTGAGAACTATTTTCCCAAACAGAATTATCTCTTTTAATCAGATGTATTTTAGACACCATAAAAGAATACCTGCTAAGTTAATCATTAAAGTGCTTTTTATTTCCTTAGATAAAGTCTAGAGAGGCACTTACAATCTCTCTGGCATAAATAAGTACCTTTGATAATTCAGACAGGATTATACAGCTTTACTATGGACTGTGTGATCCTGGTGTCTCATACATTGTCCACTGTAGAAAACTTACTTGAATCCAGTGAAAACAGTTGCCCCCAATCTAAATGTAACAGGTATAAGGCTCAAATATAATAATTTTTCATGAATTTGTATTAATTACTATAGGAATTATAATATGAAGCTCTGGGTTCCTGAAAATTTTCCTGAACTTCCACAAAAAATTTCCTTGCTGTTGCATGACCACAGTGTTTGGCCATAAGTCCTACAAACATGGAAACTACTGGGGTAAATAGAGCTTACACTTTTCAAGGGTTACAGCATTGAAAGGCTTCACTTGTTAAAGCTTGCAATTTTAGTAGCTTCTCAAAACCAATTTGTCTCTGCAGCTGTAATTTTATTTCATTTTTATTGTTCTCCTTGTCTTAAACTAAATTCTCTTTGCCCTAAAAATGATTGTGCAGAGAATGCCATAGGAGCACTATAATTTAGCACTGGACATAGATAGTGCTTTTCCGGCAAAACCTTAGGCAAGATCATCTATTTACAGGAGAGAGAGAATGGGCAAGGTTGGAAGGGACCCCAGTGGGTTCTCTGGTCCAGCCTCCCTGCTCTAAGTGATCCCAGAGCACATGGCACAGGATTGTGTCAGATGATTCTGGAGTATCTCCAGTCAGGGAGATTCCACATTCTCTCTGATCAATCTGTTCCAGTGCATGGTCAGCTGCACAGTAAAGAAGTTCCTCATGTTCAGGTGGAACTCCCTGTGCATCAGTTCCTGCCTCTTGTCCTGTTGCTCAGCACCCCTGAGCAGAGCCTGGTCCATCCTCTGACCCCTCCCTGCAGATACTGACAGACACTGATGAGGTGCCCTCTCAGTCATCTCTTCTAAAAGCTCAACAGGCCAAGCTCCCTCATCCCTTCTAGTCATCTGCATTATAGGACATTTTTCCTTGCAAAACATGGTAATAACACAATTTTGATTTTTCTATTAACTCTGCAGTAGAATGTCACTGCCATCTTCATCTCTGAAGAAGTGACTTCTTCAGAGGAGTCACTCTTGTGAAAAGCCTGTGCTCTTTTCTTACCTCAGTCCACAGGGATATTGGCATCTCTTCAGAAATGAAGAACTCTGTAACTCCTGCACTAAGCTGCCAGGAAATCATCAGTATCAAAGCTTCCCAGTTCACATAATCACTTTCTCTGCTGGCACTGAGTACAATTTTGTAATATAAATAGCAACTGATTCCAACTGTGTCCAGACCAAAATTACTTCAATGATATCTATTAGCATCTGTAGTATAAAATTCATCACTCAGTACAATATTAGGAAAGAATGAAGTACAATATCAACTTTAAATTGCAGTTTAAAAAGAAAGATCAAAAACTGCTTCTTGTATCTATTAAGTTCCATCACCTGAATGCTTTCAGTCATCTCATTATATTGCTTTCTGTGATTCCTACACTATTTCTGTGCATCCCATTAAAGAGATACTGAATCCCACACAAACATTAAGTGCAGCTCAGTGTTACCCTGCTCTGCAAAGAAACGTGGGTTTGTTTGGTCTTTTTCCTTCTTTCTCAGTAATGGTTGCTGTAAAAAAGAACAAGTCATGAATTTCCATATTTCTGCTGTCCCAGTGAAGGACATGCAGTGCCTTAATCTCCCTGTGGCTTGCTGGCCATGAGCCCCATTCCCCTGGCCTAACCAACCAGTTTT
This sequence comes from Erithacus rubecula, assembly GCF_903797595.1. NCBI lineage: Eukaryota > Metazoa > Chordata > Aves > Passeriformes > Muscicapidae > Erithacus > Erithacus rubecula. The sequence continues at coordinate 8,807,057 of NC_136662.1, forward strand.
CCATCCTGCCCTGAGCAAGCCCCTGTTCCCTTGGCTAAGTGCAGTGGAAGCCCAGTGGAACAGCTCCTGTGAGGTGCAGCTTCAAGAGCAAACCTGTGCCCCCCATCCAAACTGCTGCTGTGCCAATTCCCACCCATGAGTCACACACTGCATTCTCCCCAGGCTCATGTGTTTGTTCTTTCCTGTCTTTGTTGTTTCCATTAGTCTAAAGTAAAAGTCATCCAGGCTGAAAGGACATGTTTGTTCTCTGCTGATGAAAAGCTGTAATGTCCCTGTACAAAGAATTAAATCACCTGGTTTGTGCTGAATCACAAGCAGAATACTGTTCTCATCCACCCTGAAAACTGTGTGTGCTAAACTCTTCTAAAGAAATACTGCAAAGGTGTGAAACATGGCAAAACTGGGAAACTACCAAACTAATTAGTTAAGAGCAATAATTATTGACTACTAGAAAGCTCATTGCCAACATGTTCTGCAAGAATAAAAATATTCTGCTGCAGTGTTATTTTCAAACAAAAAATTCAATTCAGTTCCTTTGATTGTTATTATTTTGTTACAGACTCAGATTAGCCCCAAGGAAGGGTGGCAAGTTTATAGTTCAGCCCAGGATCCTGATGGCCGTTGCATTTGCACTGTTGTTGCACCTGAACAAAACCTATGTTCAAGAGATGCCAAAAGCAGGCAACTCAGACAGCTACTAGAGAAGGTAAGTCTTCCCAAAAAATTCCTCCTCTTGGCCATTAAACTTCCCATGGAAATCTACTGCTTTTTCTCTCAGTTAATACATAATGAAGTAATGAAGAGTTACCTGGTAACAATTGTTCTTCAGGGCATATCCGCTACCTGTGTTCTCGTCTCTGATCATTATTTATCTGTTTTCCTTGCATCACACCTTTCCCAACCCAAGTTATATCTTCTTTCTTAGTCACTCCACCCAAATTCTTTCTTACATGCAATAGGACAGACTTTTCTGTGTAAAACCAGTTACAAATCCCACCTCAATCTAGCTCGGTGCTGTGGGATTTCAACTACAGCTTCTGCTTCGATCATGTGAGACTGCTGAAGGTCATTTCTCATCTCTTATCAAAAAATAATGAGGGAGAGATCACAGCATCTTGAAAGTAAACTGTGCAGAGCATAAACAGTTCCAATTTTTTCATTGTTTCTTTTCCTCGTGTTTATTTAATCATTTTCTGCTGGTGCAAATTTTCCCCAACAGCCCAGTTCTTAATTCCAGTATTATCCACTGTTACATGTATGATGAAACCAAGGAAGTCTTGTTTTGCATCAACAGAAAAAAATGTTGCAACTATGAAAACACAAACATTCTGCATTCCCTGTGTAAGTAACCAAGGTTTTAGGTGCTGTATCACATCCAGTGGTACAAAACTTGAGGCCTGAGAGAATGTTTGAACAGCACCAAAATTCAACATAAACTTTAAAATATGCTTTTAACACATAATTTTTAGTATTTAGTATTTTTCTGGCTATAGAAAAATAATTCCAGTGTTAATACAGTGCCAGATCCCCATATAATTTACTCTGGATGACAGTTACTGTTGCATCACGATGGTAAAAGTCTCATTATAGCTATAATACAAAGTCACTTCCCCTAGAAGAGTCACCTAAACATTCACTACTTTTCATTTGCAAAAAAAAAAAAAAAAAAAAGTGTTTTTCTACCACTGAGACAATTGGATAAAATTTCTAATTTTCTATTCTCCTACAGAATTATGAGGAAACACTTCTGTGGTGATTGACATGCCCCAGCTTAACTCTGGGTAGTCTTATGAATGTCTTATATTGAATGATACTATAAATGCCTACTAACAATGAAAGTCATGCTCCTCATACTGAACAAAATCTCCATATTTCAGTCCTGTCCCTCCCAAAGTGCCTGGAAGGAAATATTTGCTATATGAGCACCTTCTGAACCACAGTCACATCTACTGGAGGTCTCAAAGTAGACTCTACTGCCTGACAGTCTTTCCTGAGCCAAATGAAAATGATGCTTAAAGGATCTCTCTCTTTATCTCTAGCAGTCCAAACAATTTATGGCTTCAAGGTCTTGCTCTGTTCCCCAATATTTGTACTGTAATGCAGGTACAGAATGTAGAACTGTACTGTGGTAGAAATGACTCAAAACTGATTTACAGAAGTGCATTTCATTGCCTGACATTTAACCAGGAAAAAAGCAAATTAACAAAAAGTGCACTTAGACAATGTTCTCTAACAGGTTCAGAATATGTCCCAATCTATTGAAGTTTTAAATCTACGGACTCAGAGGGATTTCCAGTATGTCTTAAAAATGGAAACACAAATGAAAGGGCTGAAGGCCAAATTTCGGCAGATTGAAGATGACCGGAAGACATTAATGACAAAGCACTTTCAGGTGGGTTCAGTTTTTACAGTAACTTTCAAACCTGCTGGAAACAATGTACTAAGTAGCAATGGACTGCTAAGGTCTCAGCTTGAAATGCTCCTACAAGAGTGCCATTTAAAAGAAAAGCATAATTAATCTTCCTTTATGATGACAATCTTTTGCTCTGTTAAATTTAATTGTAATAGGGAGGAACTATTAATTATTAAGTCATTAGAGAAAAGTCACTATAAACAGATTCCTTTTCTTTCTGTATCAATATGCATGTCATACTGAGAGATTTGTATTCTTTCAAGCTCCAATGCTAAAGGGGAGATGCAGTGGAATTAATAGCAAACCAGTAGAGTTCTGCACTTGTAGTGTTGCATGACATTTACTGCAGTTGAAGGGAAGAAAGGCTATAATAAATCAGTTTATTGTAATTTTTATCCGGTACAATTAAGATCTAATTTCATGTCTGAAGGTCTGCTGTTTTAAATTTGGGATAGGGAGGAGGGCAATCACTCCCAGTCACATTTGTGTGATTAAAAAGAGACTTCCACTGAATTTTAATGACAACAAAAACCACAAGCTAATCCTTTTGTGAGGAAGAAGAGTTGAAGATATTAAAAGCAGCATTGTGTATTCTGAAAAAAGCTACCTGAAGTAATCTTCAGGAGAAATATATTTCAAGAGCATATTTAGGTTCTTTAAATATCAAGTATGATAAATTGATCTTTCAAGACTGTGAATCCACAAAATAGATTCTAGAAAATACATTCTGAGGATATTATGTTAAGCAAATATATATTTTTTGAAGTGTTTCTGAAAGTTCACATAAAATGAACTTAATTTTCCAATTGGTGCTAGAGTTAGATACCTAAATAATTACATAGCCAAGAAGTCTAGGGTTTTCTTTCAGAGCCACAGAATATCAAGTGTGTCTTAATAACAGCAGGAATTAAGTACACTAATGATCTGACTAGCAAGCTTTATAAATTATGTCACTGTTCTTAGTTGAGAGCCGTTTCAGCACATACTCCCAGGTTTTTGGCTAATAAGAAATATCTTCAACTTTTTTCTCTTTTATCCCTTATTGCTACAAAAACAACAAATTTTCATAATTCCATTAGATATCCTATATTCTCATTTTAGTGTTCCTTGGGAATGAAATATCAAAATTTTTATGTCTGATACATAATGTCAGAGGCAGAAGAATACTCTAGTGCTCTAACCTTTTAAATATTCAATATTTCTATTGGCCACTCATTTACCTTCAGTTTGACAGTTTGCCAGGTGTATAAAACAGAGTTCCAGCCAATCCAGTTATAAAATAATTTAAAAGGTCAAAATAATACAATATGCCATTCTGAAATTTAGTCTACTAAAATTCCAGTGCTTTCTCTTTCCTGAGACAAAGAAATCATGTTGGATATTACATAAACCTTCATATCAAGGGTCACAAAGTACCAGAGCACATCTACCACCTATCTGTGTTGCAATAAAAATTAGTTCTTGTATCACTCATCACAGCAACAAGCTCTGGAATGTCAGCAGAAGCCAATTTTTGTTTTATCATGAAACTACCAGAATGAACTTTATCTGATTTACTGAAGTGAGATATTCTAAATCTGTGTGTTCATGCTGACCAGAACCAAGGAGTACAAGTTTGGTCCAGGTCCCACTTGAGCATATACTCAGTCCATACTTGACTTTATGCCAAGCAGAGGGTACCTGATTGACACAAAAAGGTACAGCAAGTTTGCTCAAATATGATACATCATCTGGTATAAATACATTACCTTCACTAATTCAAACACATTTTATCTTCCTGAGTTTTTACAAGCTTTGCATTTTTTTCCCATTATGGCTTACCTGTGGTTTTTGGTCATTCACTGTCCCACAGAACTGAAGCCTAAGATCATAACTGCAAAATGAAGTAACAAAAACCATGGTTTCTGGAGCTATCCTTTCTCTGTCGCAAAGCCTAATTCCCCTGTCACCAAGGGAAAAATTACTATTCATTTTAACAGCATAAAGTAGGCTTGGATTAAAATTTTAATAAAAACAGCCAAATAAAAATAGTTTTAACTATAAACAAAAGGACTTCACTTCTTTGTGCCCATTTCAGTAACTCTGCTGCCATAATGCAATTGCAAGACTCCTTGAGAACAGAATCAACAGAAGTATTACTCTGAAATTCATATATAATGACATATCTGCTACATTTCAGTAAAGCAAAATCTTTTGACTATAAAGATTCTTTGAGGTCTTCTACAGAATAATAACAAAAAACAACTTCAAACAATTACTTTAGATTTAGCAAAGCTTCTGTTATTAGTGCTTTTAAAAGAATAATTAAGAAATAAAAGATGGGTAACCAATATATGGTACAGATTAAGACAAATTCTCAAAGTACAAGTCTCAAAAAAAATCCAAAGGGGCAATCTAAGATTTCAAGGTGGAGCCTTACTTTCTTCAGCCAATGTTTAAGAATAGGATTGGCAATGCAACAACTGTACATGGCAAAAAGCCATTGGTGATATTCCAGAAGAGATTCAACTTCAAGTTGACCAAGTTCAAAAGCATTTAGTGATGTAGTTGGTTGACAAGTACAAATCACAGTTAAGAACCATGGATTTTTACCTCAGAAGAAAAAGTTGTATATTATTGTGACTGGAACAGGAATTAACACTTTTCAACAGACATTGAGACAAACAAAGAATTTAGTACCTCTAGGGAATGAAATAGAGATTACCCACTCATCAGCTATGTATGACAGCTCTGTAAACCAGGGATGATCTTGAACACTACTGTGCACTCAGGCCTATTCATCTTCTGATGAAAGACACACTTAGGGGTGGTTTATATCCTCTAGATGGAAAATCAGTGGGTTTGGTTCAGATCATATGAAGAGAACTCTTTACTTTCAATAGACAGACTATTTTCTCATGCGTTTAACTCCTTACTACCATTAAGTCTGAGGTGTCTCAGACTTTCACAGTAGACTAACAATAGATCTGCAACTACAATAAATAATAATTTTCAAGTTGTTTTTATAATCAGGCATAAATATTACATGAAAGAAAATTAAGGGATTGAACTCCTTTAAAGTTCTCTAATGCACATATGATTGCCTTTAACAGGAGTTGAAAGAAAAGATGGATGAGCTCTTGCCACTGATCCCAGTTCTGGAACAATACAAAACTGATGCCAAGTTGATCACACAGTTCAAGGAGGAAATTAGGAATCTATCTACTGTGCTCACTGGGATTCAGGAAGAAATTGGTGCTTATGACTATGAGGAACTACACCAGCGTGTAGTCAATTTAGAAACCAGGCTTCGTGACTGCATGAAAAAGCTCAGTAAGTTAACAGGTTCATGGCAAATTTGGTCCCTTGGCTGTGCATTTTTAGTTGTCTCTCTTTAGAACGAATAAGGTTTGTGGGGACAGGGATTTGTTTGTTTCTTTGATGGAAGACTGCATTATATTCTGATCTGTGCTACTGTAATAAAAGACAAGAGTAACTCAATCTAAGGTCAGTTATATCATTCTAAGTACATGACGTAATGCACTACCTTACAGTATGCAGAAGGAATTAGATGAAAAATTATAACTGACAGCAAATTCAAAATCTGAGGTTTAAACCCCTTGGAGAGCTACAAATATTCTTTCAAAAAAGCTCAGACTGCTACTAGAGTCATCTTTGGGGTGCTGATATGAAAAAAAAAAATTAAAAAGTAGTCTGGAATCAGTTTTGAGATGTTCATGTCATAACCCCGGCAGGTTGCTGTATCACCTGAGAGGCCACTCTGACTGTAATGTCTTCAGCCTGTAATATTAGTGCTAAGGAGATCTTCCCTTCTCCAATTTACATTACAATCTAACCAAACTTCACATCTAACTGAAAGGGACCAAAGCACGATTTCTGCAGGAAAATCCATTGCTACTGCTGCACCAGCTTTACCTCATGCCACCTCCATCTTGGCTGCTCCCATGCTGCCTTTACTTAGAAGTCAGAATTTTTGAAAATCAGCACTAGCTCAATAGCAGCTGCTAAAACTAAGAGCCTAAGTATCAATATCAAGTGTCAGCTTCAACTTCCATTAGATATAGGAAAGCTGCTTTACAAACAATGCAGTCTCCCCTCTTTCCAGTCTATCCATGCATTTTTAGATTTCTGAATGGATCACTACTGCTGCCTGGATAACTATAGCAAACAATCCAGACCCTTTATGAAAAAATAAACACTTTGCAATTTAATACTGAATACAAACTTGAAATTCCAAGGTTTAGGTCTGTGATCAGTGTGTCTCAGTTTTCAAGTGTGGGATGTTTACTTTTAAATGCTACCCAGGACATTAAATATCTTCATAACTGGATAAACAGAACATCCTTATTTTTGTGATGCAGTAGAATGAGGAAAATCTAGGTTAACTTAGCCTCTTAAATAATTTATTTCTTTATTTTATTCTGGAAATAGCACAGTGGTTATGTGCTAAAATACATGAAAGACTTCTTCAAACAGAAATTTCTTATGATCCTATTTTCCCCTCAGCACACACACATAATGCACATTACTGCATTGACAGAAGGCAGTCAGGAGAAAACAACTGTATTGCAACACTGCAGCAAAAAAGAAAATTCCTATAATTAAAAGTATTTTCTGATAATGAGTGTTCCAGTAAGTTACTAGATATCAAAAATCATCCATTTAACAAGTATCTTGGTTTTTATTTGCTTTTACAGCGTCTTGTAACAACAGTTAGTGAAGCAGTGACAGTGTGAGATTTATTTTGTACAACAAAATTAATGTGTGTATTGACATCCTATCTATCCTGGATTCCTACAATACATTCTAATCTCTTGATGTACCTAATGAAAAAAAAAAACCACATTAAAATTATATATATTAGCAGTAGAGAGAAAGTTTTTGTATAAAATAAATTATTGAACATATTCATTATCAAAAGGGAATGGAGCTTCTCAAGATGTAACACCAATTCATTCATCCTTATTAGCATTATTCCCTGCTTAAATGACTTTTATGGTCCCCTACTAATGGACTGCCTGTTTTTCTGGCCTATCCCTGTGTGCCTTTTGAAGTACAAAAAGCTTCAGTTCAGCTTCCTAGAGCTGCTGGGAGCTGGGGCTGTGTGCTCAGATCAGAGAGCACGAGGGGAAAGCAGCTTTCATACCAACAGCTGCTTTGTGGCCACACTGGCCATGCTGGAGATGGCCCAGCTGTGCCTGTCCATGCCAGCCTGAGAGCCAAAAGCCAATGGCCCCAAGTGTGCCACAGATCTGGCTTGAGTCTTCACAGATTTTGTTGGATCTTACAGTGTATGAAATAGCTATTCTCTATTCTTCTCCCTAGCAGGTGTTTTTCAGCAGTATAATGCATTATTTATATTGTCCTGGCCACTTGAAAGGGTTCTTCCATCTGCACTGGCAACACTTTCAACACCCACTGCAGTACACTAAGCAGTTATCTTACTTTCACTGAGGTTTAGTGATTACCACAACAGTTGTGATGATTAAATTTTGCTTCTTCTCTTTGGAATAGGAGAAAAAACAAGCTGAAGCTGCTAGGAAATTAGTTGACCAAATTTTTAAAAGGTTCATGCAGCTAAGCACACTAGGAATAGTGTGCATGTGATTATACACACCCCAAATTCACATGTAATTATGCATGTATGGGTCTTTTGCTGATAGTCTTGTAAGTCATTGGTATTTATAAGAGAATACAGGTTGCACAGTATGCTTGGAACACTCCTATTCTTGTCATGACATATTTATGAAATTGGAATAAAACTTACATGGGTAGTAATAGAAGCCAGTAGTCTGACATATAATTAGGGTAGATATATATTGGATTCATGTCTAGCTACCCTCTCTTTTGAGCTGAACAAATTCACTCTCAACACCAGATACTGTTTGTTTTCCACATTTTCAATATATGGTTATCAGTATAGCACAACAAAGCACTTATTTTTCAATTTTAATAATTAATTAAATGTTTTACTTGTTTTTGCATACTTTTCTTTAAAAACACACTAATTATCTAACTATCGACCTAATATCACTGTGTGATATTAAATCTTGGTAAACACTAATACTAATAGATATCTTATTAATGTCCCCTAAAATATAGATTTTCTAGTTGTCAGGAAGGTCAGCATCTAAGATGGTATTGACTTTCATTATTTCCTCCCAGACAGTCAAATGGATTAGAAGCCAAGCAGTGCAGCCAAGCTTGCTAAATACTTTTCATACTCACTTTCTTCTGTACAGAAAGAGCCATGGGTGTGCAAGCAGGGGCAGTCAGGCACAAGCCTTGAGTTGTTGTACACAATGCTGTATGTACAAGCTCATTTTTGTGTCTGACCTTAACCACCTTGTTACCCTGGCCAATGGAAAACTGAAACATTCATCAATCCCAGCTTTGTGCTGAACTTTCTGAGGGCAAAATTCTGGGGTGGATTAAGTAATTTCATTTATTATTAAATGTCCTTCATTTCAGCTCAGAAGATATTCTACCAGTTGTATTTCAGCTTATGCTCAAAGACCATAACTGCGCTTCAAAAGATGTAAATACAAAAATCTATAACAAAATTTTATGTGTATATTTTTGCATATTTATATTACTCTTCAAAATGGAAAGGTTCCTCCAGTGACAATCGGTCTTCAACATAAGCCTGAATCCCCTGGGTTACTCCCTATGTAGTTTGGAGTATTTGGTCTTGTGCTCTGACTCATGTCAAGGAGAGTTGTGCATTAATGCATTTGTTTTTTTTATTTCAGCATGTGGCAAACTGATGAAAATTACAGGCCCCATTACAGTGAAGATATCTGGAACCCGATTTGGAGCCTGGATGACAGATCCATTGGCATCAGAGAAAAATAACCGAGTATGTTAAGGCATTATCTTTGTGTTCTGAAGTCTTATTTGCTTTATTTTAATCTTTTAAAGGATATTTTCCCCTAGGAAGTTATATTCCCAAGCATGTTTTTCTACTTCAGTCATTTTCACACTCAAACATCTCCAGAGAAAAAACAGTATTTTTTGGAAAAATATCCAAAGACAAATGTTATCTAGGGACTTTTGTGCCATTTACTTCAACTTTTTCAGGGTTGACAACATCTGTCAGAACTGACAACCCAATTTTTTTTATTTCCTAACATATTTAATTGCGTTTAGGTCTTTTAAGAAGCAGAGAAATCTAAAACAAGCATCAACCTTTTTAGCCAAGAGCAGGACCCATAATGCAGCACAGTTAAAATTGGCAGGATTAGGCCCCATATAGGCTCTAGTCAGATCATTTTCTCTGAGTTATGTTATTGTTTTGTTATTTGGATCTCTAATAGGATCTCAAATTGGCTGCATTTTTGAGAAGATGCTCTCTCTGCATCAAAGGCCTTTGGAAGTCAAAACACTAGGTTTCATTTGTATGAGACCCATAACATTAATTTTTTGAATACAGAAATAAAGACAACAGAAAAGGCAAAAGAAAAAATATAATAAAGATTTGTGTGCAGCTGTCTGCTGTGTTCATGCAAGTTTGCTACTGACTCCAGAAATCTCAGTTACCTTTAGGAGAACAACAAACTCTGAGAAACTAAAAGGAGAAAATGCAAATTTCACAGAGGGAAAAAATGGGGGAATGAAAGTTGCAGAACATTAAAAAGGAGCAATAATTCTGTTTTAAGAGAAAACTTACTGGTTTCATTGCTATTGTTTTTGATTGCTTTACTTAGAAAAGACTGTTTTCTTTGAATAGAGAATCCGCTGACAAAAATTTAACCACATTTATTCCTAAGGATAAATTCAAGTTTCTCTCACATGCCATTTCCCATCTCTCTCTTAGGTTATTAGTCTCTGGAAATATCTTTAGCAAGCATCATATAGCAGAGGCCAAAACACTGAACAATCCAGAATTAAATTTCTCTGAAAATGCAGACACTGTAGTTAGCAGTAAGAGTTCACCTGTATGATCAGAAATTCAAAAGTTCTTCCTGCTTTTGTAACTGAAACGTGGGCAATATTGTACTTTGATAGCCTGCTGCACATCTAAAACTTGTTTTCCTACTTTTTCTGCAATGCCTTCATTGTGCCATGTCATAGCACACACTGTTAAGATGTTCACTCCCACCCTTGGTTTTCTTTCCAGGTCTGGTACATGGACAGTTACACTAACAATAAAATTGTCCGTGAATACAAATCCATCGCAGACTTCGTCAGTGGGGCCGAATCAAGGACATACAACCTTCCATTCAAATGGGCAGGAACCAACCACGTTGTCTACAATGGCTCCCTCTATTTCAACAAGTACCAGAGCAACATCATCATCAAGTACAGCTTCGACACGGGGCGGGTGCTGGCGCAGCGCAGCCTGGAGTACGCTGGCTTCCACAACGTCTACCCCTACACCTGGGGGGGCTTCTCTGACATCGACCTGATGGCAGATGAAATTGGCCTCTGGGCTGTGTATGCCACCAACCAGAATGCAGGCAACATTGTCATCAGCCAGCTGAACCAGGATACACTGGAGGTGCTGAAGAGCTGGAGCACGGGCTACCCAAAGAGAAGTGCTGGAGAATCCTTCATGATCTGTGGCACCTTGTATGTCACTAACTCGCACTTAACAGGAGCCAAGGTCTACTATTCCTACTCCACCAAAACCTCCACTTATGAGTACACAGACATTCCTTTCCATAATCAGTATTTTCATATATCCATGCTTGACTACAATGCAAGAGATAGAGCTCTCTATGCCTGGAATAATGGACATCAAGTCCTGTTTAATGTCACCCTTTTCCACATCATTAAAACTGAGGATGACTCATAATTTTCTTTCCCTTACCTCCCTCCCTCAAAGCAGTCTCATTTGTGATTAACTCTTTTAGAGTCCATCTCTCTCAGTTCCTTTTAATTTACATTTCTTTCTTCATTAAACAAAAGCAACATTTTCTATGTAATGCATCTCAAATATGGCTGAATCTGTCAAAAAGGACCTGTCAGAAATAAAAAGCATCTTAAGTCATGATTCTGCAAGGTCTGTCAAGACCTTGTCTTGAAAAGCACTAAAGAGGATTTAAATGGCTAAAGACAGTTTTTAAAAGATTATGATCTGCCTTATTTTAGAGTCAGAGACTAATGGTGGCTTAAATGCATGAATGTCTTTTTTTACCTCATTTTTTCTTTTAATATATTGCTTAACTTCAGGAAACATATTGGTAGTGTCAGACACGTTGCACATTGTATTTTTTTATTTATTCTGAAAGAAAGATTTAGGAATTTAATTTACTTAGACAAGGAGTATGATTCATTTTGCCATCATCCAATTTCAGATGTGGTGCTGTACAGTATGTTTTTAAATCTCTTGCAAACATTTTATCAACAGTATGTATTTCTACCATTGTAACCACCATTGTGCAATTGTATCTCTTCACTTATGTGAAAGTAAACTAAGTACTATTTTTTATAAAATATAATGAAGCTTAATTGCAGTTTTGGCTATGAGTCAATTGAGAGTGGTAAAAATCTGATAAAAGGTTATTTCTGAGAAAGAGCAGTAGGTTCTCAGATGCATTATTTCTATTCTCAGCTTTGCTTCCTAGATACTCTCTCTTCTCCAGTGGTGCTTATTGGCACATTTGCAACTTGGAAGCTTCACACCACTTCCAAAACTTGCTCTGCCCAGTTTTTATCTCCTGCTCCTGGGTTCTCTCTCAGTCTTTTTCTCTGACTTTCTTCCCTTCCACCATTTGACTGCCCTTGTTTATTCTTATCCCTGCTGCAAACTTTACGAGCCAGAAGTTGGGAGAGGCTGGTGTCTCTCAGCTGAGAGTGGGTGTGCATCCCATGTTTGTGCTGCTCTGGGGTACTGAGGAGCAATGGTGAAAGCCAAGCTGCTCTCCATCTGCCTGCCTTCTTATTCATAATAGGAGAACATCTGTCTGTTGACAAAACTCTTCTCTGGGATGACAGCAATCACAGAAAATACACCAGGGAAGGTGCAAAGCCCAGGTGATCACTGAGGCCCCTGGTATTCACCATAATTCCTGTTAGGGACCATTGAGGCCAAGCTCTTCCAAAGAGGTTTGGGGCTTACTAACAGTAGAATTATTTCACCCAAACAGGTGCCTTCAAGAAACAAACACTTCTGAAAGCTGTGTGGGTTGCTTTACTGCCTCATTACAAACTGGGAGCAGGGAGGGGTGTGCATAATTGAGAAAAAAGGAATAAGGTGCTATAGATGCTATATATCCCTTTTGGCAAAAATTCAAAGAAAGTAAAATTAAGCACTGGTAATCGGACTTTTTTATTAGCTGGCTCTAACATAATGGAAAAAGACAGGTATCTGAAAAATTCTGTGAAAGCCATGTTCCTCACACTATCTGAGCTTCTAATTTTATATCCTTTGAGATTGAAAAGCCAGGCTTTTTATTTATTGGTTCTTCTAATGTACCAGTTGTAAAGTCTCATTAATGTTTTCATTATCAAAAATATATGTCTATATATGTTTACAAGAATGCTTCATAATACAAGCCCATGTGAAGCTGAAAAAATTGCCTTATTTTTCCTACCAGTTGCAAAACAAAAAAATGCAAATAAGGTTTCAAACACTGATAAAGGAGGCAAAAAACCCAAAAAAACTAACAACAAATTACATTATAACATGACCAGAGAAAAGTTACTTTCTTATTCCCATCTCCCCTCTCCTCTCTAGATGAAATGGTAGCTATTATCCCATACAATCAGTTACACAGGATTTGGACAGACTCAGTTCAGCTAAATAGACAAATCACTTCCCTTCTGTGACCAACTTCCCTGTATTGACAATGAAACCTCCTCTGTGACATGTGAAAATGTATATGACTACTCATTAAAAAAGGTATTTTATGTCATACAGGGGTGTTTTATGAAAATGGACCTTTCCCCCATACAGAGTAACTTCAACAAAGTACAAGTTTTTTCAACCAATACAGCATTTGTAAGAACATCAGTCATTAGATTGACAAATTAAACTTCTTTCTACTGTATCATCAAACTAGAAGAATAGTCATGATCTCTTTATCTGAAAACAATGGTTACCACCATATTTCTTTATAAGAATTTCATACTGTGTAATTAGCATATATACAGTAGCACAGGTTGATAACAGTTCTGACAGTAAGATAACTCTCACCTGATTTCAATACCATTTTTAGAGGGTAATGCAGTCCTATAAGTCAAAGGAAAGAAAGAGACACTACTACATGGTGCTAGAGGAGGGAAAAGGGGGTAGCAAAAGCATCTTTGTAAGGTGTTTTGTCAAGATAAATCCTGCCCTTCTAAATTAGTAACAACAAGTTGGATTCCAGTATTTAAACATGAAATAGCAGCTTCCAGGTGAATATGAAAAGGAGTTGCACCAGTTTTTCAAAAAGCATCCAGCCTCTCAAAGACCAAGGATATTTGTCTTGAAATACAGACATGGAAGAAAATTCACATTTTCATAGAATCAGAAATTTCTACTCAACTCATATACTTCTTGCCAGCTGAGCATGAGCAGAAGAGCCAGTGGTCCTGTATCTACTGCTTCAAAATATTCAATTGAAGTAATTACATTGCAGAAAGTAGGAGTGACACAAAGCTTCCTCAGGATTTTGTTTCAAAAACAGCAGAATTTTAAACACAGCTCACTCTAAATGAATGCAGTATTTAGATCAGCTGCATTCTGGCTCCACCTCTGAATCCACTGTACAGAAGTACCATTTTCCCTAGAAACTGTGTATATAGACCATAGCAACACAGGAAAGTATATGAAGACACACAAAAATAACAGCTAACAAATCAGATATGACATCTCAAAACATAATCTATTTTACTCTACCTTTTGTACACAAGTCTAAATTCCTATTTACACATTTCTTATTGTGAACATCAACAGGAAAAGCCCACTGGGTCAGAAATAGTCATTTTTCCCTCACACATTATTAGCCACACACAAAGCACTCCAGTTCATTTTTCTTTGCCTTTTCTTTTGTTGGTTCTAATCATCTTCATCTTCACTTAAACCTGCCTCAACCCCTCTCATCTTGCAGTGTGTTTAATGAGTGGCTGTCCAGATAGAACTCAGACTGCACAGAGGATTTACAGTACAGCAAGTTTCATCTGGAGAAGGTGTAAATTTATTTTTCCAGTTAAGTAAAATTTAGCTCTAGCATGCCTATAAAACTGCCTAAAAGCAATACTGATTGTATATCATGGATTCCTCTATAGATATAATTTTAAACAGATTCAAGATTACTTTCTTTCCCTTTTATTTATTTTAAAGGAAATACTTTGTTTCATGCCTGACACGATAAGAAATTAATTCAAATTAAATTCATCATTAAACCTGCTGGGGACAGGCATGCATTTCTTCTCTCTGGCTGACAGTCTCAAGGTGGTCAGCAGCACTTCCAACTCCAGCAAATCAGGCCTCTCAGTAATTGAGTGTGCACACTGTCAAAGCTGCCTTTCAAGTTAACTCCAAGTCTGTGTCACAGCATGCAAACAGCCATTTATTCAGGTGTCCCTCATCTCAGCAAATTCAGCTTGCTGTCACCTTGAGGGACATGCATGAGGGTGGCTCAGGAGTGTCCCTGTCAGTGCAGCCCAAGAGGGACAGGCACCTTTTGGGGGTGAAGTGTGCAGGAGAGCTGTGGTTACTCATCACGGCAGCTCTGAGAGGAGCTCGTTCCTGGGGGAAGAGCACGCAGCATCTCCTCGGGACTGCAAGGTCACTCACAGACACTAATTCAGACCATTTCCCACTCTGTCAGGAAAGAAGGGACATTTGTACAAATCTCAGTGTTGAGGCTGAGCACCTTGGGCACAGAAGTGCTCAGATTAAGCCCAGCAGAGCCCAGCTTTGGCTCACCAGCAGTTGTTGTTAGATTTTCATTCTCAAGTCAGTGCATCACTCCTTAGCTCACTTTTGAGACAAATATCTGTGCCCAAAATTCAGCTCCCACACTCTTCCACTGATTTTTAATGTTTTGCCTGTTTTGGTTTTGGCCTAGAAGACCTGTGTCCATTGGTAAAGTGGCTGGTTAATTCAGACAGTCATGGTGTGCCTGCCATGGATGACTCCCTCCAGTAATTTCCAAGGAAAAAATGTCACTTTATGTGGAGTGACTTTGTTCCCTTCCTGGAGGAGGAGCCCACAGGCTGTTCCCACAGCTGGGCAGTGTCAGGGATGGGCATTACCTGGGACACAGAGCTCTGCCATGACCCACAGCACAGCCCAGCCATGCTCAGGAGGAACAGAGGGTCCCCCTAAAACACACATGAGGCTCCTACACCTCTGAAAGAGCTCTCTTCACAGCACAAATCTCTTCAAAGTAGTTACAAAAGCAGTTCTGTCCACCAGGCCAAAGGAAGGAGGAAAACATGGCAATTTTTATATGCTTTGACACATATTTGGGAACTGAAGTAGGATCTGGGTGATTCACAGGCCTCATCCTGGCCCTGTGCCCAGGAATGAATTACACTCTGAAATACTAAACTGCACTCTTATGGCAAATTCTAAAATTCTGTTATTCCAATAGCAATGCAATATCATGATAGAGAGCAGAAAAACCACACACATCAGAGCTCCTAATCCACAAGACAATAATGCTGTAAAATATAACATATTAAGAAAATTATCAAAATTAGCTGTTTCTCAATGTATGCACTAGTTTAATAACACTTATAGTTTTTCAACAGAATACACCAAATGCCAGCTCAGATTATTTTCTTGGTATTACTGAGTAATAATATGCATTACATGAGTAGGTAATTATGGAACCGGATATTTATGTACCATCCAAAAATGAATTCTTATGTCATTCAACTGACTCACAAAATTTTTTTAATCCTATAATTATGAGCATGGAACACTGCTTATTTGCCATATTAAATCAGAACAAGAAAGCACATTTAAATAGAAACATGTTATACCACAGTTTGAAATCACTGTATGTAGTGCATCAAATACATATAGATGAAAGAGCTACATAAATTTCAGTTTCCTTTCCAAACTGCACTTAGAAAAAGCACAAAATCAATTTTACAGATAATATAAACAGATGCAGATGTAAATGCAGACACATGACTATACCTGGGTTTTACATGACATTTACAATCATGCCTGGAGAGACTATAGTATGTCTGGGCAAGAGCTTACACACTTAATGAAGCAATAACAGCTAGAAAACAATCCAATATGTAACATAAGAAAGCTACTCCCCTGTTAGCCAGGCTTCCCAAAATGAAGATATTTCTTCTACCTGGAACAAAATCAGTCATGCCTTGCAGAGGCTGCAGCCAGCCAGAGAGACTGGGACAGCCATGGCCCCAGTGCCCAGGCAGCTGTCACCATGCAGTGCAAACAGCAAGATATTCATCTCTGGAAACTGTGAAACCCTCAGCAGACAGTCCTGAGAAATCCTAATGTTCCACACAGTGGTCACCTGAATAATCAAAGGAACCTTTGTAATAAAGTCAAGCCAACTGTTTGACAGGCTTTGTAAGAACACAATCTTAGTGTAAACAGCTTCTAAGTTGTTTGCCAAAATTTTGTGCCACTGTCTAGTTAGTTCACTTGGTGGCACAGGCTCAGAAACATTTTGTTCATTATTGCCACCTGGCCACCCA
Source organism: Erithacus rubecula (assembly GCF_903797595.1). Lineage (NCBI taxonomy): Eukaryota > Metazoa > Chordata > Aves > Passeriformes > Muscicapidae > Erithacus > Erithacus rubecula. Next base: position 8,824,089 of record NC_136662.1, read on the forward strand.
GGGATCAGGAGAGAAGGACTGGGGTGATTTATTAGATTTAGTACAGAAATTCTGATAAGCAGATAGCTACAGCATGTCTAGAAACACTAATTAGAGCTTTTACAACTTTTTTTCTTATTTGCATTCTTTTGGAACAACTTTGCCATCTGCTGATAAATAGGGATTCCTCAGGCCTGCCAAATAACCCATTTAAAATAGCATACACTCACAAATATTGAAATATAATTTGGCCCCATTGTCATGACTGGGTGTCTTGTCTGTGTGAATCCACCTATCAATATCAACCCTTTTACAAGGTATTTCAGTAAGTTGTGGAAAAGGTCCTTTGGCATTTCAAGTAATTAATTAGCTATCTGTTCAATAAATACTCTTTTACTTCCCTTCTACATAAACAATGCTATTAACTTTAAAAGGGGCATTAAAATCCGTATCTGAAAATATTTTTATACCAATAAAAGCTGTAAAAGAACTGACTGAATTGTCTACCCAGTGATGCTGAGAATATGTAAAGGGTGGGAAGTTTCACTTCCCTTTTGCTTCAAACAATCCCAAACTATTGGGCTCAACAAAGAGCCAATACTGGAGTCAATTTTGGAGAAGTGTAATGGTCTGTGAAATAGGAAAGGTCAGATTAAGTAATGCATTATTCAGTATAGATTTACACTCTGACTGTATGAATCTGACACATTTAGATCTAAAGCATTTATCAGCACTTTTGGGTGCATTCTTCCACTCAGATTTATAAAGACTAAATAAACACACAGCATTGCTTCAAGAAGCATAAAAAGATCAACATTTAAAAATTGTCCCATCAATTGGGACTTTCCTGCACTTATGGAAATTACTGATCTAGAAAGTCACATGAAATTTGTTATGAGTACCCCTTTTGAGATTTTGCTTCAAAATAGTCAGATAATGCTAAACAATGGTTACTTTGGGCTGTCTTTTGGCAACATACATGAGATACGAGCATTTAATCAATTTTAACAATTGTCATTAAAATAAAAATCAGACTGGCAGTATATTGGATAAGTGATTTACTTGTAAGTGTTTTAGAATGATTTCTGGTTTTTCTCAATGACTGTTACAGACTTGCCAGGAATCAAAACTGATCACAAGTTTTTAAGGAGTATAGTTCTACATTTCAGTAGTAGTAAATCCAGAGAAAGAGCTCCCCACTATTCTCCTCTTTCCAACTCTCTGCTACTACTCACAGCCTATTTGAATTGATACACAGCAAGCCACACAGTTGTAAATTACAAATGGAATAATCTTGAGTTAAATAGAAATAAAAATAAAAATGGTGGGGGAACACAGAACATAAACTAGATAGATATTTCCACATAGACACAAAACCAGCAATAAGTGTCTCATGCCATATAAATGAGATGCTCAATGATTTATTTGGTTTACAAATTAAGTTAAACAGGAAAGAAAAATTTTGAAAATTTTGATTACAACCTTGAATTATAGATTCTGATGGGTTATAGATAACTGATGGGTTAGGCTGAGTAAACTTCTCTCCTTGGCCATAGAGGTTTAGAAGTGTTACAGGGGGTCACCAGATAACCTGATCCTTACTTCTACGCAGTTATATCTGACATTTTAATCCCTGTCATTTGTGCCTGGGTGATGCTTGCAAATCACAGCCATCTTTGAGTTAGAGACCTCCATATTTCCATTTAATTTTGTCATCAAAGAGATAAACCAATTGTTTTAATTGCATTTTTGATGTGTGTTTTCATCCTTAATGATGCAATAGTAGTCCAATGAGAATATTTTCTTTGTCTACTCAGCTTCCAAGTCACTACATTAAAATGCTATGGATAGAAACATTTCTAAGAGAATATATGAAGACACCAGCTTTGCCTTTCTGATTATTTCTGTGCTATCTGTTCTCTTCTTTCTAAAATAGCTATCACTTTTACAGGAAACATTTTTTTAAATAAATGATCCAGGCCTATTCGTCTAATTTCAGCAGAAAAGGCTGAAATAAATACCTTTCACACTACATTACAAAATTACATGGACTGTAATTTAGCAGATAACCCTGAACTTATACAAAACATCTATACAAAAAAGTCACTTTATTAGACAATTTTCTGGCTCAGTAAACCATCTTCAAGAATCTCCAAACCTGTACTAAGTAACCAATTGTTGCTGTGTCACTGACTCATGACAGACAGCTTTTACTGCATTAATATTCTCAAGGTTCTTCCATTATTTCAATTTTACAGAGCTCATTCATCAATATCACTTACAACAATACTGAGATGCTATCCTAGCAATCAGCTACAATTTCCAGAGATACCAAATAGCTTTTCTTCCATTAATAATTCATTGAAAAAGCTGAAGTTGCCAGACCATATCAGTCGTGTTAAGACCAAGGCCTTTTTGGGAGAAAAAACCAGATTCAGAACTACCTTGTGGAAGCAAAAACCTACATAAATAGTCAGTTTTCCAGATAAATTTCTATCTGTGCTGTCACACCAGGTGGAGCAGCTGTGTCAAGCCTGTCACTCCTGGAGAGTGGAAGACATTCTCAGCATCACTGCTGATAACAGCTGCACATCTCATGGAGTGACTCAAACTGGATGAGGAGGAGTGCCTGGTTACTTCATCCCTCTCTTATCATTGGCCAGTTGTGGAAAATTTCATTCTGTTTTTACTATTCTGGGACTACACCAAGCATAAATTCAAAGACTGTATTAAATGTAGTCAATAAGAAGGAGAACAGGCAATTCAAAGCCTTAAAAGAAATGATCCCATGTTTTATGCTTGTGAGTTTAGCATGCAGCCTTCTGTAAAGGTCTACATTTAAATACAAAAATACATTGATGGGACTTATTTTTCTGCTTGAGAGCTGGTTCTCTATTTTGTATTCTTTAAAGTATCTAAATGCTTATAAAATACCTTTGAGAAAGAAAATTCCCACTAGAACTTGCATAATAAGCTAAGCTTTTCTACTGAGAATATCATTAAATCCCACTAAATCCTATTTCCATTCAGTCATCAGCAGCTCTGTGCATAAATACATAGAAAGAATGCTATAAAGGATTATGTTTGTAAAAGAATATCAGCCAGCATTCTTGGCCTGTTCCTTAGCAACAAAATAATGATGATTCCTAAAAAAAATATAGTTTTACTTTCTCTAAATCAAGAAGTTACTGATAATACCATTTTAAATCACTTAAGTACCTTTAAGAGCCTTAGAAAGACCAAACCATGAGAGCAATTCCTAGAGATGAGCACTTTTCTTGCTGTAACGTGCATAATGGCCAGGAATACAGAATAAGGGATTATACCAGATTTGTCCCCAAATACTCTGAACACTGAAAATTAAAAATGTCATTAAATGTATAGAATCATATATGAAAAAAATCTTTTATATTTGTTTGATACAGTGTAAACTTATCCAACAGGGAGAGAAATTTCTTCTGAAACACTTTTGACAGATGAAGAAAGAAGATGCAAGACATAAAATATTCCAATAACTTGTTCTAGAAAGAGACTATTTGGTTTAGTGCTATTCTTTCTTTTCTCTAAGGATACTTCAGTGTCCTTAGAAGGTGTTCAATTCAGTACCAACACTGAAACAGCATTTTCTTTTGAATAATGCCCTGGTGGTGTATGCACAAGTAGCCTACCTTTGCTGCATGAGTAAAGACATGGAGCCAAATGTAATTCTTGTTTTCAGAGTCTGCAGGTTAAGAAAAGCTCTGTGGATGCACATTTAACCAGTCTAGTATAAGTCTTCAGCTTACTGAGGAATTTTGTTATGGTGTTATCTGTGCTAATTTTCTCATTATTAAGGTTCATATTTTATATTTTTATTGTACCTTTGGAGCTTCATTTTGTTAGCTGATAATAACAGCCTTTTCCTGTATTCTATAGCAATTCCAAATTCTCTTTGTGTATGGTCATATTTAGATTCCAGTTTCTTCACACTGGCTAGCAGCATTTCAATTAATGTTTGGGGGATCTTTAGGGGGCTTTATGGCTGTATTGATAAGACAGAAATTGTGGATTTTTGTGCTTCTGTGGAATTCAGTGACACATGACTGAAAATTACAACACTAGAGAGCACATCATACCACACAGGAACACTATGTGAAATAATAAATCAGATCATTCAACCAGCATGAAAGCATCAAACCTGAATTGAAGCCAGTGTTATTTGTTTAGCTGATAACAATTCTATGTGTGTCATTGGAGCTAAAACTCAGAAGGAAAGGAAGGTTTTGGCTCTAAAACACTAAACAAGAAATGAAAGAGACATGTCTGTGTGTGTGACTTCAAAAGCAGCCCTCATCATCTTGTGTTTGTCTTATAATATTCTAGAGGCATCTGGATTTAAGACCGTTTCCTTCAGCATTTTTCAAACTCATACTACTAACAGCCAAAAGTGCAGCAGCTGACAAGGCAACTGAGTGATGAGATACAGTAAACTGTGCAGTCTGCAGCCTATTTCAGAGCTCCATGCCTTGGCCATCACTGATCAGGAGGATAAATAAGATAAATAGATTAAATGTGCACTCTAATGTCAATTATAGCTGTAAAAGGAAAAGTGCAGCAAAGGTTAACTAACACTGAAGTCCATTCATTCACTTCAGTGCATTGCAAAACCATCAGTTATGATTACTTTCATAAAGCTCATTTACTGTACAAGGTGTCTGGTTTAATGAAATAACTTTGTCAAAATATATCATTAAACTTTAGTTGACTGAATCTAGGTTTTATTTTCCAGTGATTTAGCTCAGACAAATGTTTTTAAGCCTCCCCTCCTAAAGATGTGGCATTTTTCTATTCTGACCTTTATCCACCATGTATGATGGATAGACACTGCATTGGCAGTACAACCATACATAAATTCAAACTGCCACAGCTGCAAGAAAAAACAATGTGTTAAGATGGTAAAAAAAACTGCCAAGTACTGTATGTATTCTTTTCCCTTGTTTGAACTAGAAGAGTCTGTAGCTGAATGCACTTAAAATACTTGTCTTTCTTTAAAAGATGACATGAAAAATATTTTGAAAATCAAAGTGTCACAATTTTTTTTCGTCTTTGGGAAAACAAAAGGGAAATCTACAGTACCTTTATGTGTAGACAGAGATACAAACTCTATTCTCTATTCTCTTTTTTTCCTCCAAGAGATACTAAATATGATCAAGAAATAAGTGTTATTTTGCTACATAATATCTGGCAATAGACACCATCTATTGTTCAAATTGCAAGGAGAAATATTTAGCAGCATTTACTTTAATTTCTTTTTATTTATCCAGTACTTAGTGCTGTATGTTAAATATAAGAAGCAAAAAACCCTCAACAGAATAAATCCAGAATCAATGTTTTCTTTAACAAAATCCATTTTTAATTAATGAGACTTTCCTGCACTCTAGACTGCTAGAACTAATTTGGCTTTTTGCACTTGCATAGTGTCTTTTCTGCATTTCTGTGCTTTGATACAGAGTGGCAACAGAGTCTCAGGCAGTTTAAAATTCACTTCTGGAATAAAGCAAAGAGAAGAATGAGTATCTGCTTTAGCTGTGGAACAAGGGGTGCTTTGAAATCATGTCCTCATACAGCAAAGGACATTAGTGAAACAAGTCACCCTGTGTCCTTTCTTCCCTCATGACCCCCAGGCCAGTCCAAATGCTGCTGTTTTTCCCAAAGCCATGGTTATCCTCTCCAGGACAGGATTCCTTACACACACTGAGCAGCAGAGTATGTGTGGTGAGCATCACTCCCTGGAATTCCCATGCCATTGCAAAGAAAAAAGGGATAAGAGGATGAAAAAAGAGAAAATAAATGCTGCTTTCAATTCCCATTTATACATAGAAGCTGAGGAGTACAAAAGGCAAACCAGATCAGCTAAATGAGAGAAAAGCAGACACCACATGCATGTGCCACACCATCCCTTCCCCCAGTGATACTGCCTCTCGCTCCTCCTGTCCTGTCAACACAGCGTGCCATACTCAGCTTTGTCCCTCCACATATTTCAGGAGATTAATAAAGAACTAAAAGACTCTTTGTTCCCTACTTCCCTGCAGCTAAACATTGGTTTACAGCCACTAGAGAAGTTGTATCAGCCTCTGTGCACATCTCTGGTTCCATACGATAAAAGCACTTCTTAGAGAAGGTGAAAGATTTAGTTATGCCTCATCAAACACTGTGGAGATCTTGGTAGTCTCTGTGAAATACAGCACTTTGTTAATCATGGATTAAAAATAAACAAGTGGCAAAATTGAAAAAGTGCCTACTTGTTTTCCAGGCATTTTAATTATATTTACATTTCTTAGCTGTGGCTGTAGAGCATGTTTGCACTTACTAACTTTTGAGATATACTGAACCGATTATCTTTAGTCCACAGAAACAGATCTGTGGAAATAGTCACAGTTTATTGTAATTATATATCACTTACAGAAGTTTTCTTACAGCAGATGGAAATTATTAAAGTTTTATCTCATAAGTCAGTGAAAATGCTGCTCCTGAGCAGACTATGGCAAGAAAATTGCACCACTATTATTCAAATAAAATAAAAAAATTGAATGCATAATTTTCTGATTCTCTTATTGAGAAAGGAGAACAGATTTCATTCTTACTGTCAATTTACCTACTACATTTCATAGACTAATATTTCAAATCCACAGCATCTCAAGCATACATTGCAAATGTGTATACATATATTTATTTAGGCATAGACAAATTAATATCAAGGAGGTTTTTTTAAAGTAATTAATCAAGCAATACAAAAGCTCAATAGTCATTCTGTCCCTGTTTGAAAGATAACAGAAAAGCACTCCATGCCAAATTAACAAAAAATTTGATTCTGTTCTGTCCCTATCAGCATTTAGAAAAAAAGGGAGAGTTCAAAATACTCTTTGGATATTCTTGGCTGATATCTGTTGTGTATTTCCACAGGCAGTTGAAGCAATTTGAAAATTCAAAGCCATTAGCCATTTGTGCAAGCCTGTTGGCAGACTGAGGGTGGATATTTGATAAAAGATCTGAATCACAGCAACTCCCTGAGAGCTCCTGCTTTGCCCTGTCAGGTAGCACTGTACCTGTATGCTGCAATATCTGCATATCAGTTCAAGCACAGCTCCAAGGGAAACAAGCCTTTTGTTATGCATCTGCATATGGGATGAACTAATTAGGTCAAACTTCATCCTCAGGTGTCTGCTCAAGCTACAGCCTTTTAAGCATTTCTAGCAGATCCACTGACCAAAACTGCCCCACCCTTGGAAGAGCTGAGATGCCTGAAGAGAAGTATTCAATGCCAAATCTCTTCAACCCCTAATTTAAGAATCAGAAGGCTTTTTCCAGTTGGCAAATCTTATTTCTGAAAATCAAATGCTATAGTTTAGAAGCCACAGTTAATTATGACTTCATAAAAGAATTTTAGATATATATGGAAGCAGCACAGAATTAACTCCCTAAGATGGGATGGTTACCCTGTAAAAAAATCAGATCCATGAAAAACAGATCTATAAAAAACCACTGCTTTGGTATTTCTGGAAAAACCCCTCTGCTGCTGCACATCCCTGTGTATTCTCATGCTATTCATCTCATTGTTCCAATCTAAAATCATGCAAAGCAATACCATTAACATTCCTAAAATAGACATAAGGATTTTTGTTGGTAAGAAAATACCACATATAAATGCTTTCAAATAATACTAAGTAATATTTTAACAAGTAGCTTACAATCCTTCAAGAAAACCTCTCAATAGAGTAAATACACAGGTCTAAGGAAACTGCCAAAGTGTTTTATAAAAACAACATAGCTATTTGAAGAAACAAAACAGCCCAGTAGTGTATTAATTCAAATAGTTAATTAGCTTTTCCATAGGAAAAAAAAAAATCTATTAGCATTAGGATAGTAAGGAGCACTTAAGGGTGAGGGATGTCTGCAGTCACACTGTTAGCAAACAGCTGAACCCTCTATTTAGGACTTTCTCTGTTTTTCCCATTTGTGCCTTGGCTATGCATATATGCTAACAGTAATTATTTCAGCAACATACAGTGTCTCCTGTGTGCCTGATATAACACAAAATACCCATTCTCAATCAATGTTTATTCATTTCCTCTCTATTTTCGTAGTTCAATGAAATGTTAGTTCTAAGCATAAGAACTGCTCCAAGCCTCCAGACAAAAATCTTGCCTTAAGTACAAAGTAAAGGAGAATCTTTAACAAGACATTTCAGAGGCATCACATCTCCAGTGTATTGCCCAGAAAACTGCTGCTTCTCAGATCTGCTCATTTCCCACATCCACAGGCACCTGTATTTCACTGTTCCTGTACTTTGTCCATCACACAGGTACTGAGCTTTAAGAGGCCAAACTAATTCTGAGCTTGTAAGGACATTTCTACTGATTAGACCACAAGTACATGAGCATAGGCTCCCTCAGGGTGTAGGAGAAGCACAGATGTGCTTCTCTAATATTCCATTCCATTTTCCAAGTCTATAAAATCACAGGCTGACAATGAGTAAAAGTAATTAGAACAGTACATTCAAGATCAAATCAAAGAGAGGGATATAATCCCTCTTGCAGCATTTTTCTTGGGTTGGTGACATATATTAAAAAAATGTGACTAGAGCAAATAAAAACTCTAAATTTTTATGTTCATGATGGTGATCATGTGTGACACTTAAAATCTGTCCTACTACTGACATTTCATAGAGTCAATGAGAAAGATTTAAAAGTAAAATATTTTAGCAATGTAATTTTTTCAAATATCTACTGAAGTCAGTTTCCACTGACATTTCCATGTAGACAAATTTTAAAAAATTAAAGCTAGTAATATCAGTCAACTTTACTACCAAGACAATTTAGCTCTGTCTGAAGTGAATTGGACATGTTGTTGTTAGCAGTAGCTGGGAGGCACTGGGCTGAAAGCAGCCTTTAGTATAGCACTTCTCATTTATAGCAAACATCATTTCTGTATTGCACCTCTTTCAGACTTTGTCCCTTTAGGACAAGCAGAACAAGTAATGTAAATGTATTCCTGGCCCTGGACTCCATGCACACAGGTTAATTCACAGAGGTCAAACACTGCCAAATCTGAATGCAGCTGGATAGCACCTCATTAAAGTAAGACAGTTTTAGTCTGTTCTGCCTAGAGCCATTCCACCTCTAAGTACCTAACCAAAATTAATATCCTAGAGATGTGGGAACCCTGAATTCTGCAGCTATATGGAATCATCTGATCACTCAGGATAACAGCTTGAGGAAGCTCTAATCTTAACTGTGGTGCAGTTCCCTGAGCTTCACTGATCCCATCTGCACCAGTGCAAAGTTCAGGGCACACATGTATGCCAAGGTGTCTGCTCACTGCCGTATTTTTGGGAGAGGCCCCTTGAAAGGTATTGTGGAACCATTTAAAGCACCAAGAAACTGAAAATTCAAACTGTTCACACTCATCTTGGGACACTATATATTTTGCTATTCATTAATGGAATACAATTATCAGAGAGTAAAAGAAAAATATAGTGACACAATTCAAAATTTGCCTGAACTATTAGTTATTAAGCATCACCAAACTGTCTTACACTGCTTTTCATTCACCTTAGCCCAGAAATAGTTTAGGCACACTGTACCATGCCTATTGTGTCCAGGGAGCAAAACCTCTCTAATGAAGACAGCTGTTTAGATGCCTCAGCTCTAACTTTATTTGCATTATAAAATGCTTCTTCTATTCTTGGGGGGAGAAAAAAAAGTATGAAATATAATCAATATAGTGCAATAAATGTGAGGAATAACAGTATTTTTCAGTCTACTATGAAAATATAGGATAGCAATGGCAGTTCTGAAAGAAAAAAAGTTTATAATGTTATTCTGCAGCTGAAAAAATAATATTAAAACTCTCCTGCTGTGAAAAAAATCAATGGACTGTACCAATGTGCATGTTGATACAAGCCAGATAGAAGTAGAGGTGTTAGACAAATATGTGAACCAAATCTCACAAGCTCTGGGAATTCATCACATGGGCTATAATGCTGTATCTAATTTGCTGCATCCCATTCAAATAGGATGAGAAATAACAGGACAAAGTCCAGATCATCACATTTTGCAGTGCTTGGGACATATATATTCATTTTTTTCTAAAATTAAAGCCACATACATGTTTTGAAACATATAAAAGGTAATTACTATACTGTTTAATGGGTTTCTTGTGGATTATGCTACTTTCTCATATACCTCCTTTTCCTGATTAAAAAAAAAAAAATAAATAGCTGAACATTCATGAGACAGCAAGTGCTAAGCTGCCAATTTACAGTTTTGAAGGCCAATAACCCTGTGCTGGTGGAGTGGTTTTTCCCTTTATGGTTCATCTTACATAGAATCCAATTTTATTCTGTTTTCTTAAGTGTCCAAAAAGCAATATCCTGGTAAGAACATTGTTGAAAGCAGTAATTGAGTGAAACAGCTATGAATCCTAGCCCTGCACTTATCTAGAAAATACATGGCAATACAGGGCAGAATAATTGTCTTCACTTTGCAGTTACTCCAAAAGCAATATTTTACAGATAAATGCAAAAACACAGGGTGAAAAAAACCACCTTGATTTTTTTTTATCATTACTTGTACAAGAGCCCAAACAATGCTCTGGAAGCTTTTAACAATTTTGCCCCCAATTTTGTACATTTGCTATCAGACAGATTCAAACCAAATCGAGCTCGTACCAGGGGCATCAGTTCAAAATTGATGGATTTTTTGTTACAAAAAGTTTTCAATTACTTATCCTTCTGAATTTATAAGGAGAAAAACTCCTCCATCTTGGAAGCAGATTAGATATGCATTGCCAAGAGTACTTGGACTTGATTTTTTACAGATACATATTTAATTTTGAAAGTATAAAGAATTTGTCAATAATAAATTGACTAATGCTAAGGTGGGAGGTTCTGAAAAAGCCAGCAATAAACAATGGCTAAATACTAACATTAACAATTTATTATAGAGCATGTCTCAGCTAAATATTTGATCAAGCACTCAAAAAGATCAGCAATATGCTGAAACATTGCAACTTGATAAGCAAAGCAATAGTTTCCTTTTATACCTATTTTGTCGTATTTGGGTTGAATTAAAATAGATTTAACTGATTGCATTTCTGTATTTAATCCAGTGTTGCTATTCATAAAGCAGACATATTGCAAAACCAAGGCAAAGTTGGATTCTGACCATCCTTTCCTTCTAAAAGTTCCTAAGGTCACAGTGCTGTAGCAGCTGCTGAGGCAGTGGCTGGTTCTGGAGGAGGAGTGAATGGATGTTGGAACCCTGGCCACCAAGGATTTGAGAGTTTCTGTGCTGACAGGCACTGACCCCCAAGAAAACACTGCATTTGACCAAAGGCCATAGAGAAGGCTTCCAAAACTGAATGACAAAAGTGGCACTATGAGTTTGAATAGAAGTGTGTAATATCACATGGTAGAAAACTTAAACTTTAAGGTTTTAGAATATATATATATATATATATATATATATATATATATATATATTAAGCAAGATGAAGGTTTTAAGGTGGAGGTTTCCTTCTTTGACTTCTTTTTCATAGGTTTGGGTGATTTTATGTAATTAGATGAAGTCCCCAATGCGGGCCATGGCTGGTTGGTTATTGGGTTAACAGTAAAAATAATTTAAGTGTCATTTCTTAATTAGATGATTTATCCTTAAAAAGCCTTGTAAAGAAAGGAATATGGCTCCATTTTTAGCCTGGTAGCTTGAAGTGCTGTAGAACTCATGGTTCGTGGGACTAATATAAATAAGAATTAATAAACATCGAAATCTGAACAAAGAAATACCATCTCACACTTTTAATCCCAACCCTGGCCAAAAGAAAAAACACAACACAGTGGTGCCCCATGGGAAGATCAAACTCACAGCCTTCAGATTATAAAATGCAACATGGAGACAACATCCAGAAGTGCTCATGGGTCTGCATTCAGAGCAGCTGCAGGTTCCAGAGTTCAAACACTCCTACAAGTGTTTGTTCCTCTGCAACACTGGGGGTGCAGTTCTGAGCTTGCCCCTCCAATCCAGTTATGCTGCTCCATACTGGTATTGTACTGGTGAGCAAGTGCTGATTCTGTGTTATGGATGGGGATTACAAAGGGCACATTTAAATGCTGAGAAAGCACAAGAGAATGATGCTTGCAGATGTTCTACAAGCATAACAAACACCTCTTAGGGTTTACATTAAATCTTCTGGATATCTTGATAATTACTGCTGAGAACTAAGCCTAATCAAATTTCAGATTAACATATGCTTCTGTCTGCTTATATATAACAAAGTCTCCCAGATAACAAGTGTTTTTAATTGAAAGTTAGGTATTAAAATTGCTGTGGGGATTTTGCATCCTCTGCCACCACTCTTTGCCTGTGAAATAGGATAATGATCATTACCACTTCCACACTTTTGTAAAGCTTAGACTTTGTCTGAAATTATCTGAGTTCAGGGTTTTACTGGACAGGCTTCTTAATTTTGAGACTGCAAACACTGCATCTTCAACATTTCTTCAGGAAACATCACGTCTCATTAATTTCAATATAGTGTGCTGTACACTGATTACACCTGTTTATTTATTCTGGCAAAGACAGGGCTAAAGTTTTTCATTTAGAAGAGATATCCTTCTTAAAAAAAGATTTTAATGAATGTTGCTAAAATATGTCTAACCATTCCCTTAAATTCAGGCAATAAAAAAATTGTTTACTATACTAAGTATTTCATTTGGTCTTCAGTGTAGATTGCCTGCTTCTTAAATCAATAAATTGTGGACACATGGGGCCAATCTACTCAATTTCTTTAAACTTAAGATCCTTTAGATTCCAAGTTATTTGAATTTCTATACTTATATATCATTTATCCAGTTTATATATATCATCTGTAGACCATCTCCTTACTGAGGTACAATTTTTTAATTGTGTGTTCAAAATAATTAGTGCTGAAATTATGTTATAGCAGCACACACATACTTGACACTAATGGATTTGTTTTCACTGCTTTTGGGTATCTCTCTACATGATCTGACAGCTTTATTCTTCAACTGAATCCAGACTAAGAGTCAGTTCTAGTACCAAGTACACAATTCATTTATTTCTAATGAGGTGTTTAATCAAAATATATTTGATATCTTAGCTGTGGAAAGTAGTACTGAACATAATGCAAGCACAGAATCAAATGAGTCAGAAAAGATCCTTGTTCTTCCTCCTGAAATGTTTAGGAAGCAATAGTTTCAGACCATGAAAAGACATCTCTAAATTGCAATACCAACCCTAAAACTTTATAATACCATTTAGATAAATAATAAATTAAATTTTACCACCAAAAACTGAAACAACCGCAAGTTTGTATTACACACCCAAACAACTTTGGGTCCAAAAATTTATACATTCCCTAGCAGGCGGGATGAGAATTGGCACATAACTAGTGGGAGGGCACAATGCCACTGCCTGGCTCCTCTCTATTTTAATTTTGGTCAAGCTGAAAGGAGGGAAGTATGAAGGAAGCACAATATATTTCAGTTCACCCTTACTGCACAAGTGGCAACAAGGAAGGAGCAGATTGTCATAGGATTTTTACAAAGGCAGATCTCAGACAAGCAACTGAGAATAAGGAGGATGAGAAATTCCTAATTCTGCACTCAGTTAGACAACACCATATCTACACACTTGCTAAAAGAAGTTGATTGATTTTAAATGCTCTACAACATGCCCCCAGATTTCTTAATTTATGGTCCTTTATAACACAATTTGCATAGCTGATCAAATAATGTTAATGAGCTTGCTTATTAAATAGTGTAAAATATTATCAAAATAGATGGTACATTAGACTTTGCTATAGCATATGTGATAAAAAAGTTTATTCAGTTCTTCAGCATAACATACTGTGTTTCCATTATACCTATACAAAAAGCTGCCTGAGAGAGAGACTGGTCAGACCATTTTTCCAATGCCCCATTCCAGGCAAAAAAGATGAGAGCATATTTCATCTCCTCTACACACAAGTTTTTCCAAGCTCTGAAGCTTTTTCTTTCTCTGCATGCCCTGCACAAATGGAAGGAATGAAGATACCAAAGACTAATTGCTTGTTCAATAGTTAATTTTCCATGAATATTGCAGGCACAGAAATGGATGGAAAGGCAGGGGCAACTTGACATGACTAACAGCAGCCTAATGTTGATAAAAATACTTGTTTACAAGCAAATTAGAGAAGTTGAAAAACACTTTCACACAACATCAGCAGAAATGTGTAAACAATGGGTTTATAACGTGGCATTTGACATTCTTCAGAGAGATACAAAGATAGCAAATATTTTAAATGTGATAAAAAATATGATACTGTATTTTACACAAGTGAGAATTTCTCTTGGCAATCCTTTGTAGACAACTGGAGAATATTTTATGAAGACTGCAGCCTATGCATCTAGGTAACCCCTGGTCTACTAATACAGGAGTAATGACTGAGTAATGAAAAGAGTAGAGCCTCTAAATGGGCTGAATTTCCACAGCAGGGATTAGATTTCAAGGTTATGAAGGATCTAGGAGCTTCATCTTTCTCATACAACCCAGTACAGCCTTAAGGGAGCTCTTGAGGGTAAACCCCCAAGAGAGATAAAATGTGAGCACTATTAGACCTATTGTTCTTTCTTAACTCAGGTGGGAAACATCCATTTCCACAATCAGTCCTGTTCCTTTCATCATGCCTACCAGAGAATATTTCTAATCATGGTCAATGGAGAAAAAGCTCAAGTTCATATAAACATGCCAAGCTTGAGTACCTCTACAGAAGATTGTTTTTCTTTTCAGGGTGCAATTTTTGAAGTGCCCAAATAACACTTTCTGTAAAACATGCCCAAGTGTTGCTTGCCACATCTCAGACACCTAATTCTAAATGAAAATAAAAAATACCAAGCACAAAGCAGCAGGCTGAATCCTGAGACTAGTCTGTCCCAGCAACCAGAAAACAATCTGAAGGCTTGTGAATATTAATTCCATGCTGAGCAGTATCTTATTCCTCATATTACTGTACAGAAATGGAAGTATTTGTATAGTTTCCATCCCCACATACCTGTTACTTCACCAGAGACATATGTTGCTGCTAGGAAATGATGAAAATATTTTTGGCCAGGCCTTTTTGCCATTAAAAAATACAATTTATTGTATTGTTTCATCTTGACATCTTTGACAAGAAGCCTAACTGCTGAGCAAGGGCTGTTCTGCAGCTGCTACTACTGGATATGTCCAGGTGTATTTCCTTCTGGCAAATTAAAGCCTTCAAAGTTATCACCATTGTTTTGGCAATTTACTGAATTTCTAAGCACTAAATGTCAAAAATCCCTGCTGCTTATTTTCATACACTCAGTGGCAAAACAGACTACTGTCCACCTTCAGCACAGGTTTTCCTCAGGAAGGAGGAGGGAAAGCCTAGAGGCTGTCTCTGCCTTCAGAACAATGGCAGGAGCTCAACTCAGTGACCTGCTGTACACACCATGAAATGTCATCTGTTGTGGTAGTCAGGAAAATAGAGTTGCCATCCACATCCTCCCTCCCCCCCACTGTGCAGGATTGCATTATCTCCTACATGCTCTTTGACTTTTATTTCTCCTGGTGATTATCTCCTGGTATTTCTAACTTCCTTTCGCAATAACAATGAAAAAATAATGTACTTGCCTTGGGGAAGACAATGCAGAATGGAAATCAGAGAGAGCAAGATGCTCAACCACTCCATAACTTCCTCATTTTTATCTGTTTTGTGCTATTACCTCGTGTTATGCATAGGTTCCCATGATGCAAATTAATGGAGAAAGCACACACAAAATTACTTCTAATGGATTATATTTACATGATTTCTGTCTCTAATGAATTAGAAAAGGTTTTGTGAAGGTCACTTTGTTAATGCAGTGACACAGGACAAGCTGCCACCCCATATTAATGCAGAGTGGAACCACAGCTAATGAAATTTGCAATTCCTGGGTGCAGGGCTCACTCAGCAGGCTCTCATGTACAATGTGTTTCTGCCAACAGCACCAACTAATGCCTCACCACAGATCAACTCAAGCCTCTGAGAAAGATTTGGCAAAGAGAATAAAAACCACAAGTGACTTCAAAAAGGCCTCTTTTTAAAAATGGTCTCTAAAAATTCTGATGTAAACTGCCACATGATAGCATTTCATTTTTCATATGATAACCATTAAGAAGTATCAAGATTTAATGCGGAAAATTTGGTCGAAGATGTGGGTAAACAATCTAGGAAACAGGTGCTACTTTAAGAATCTGACATTCAATCCTTAATGAAAAGCTCAGAAACTAAAAATCAAAAATATATATCTTTCCTTTCAGGAGCCACCACTTGAAAAAATTCCCTCTGAATTGTTTACAAAACATACTCCTTAATTAATTGCTTTACATGGAGAAAATGGTTCATTTTCTCTGAAGTCTTCAAAAATAACAGCTTAAGCTGCTCTGTGAGAAGTACCAAGTCATTCAGTTCTTAGAATTTAACACTCCTTATAAAAATAAATCTAAAATTAAAACAATTAAACAAATAAATTCTTATGAAAGTGTCAGTGGAATTTTTTGCTTCCCAGTAGATTGACTGACAAATGCATACAACTGAGTGCTAATAGGAATTATAACAGAGGAGGTTATTTTAGATTGAATAATGTCCGTGACAATTGTAACATCTTCAGAGAAATAATTTAAAGAGATGCTCTTCAAAATGGTATATTGATGCACTGCTGAGACAGAAATTTCAATCCACAGAACTCAGGAAACTTCCAAACCCAAGGCTTGTTCCCATAGCAACTGCAACAGTAGTTTCACTTCTGCATTATTGCCTTTTCTTACAAACTGTCAGAGCAGAGTCTGGCAGTCTAAACCTCTGCCAGGACATTGCTTTTACTGCATTTGTAACTCTAATCTACAGATGCTATAATACTCCAAACTCTTATTTTTGCACTCTATTCTGAATTACATTTGATCTTGAAAGTCAGGAATATTAGCACAAATCCAGACTGAAACAGCAAAACCTCAGCATTTCAAATGCCACTGAAACACACAACCCAGAGAAGAACATAAAGCTTTCACATATGTTTTTTATGACAATGAGCTGTTACTTTATGCTTTAAACTCATGATAAACAACATTCCCTCTTCTTTTTTTTTTTTTTTGTTTGTTTGGTTTTTAATACTTATTATTTCAAGAGTTGCTATTCTGGAAACATTAAATTTCTCAGAATCAAGCTAGACAAGGGAAACAGTATATTTCTGTTGGTAAAGGAAATTCTTAATAACAGGATAAACCAAACACTAAAAGAATGAAAATATTTGTCTTTACCTTAAAATAAAACAAACTCCAAACAGACCATGATGATAACTATGGTAGAAAGACGAATTTGTTCAATGACCATTATTCTTTACATAAAAACTCAAATTTCATTTAATTTATTTTTTTTAAACTGAACTAAAAATCTGAACTAAATTTGAGTTTACCTATATACTTTGGATCTGGTATCGCTAAAGAAAAATAATTGTAATGAATTATCTTACTAGGGTACTGTGTACATGAGCTCCCAGGAAGGCTGTTCAGAGCTCTGGGTAATTCAGCTTCTGCAGACTGCTCTGTGGCCAGCACTATTCTCATGTGTCCTGCAGTGCAGTTCTGAGAGAAAAACCAGGTAGGATACAGTTCCAGGTGGGTTTAGTTTTTCCACAGGGAAAAGGGGAGGGAGAGTTTGGGAGTTTGCTTTTTTGTTGTTATTGGTTTGGTTTGAGCTGACTTTTTTGGGGGGTTTTTGACTGGTTGGGGGGGTTTGGTTTGTTGTTGTTTTGGTGGGGTTTTTTCAGTTCCTTTTATATAATAGGGGTTTAAAAAAGTATTTGAAATCTAATAGATTCTTTATCTTTTCAAGGAAAAGAGGGAAAAAGACCAAGTTATCAGTAAGCTGCATGAAACAGTCTGCTGTCATGTAATTTCCCAGCTACTTGCTGATCACAGAATTACCCACTCTCCCTTCCTCAGTTCCTTTCTTTGTGCATATGTCAAATGCTGGCATGCAGGCTGCCCAAAGGGAATAGAATATCATCTCCAGAATGTTGTTAACATAAGGCTGTGCATGTACCATGCCATTATTATGACAGTTTGCTCTAAAGCAGAAGAAACAAACAGAATGGGGAAACAGCTCCTCTTTCTACCACCTCTCCACTCATTCCTTAATATTAACCTTCCTGGGGTCTCACATGCAGGCAAACTGCAAAGCATAGAGCACTTCAGCAGCTCGTTTTACTGGGGCTGGGTTTGCCCATTTTCATTACTGACAATTAAGAATCTTCTCCCAAGGCTCCTGAATTGTTAACTTCTGTCAAAATACAGCACAGAAGCACCTTGTTGAATGTCACAGCTCTTCCACTTTGAACAGGGGGATCATTTGGGTATGAGTTGCTGGCATTTCACCTGCTGCAACAAGCAGTAACCTACAGCAAGAACCCATTCACTTGATACTGCTTGAAGTGGCCAATCTGGATCAAACTGAATTAGCAAACTTGCTTAAGATATGTTATTGCTTCTCAATTCTTCTGCCTCATTATATTCCCATTTCATACAACTAGTCTGGAAACACTTGAAAACACATGACTTGCATAAATATCTTAAATATTAATGAATTATTGTTTCCATTAGCTTCTTGAGTATTTTCCCCAGAGTGAACATGGCAGCCTTGAAATATTCAAGAACTGTTTCTGCTCTCCTATTGCCAGTTCCTATCAGAGCTACCCTCTGCTCCTTTCCCAACTCTACAGCAATCTCATTAGCCTCTGGTATTCCCTGCCCTCTTTCTTTAATAGGCCCCAAAGAGATCATTTTTAATTTCCTTTCTACCTCTTACATAATTAAAGCAGAAAATCCCTGTCTTCCATCCTGTGATTTAATGAAATCAAGAAAAATAAAAGCACAGTATTTCTCACCTATTAATACTCACAATTGCCTCCTACATTTTTGCACTGATATTGTTTTTAAAACTGAGTTGATAAATAAATTAGACCTGGTTGGGTCAATAAGGCATTCCTCTCCATGCTTATAAAGACAGTATTTTTTATCTTTTATAAATAACATCAAAGAAAGGATTTCCCTGGTTTTGGATAGAGTGCCTAGTCAGAAGAACAGAGTTAGTCTCAAGGAGAGGGAGCCAAAAAGCCCTTTGCATCCTCATGAAGATTCCTGTCTTAGGGGCCAGAGGACAAGTCCTTTCCCTACAGGAATCCAGGCAGTTCACAACAAAGGCTGGCCCTTTGCAGGTCCCTACCACTCATGCAGCATTTACTTTGGGATAACACTTTCCCTCTATTTTGTGCCCTTGGCACAAGTGTTCCTGCTATGCTCAGAAAGAAAATAAAGCACAACAGCTAGATCTGAATATATTGTGCTTAATGAGTCTTCCAGCTAGCTCACATTATTTTTAAATGAAATATTGCATGCAAGTAAAGCCATATACTTCTTAGCCTTGTTTTGGTCTTTTAATTACCTTGCACTTCTTGGAAGATAATTTGGACTGTAACAGAAATGGATTTGAAACACTCGTGGATTTCTTTATGCCTTCCTGTCTACAAAAAGTGTATTATTGTAACCTTGACATTAACTTAATGAAAAAGTGGTTTTGCACTCAAAATCAAATACTGTTTTGTGGAAAGTAATGTTTAAAAAATTAAAGAAATTATGTATGCATTTGCTCCTTCCTCCTTTGGAGATTAAAAAGAGCCTGAGGCAGCTCATTTTTACAGTGTGTTTGCTGTCAAGGGGCAGTGAAGTGCAAATGAAAGCCAATCGAACTTGGTGATTTGCTTACTCAGGAAGACAACAGCTGGAGAAAAATGGAGGATTTTAATAATCAGCCAGTCACATTAGAGGGGACAAACTGATATGATATACCATTATTAATAAGGAGACTTCCTTTGGGGGATTAAAGGGAATGAGTAACTATCTTCCTTGAGGATCTAAGAATTTACTTCATGCCTTGTCCAACCTGCTGGTCCAAGATATCCTTATTCATTTTTTCCAAGCCCTCAGGCAGCACATACATCACAGGTTTTTACTTCAACATCCACAATCCATTCTCTATATCCAGTAGTCCCTAATGTCTCCAAAAGCAAAGCTTTGTAAAATTGAAGTGTTTTAATTATTTCACTGTCTGTATCTGGTGAAATTAAAATTTGTGTTATTAGGCATGTATGAATGACTTCTAAATATGTGGTGCAGCTCAATTACCCTCTACCCACTGTCACATACAAGGGACAGGAAAAAACATTTCTTTGTTAATGCCTGCATGCGAAATGCCAAACCCAAAGTCTGCTGCAGCAAATAGAAATCTTCCCAAGACCATCATTGACTTTCCCAAGTCAATTCTTGTTCTGAAGAAAACAATTGTTTCTTAAGTCTGTATGACAATATTCTTTGTACTGATTTATCTGAGTAATAGTTACTCACCATAACTGGACAAAGTAGAGAATGAAGGCCAGCTCTAGCTGGAGCCTATCCTTTAGTCCTCAAATTTAAAGCTGTTCAATTTCTACACATTTATTTCTGCATGATTATACAAGAGAAATAGAGCTAATACTAACTGCAACACATTAGGGGAAGCTATTGCTAAGAAAATTTGCATATTCCTTACATCAGTATTTTCTCAGCTGCTCCATTTCCCCATTTGCCCAAGTGTCCTGTTTCAAAAGTCTCACAAAATTCTACTGAAATCACAGGGGTAGGAGCAGCAGAAATTGCTAGTTCCAAGCTTTGAAAAGCTTGGAGGCAGGAGACAAGTCTGATATCTTTGTTAACTGAAAAATCTACTCCATTCTCTTGCCTCTGACAGCGTTCCTTGTCTTTGCTGCTGCTCGCTCTTCTGATCCGACACCTTACCACCCCTCGGTTTTTTGGGAAAAGGCATCTGACAGACACTACAGAGGCACAAACTGAGCAGCTGTTCTTGCCACTGCTGGAGGCATAATTTAAGCAATTTTGTGTCCATAGAAAAGAAACCAAAGAGATAATATAATTCTGCCAGTTAAGGAAGAAACTGCTTAATTCATGCCAATTGAAATCGGATGTCATGGAAAGAAGCTGAAGGTAATAGTTGTTAAACCATTGTCTCTACAATTTGATTAGTGGAGTTTGTCATACAGCACACACACAACAGGACTTTAGGACATTTATGGTTAAACTAATTACAGCAACAATTTTTTTTTTTAACTGCCTCAAGCTTATATGCTTGATACAATAATCTCATTGTTTTCTCCATTTTATCATGACAATATTGTTAAATCTCTGACAGAAAGAAGTTCAATCTTTTTCTGCTGATAAGGTGGTGTCATACTTAAAACAAACTCGTATCTTTTCATCTACAGCAATTCAGAGGCCAACAGCCTAATTTGAAGTTTTACATCAAACAACTTCCCACACAGCCTGGAATTATCACCAGCTATGTCCATGTTCTCTCAGTGAGTAATTGGAAAAGGGGCAGAAGTAACACTGACAATGAATTAGAAATAAACTATGGCAACATATTTTTGAAAGTCATTTTGAGTATGCCCTGAAAGGATTTGCACCAGAATTCTGCCTTTTATGAGGCAAACTCTCATTCCACAGATGTTGCTGGTATCAAATACATTTTTAGGAAGTCTAAGAGCACTGCATCCTTGTTCCTCTGCAGATATTCTGAAAATAATTAAAAATACAATTGAACTAACATCTTCATGGGTAATTTTTAAGCTTAAAAACACAAGTGGCTCTAGTTGTTGTCAAATAATTCATGACTAGCAGTAAAATTAAAAATGAATTTATAATTTTAACATCAACCCAAGTCTAACCTCCTGTTCCTACCAAAAAAAAATTAAAAACAAAAATCCAAGAAGTACTGCTATTCAAGAAAGCAAAAATACCAAAAGACACCAAAATAAGTTTGATAAGACACCTAGATACCAGAATTCCTAGGGTTTACTAATTAATGTATTCAGCAATTCCTTTTGCAGATGCATAAATAGCTTTTCTCCTCATTAGGACAAATTAAATTTTGGTTTCATATCTATGAAAACACAGAACCAACTTCAAAGAAAAACAAGGCTCATGTAAAGAAACTTATTATTTTAAGTTTGTGAAATTGCTAAGACTTCAGACTTGTAGAAAAACAATTAGAAGAGTAACTCATGGTAAATAAATTACAGGATGTGAAATTCATGAAACATGAAGAAAAGCAAACTTTCAAATGTTTGTTCTACTTCAACTGAATTATTTATTGCAAATCATATTCTTGTGACTTTAGTCCCCTCTTTTATCACAAATTGTCTAGGAAATGACCATCATTTTATTCAAACATTCATTACCTGCAAGCATTTGCTGAATATTTTATGTCAACAATTTTGAGTCCTTGTGATGCTTGTAAAAGTCTTTGCCTCAGTACCATACTACTCTTTTAAATGTCTCGAATGTTTGGTCAACTTAATTAAAAACCCACTGTTTCTAGTGCTCTTATTGAATGACTAAAATGGTTTAAACAAGCCAAAAAAAAAACTATGAACACTGAATAGTAAATAATGAAGAACTGGAAAAAAAAAAAAAAAATCAAGCAAATATTTAAGGCGTAGGTAAAAACAAGACAATGGATTTTCCTTACCATACCTTCTTCTTGTTTACAGGATCCTGTTATAAATGGCAGTAAAGAGAAAAGGACTTTTTCATGCACACAGATAGAAGAGCATTGGGAAGGATAGTAAAAATCCACTGTAAATGTTATTATTATTAACCTCTATGGTTTACTAAGAACTACTTTATCCTGTGGTGTGTCTTGACTGTACATAATAATTTTATTTTCAAAGTTGTGTGCTGCCACTTTCATCTAACAATTATTTCTTTTAAGTTTATATCAGATAGATTGCCCCTCCAGTGCTTAGGGCATTTGATGCCAATTGACTCCACTTTTCAGAAAAAGCAAATCATACTCTCCTACTTCTGCTTTGCATCAGTGTCTGGCTCAATGTACCACATCTCAAATTACTGTTCTTACTGCAATCTACTGTGGTCAATCACAATATACACAGTAGTATTTATTCCTAACCTTCGGGTAAAATTATCACCCTTTTTCCTTTCAGCATAATCTACTCTGCTGATCACACTGGTCCAAACCATCACTGAATAGTGTCAGGATAAACACTGCCTTCTACTGTTTATTTTGGTATTCTCTCAGATACACCTCATTTTTGTACAGGCTAATCACTGAACAATATAAATATTTATTTGCAAATAAATCAACAGGTTTTCAAAAGAAAATAGTTAATATTAACACTATTGACAAAACATTGTCCCTCACTCTACAGTAGTAATTGCCTTAAAACATCAGTTGCAGTCTTAATATTCTTGCAGACCTTTGTAACCTCATGACTGCATTGGCTATAGATAAATTCTTCATACTTACAAATTAGGATTGCAGCTAAACAAAACAGCATCAACACTTTTGCAAGGGGATTTTCTTGGATGAAGAAAGGAGAATTACCCTTGACCCACTCAGGGTGTTCAGCTTCATTATGGCATCAGAAGGAAGGTCCAGATGACCACCCTTGATTAGATGCTTAATTTTAGAATGGGATAAACCCATTCTGAAAACTGCTCATAAAAGCAGTAACTTCCATTTGTGGCCACCAAAATAATTGCTTTGTTTCAGCATGTTATTACAGTTTCATATTAAATTGCCCAAAATAATTTTTTTTTCAGGCATTGTTTTATCCCAAGTGACCCTCATTAAATTCAGTAACAGATTTACTATTGACTCAAATGGGAGCAGAGCAGACCTATACAGCATGGATATTATTTTCTTTGTCTAATACTTCTTTACAGAATACACTAGAGAAAAGAAGGGAGTCTTCCTTTTCAGACAATGAAAATACATGGTTTTAATTCCTACTTGAAGTATATCCAGTACTATCCCCATGATATTCAGTAAATTCCATAAACATGACTAAAGAATAAATATGGCCTCATACATCTGCAAAAAGCAATCCATTGAGACAAAAGTCTGTACAGTTCACAGTTTCTACATTTTTATTTTTTAATCCATTGACCTCAGTAGCAACACTGGCACAAAGCAGATGGGACAAAGTTGCTTTAAAGCTTGTTACCCATCACAGCCCCAGACAAACACTGAGATCTAAGACTTTTTTCTTCACAAAATTCATTGGTTGCTAAAGCCAATGAACATAATATTGCCTGAAATAAATATCTAAAAACAATTAATTCCTATAAACAAGTCCATTATTGATCACTTGTATTAACACTAGGAGATTATTTTAAAAATATTATCTAAAAGTAAACAAACTGTATTTTTCTAACTTCAGATATAATTAGTTGTTGGAACAAACAAACAGATAAGCAACACTCTTATTGCAAATTCACTCTGCCAGCATCCACCAGCAAATATAGAGATGACTAAAATTATTCATTAACCAGCAGGAAAGATTCTGTTCCTATCTAATATTTCCTCCTCACAGTACTACACAGAGATAAAAGAATTTAGTGCCAATTTGGTCTGCCTAAGATAACAAAATAGACTTGAAATCAAAAGGAAATAAACATCTTTTTCAGATGCTATTCAAAGAAAATCTTTAAATAGTCTCTGAGGACTTTTGAAAGTAATTTTAGAGATTTTAGAAACTACTTAATTATATTTCTGCAAAAAATATTTTAATGTGCCTTAATTTTAGAGAAAATTAAACAAAGTGAATCTAACATTTATCAATCCACACTCAGTCCGATAGTTTCAGTCACTACCAGCTACACAATTTTTATAAACAAGTATATAGGGAATATTGAAACATATAACTGATAGAAACATACACATTAAGCATTTCATATGCCCCATTTCATCATACATCATGGGAAATCAATTCCTCAGATTTTTTTCACATATAAGAAACTGTTTGTATGCTCTGCTGTTAGTTGTTCTTGAGCCTGGGTTTATTCACAGAAACATCAAGCCTAAAAATTTTCAAAGGTGGCACCCAAGAAGACCCAAGGTTCACAGGAAAACGTTTTTTATGTGTTATAAACTTTCTGCCATTTATTCTCCTGCTTTTTAAAAGCTTTCTGCTGAAAAATTGAACAGAAACAATAATGCATGAGTTAAGTTACTAGTCACACACCATGAAAATTCAAAATGAGCAGCTCCCAAACTACCTAATCATGCAAATGTATTTGCTCAGCTGTCTGGCAAGTACCTCTAAATTATGAATAGATCCCTAGAAATCAATAGCCATTTCTAGACAAAAATATTTAAACTGAATTCATATTATAAGTATTCTGAGCAGATCAACAAATCAACAATAGATGCAAATTCTATGTAAAAAATAATTAAACCAGTAATACCAACTTACACCCAGTTTGGTTCTAATGCAAAAAGTGATCTGCCTCCTTAGATGTCATCTATTCTTCTGTAAGTTCATATTTTTTCATATTGCTTCTTTAAAGTCTTGGGTAGTTTTTTTTTTTTTAAGGATCTTTGCTTGAGAATCTTTTTCTTTAGGTGCAATGAATTATTTGCATGCTTTACTAGCAACATTCATGAACTGCAAAAATAGTATAATTCACTTAATTTAAAGAAACCAACTCCAGGTAGCCCATCTTTTGTGCTATCACAGGTGAACAGACTGCAAAACATTTCACAGGCAGCTGAGTAGGACAGTGACTGGACATGGTGCCTAAAGGATATGGCAGTCCCAACAATAACATCATCATCCCAGCATCAAAAAGAAAGCAGTTGGAAAGATTCTCTTACGTATCTTACTCTAATTTTTAAAACATTTAAGAAGTTATTTCCACTTGCTTTTCTTCTTCAATATAAGAATTAATTTTCTCCCTCATCTTTAGTAGTTTTTCCATTCTTACATAAAAGGGAAGAGGACCTCAGTTTGTCTCTGCACCATGCCAAGGGAGATAACCCAAGAACAGCCATCACATGATCAAACACAATGTGTTCATATTATACAATTGAAAGCTAGATGTTCTTTTCTTCACAATTCTCTTTAAAAAAAACCAAACCAAAAAAAACCCCCACCACACATGCACTTCAGCAGTCCCATGAAAATGTATTTTTACAGATATGCCACAGTCAGATATAGTTTTCAGTACAAGCCAAAATACAAGTGCAAGCCTTGAAAAAACTTTTTTCTCAGATTCCATTTTCTGAGAGCCACAGATGGCCTCTGGCATCCCCAAAGAATTCAGTTTTATTTTTGTGAGTGTATTCAGCTATCCATCTTTCTGAGAAATAACTCTTTCACCTGACAAATAGATTTACAAAAAACCTGACATCTCATTTTCTTCCACTGTATTTGCAGGTACCTACTGCAGTAAAAGTATAAAAAAACCCCACACAAATCATACTTCCTAAAAGCAAATATTATGATGCTTGGGAACTTTATCTGGACAATGCTACAAAGCAGAATTTATCAAAAGAGCTATGCCTGGGGGGAAAAAAAAAAAAAACCAACTTACTCTAGGAACACAACAAAGAAAAAGGAGAAATCTTTCACTTGCTGTGAAGGGAAATACAGTGTGTAAGGGGGAAGGAGGAAGAAACAAGCAAGGCTGACACTAGGTTAAGTTGCAGGGGAAAAGTTGGGAAGAGATCCAGTGTAGGATTTCGTCATTTGGTCTAGAAATGTCTCTAGAAGCATCATGCTCAGATATAGATTTTATAATCTTGCCCCTTCCTGAGGACAAGCATTCATACATGGTGACATCCCTTTTCTATGTTTTAATACTCTGCTGTTCAGCTCAGAACATCTTGTCTTGCCTACCTCTTTCTTTTCCAAAATCTTTCTTGTAGTTCTATTCTGGGTCAGGTTTTTTGAGGGTTTTTTTTTCCATCTTTTTAGGTGCTAGACATAATTGATTTTTTGCAATTAATCCTCTAGTGACCAACTAATGCAATATTTGTGTTACAGCTTTTTAATTCTTTGCTTTAGGCTTCACCTGCTGAGAGAAAATAGAAAATCTTCTTTCTTAGTAAACTGATAGGATATTAAAAGTAAAAAGAAGTGGAGACTGATGTTGCATGCTGTGTTCTCTGATCCATAATTGTTTATAAAAACTCTCCTGAGACTCCAGGATCATTGGCTAAATTAGGTGTCAGACTAAGAGTTTCTCATTTCTATGCTTTAGTCTCAATCATCTGCAGAACATAATGATGGCATTTTCCTGCACACTCTGAAATTTGTTACTGGTGTGAGAAGGAGAAACTGCTATTCCCTAAGTAGTAGTTTAAAGTTTAATGGTGTTAAAGCCAGTTGCCAAACACAGAGATATTGCTTCTCAGCATTTGCCTACCCTGACAGCATATGGTTGAGTTGTAGCAGAATCAACCAAGGATGGTTTGGTTTTCCCCAGTAGATCATGGCATCATGTAGTAAAGCATCTCATTTCTTTTGTTTCTCCATGCTGCCAGTGTTTGAATATGGGTCTACATTCCATTTGGATAACCCTAATAGGTTGCCAATAACACCTCTGCTCCTACAAATGCTGTTTTTCAGGAAGACTAGTACTTTATTACAATACACAATTCTCCTCCTCAAAGTCACTTGCTGATACATTAAGTGCTGATCACACATTTTCTGTATAAGCATCACTAGGACTGCTCTAGCTTAGGCTAATGACACAGCAGAGCTCTAGAATGAAATGCACTGGTACAATTCCAAACAAATATGATCCCATATAATTTAGCACATGCATTTTAAACACAGGGGGTTTTTTTCCTTCCACTCTTCTAGCTCATATGTCTCATCCCTCAGAATGAGACACAGGTAACTTGTGCTGTGGTTTAACACCTGAGGATTTGTGCCAGAACATGTGTGGAGGAGATAAAAAACAGCCCCACTGAACCAGAAAAGAGGTTGTGGATTAGCTCTACACAAACTAGTCTCTTCTCTTCCAGTAAAAGGGAGGGAAACAGCAGAGCTTTAGAGATGCTTCCCATCTTCTCCCACACACCACCTCAGATGGGAACTTGCCAGACACACAGGATTAATACTCAAACTCTCCTGCAGAAAAGTCTAACACATTTCACTGCAAAAGCACATCTCAGGAGCCATTAGGGAAAAACAAAGGTGCTGGACTGGAGGATGCTAATTGGGCCAATAGGGATTGCACGTGGATTGCAACACAAGCATGAGGCTGTGTATTCATCATTAATGTGAAGGAATACTTGTCTCATTTTTTCCACCTGTGTTTAATTAATAGTTTAAGACTTGAGAGGCCTAGAAAGCCAAGGGGGGGGGGGGGGGGGGGAGCTGATGAGAAGCAAGAACAAACAAGGTTTTACAGCAGAACAACTTGGGATAAACACTGAATAGCAAAAAAAACCTTCCAAGATATTCCATAATGTATAACAATTCTGTAGAAAAGAAAACAGACAGCAACATCTGTGCTATGTAACGCTGGTGTTGGAACCCATAGAGAGGGTTTTACAGTCCCAAATGTACTAAAAAGTGATTTGGTGAATCTATTTGTGTGTACACACACACATCATATTGAAGTCCTGTTTTTTTTGTTTACTGAACATGCAGAGTTAAAAACCTTTATTTCCAGCTAGTACTTGAAAAATCAAGAGTGTCATTTGGTTAATACTCATTTGAAGTTACAAAACTACTGCCAGCAAAAGCAATTTATCAGAACACTTGCCAAGCTATTTGGCTGATTGTTTTTGGCATGGGGCTGCTGCAGCCTGAGTAATTCACATCAGTTAAAATGAAGACTCTCATTCACAAAACATTGGTCTATTGAAGAAAAGGAGTGTTCTGCTTTATTTTTCATACTGTATTTCTGTGACATCTAATAACTGGAATTAGAGACTTAGATACAAACTTCTAGATGTCTACAAATAGTGGTACTGCACAAATATTTCCAAAGCATACCTGAATACTTATCCATTTAATTCAGTTCTGAAAGTTGTGGCCTGCTAATCTCAACAGCATAAATGATAGAAACAGAACATGCATGTACCCAGAATCTTCGTATCATTCTGTTAGAAAAGAAGCAGCTCTGAAACGGAGACTGAAAATTAAGTATGACCTCCACATTCTCAGCCAGTTCAGTCTGATAAAGGACAGTTTCTGTCAGCCTCAATTTCCATCAAATACTCACTCAGCAAAACTTTCTGCTTTTGTTGTCAGTACAGAGCTCCTTAAGAATTTTAGGATCTCTGGAAAAATCTATTTCGATCACCTCAAGGAAAGCTAAGAAAACTTAGAAATTTTTATTTTTATCATTTATATGAAGAATCTTGTCAGCTAATAATATAGAAATTTTCTCTGTAAGTGAAAGCACAACACATTTCATGTGCAGCTCACTTGTTAGATGATCTGTGAAGCCTAGAGAGCACAATCTCCCATTTACTTCTATTCAGAAAAGTCTTCAGATTTTGTCCTTTAGATAAAAGGAAAAGAGCTCAGCTGTCCAAGAACCTGCAGAAATCCCTACACCCACACTGAGCACACAATGCAGAGACACTTTCTGCTCTTCATTCTTTTCAGTAATGACCAACAGAGAACTGGCTTTACAATAAGCTTTCTGCCAAAGAACACAATTTTAAATGTGGAATTTGATGTGAGAACTGTTTGAAGGAAATATTAGTCATACAGCACCACTACAAATGTATTCTCTATGTATTTCAACAGAAATGATAAAGCTCTCTTGAAGCTCTGACTTTTATTCTAGTGTAGTATTTTACTACTTAAGATGGCACTATATAATTCAAAAGTAAAAGTGAAGAAATTTTCTGTAGAAAAGAAATTGTATAATAGGGGCTTAATATATGAGAAGTCAGCATTATCTGGATCTTTGTAATCATAATTTTGGTTGTTAAAGCACCAGGGACTCCATCAGTCTAGACACTATATTCTGATTCAATTACATTATGCATTAAAAAGTGGTGGTTTACAGCATCCATTAGATTTGTTATTACCCTTGTGCCATACTCAATTGACCAAAGGAAAAAAAATAAATTCAAAACAAAACAAAACAAAAAAAAAGCAGCTTTCTCCTATGGGAGGTGAGACCAAAAAAGCATATTCAGTGAAATGCATTAGTAAGTACCCCCCCAAAAAGGAGTTTCAGTTCATTTCTTTCAGAGATGAGTATTCCTGCAAAATGCAGGGTAAACATCATGCCTCATTACACCTTTATATTGTTCAGTCCCCACATATATATAGGTGTAACACTGATTAATGGAAACAAATTACAACAGTCTGTGACTCAGAATAAATGACTCTGAACCTTAGCAGGATTAATAACAACAACAACTTGAATAAAACATTAGCAAGAGACTAATCCAAGCTTCATTCATAGCATCTAGCATCCCATTTTTTTTCTTTATCTTGAGCCTCAAAAGTCAAAAAGTACAGCATTGCCATTCTTAGTGTTCCAGTTGATGACAATAGCCATGAGAAAATATTTAATTCTGGTCAGACTGATGAGAAACTCTTTGCTGTTATACTGAACATGAGACACTTGTTTTACAGCTCACAATTTAGCTGCCAACATAACTCAGATCTCCAATAAAATCCTTTTGTATTTTCCAAAAGTGAAAAAAGTGCTAATGAAGTCTGCTCTCAGGATATGTATAGAACTTCCAGACATCTGCAATCTTTATCTAGCAGCATCTGCTGTGTTAAAGTCCCTCTACTTAATATTCAGAGTATGACTGATATCCAAATTAGATGTTTAGGCACTTTTAGAGTAATTCAGTCACAAGGTTATTTTTTTTTTTTAAACAAAGGTAAGTCATGACTTTCCATATATTTATTGCTAAATTAACACATTTATCAAATAATTACATTATTTGGGGTTTCAGATATAATTAAGAATAAGGAGCAGTAAATTTCCCCAATCTAAATTTAAATATTAGAAAAAGTATTTTGTGTATTAGTCAGAAAGAGATGCATGTGTTTGAACTTGAAAATCTTGTTAACGAATACGGAAAAATCATATTAAAATGTTACAGAAAAATGTTTCATTTGAAAAGTGAACTAAAGCAAAAGAAATTAGATTGCTGTCAAAAAAATTATTCACACCAACACAGCACCTTCTTGTGCAGTTTCCTTTTGGGTAATGAAATCTTTCAGCCAAAGAATTCTCGCTATTCTATGAAGGCACAATAAATTTACTCACAATCTATGCCAATGTCATAATGCCTTTTTATCCTTTTGCAGCAGCTGTGGATGCCTCAATTCCTTTACATTCCTTTGCTTTAGAGCACAGATTTCCTACAAAAGCCATCCATGTTTGTGAAATATGAGCAGTTTAACTCAGGAGCTCCAGCTCCCGTTGCCCATCACGCCAAGGCTCGCGGTCTCTCCTCTGCCCCACTGGCCCACACAGCTCTGGCCATCTGCTTCCCTGCTCCAGCCAGCCCCTCTCCCACTTGGCAGGCAGCACACGAGATTTCCTCTCCAGATTGCTCAGAGAAGAAAATGTCTGGCTGATAAATGCTGCCTGTTTGACAACACTGAACGCTATTTACAAACTGTGGCTTCCTTTAATCAACACATTTGTCCCTGATTCCAAGACGTGATCGTGGCTCATTTTAAGTCTGCAACAAAATGAGTGTTGAGACAGAGGGAACTGAGAGTGAGTACAGACCCCACTGCTTCAGCAAACTCCACTCAAATGGGGTCTTCTGCCCATGACAGATCCACACCACCACCATAGTTCTGTGCAATTTTTTGGAATAATAGTATGATGGTCACACCAGAAACAGAACATGAGTGGATAACTCCTCAAAACTGATACATAAGCTGCATCCCAGACAAGCACCCTCTGCAGCTTATACCAAGGCAAATACCTGCCAATCACATGAAGGGGGAGTAAAGCAACTATCCTCTTCTAATGTCTGATGCTATGCTGGTTTGCAGTAACTGTCTGACTGCTTACCTGGCAAGTTACTTCCTCTAGGAAATCTGATGAGGCACTCTTTTTATCCAGAGATATAACATATTTTAAAAACATAACTTTCAACCATGGAGTTTTATGGGAGGCTTTTCTGATTTTAGTGAGGTTGCTGGGATTAAATGTTTGATTTTGGAAGGTGGGAATGGGTGGAGTGAGGTATAACTTTGAAAAAGTATTTTTTCCATAAGGCCCTTTGAGTTTTCCATACTGATGCTAGTCACCAAAGGGTTGGGTTTTCTAACAAATCACTGTTTGCCACCAACCTTTTTCTTTCCCAAAGCAATTTGTGACTTCCAACAGCCAATACCAACTCACTATGCTTTTATGTCATTAGTTAATTGCTAGAATAAAAAAAAGCACAGAATCAAATCAGAGGCAAAAGGAGACTTGAAACAGGAAAGCTGAAAATGACAAACCAAGTGGTTTTTTATTACACCCTCAGATACTAAAAATATAAAATATTATTACACTTCACCCGAAGATGGCACAGAGCCATTGGCTCAATATAGAAATAATAAAGCATCAGGAACAATGCAAAAGGAATTCAGTCAGAGCCATTAATTCATTGCCAGTGACCCAGTGCATCAAATGAGCAAGAGAAGCCCCAAGTTTGGCAAACCTTGGGCATTTTTTCTCATTATGTGGTTTATCAGTTTTTAAACACTTAGCCTCTGCCATGTAATGTGGAATAGCCAATCACAGAGTATCCTGCTGGCTTTCAAAGCTATTATTCCTATAGTGGGGTAATGTCCTACAGCAAGAAATTAAAAGCACCAAGCCCTTATTGCTCATTGTCCTGATGGTATGTTCCAAATCTGCAGCTGGAATCATGGCTGTGCAGAGGTGAACCACTGCTGGGACAGCTCATCTAACACTCTACAAGTGCTCCTGCTCAGGTCACCCTAGGCATCAAAAGTCACACCCTCAAGCAGAGTAGATACTTTTTTTATATTTCCCTATTGGAAAGCCCTAAGATAAGTTCTAGTAACTTTCCTGTTATCCTGTGGCTCTAACCTTCCATTTATTAGTAAGAGCTACAGCTTCAACATTACACCTCAGCAGGAATGGATGCTGTTCTCCAGCAACAGCCCTTTTTGTGGCAGCATCCAGCTATATGGGTGGATCAATACACCCATATATATTGATACATATCCTGATGTGATGGATAAATTATTTTAGCTTTCAAACTCACCTGGGATTCATGTAAATATGCAAACACATGGGGTAAGATCCCAGTCCTAAATCTCTTGGCCTGAAAACAATCTTAGGGCCAAACTGCACAGCACCTGCACATGAAGCATGTGATCCGTGTGACTAGTGAAAACATGATTGATAAGACTAAAATAGAAAAACCAAAGCTGTGACAAGAGAGAAGTAGACAGTTTGGGGTTTTTAAGATGCCATCAGACTTGTGATTTCTCTTTAATTCTCTTTGTAGAATAGTGTTTATGTTAAACTACTTTGGTAAATAATATTAATATTGTCTTCCAAAATCATTCCTCAAAACATTTAAAATGGACTGGCCTGAATTGCTCTCAGTTTTATCAGCATATTAATTAAAATCCAGGCTTCAGAACCTGGTGATAAGGAGCACTCATCTAATTGGAATTATACCACTTCATTATTCCACAATACAGAAACTGTGCTTAGCTTTCCATGCTCAGATTGAACTGTTCTGATGCAGAGAGCATTTATCTGCCTGTCTGTGAAATGAAGCTGTTTAGCAGAGGCCCAAGAGCCTATAAAGCTTTGTGATCACCTCAAAAAGGTACAATTTTATGACCTTCAAAATCCTCCTTCCTGATTTATTCAAATGTTTACTCATTTGTTCTCTGAAGTTCCTGTATACCTTTGCATCCCCTTTAACAGGAATTCAATTGAATCCAGATGCACAAAACGTAGACAAGACCAGGAATTTCACAGTAAAACTTATACCTAGAAAATGTTATTTAATAGAAAGTAAAGTTTTTTTGCAATAATATATTAATGTAGGTGAAAAATCTACAGAAAAGTATTCTTCTGTCAAGAGACATGTTCTGTAATTGCCAAGAACTATGAGAGATAAAAAACCTTTTTATTCTGAGTCAAACTGAATTTTACTGTCTCAAGTTATGAGTTCATGCTAAAGCAGTGATGTTAGAGTTCTTTCTACAAGGCTTGTTTCTGATCAGCCACAATAAAAAAAAAAATTGAGAGCTAAAATTTATTGTTAAAATCAAATTGTTTCTTATACCTTACTTTTCATAATGCATAATAAAGATGGCTGACATAGCAAAATCATTCACATGCCCTTCAATAAACTCCACAAGTGCATATCCTCAGACATGACTTTTCATCTTTCATATCCTGCTTTCCAAGCATAAAATCACACAAATATATTCAAATAATAATTCTTACTGCCTATCCACTACAATTTTATGTGATCATTTATTGCTGCAGTTTCTATATAACACAGCAATGATATTGGCATAACTAGAAGATTATTTGTAGCAAGTAGCTACCACAGCATTGTGTATCTATTCATATGTGTCTTCTAGTGGATCTCTTAATTTTAGAGTGAACTCTCAGTGACCCAAGAACTGAAACACAAGACTTGCTTGTGCTCACAGAACATGAGTTAACCTCAGCCTGAGTGACATCTAAGAAAAACAGATGTTGTACCAGCCCAAAAATAGAAGGAGAAAATTACAACAGAGGCTTTGAAACAGCAACCACAGAATGACAAGAGAGACCACAGAATTTCAAAAACAAATCACAAAAGATTGATTTACAATCACAATATGCATGTATGTTTAGGGGCTGGGTAAAACCTGTTTTGGAGTACCAAAGAACAGCCATCATATGTGAAACATAACAAATAACAGATCTTCAATACAACATCACTTACATTCACTGGAGGAAAAGCAAGTGAGCAGACTGCTTCAGCAATCACACAAAAAAAAACTGAAGAAGGTGTAAAATCACGGGGGAAGAAATTATCATTGCATTTCACTCAGCAAAGGGCTTAGTGTGCTGACAATTCACTGTAAAACTACCTTCTCTTCCTTTCAAGAAAAATTAACTCATTCAACCTAGGGGCTAAAGTAGCATGGGAATAAAGGGCAGTGCCATATTTTATATATTCTATATATTTTATATATTATCATCACAAGTAAGCTGTAACAACAAGATAATGTGGATATTGCTGGCACTGCGACAGGACTAGTACTAACTCTTTGACCAGATGGTTATCACCATACTTGAGAATAAATTCTTGCTTCAAGTAATTTCTTCACTCTGCACAGAGGGCGTTTAACCTGGCATCCTGCCTTTGAAGGCTGGCTGTTAAATCAGGATGTGACTTTATTGTCACACTACTAATTTTGCTAGTATTGATTTTGCTCATAATGAAGTGAAACAACTGAAGCATTCCACCTCAGTAAAAGCTGCATGCATATTTTTCTTTTTTGCAGAAAATTTCTACTTTTCTGAATGACAAAACTTCTCCTCACTCTACCCCTCATTGTTACAAAATGCAACTCATTTGTATCAAGTTTCTTACAACAAAGTTTTTCCTTAACATTTTTTGTCAACATAAAATATTTCTTTGTGATCAACAAGCAGATTAACATGTTCTCAAATCTAAAACATTTAGAGGACAGGAAAACTATTTTCCCACCTTATGCTTGAAAACAATCAAGGAATGCAGCATGTCTCCAATGCAATACTCCAGTTAAATTGCTCTGCTGCCTTGGAGAACAAACAAATTCAGAATAAGCATTTCAGCTAAATCACACTATTTTTGATGCTCGACAACAGTCAATTTTGATTTGTTCTGGAGCATTTCAGTTGGAGATGTTGCAACACATCTTTATAGAATACAAAGAATGATTTATAGAAAATGCCTCTATTACTTTCATTTCTTGCCACTGTAATTTAACCTAAGAATGTTATAGCATGCCCACTTTAACAGATACTTAGAAGAGAACTGAACCCCAGGTGGCCCAAACTGAAATTAAACCACAAAGAAGAACTGACTAAGAACAGGGGAGGGAAGGAGAATTCCTACCTCTTTTTCACATCTTGTGTTTTCTAAACACACAATATATTATAGAAAAATACAGGTCTTGTACAAAACAGCCATAAGCATCCTATGTCACTTCCTATGCTAATTGTGCTGCACAATACTCTGAATGCATGCACCAGCAGTTCAGGAATACAAGCTCTTTTGTGGCTTATCACTTAATTGGCAATTATAATCCTATAATTAACTACAGAAAAAAAGCCTCTGGCAAAAAGCAGCTGAGTAATTCAAACATGAGATATAAAATTACTTCTAAAACTAGTCAACAGCAGCTTATGTGCAAATGCAGAAATAAACCCCACTAGAGAGTTAGTACCATCAATTCCTGTGCCTACTCAATCCTCAGCCACCCAGGGGCCACATCAGTTTAAAACTGACAGGAAATGGTTTCAGTGCAGCCATCAATCTGATACTGGCTGGGACTGATTGTCAGCCTTCCTCATAAAAAGGGAGAAGCCTAAAAAAAATCCTGACTCACCTTGCTGCTATAAACAGTCTGATATATTCTCCTAGTTGACAATCACTTATAGGAGTAGTGGTGCAATAAATGAGCTAATGAAAGTGTCACTTACAATAAGATATCAGCAAGCCAAAAAAGCCAAGCTTGATTGGCACTCATCCTGCTGCAGTTGACTGAATTCTTCACATCACACTGCATTGTTAATTACAGCAACACATGCATCTGCAGCCAACCTGTTCTTTTTATGAGAACAGCAGATGGGCCAAAACTGTGAGCAAAAGAAAGTAAAATCTAATTGGATTCACCTCAGCTTCCTTCTTGATAGTCAATACTTCTTCCCCCTATCTGTTCATCATCTAAACCCATCACTAAAACACCACTTCAGCCAGATGATACCACACTGGATTTTGCCATGGACTACAGTTTCCTTCACACAACCAGCCTATCAGACCTTTTAGAAAGCATTGAACATGAGATTATTTCATCAAATTCTCTTAGATGTTCAATTCACAATGTTTGTAATTCTAAGATTCAATATACTGCAGCTAACTCCAGAAACACATCAATACTTCTGTACTAATTCCCACCTTCTTAAAAGGCAAATTCAGCAAACCACAGCTACTTCTCTGAATGCTAGTTTGTGTTATTTGTGACCTTGTGTCTCTCTCCTTAGTTTTTATAAACCAAGGACTGTACACAAAGAAACTCAAAGGAGTACAGAGTTCCTCAGGGTGCAATTCAAACTTTTCAGTGGTATGAGTTGGGAGCCCATACTCTCAAATTCTGACATAATTGCCAGATACACAAATCATTTTTCTCTGGACTAGAATCCAAGCATCTCTTTAATGAGAACCCATCTTTTGTTCAGCATTATTTGTCTCCTTTATTTTTCAAACACTAATTCAAGAAAGGGCTAAAGTAAGATTTGTTGTACTCAAAGAAACAAATGGATAATATGCTGAAAATATAGGTTTTGGTGACTAAGAGCTTACTGAACTATATTGTTGGAATTCACTGCTCATGTTGAGCAGGATTCTGCCCGCTCAGTTTCATATTGCTAGATGCATAAAGTGAAAGACAACACTTTCTATAGAGCTCAACAGAAGTGATAAATAATGATAGACACAAGAATATCTCATGTGCACAGCTCCAAAAAAGAAAACTAACAGAAACCTGCTCCATCCACACTGAAATGAAGTCCTTTTCTCAAGACCAAGCCTGCAATTGCAGTGAGGAATCTTAAAAGGTATGGGAGATTTGGATAAGATAAGAGGTTTGCATACTTTGTCAGAGCAAAACTAACATGCTGGGAAGACTCAAAAAACAAGTGACTCACTGCAGCAGACAGCTGCACTTGAGACAGGTTATTATAAGTTTCCAAGTCAGAGACTGAACAAAGTGGACCCAACTTCATGGGCCTCTGCCCTACAGAAAAATGATAGTAAGGTGTCCATTTATTGTCAACTGTGAGTGAAACATTTAGCTGAAATTAGAGGGACAAAAAGACAGTTGTGTGGAACTGACAGTAAATTCGTGGAAACATATGCAGCTTACTGCAGTAGGAACATATACATGGGACTACACACCTAAGATGTTTTTGTTTCAAAGTGGAACTTTTTAATCCATAGCAACCTGGTGATAAAGTTGATAAGCTTCACAATATCCAAGAGCTTGAATCCAATAAAAATTCTAACACAGATCACCTAGGTATATTTGAAGCTCCCATAAATCAATTCCCCTCAGTGTAACTCTGTCCAGATTCTGTTTTGTGCTGAATTAGCACACATGATGACACTTTTATTTCACCAGGATCTGCCAGAATCACACAAGTATAACACAGGAGCTGGGCTCTTCATTGTCCTTCTTAAAGTATTCTAGGTTATGAAAAGAACATTCAGCTCTGTTCACCATGATGACCTTAGTGGCACAAGTCATCTTTTATGATTCACTTTTTTCTTTACATTCAGACTGGCTACTGTATTCAAAGACTGAAACTTCTTCATTTGTTTTGACATGTGAAGTTGCAAAGTGCACCTTTCAATCCAGCACTCAGGCAGGATGCACTGGTGATGGCAGGAGAGGTCACTGAGGCAGCCACCTCTCCAGCAACTGAAAAAGCAGCATCTGGAGTTACAGAGCTGAGACACTTTTATTTCTCATGCTATTATATGAAACTTTATTCATCTCAAATGCAGGGATACTCACAGCTCACTCCAGGGAAAGGAAGGGTTCTCACTGATCCCAGGGTATAACTAGAATTTCAAGAGGAGTTGAAAGGGGAGCATTTTCTTTTCCTCCAGGGCACTGGCACTCAATCGTGGCAGGAAAGGTGGAAAGGTGAGTATACCTAAAGAAAGACTGAGAACTTCTGGTACTACTGGACTACTACTTAGTCCTTAAGACAAAGGACTTCTGGTATATTAAATCCTCCAATACCTATCCAACTCTGGTTACACACTTAGAACCAACAGCTCAATTTACATTTGGAAGCAGCAGAGGTGCCCTTCTCTGACGTTCATAACCAGCTCTTTAGGATGCCAATAAATACATTATCTATATTGATACACTACACAGGACTGAGGCCTTTCTCACTAACAATAACAAACAAACCTGATTAAAACAAATGCACTGCTAAATATTAAACTAAGCTGTTTGATTAGTTATTTATTGCTTTTATTAATATTTATTTCTTTCCATGACAATAAGTAACAGAACCAAAGCATGCTAACTAAAACCTCTCTACATTTCTTTTTGCTTAATCTGGAAGATTTTCTTCAAACAAATCCAGAAGGTTTTTGTTTTATTTTAAGTGATTTAACCTTTGCAACTTTTGTCAGTTTTACACATATAAATGAGAAAATTAGTAAAACTGGAATATTGAAAATGCTAATATTTCTAGGAGTTTTACACTATGCTTATATAGTTCAGTCACACCTCGGCATCCCACCAAAGGGGCTCCAGCCATGGTTGCCACCTTCTGTTGATGTGGTTTCCTGGACAGCATTTTATTTCCACTAGAACCATTGCACAGCAGTGTTTCCTTCACCACATGACATACAGCACAAGCTAAGCACCTCTTATTCACCACTTCCCCCCTAAAATTTGACTGGAGAAGGAAGCCTGTTCCTTCACCTTTTAGATCTCACCATTATCATGCTCCTTTCAGAAGAAGTGTGGCTCCAGCACACTGGAACTCAAGCCAAGAATAGGTGACATGGGCTAATGAGCACATCCACACTGACTTTCAGGAAGGGTCCAGAGAGAAGGGAAATCTTTTTCTGGAGGACAGGTTAATCCAACTGCAATTAGGCAAGAGGGACCATCACAGCTCTCTACACCTGCAAGAGATTTTGTCTCACCTTGCAGTCTCTTGCAATGTAAGACTCAAGGAGTTTGTGTGGATCCTTAAAAATCAGTGACCTTTCAGGACACCTCAAACACAAAAATCCCCTTCAGTGGGAGGCCAGATGCCCTAGCTGCAGAAGAGCAGAAGCAGAAAATGAATTTACACACACATAGATTATTTGTCATTATTTGTCAGTAGCACCCAAGACCTAGATGTTTATATTTAGCTTGGTAAGCAAATGAATAACAAAACCAGTTACTAAATCTGGCTTTCAGTTCTGTTTTGTTTATTACAGAAAGCACTTGTTTCCCCCCCTACAGAGCAAGGTAAACTATACTAGGGAACAATAGCATATATTTAGGTCTTGATTTGACCACAAATGTCACATAATGAAACAACGGCTCAATGTATACCTCAGTACAAAACGGCTTAACCAGAATATAACTTTTTTTTTTTCTGCTAGTGCTTTCCTCAATCTATAGAAAAGGAAGATCTGCTCCCCTTCTGTCCAGTAACCTTTTCCTTTGTACGTTCTCCCCACCTGAGTAGTTCACAAAATGAAGTGTAATGACGACCACCTCGGCAGAAACCTGCAAGAGGCAGCGAAACAAATCAAGTGCAGCAGCGCTCACTGGCTGACAGCTGTAATAAATTAAATTGCCTATCCCAATCCAATTCATTACGCCTCCCATGAAAAAAGGCCTAAATGTAAAATGAGCTATTCAAAACACATTCTGCATTTCTATTAATCTAACAGACTGAATTGCTTTTATGCAGTAAAGCCAGCAATGCTTGCCTGCACAGCACTGCATCACAGCATAAAGCTGCAGCACCCGCCCAGGGAGAAAATAGAGGCAGTGTAGGGAGCAGGAAGATGTCACCTTCGAGGGCTGACTTAGAAGTTACCAGCCTATGAAAAATGTGTTTCATTTGTTGAGATGTTTTCAGATACCTGCCACATTTGTGTCATTTAGTTCCTAAATGAATCCAGTGTCTTTTTAGTTTCAGCAGTGGAAAACATTCTCCATTTTTGCAGCATTCAAATTTCAGGCTGTAGCTCACTGCCACCTGCTGGAATTTAGGGAATTTTATATCTGGGAGAAAAACTGTGGGCACAGCAGTGGGGTTTTATGCATGCTTTTATTTACCAGATCCTCAAACATTATGTTTTGATACTGTTTCAAAAGTAGAGCTACTTTCAGGCATATTTTACTATTTACTTTTATGCAAAAGCTTTGAACTCTCTTGCCCCTAAAGAAGCTGGGTGAAAGTAATACAAGGCAGAATGTGGTAACTTTACTGATACTATAGCTGTGACCAGGTGTTCATAAATATAAAAAGAGAAGCAAATATTAAAAGGCAATTTAAGACAAGTTCCATTTTCTGAGATAAGCAGAAAAGCCTAATACTACTTTTAATACAGCTGTCTATTTAGTCAATCTGAGGATAGCTTCTTCAATATGTGTCTGTTTAACTCCAGTTTACAGAGAGCAGTATGTTACAAGCTCAGTCCCTAAGCCTAAACTAATTTACAGAAGTCAAATATTTAAATAATGCAGAAACTGCAATAAAAAAAAAATGAAGAAATGTAATGGTCAACACATGAAATGAGACATTATTTATCTGGTATCATCACAGCAAAAGTATTTCCCACAAGTAGGAGGATAAAGTTTACCAAGAAAAGGCAGACCTCATGTTAGAAGCAGTATAGCTGCCTCAGTGTGGATTCTAAGTTGTTTAACCCTCTTGCTAACTCTGGTATCCAAAAAACACTGATAGCAGACCCCAAGGATCATGAAATTCCTTATATTTAAAACTGTATTACCACATTCTTGGGAGATTTGAAGAACTGTTTCAGCTTTTCTTTTCCTTTGCTGCATGAAGCGTTATTTGGAGGCATGTGTTAAAATTCTCTGGCACTTTGAGTGTGATTATAAGGTATGATGGAAACATCCTTATGATGCATAATAAGGGATTGTGTCAGACTCAAGTTACAAATAGCTGCTGTGCACTGCAAAATCACTGCAGAAGTAAAGTGCAAACCTCTTGCATTACCTGCTTACACTTGTGTGGTTCAGTACATGGATGTTCAAATTGTGGATGCTCACAATGGCCTGAATGAGATGTGCAAAATCTGAGAGACAAAAATTCATCCAGACAGTTCTACCTGCTCATAGGGAAGGCCTAGGTCAGTAATCCTTGGGAGATCTGGATTGTGAATGTGCTCATCCTTATTGACTTCACAGCCAGCTCCCACTGCCTGGAGGCAGCTGAGCCAGTGAAAGGGCCTTTACTGCCTGCCAGCACTGCAAACCTCAGCCACAGTGGTGCATGCCAGGACAGCTTGGTGCACAGCTATTTTTAGCACACAGCCCAAGAACACACTTAGCATTTGGAGCCTGGCCCCTTGCTTCCAGAGCAGTCTGGAAGTTTATCCACATTAAAATGTTGGAGGTCTTGCCTTATACATTCTCTTTTGTTAGATTTTCAGTCTTGCTCTCCCTGCCTTGCTACACAGACACTGATCTTCTCTACAAGCTGCCAAAACTTACAGCAGCACGAGCACAAAACTTGGCTTTCCCCCACAGGTGTTTCATTCCCTGCACCATCCTGACCAGTATTCACCATTTTGAGAAATCACCAGAGCATGGGGGACTTCAGGAGTTTCTACAAATCATTCACTCTAGGACACTCTTCCTGCTGCCTGTGAGGAAAGGAGCATTTGTCCCTAGAGAAACTCGGGTGAAGCATTTTGCTTCTGTTACAGGGAGCAGCATGACAACAGCTTCCTAAATCCCAATCACTTCCACTGCAGCACACTATTCCCAATGCTGATAATACCCCTAGAACACACTGTGTAGCAGTGTCCAGGAGTCATGGCAATCCCCCATTGCTCCAGAGGCTGCTGCACAGGCCAGGAGCCTGACCCATCTCTGCTTCCAGGAGATTCCCACAACATCCATCCCTTTCTTAGAACCAGTGGCCATTCCACTGCAAGGCAGGTGACACATTACACAGCCTGCTTTAATTCCAACCTGCAGTAAAAGGAAATACTGTGGTTTCATGGGTTTCCAAATGACAACCTTGTGACCTCAAAAATGCTTTCTAGAACCTAAAGATCACCAGAGTGGAACCTGAAAGCTGAACTTCTCTACTTTCTGTCTCTCTAAATTGTTAGCATATAAGTACAGCAATGTGAGTACCACAACAGAAATGAGATATGATAAATAATGAATGAAAAATACGTATTTTAAGTTAACTGCAATTGCTGTGACAGTACCCAGAGATCAATGAAGAATAGTTTTGTGGCGCCCAAAACTGAACAAATATAAAATAAAGTGACAGCTACAGGCCTGACAAGTTCCTGAGCTAAATAAAAAGCTTACAAGGTTAAAGAGATTCTTTCCATCGACTTCAGTAAGCTTTTAAGAGGGCTCTAGGGCATCTCTGATGAGACAGCCACAACAATCTCCCCAAGAACACATTCCAGCAGTTTCCTCTGCTTCCGCACTTCGAGATGGAAGCAGAATAGAGCTAAGTAGGCATTTTAAACCCTATTTGTAAAGGCATTCAAAAACTTAAAGAAACATAAAAGTACCTGGATCGTGGTTTTTAAAAGGTATTTGGGTGCACAAGCACCACTGAAAGAAACCAGTCCTATAGAAGCTCCAATACTCACATAAGTTCAAAAAATCTCAGTTCAAAATAAGTATTAAAAAAAAAAAATCAACCAAAGCATAACTACAAACCCTACATAACATAGTAATTTATGAAGCTGACAACATTACAAAATAAAGGCTCCTTCTTAGCTGCTTAAGAATGACAAGGGGTGCAGTTCTCATAATAACTCACTTCCCTTTTGAAAGCATTCAGAATAAACACCTATCATCACACTACAACTCTTCCCACTGAAGAGCAGACCATCCTATGCCAAGGTTAGGAATATTTTCCAAGTATATGAAAATCTATAAAACATCTTTCAAAGAAAGCCGACATTTTTGGTGCCCTATAAAACCCGTGAGCTGCAAAAAGATACTGAAGAAGACTTTCACTAGTGGGATTTTAAACTATAGAGTGCAAAGTCGGTAAAATAATTTCTGCTGAATAAACATTTCTGAACGGCGATTTTTTGTTCTCATGTTCAATTAATAGCATTACTTTTGGAAGAGAATTTGAGGGGGATGGAGGGTCCCCTCCAAATAAGTACATCTTAAATTTCTTCCATTTTGGAATATAAATCAGGCAGTCTACAGGTCACATAAATGTAATTCAACATTTCCAGGATCTCTTCTTCTGAATAGAAGCTTCCAAAGAAGCTATAGCATTGAATTCAATTTGAATAACATCAAGCTTAAAGAGAAGATGAGTGACAGATTCTGTGAGAAAATAACTCTTCTGGAAGAGATTATGTTTATATATTTCCAGCACATGAGATTTCCAAAGTCTCTGTTTGCATACACCATGTATGTGTAGAAGGTTAACCAGAACTGGGAGCAGATATTTAAATTTATGGAGCTTGACAGCTTCTTCCACATTAGTAAGCTGCCTCTGTCTTCACATCATACTCTTCTCCTCCCACTCTCAGAACAACATCCCACTTCTTTAAGCAGCACTGCTGCTGAGAGAGCTAGCTGGGAAAACTGAAAAAATGTCTCCCAGCTGAGATTCTCATTTTCATTTTCCCCATTGCTTTCCTTATTTATTTTGCACATCAGAAGCCCAGCTCTCCTAAGACCCTGTTCACTGCTCTCTCCAACAATACCTCAG
Organism: Erithacus rubecula; assembly: GCF_903797595.1. Classification (NCBI taxonomy): domain Eukaryota; kingdom Metazoa; phylum Chordata; class Aves; order Passeriformes; family Muscicapidae; genus Erithacus; species Erithacus rubecula. The sequence goes on from NC_136662.1 coordinate 8,868,701, forward strand.
AACCAAAAATCCCTTGACTGCAGCTTTTTCTCCTGTCGTGCCCCCAGCCAGGTTTCACAACAGCCCAGTGCCCCAATAATTCCTCTGCAGTATCCCCAGCTGCAAGAGAGCAGCTAAGTGTGGTGTAGGAACTGACTGGAATACAGATATCAAGCACCACTGAAAATGCATTATGAAATGCACCCACACAGAATAAAAGTGGTAAGGACACATAATGAAACCCTGGAAAAATTCCCTAAAGGAATAATATGATTTCTGTCTAATTTTATGGACAAGGGGCTGGCATGCTCCATAAGTTTTGACTACTATAAAATAAAAATTAAAAACTTCACAGTAAGTTCAGCATTATGGTAATCTGCTTCAGCTGTTACTCTCTCTAAAATTAATGTCATATCAGATACCAATATATCCAATTGTGTGCAAAACTGCAAATACCTTTAAAGCCCTGTCACTGGGTTGAGTGGGTATTCAGTTTTCTAAGTACCAATAAAAATGTACACAGGTAAGCAAAGACAGAATACAAAAGCCTCTCCCACACAGGCTAAAAGTGTGTGTAAACATATGATTAAAGAGGTTTATCAGCTTTTTATTTCTTTCCTTTTGCTGTTAGACTTGAAAAAAGTCACTCACACTTTATTGCTTGGTGTCTGTGAGCATTTGAATCTGGCCAAACAGTATAAATTGTGTAGTGATCGTTAACATATGTTTAATAAACTGCACCAAAACTTTAGATTTAAAGTTTAGAATCAATAGTAAAAGTGCAGAAATACAGAATTAAAACTATTGCTCCATTTCAACGACAGAGTCTGTAGTACTTTCACCTGAAGGTCCCAATACTGCAACCTGTGATTACACCACTAACCTCTTTCTTGGAAAATGTCCCCTTGGACTTAGTGTGAAGTCATTATTCAGATAAAATTCCCATTGAGCTGACCTGAATACATGGATTTTCTCCCAGGAAAAAAAAGAAAATACTTCATATTAAAATTATAGTTCAATATTTGCAAAAATACCTTCAAACATGCCCTTAGACTCCTTAATATAGACTACATTGTATGGCCTAAAAACAGGTGCAGTATTGTGCTTTAATATAAGCAGCTATAATGAAATGTGAGCTTTCAGGCTCCACTTGAAGTCGCAGCTAATAAAAATAGCTGCATATCTGAGTTCCCAATAAACAAAGGAAATTAGAAAGGAAATAGAATAATGCACATTTTACAGACAAAACACTGAGACTTGGAATAACAAGGACTCCCCAAACGTACTACAGAACTCACCCCTAACACCAGGTCCCTTGGCCTCAAAAATCTCTAAGACCCTTAATTTTCCCTGTTTTCCCTCATTTAATAACTATATTAATTAGTAATTAGATTTGGCAAAAGAAGTTACTGTTTAGTGAAGTGACAGAGTAAACCTAATACAGTCAAGCTAAAATATTACAGGAAAGTTTTCATCTCTCTACTCCCCTAGAACTTCAAAATAGACTCCTGGTCCTATCAGTGTACACTGAGGAAGGACACAACATCATTGGTGTGTCAGTACAGAAGTTCATTTAGTCTTCTCTCCCCTACAACAATAGCTAACAACAGCAAAATCATTAAAATGGAGTAACTGTGGAATGATGCTTTCCCTGAATCATCCCCCTCGACTTCCAACAACCCACAGTTCTGAGACTTCAATGATGAATATCTTGCAATAGGCAGCTTTAACTGTTGAGTGGTGATTCTGATTATATCACATGGAAAAAAGACTCACTGCAGCTTTCAAAGGGCATTAAAGCCAACTCCAAGGAAGTAGCAGAATATTTCCTCCTTTTTTGCCTCTTACAGCTTGCTTTTTACAGATTTCTTTTTCATATATTATTAGGAAAATCCAAACCTTAAAGGTCCTATTAGTACTGAAAGGCATTATCACCAAATTGTTTTAGAAAGCATATGTTTATATGCTAAACATATGTGTGTCACAAATACTGACTAGGTGGAATAGACAACTTTCTAGTTGTAAGGGAAAATAAATTTTCTGAATAGTCTAATAATGGAATAAAACATTAAGGTATGGCCACTGTTAACAGGAAAACATTTCAGCAAGGGATAGAAAGGAGGTCTAATGGCAAGAGAAAAAGAAGAAAGTATTACAAGACAGAAAAGAGGATGAAACTTCTGAAAATTAGTCAAAGAATTTCAGGATAAAGAGTATTTAATAATAAATTAACCATGTATTTTGGCCACAATAACAGAATAATTAACATGACATGATATTCTTTAATCCCATTATGTATTGGCCAGATTTGGTGTATTAATTCAGAAACAAACTTTGCATGACACACAATAAGATATGACCACAGACTTCAGGAAGATAAACCATAAACAGCTGCAGGTAAGTATTGCAAGTTATGCCATTATTAGAAGCATATTGCAATTTTATCTAAATTATTACTAGCATTGAGACACTGATGGTTAATCCTACAGGGCATTCCATGAAGCTCTACCTCGAACCACCAAAGACATCTGAGAAAACAGAATGTCAAACCTGTGTTTGAATTCTGCTTTGAATTGCTAATAACGTTTTTGCAGCATAAGTAACCAGTAAATTAGGATTCTTCAGAACAGCCCTTTGTACTCTTCCAAGTCATCCCAAACAGCCATTTACCACAATGGCATCTAAACCTGAACAACCCACAGTCATCTCTGATCCTGCCAGTGCTGACCCCTCTCTTCCCATTCTTCTGGTTTTACACATCTGCTGCATCCACCTGCTGCCTGTTTGTACACAGATTATAAAGTCTTTGGGACAGGGATCCTGCCTTTGTTCTATGTTTGTGCAACATCTGCCACCCAGTAGCCAACTACAAACTGATTACTTCTCACTGAAGAGAAAAATAGACATTATTGTCTAAAGAGAAGTGAGGTTTATTTCCTACTTTCACTTTCATGGTCAGAGATATTCTATAAAATGTTTTTCAAGTAGATACTTTAATAATTTTCCCAGCTACCACAAGGCAATTCACAAGGCCATTGTTTCACATACTAAGACTCCTCAAATTACTATAATTATTTTGCACTGCAACTCTTAGGATTCAAAGAGCTTATAATGAAAAATAGCATGAACTGGAGTACCATTTTAATGTGAAAATGGTTCTTGCAGCAAAATGAGATTAATATTGGCTGGTGTTTCAAAATCCATCATGCACTACAAATTATGAAAAATATTTATCTCTGCCCTTGATGTTCTGAAAAGTTTCATATATGTGATAATGGACAGTCAGAGATCAAATCTTCCAAACCTTCAAATCTCAGTTTTTGATACTAACTTCTTATAAAATTACCTACACTTACAGGGGAAATAAGACCGAGTTATTTTATTGTCAGTGTGTTATTCTTCATCCATTCTGTCATTCTGTTCAAGATCACACCATCCAGAAAAGCAGGGCAAATCTGGTATTTGGGTTAGAGCATAGTAATCACAGGCAAATTATGCCTGCCTCTGTAAGAGTCCTGCATATTCACAGATCCTCCACTGCTGCTCCACTTTGCATTTTTACTTTGGTATTAGATGTTCCAGGAAGTCCCTAATAGATGAGGTAAGTATTGCTTATGAGTATACTGCATTCATCCTAAAGGTCTTTGCCTTCAGCATGTGCAAGAAACACTTACATACTCTGCTAACAAGTGAAGAATATTTTCATACAGAAGGTAAAGAATTTCCTCCTATGCAAGGTTTGGGCTGCATGCCCTACGGTAAGTAGATTCTTCATCCACACATCTAGCTTCTATTCTGTGTCCTCCTACTCTCTGCTGTTTATTTATTGGCACCTTGCTTTATATCCAGGACTGTAAACTACTAAACAGAACCAAAATGTTATTTTTCAAGCTTGTCTTTCTAAACTTGTTACTTTTACATTAGAACAGAGTGAGAGACAAGAAAAAGTCATACAGAAGTCAAGTAAATGACATGTGTCTGTTTCAGCACACTGTCGATTTTCCCCAAATACCTCTCTTGTTATGTTTCTTATTCTGCTTTCTTTCCAGAGAAGTCTTCTGATGCAATGATTGTCTTTTAAAAATACCTGGTCTGAGAATGGATGTAGGACCTACTTAGGCTGATGTAGGATTGCAAGCAAAATGCTACCCAGAAACCACAAAACAAATGGTGAATCATGGTAACTTGCATTGCTTTGATTACTGTCCCATATCATATGAAAAATACTCAGATCCTTTTTTTTTCAGCTAAAGTGAAAAAAAAAAAATATGTAGAACCTCTCACCAATAAGAGCAGAGGATAACTGTAATCTTTTTACATCTTATTTAACATATCTTTTCTTGTTTTCTTGATTATCTGCATAAGCTAAGACAATTAAGCAAGTTAAAGGGTTTACTAAAGAAACTTTGTTGCCCTCAACACATCTGTCCTGGCAGTCATAACCAGAGGTCATCACACCACAAAATGTCATCCCTGGTGAAATCCAAGTTAGTAGTTCCATTCTTTCAAGGAAAATATAATAAATATTTTTAAAACACTTCCACATACTAGAAAACATGCAGCTTAACAAGAGATAAACACACATTTTAAATACTTTGCATAAAGGAGACGTATTTCTCCTTCATCTTTGTTTCCCTCAGAGGATCAGTAACTCCTCCATGTAACTTCACAAGCCCTTCTAGATAAGGGTGGCCAGGAAGAGGCAGACAGACTTCCCTGTATAGAATACATTGCCACACATTTCCTTGCCTTCATATGTCAGGGGACTCAGACTGGAGATCTCAGCTGAGGTAGAATGTCAGAGGAAAGAGATGGTTCCTTTAGGGAGTTTCTTTTGGGCTTAAGGCACCCTGGTAAGGGAAAAAGGATTTTTCCAAGATTGTTTAGATCTTCTAACAGGCACTACTGAATTAGATTTACCAAGTCCACTCTTTATCTTAAAGATATATAAGAACACCTTTGAAGATATTTATTCCTTAAGGCACAAAATTTCACTCCCATGAAAAGCAATAATACACTTCCATCAAAGACAGGAATATAACCATCCTATATTCCCCAAACTACATCTTACCTGCCTCACATTAAGGTGTATCTATATTTGAAGAAAAAAAGTTTCTCAGCAGTTAGATATAAATTTCTTTAGAGCAAAGAGTAAAGCTGAAGTGATTTCGTACTTGATACAGACAGAATGACACAGTACCACAGGGAATGCATTTTGGGGGGGGGGGGGTTCCATAGGAGCACATATCTCCACATCCTTAAGTTTGGTAGGTGATTCCTTGGCTGTGATGGATCCCAGCACTTTACATCCCACAAGTTCCCAATGACCCTATAAAATTACTTTCCATCCATCTGAAGTTCCAGTGGCAAGAAATATTTCTGACAAATAACCAGGACCTGGCAGCAGGTCTAATAATGTAGTGCCAGCTTTAAAATGCTGCAGTTATCAGTCAGTCACACCACAGAGCAGGTCATGCATAGCAAAGAGCTTTTATTAGCTTGAAGGAATATGCAGCATGTATAAAATGATAGAATGCAACTACTGAGCAGAAGCCAGAGATGAAGCAAAATCCCCATCATGGTTCAGATAATGTGTGCTATTCACAATCTCACTGGAGATCCATCCTAACCAGCACATTAGTTAACAGCACAAGCTCGAGACAACAATTCAGAAGCCATCCAGGCTCAAAACTGAATTTTGTCTTCTTTCTTGGGGTGAAAAGAGGAAATAGATACATTTCCCTGAAACAGCAAATCATAAAAAAATTAATAAAGAACTTTTCTGAATCAATGTTTCACACTAAGACAGTGACCCTTGTCCTTTTACCAAAACAGACCAAAGCACTTCTCCTGACAATACCAGCCAAGTGCAGGCCTTTTATTATTCAAAAGGCATTAAATGGTTATTAAGAAAGTAATGCAACCTTTAGAGATATAAAAAAGAACTACTAGAGGTCAGGGGCCTCCTTTACTAACAAGCAATGAACAATGTTTTGCTGTGGTTCTCTTCAGTAGGGAATATCAGAAAACCCCCAGCTTGGTCTTGTTTCTATGCCCTTCCAAGCATGGCATGGCTGTAAGTTTTTTTTCCATAGGAAAAATTGCAAAGCAATTTTAATGCAGAGCTCATTCCATTTGCCTTTTTGAAAGCCAGTTTTTCTTTTTTAACCTTTCTGGTCACACAAAATACCCACTTTCTTCCAAAGGCTCGTGTTTAGTGAAGTATAAGATTACAGACAAACAGCTTCCAAATCTCTACTCCCTAAACCTGCAGCAAGACTGGACTGGAAAACACCTCACTGATATTGTTGCCATGGCAAAGATTATTATGAGTTTAGAGCCTGGGCATACAGCCAAGAAGAAAATGAGGAGAGCTGACACATGACATTTCCCCCTTTGTTTTTTTTTATATAATTTGCTTTCTGCAGCTCATCTCAAGACCACAAGAAATGTTTCAGCTTCAATTATCTCCACATGAGCTTCATTTTTTCCCTCCTTTTCTTTTTCTTGCTCTAAGACAACAATAAAAGCTATAGTGAGTTTTTGTGATTTTTTATCTTCAATGCCCAAAGAAGAACATATATTCAATGCAAATAATTCTTAAAAATATTGTTAGCATATGTGCTGTTGATTTTCTCTTTATTAAAAGAAACTAGATTTGAAGATAGGAACACAAACTTAATGGCCTCTCTTCAACCACAGTTTAATTGGATAACCAACGAGGATAACATTTTAGGGGGTGGGGGGGGCAGGGAAGAAGTACCAGTATATTGTAAAAAGCAGATTTTTTTTTTTCTTTTTGTTTATCATTCTAAACTAAGTTTACAAAACCCATCACTTATTGTACCACTGTTTAAGTCCCATCATCTTCAGACCATGTTGGGTAAAGTTGGTATAATTTGATTCAGCAATTGCATCCAGTTAAAATTAACATAAACTGCATAGCAAAATTCAGATATCTTTAAATATAGAGACTCATACATAAGTATAAAGCCTCCAATCCCTGTGATCCATTATATTGTGAGCTTGGCCAAGGCCATCACTCTCCAGGTGGTTCTGGCTGGCACAAGGAGCTGGTGGCCACTGCCAGCACAGTCCTGGAGCAGAAGTGGCTTGGGTGGGGACAAAGGCTGCCTTCCCTCTGTGCTGCTGAGGGCTTCACCCAGTCCTGCTGTGCTCTACAGCTGAGGCCAACTTCCACTTTCTAGCCCCAAGACACCCCAGCAGAGCTTTTAGCAGTCACATGAGCACAGCCTGCATAGTTCTGCACCTTCGGCATGTCTGAGTCCTGTTGGCATTCTACCACAATTCCAGAAAGTTTCTCTCTTTTGGATAGCAACAGTACTCAAGGTTAAACACATCTGAAATCAAAACCCTGGTCTGCTACAATAGAGAGCAAAATAAACTTAGCATCTGGTACATATATTCTGGTCATACATCTTTATTATTCTGAAACAAGCAATTCCAGAAAATTACTTCTTTCAAATATACTGAGGTTTTCATTTTATTCAGATTCCAAAATCAAATTTAGAGGTTTTTTTACAGCAAAGAAACTTTGTCTCCCAATTGATTTCAAGAAATCCATCACAAATTTCATGGTGCAAAGGAAAGGCTTGAGCTGTTCCTCTGTTTTCTGTACCCTCACAGCAAACAATTGGAGGCCTAGATTTCTAAACTCTTTTGTAAGATGTAGACTATCAGACATGCCTCTTAGCAGAATTTGTAGCAAACAAGTAAACCCTTGGTGAAACACTCTAAAACTCAGAAATACTTTAAACTCATACCCTCAATGAAATAAAATTGTAAGGAAGGAAAGTAATCAGTAGGCTAGTGCATAGCAATAAACTTACATCTTACAGCAGGTGTGAGGTGGACAATCCTTCAAAATGATGAAGCTCTCATGGCAATATTAAATTAAAAGGAAATAAAATAGAAACATGAGGCACTTATTTTGAGCTTGTATACAAGGGCTGGCAGTCACTATCCTTAATTACAAGGACAACCATCCTCCTGTCACATGGAAGCAACCACTTATTGGCAAAAGCACCTGTAGGGATGCTACAAGGAGTAACTGCCACAGGCAGGCATTTCCAAGTAGATCAGAATTTTTTAATATGAATGGTGACAGTAATATCCTATATCCTGATGGCTTTAGGAACATAATGAAAACACTGCATGGCAGTACAGAGGGTTTACAACTGCTGTAATCTATTTAGCCATCTGTCCAGCAAAAGGTCAGTGTAATTAACAGTTTAAAGACACACACTGACGAGGAAAAGTAGAGACCAGACTACACATAAAAAAAGACTCTAAATAAAAAAAATAAGTACTTTTATTCCAAAGACATAAATAACATTAATTTCTTCCAGAACACAGATCTATTTCCATATAAAGTGCTGTAGAAAAATGTTACTATAACCCTTAAACAGGTGTTTCAGCCATATTAAAACACCAAGGATGTCAAGCTTTAAGACCTGGTTCTGGGATATTGGTTCATAATAAGAAGCTTACAGTTACACACACAAAACCACACGATCAGACACCAAAGCCCATTCAAGAAACACCTCTATAAAGTCAACTCTTCCCCCCTTTTAGCCTCTTTTCTAGGTTGCCAACTTCAAAATATCAGTTGTATTTTTAATATATGATTACATTGCATAGAACTGTGAAAGCACAAAGAAGGTGATCACAAGAAATTCTAAAAAAAACCCCGGCATTTAAAAGACAATTCTAATAGGAATGGCTAGAGGCCAAGAAAAGCCAATTGTTTGGGTGAGGAACACACATAGCTGAATTTGCAAGGAAACACCAGAGGCTTCCAAACCAGCAGTGGTCTGTGGAGAGCTGCTCAGACTCAGACAACAGGAAAACACTAAAATGCAAAAGCATCAAATACCAAGGCACTGAAAACTAGCAACTTCATTTAGAAGTCTGATCCTACCCTAGTTATCTGACCAATCATGATGAAAATAAACTAAGCCAGGCACTCCGAGTCCTTTTGTATGACTATCTAAAATTACCTCTTGAAAAACCTATTCATTAGTGACCACTCTGTAACAAGAGGGTTTTCAGAGGCTGGGACTGGCTGGCAAACAGTACATTAACTAAAAATGCTCTCCTAATCAGAATTCATAAAATAATTTGTGCAGCTCTATTCTCTAATAAATAATAAAACCTCATGTTCTTCCCCACATTCACAACAAAATGAGATATGGTATTTCAAGTGCTGTTCTCAATAGGCAGCCATAATAAATATGTACTGAATAAAATTACTCTTCCACATATAGAGAAAGGCTATTAGTGAACCAAACATTGAGATACCTCTTGACATCAGTAACTAACAGAACCACACTCTTCAGTTTTCCATTTACTTCCCGTTTCTTTTTGGCCTGTTTAGTATTTGGGAAAACACTAAAACTCTGGATAAGAGTATACAAATTGTCCAATGATTTAGGATTACATAGAATAGAATGCTATATTATTCAGATATTTTCACCCATTTAAGTAAAAGTTATGATTTCACAGCATAAGAAAAGCCTATCCTTGAGGTAGGGTCACAGAAACAGCCTACTCAAAGGTGTTTGCAGGTTATGGGAAATGCCAGGAACCTTTTGAAGAGCATGCAATGGATGTTAAAAATAAGAAAGTTGCTTGTGCTTGGGGTTTTCATGTTTGGGTTTTTTTTTCCTTCCCCCACAAAATTATTTCAATGACAAAAAAAAAAAAAAAAAAATCCCTGCTGTTGAGAATGAAAAACTAAGAAGTCAACAGCCACACAGTCAAAGCAACAAAAATCCTCAGGTTTAGAGTATTAGTATGGCATTGGAAGGAGCCAACCCACAGCTGAGAGCAGCTACCCACTGACTCTTCTATGAAGAAATCATTAAACTGCTCTTATTGGTTTTTCCCTGAACTTACTCAAGGCACTGCTAATTATTTTTTGTCTTTGGTTTAGGAAACAAGAACTCCCTATATGAGGGACTTAATTTCTTCACAAAAATCAGTCTCTACACAGAAGCTCTGCCTACGTTTTTTTTAAAGCGCTTCACAAAGAAAGTCTCCATACAAAATGCTTACTTCTCCTTATGTGAACAACACAAAGAAGCATAACATCCTCTGTGAAAAAGGCAGAAGAAATCTGCAAATTATGCAAGCACCAACATAATCCCCCCAGGACTATCCCAACAGCAACAGGTTACCTTGAAGCTGCATCAAAAGCCAGAATACATCTCTTGTTCAAATCATGCAGCACACATTCTGCATGCTGTGCCCAATTGTAGAAACACAGGAAAAAATAGAGCAACTTTCTAGTGTCACAGCTGACTTAACTATGATTCAAAGAGCTCACTGAGGTCAAAGGAGAGAAAAGGGTTGACATAAATCTCAATGTAATTCCACTGAGTTATGTGTGAACACAGTTCAGGCAGATTATCTGCCAGAACATTGCCTCTCAAGCGCCTCTTAGAATACACTAAATTCCCTGCTTATAAAATTATCATGAACTATCAGCTGTGAGGGTTTAGACCCACATCTGCTACCACTACAATGTTCCACATCCCACTATGAGTGACTCAGAGGGCAAGTACCTCTCTAGGCTGGCTGCTGCTCCATAGTCAGTGACCCAGGCAGGAGAGATCCATTTGCAATTGTTTATAACCACAGCCATCACCACAGCACTGCAGCACTCCCACATTCAGCAGGAGTCGGGTTGACACAGTCTTCTTTATCCTGTGGGGTTGGAAAAAAAGCAACCTCTCAGAAACATAACACAACAGGAGCCCACATCAAGCTACTGCTAATAGAGTGGCTGAAAGGGGTCACATAAAAGGTCCCCAGATCAAAGAGTGGAATGACACTTCTAAAAAAGCCAAGAACAAATCAAAACAAGACAAGCAGAATTCTGGCAAGGATGAAGCTGTTGGCCAATATTAAAAGGCACAGAGGGACTCCCCTCCCAGATGAGAGTCACAAGAGGCAGGTCAATGAGGACAGGGACTCACAAAGTGATGGGGATGGGGAGAAACACTTCAGCTACTACTCCAGTTTTCAGATAAACACAAGAGCCAGAGGCAGTCTAAAACCTTCTACTGCACATTGGGCCTGGGAAAGAGCATTTCACAGCACTGCACCCTTCCACAGTATGGAACACATAGTACAGCACCTTAATAAGTGTATTTCAAAGCATTCTAACAGGTTATTTCATAGAAAGAAGAGATTCATTTGGGAGAACATGTTATAACAGTAGTTTGCATTCACCTGAGACTCCACATAAACAGAGAAGTATTTATGTGGCAGGAACAAGAGGCAGACAGCCCCTTCTGTTCAAACCATTTCTTGTAGAGCTGTATTTTACCATATATCCCCAAGACATAAAACTGAATTTTAATAAATAATATTATGTAATGGTGATGACATTGCAAAGCAGAGCTGCCCTGCCATTTGCTCTAGACTAGACCACTGTGCTTTTTCTGTACCCCAGGGGAGCTAGTCTCACAAACTATTTTGTTCTGCATATCTTCATGCACTTTTACTTCTAAACAACCAGCCCTCTGCTTTCCTTAATACACAAAAAAAGTGAATTCTTCAGAATAGATACTTACACTGTTGCCAACCTTATTAATGCAAGCTGAGCCCTCCCTACACTTCCCCTCATACTTAGCAAGCTCCCCCCAGCCCTGCTGCCCTTCTCAGTGCCAGGCTCTTCTGAACAGCCACACACAATCTTATGAATGCACACCATATAAAGACACCAGGGGTAAATCTTCTTTCAAACACAAGCTGTAAGAGAAGAGGCATTAAAAACCAAAATCTTTAGTCTCAATACTGGAGAAAGTCCAAAGGAGTAGTAGTTCAAACAAAAGATTTTTTTCTTAATCTGTGCTAGAAATTGGAAAGAATAACAACCATCTGCTACTTTCATTTCTCTTGTGAGCCCTGTATTGAATGATGAAATGTTTTGCCTTTCACTGCTTCAAAAACTGTGCAGGGATCTGCAGGGGAAGCTGAGAGAAGGAGGGGGGAAATGAGACTGATGATGCCCCCAAAGACTGAGGTCCAGACAGCTCAGTAAGGGAGCTTGGACCTGCCAAGAAGACAGCAAAGCAACACAGCAGGGCCCACCAGAGCCACAGAGCCAACAGCCTGACTGCTCAACAGCTCACTGCAGAGAGCCTTCCTCTGAGCCAGGGCTCCGTGGAAAATAACAGCAAGAAGGAGCTCAGGAACAAAATGACCACTTGGCTTTTTGGAGCCATGCTCCAGCAGAGGGGCTCTGCTTCTCTGAGAGCAGTGTGCTGCAGCCCCTCAGTGCTGGAAGCAGCAGGCTCCAGCCTCCCACCAGCCCCTGGCACAGCCCAGAGCCCTCCAGTGCCTGCAGCTACAGGCTGCTGCTCTCTGCCACAGCTGTCCCACATTCCTGCAGCAGGCCAAGCTGAAAGCAGGCTGCACAGTGGAAACCTTTTTCTGTACTTTTTTCCAAGCACTGACATATTCCTGTACTGAGTATCTAAGTGTGATCACCCCTATTATTTATTTCCAACTGCCATCATTTTAACTGCTGTTAATTTGACTCAAACATTTGGGCCCTTGCCCCAAAACAAACACAAATGTTGTAATAATTTCAGAGAGTTAAGCTAACAAACAAATACTAATAACTTCAGTGTAGTTGTATAGGTACACATAGATATGTATCTATGCTTATGAAAAGATGCCAATGTTTCATTCAAGTTCCACCATAGCCAGACCTACCAAAACTAGCTGAAGTTATCAAGCACAAAAAAACCCCTATGAAAACTCATTAAATAATATTTATAAATCATTCCAGAACATTATCCTTGACACTTCACAAACTAGCTCCCATACTCTGTGGAAACACTGAAGAAAAATGCTAAAAAACATTTATTAAAATTCCCTTTAAAATACTACTAAACAAATAAGTTAGTTTTACTTAAAATTTCATTAATTTTGCAAAAAATGTCCATTAAGAACTCAGCAGACTATATCTCATTATGTTTTCAACTTCAGTAATATTTTATTACAATATAAATGGAGCATTAAAACTTGAAGGCAAAATTCTAACAAATGCACACACAAGCTTTTCATAAAGAAAAGGTTGCAGAAAATAGCTCACATACCAAACACAAAAATCCGTAACAAAATCAATCACGGTTTCCTAAAAATACTCAATTAATAACACTCTAAAATGCTTTCATGAAATATTCCTATTTATATCAGACACCTTCATAAAGCACTAAAAAATACATACCATAGCCACAACTCCAAAAGTTACTAAAATCAGCTCCAGTAGTCATAGCAAGGATCTTCAGTAGTTTTGACAAGGCTGTCTGAACATCTTCTTACAGACCTCTCAGCTCTACAGCCCTTAATTCCCCTCACAAGGCAACACCATCCTCCCCAAGCCCCTATCACATTATTATTATTATGTTGCAGCTGCTTATATACTCACCCAATTTATTTATGTTATTTAAATCAGCAGCAAGCAATTAAGAGCAACGATGATCAGAGTCTTCCAGAGTAACAAGGGCCATGACCAATACTTTCACTCAGAGCACCTGAGGAAAACAAATAAAAAACCAAGACCATGCTGGACCCCAGCATCACAAGCCTTTCTTCATTAAGAACTCAGCTTTTGATCATTGAGGATGTTATTTTATTGCTCAGAAGCTGGAGGTTCACTGACTTTCACAGGGCAACAGGGACTAGCTCCTAAACCCCAAAGAGCTGCCCGTATTTTCCAGTCAGAACCAGCAGCAGGGCTCCCACAGGACACAGGGCAGTCAGCCCTGGGCTGGGCAGGTCCCTGTGCCCCAGGGTGCCCTGCCAGACACCTTGAGTCAGTGGGGGGCACTGGCAGTGGGGATGGCCACTGTGGGTGGAGCCTGGGGCTGATTCTGTCTGGTTCCACAACAGTCCCACAGCTGGGCACTGTTGAGTCCTCACAGAAAGCTGCTGTTGCTTCTGGAAACAAAAAATTAAGAAAGGGCAAAAAAACCTCTGCCAGGCAGCAAGCAAAAAGTGTAAGAAAAAGCTCTGAAACCACCAAGGTCAGAGAAAGAGGGAAACACTAGAAGGTCCTCTAGGGCATCTGAAGGGCACAGAACCTGGAGAGGAGCCCCCATTGGAGCAGGTGGGGATGCCCTGAAGGAAACCCCAGTCTATAGAGAACCCATGCAGGAGCAGATAGAAGAGTGAGGAGAAGGAAGCAGCAGATAGGAGGTGCTGTGAAGTGACCACAACCCCCTATCTTCTCTACATCACTCACTGTGTTATTTCATTTCCTGTGTTTGTGACCATCCAAATCTAATTTAATTGGCAATTAATTCATTTTCCCCGCCTGAATCTATTTTTCTCATGATGGTAGTTGGTAAATGATCTGGTTTTTGTCTTAACCTCCAAGATTTTCATTTTGCCCTCTCACCCTGCCCTGTTGACCAAGAGAGTGAGTGGGTAGCTTGGTGGGCATTAGGCTGCAGTACAGTCAGCCCACCACATTCTCCAGCCAGTGATCTTGATGGCCTGACCTTCCACAGCCACCAACAGTTTGCAGTGGCTCTGCAGAGCTGAACATTTGCTGGAAACCCTTCTAATGCCATGTGATGCTTATCTCATTGATCCAGGTACAACACCATAGTGGTGAGAAGGACAGATGGATAACACTGTCTCTTCCCCCTCACCTGAACCTCCTGTGGGGGCAGTAGGGCGATCTCTAGGCTGCAAAAACAGTTGTGTAGTGCTGGCAGAGGGCTTGCCTTACAAAATCCTGGCCATCTCCAGGTGGAGTTTCAAGTACATATCCACAAGCCTCTATATGTGCCTGTGTTTGCCTCAGCCAGTCTTGCTGTTTCAGTCATGCAGAATGCAGGACCAGCCAGTCAATAAAAATCCCAGAGCTAGGGTTCAAGGGATAACAAAGGAGAAATATCAAGAATTTGTGAGATTCCAGTGTATGCAACTACAACAGTTTGCAGATGGTTTGGTGGTTTCTAGAGGATATGGGGAGAAATAACATAATCCACAAACATCAGAAGGGTATGACACCAATTAAGAATAACAAACACTTAATATGGGAAGCCTTACAGTCTAAAAAGAAATACTTACTGTAGTAGGGTTGAGGTTTGTTTGTTCCTGTCCACATGCATTGTCATCTGTCTGCACAAGCCACAGGAATTCACTACAAAGGAGACTGCCAAATTCCAGCAGCATTGGAAACCAACACTTCTCTTTCCTCAATGCATAGAGCTGCACTAAGGATGCTGAGCCAAATTCAGTGCAGCAGGGGGGCAACTGTTTGAAATTATACTCAAATTTAAATGGCATTTAAGCCATCAAAACAAGGATTCTTAGGAAGTCAAACATTTAATTAAAAAATGTATCCACAGCTCTAACTTCAAATATATGTAGAATCACAGTTTTCAAGTGGACATAAATACTCAACTATACATATGTCATTCCTCACAAATACCTGCTTAATCCAGCCTAAAAAACTTTCAAGAAAGAAGTTACAGCACCTTTTAATGGGTGATAAGTTTCCTCTGTACTTGGAAAGAAATGGTACTCTGGATAGAAGTCTGAGTCAATTGAAAAATGATAAAAGAAGACAAACAGTGAACACTCATACAAGAAAATTATAATGGAGTGATCACTGAAAACCCTACGCAGGGGGAATCATCCTGACACAAAGATGTTTTACTACTTAGTTCAACTATGCCTTGAGCCCAAATTATACTTAACCTTGTTCCTGTGGTATTTATTGATATTCTGCATACTGACCCTTTCCTAAACTTTAACCTTTCCTTGAAAGTACTAGTAGCTCTTATTCAACCCAGTTATCTCCATCTCAGCCATGGGCAAAGGCAGTTTGCTTCACTTGATGTCATTCTCATTTATCTTTGCATTCCCATCAGCCCTCAGAAAGGCTCATGGGGCAGCCCCTGGCAAATTGCTCAATCTTTCCTCTTCCTTATGCCAACATTTTAAAGGTTCCCTTTGATCTTAGCTGCAATTCTAGGATGAATAAACCTCACCAGACCAGCAGAGGCTACAAAAACAAATCACAAGTTTTATCATTGCTTCATTGTCCTCAAGGACCCTTGGCATTTTGTGGAGTCTATCTTCTCACAAGCACTCTTTCAGCTCCAGTTAGTTTATATTTCCAGCCCTGTTCAGCATAACCCTGAATTCTGGCAGAAAGTCACATAAACATAAGTACACTTGTTAAAAAGAAATAAAAATTTATGCACGCACAACTTGCTCTCATTTTTTAGTTATAAATAACATGTCTTCCCTGACTAAAGTAATACACCTTTCAATATCTTTAAAACAAACCAAATTACAGCCCTGACCCAAATACTCTCTTTTTTTAATCCAAATTGTATTTCTGTTGTGAATGCTTTGCTTAGGTGAAATTATCTTCAATTTAGCTTGCACTATACTTATGAAGTCATGCAGTGGTATTTTTTCCTTATGCTTCTCCAGATATTGAAGCAAAGAGATTAGATGGAAAAAGGCATATTTCAGCCTCTAGTGATCTGATTTATACTTGGATCCATTATTATTTTTATCTATACAGACTCATAAGTATTCTGAAAAATCAAATTAGAAACAGATAGTAGGGTTAGGAGAAGCTAGAAGAAACTTAGGGCATCAATATGAGAAATAAAATACCCTAAATCCAACAGAGCTACCAAAGGAGCATAGGCATTAAAGCAATTGGATATATAGAGCTTCTTACTGTGAATATCTTGCAGTTTTAAAATGTAAAAAAATTTCTTCTGTTTTGGTCATCAATATTCTCCATATGTCTTCTGCAACTTATATATGCTAAATGCTTCTTTGTGTTCCTAAACTGAAAAGACCTGAAGAACAATATCTCTGAGATCTTGATTTTGAATAAATGTGGGCTTATACGTAGCTGAACTAACTAAGCAGAAGAAGATAAGAGGTCTGAAGATAAAGATGTGAGCCCAGACAAGAGAAGAGGGAATTGGGGATGGCAGCAGAGCCCATCCCACAGCATCTGACACAGAGCAGGGCAGCTCTGGAGATGGAGCCAGCTTTAACCAGGATCTCCATCCACCAGGTGGATTCAAGGTGATGAGGCAAGCCTGAAGCCAGGCTTGCTGGTGAATGGGTCAGACACAGCCTAGAGATTTCAAGACAGACCCAGAGGGACAGGACAGCTCTACCACCAAGCCAGGAATCCTGTGTCGAGGCCAGAGTCCATGGGCAAGGAGAAGCTGTGTCCAAGGGGGAGAACAGCTGGAAGCACTGCTTCATTAGACATTGACAGCTCAGGGCTGAGTTTAAACCCTGCTCCTGGGGTGGGACGCCCCAGTAAGGCTGGTCAGGGCTGTCATCTGTGACCCAGGACCCTCGACAGACGCTTCCTTGAAATCAGTGGGATCCTGCCCCGTTGAAGCTCACTGTTGCAGAAGTGTGTCACTTACCCCAAAGATGATGATCAAAGCAAATACAGGTGTTGATGGGCAAATTTTAAGGTGCTCTATTAATCATGGTATCATTACAGTGAAATCAGAAAAATAATCTTTAGTGAACAATGAGCAAATTAAGTTGCTATATCTCTCAATCTATATCCTTTTCACATGACAATTAAGTAGCTCTATCAATTTTAGGATTTCCATCCACTCCCTCACCTACCACTACCACCACTTCCAATGCTTGTGTGGAAAGAATTTTGCTCTAAGGACAGCACAGCTCTCAGTAAAAAGTAAAAATGAAAGGACCTGGCTCTTTCTAACAGGAAAGTTTCCGTTAAGCTCATTCTACACCACTACTCAATGTGTTTTACAAATCAGACAGGTGATCTTCTTATCTACAAGACTTTTAGAATGCAGCCTAGACTATGCTCATGTATAAATGGAAAAAAGAAAAAAACTCACGAGTCATATCAACCCAAGAAGAATCAATCTCTTCCAGAATCAATGAGATCTCTACAAAGGCAATTGTTTTACAGCAACCAGAGAACCAGTAAAATTCAGAGGAAGTTCCATCTGGTAGATGTGTCTAATAAACACATATGTTCAGATGGCTGAGGTTGGTTATACTTCCTTCCATCCAAGCAATTTCTCCATTACTGTTTTATCTTTTAGTTGTTGTGCTTGGCTGTCAGCAGGGTTTATTTTCAACTGGTTTAAATTTTTAAAAATTTAAAAATTCCAAAACAAAAAGACAAATGTAACACAGTCCTTATTCAATCCATAGTGATTCCAGCAGAGTTTCTAGCAAAGCATGCATTTATAACAGTGACCTGAGCTAACTCACTGGGCTCAGAGGAGAAAGGTCACCTTCTTATTGAGAGAGTTGTATATTTTCTGTATCCTGCTGTTTGAGCTATTTGGAGAGACTGCAGATGGTGAGCTACCACAGCAAAGAAAAGAGGAATAATTCCAAAATCTAGTCCAAAACTCTATCAGCACAAAAAGCCTATCCTTAATCCCCTGCATAGTTTGGTTTAATTTGATCATAACATGGTCTGACCTTTCAAATACCTTTTAAAATTAATTTTCTTCCCATTTCCAACACTTCCATTTCCACAGCACACAAACTTAGAGAGAGCAGCCTAACTCATACAAGATTTAGCATCACCCAGCACTTTTAGTCTGTGAAGTCTGGAACAATCAACTCAGCATTACAGTTTGTTTTACAGTGGTTTGGATTTGACAGAGTGTGCAGAAAGTTTCATAGCTCATCAGTTTCAGAAATTTTCTAAACAAGTGCTTGTAATTTAAGATCAATTTTAATCTAACTCATGCATGTTTTCTAATGAAGTCAAATAGTGACATAATAATTTAAAATATATTATTAATTCTCAGTTAGGAAACCAGTAGCAAATCTAAAAACTCCAGCACATTTCCAACAATTCTTTCTTTAGTGCTTTTGGCTTAAAACCAAAGACAGATTTTTATTTATCTTCAAACACTGTTGTGTCTGAAAGTAATGTGTCACAAATTGAAGAACTATAATTTTAGTTGGATGTGTAAATCAGTTTGTTTTCTGCAAATTTATAGCATTTGGAGAATACATCTGGAAGTTATGCATAGCACTTTTTAGTAGACTCTATGTATTAGCAGCACACTCCTGAGTGAAACTGGCAGAAGATAACTGCTAGTGCATGAACAAAGCCATTACTTCCCTGTTCCCCTATAACTTAATTTAAAAATCAAAATTGGATAATTACTATATGACTCTTTCATCAATGTCATGAGACATGGTGTTAAGACAATAGCAAGCATTTCTCAAAAACCATGTTAAGACTATTTTTTACTTATCAGTTTATGTTCAAACCACTATATGTTTGAGATCTTACTTTTGGGGTCTGTGAATGTCTATGGAAGTCAACAAGTGCTTGTTTCCATGGGTAAAAGGGTCACAAAGCCCAAACCATCTTTTAGAGTATTCCCTGCTAAGTACTTATCCCCTTTAACACCTGTGTCTAAAGAGATATTGAGGCTCTGTTATAAATGGGTTTGTGAACAATGCAGACCTGTGATATGCCTTAAACAGCCACATTTTTGAAGAGATTAAAATCACCCTGCAGCAGCAGTCACACAATATTTAGCTGCGAAATTCTGAGTAACATCAAGAGAAAGCCTCTGAGAAGTTGAAAAATGAAGTAGTGGTACCTGTGAGACAGTGGGGTTTGAGTCACTGTGAGTGCTGCCCAGCCTTAAATTAGGAGCTCATACAACTTTCAAAAAAGAATTATGGCCATATTCTCTTCCTATTCCCCAAGGCAACAGTTGTGTTGGAACATTTAACTTGCGTATTGGAGCAGAGGAGCAAAGATTGTCAGAGCTCTGTGTCTGACCTTCTAGCACATCAAGTTGAAAAATAGAGGTAAGGAAATAGGAAAAGGCTAAAAAACAACTGTTAAATGACATAAGTTAAAAAAAAAAAAAATCTGATGGACCTGGATAAAAATGTCAGCCTTTGCCCCTTAGGCTTGTGCCTCCAGACTAACCTGATGGAGCTAGGGAAGCAAAGTTACAAGGAAGAGATGTGCTAATAGGCATGGCCCTACCAGAGTTGTGATCAATTAAATCCAACATATAATTTACCTGGTTCCAAGTTCCCATACAAATCCCAGGTGTGAAGGATTTCCCTGGGATATTAACTCGGGTTTACAAACTTTTCAAGAGACTGAAGGATCCGTTGCAATGGATGGTTATTTCAGCCCTCTGGAATTAACTAGCTATGCTTAATTTTTCCTTACAAACTGGGCATTCCTTCTGCTATTTGGCTCTTTGCTGCTGCCAGAGCCATAAAAAGCAAAAGTTGGCAACACAGAATAGAAGAGCAGCTTTGGTACATTTGTTTTCATCACTTTTTTCTCTTGGTTCCTATGTTAGTGTGTAAGCATAACATGTAAGATCTTGACATGCAATCTCATGGAAAGAGAAGCTTAAAATTCAATTGCAGTTAAAGTCTAGCTTGCATCCAGAACCCCTAAAATTTACATCAGTCTTAATCAATACTTGGAAAAGCACCAGATGAAGAAACTATGACATGTGTCATAGTCTATTCTCATCAAAACTTAGAGATAAGGCAGGAAGAAGAAAGACTTTGTTACAAAACTCCAGAGAGCAAAAGAGCATCCAAAACTATACGAGTCTTTTGTTCTTCATGTAGCTAGTACTAAGTCAAAATTATTTTGAGTCCTAGGAATGACCAAGATAGGCAGTGTGATGTATTCAGAAAGAGACCAGTCTATCAATCAAAAGAGAAAGCAGAGGTTTCCACAACCACTGAAATTTTCACTTTGTGGCAAATTCTTCCTATGTCTAAAGAATCAGTACTCTGTTTCTCTTCATCATGGCACACATTACAGGCTTTACACTGCACACAAGGCCCCATCACTCATTCTTGCTTTTGTTGCAATTCTGTTTGAAAAGGCTCATACAAACAGGAATACAGGGGGTTTTTCTCAGGCTTACAGCACAGCCAAGGCTTGTTTAATCTGTGTCATACCACAGCAGGCTCTGAGGGACCACTCAACCACTGAATGAGTAGAATACAGACTCCTCCATGCCCTTCCTCATCTCTGGTCATGACCTGAGTTGCAAACTCCAAAGGTATTCCCAGAATATGACAGTGATTTTGACAAACTGCCTCAAACACTGAGAGGCCAGGTGCAGATCTGACTGGGTCAGATTTTAGGTAATAGAGGATATGTCAAAAGTGATGGTGGGTGCTGAAGCAGGGCTGCATGTCCTGCTGTTACTGTTGACACTCCCTGTGGCAGTGAAACTCTAACAAGAATTAGCAGCATTTGCCCTGTCCCCACTGGCCTGCTGAGTATTCGTGTCATACACTAGGCATTACTAGGGAATATTTTTAAAAGGAGAGTTAGATTACTTACATATTAAATGACAACAACTCACATTTTCTCTAACTGTTAGCAACTTTGGTTAGGAAAAATAGCTGACCCTCTTACTCCTTGCATAATTAAAGAATCATGCTGTTCTTCCTGTGGTTTTTCTTGCTTATGATTTTCCATGGCAATCCATTAAGTGGTACAGTATTAACAGGGACCTAAAACACCAAATTTAATCATCACTGCTTCTCACATATCAATGTTTGTGCCCAGCAAACTATACATTAAATAGTGGCTTTACTGAATTATCTGACTTTTCCTTCTCAAGTCTTCACCTCCTACTGGCAACTTTCCTTCTTTTGGTGTAAAATATTGGCAAGGTCAAACCCTGTCATATCACCTGCAAATTTCCTCAAACGGCTCACAGAACTGGCCTGTCTACTTGTACAAACCATGACTGCAAATGTGTTTGGACTATCTATATATTTGGTATTCATGAGGTTTACAGTTCTAGCTTGTAGCCAGGAAAATTGCTTTGATTTTTTCTAAGTCTCAGAGCAGAAGGCAAATAAAAAATATAATATGTTTACTAACACACACAGTTCTTTAAACTCCTGCTACATTTCCCCTGACAATTCCTTTTCCATTAATCTTCCTGCCCTTGGATATCTCTCTGACATTTTCTGCCATGGCAGCAAAGGACATCTTCTGGTTGACATAATTTAAAGTTCCTCTAAAGAACATTTGTTTCTTCTCTTATACTTAAAGGCAACTGGACTTCATTCCTGGGTCTGAGAGAAACAAACAACATGAATAAATCATCTTCATATTCAACACATCATTATTTTGTGGCACAATGGGTAGGTGTGTCTAACCAGAATACCTCCAAGTGCTCATCCCATTCTGCAGCAATTAGAGAATATATAGAAGGTCTGTAACATTACTGGTTTGCTCCTGGGGTTTGAGCATAACTGAAGTCTTTGGAAACAATTCCAGTCCTACCAAGGGATCTGACCAGTCTTCAAGAGTGTAAACAACCACTGGCATCATCAGCATGTATAAATGCTCGTTGTCTTATTCTCTGAAAATTGTCTGAGGGGCAGAGATAACAAGCAAACTGCAATCTCACAGGCTGGTGCTGTACTCAGTGCACCTGAGATCTGTGTCATAGCCTGTCCTCATCAGCCCACTGCATCCCCAGCCCAAGGGGATGCATCTCTCCAGGAATTTCATCAGGAAAATAGGTTTTGGAGGTTTTGAAAGTTTTCCATCTTACCCTACGATGAAGTGTCTCCCATCTCATTTCCAAGTAGGTTGGTTTTGGAAGGACAATGGTTTTTCAAAAGTCTACCACAGGAGCCTATAGCACTATTTTTCTTCCTAAAAAAGCCCTGCACAGACAGTTTCATCTAGGGGAAGATTCATTTACTTTAATAAGAATATTAAAATCCCCCTCTTTCTTTTTTCTCCTTCATTTTCTGTCTTCATACCATATTTTAAATACCTGACCTGAATTTCAGTAGGATGCTGGCATGACTCTGGGGCTCTCTGAGGAATAAGTGGGTATTTCAACCCTGGCCCATCACTGCTTCTGGAATACTAATATATTTTGCTGCATGTATTCCAGTCCATTTGATAATTATATCCACATTATGAGGTGAAAAATGCAGGACATAATGCAGAGTACAGCTGGCACATCTGCACTTAAGAAAGTATCATTTATACTAAACTCACACTCTGCTGGAATTTTAGCAGCTTTTCTTTTATGAAAAGATTTTTAATAGCATTTTTCCTTTGGTTCATTTTGTCTCTCCCTGACATGTGAGTAAAGAAAACACGTTTTAATAAATGAGAGTGCTGGTTTAAAAGACAGTAGGGGGAAGCAGTTGTCTTGATTTAGTTTACAATTTGGAAAGGCTTCAATACAGTATAGCAAGTACTGAAGCAAAATAGATTAAAGAGGAAGCCTTTTCTCCATAGAACACAGAATGACATTTACAGATGTATGTTCACAGCACACAGTACTAACAACTGGGTAAGGGCAACACCCTGTTCAGCACCATATTTGATACTATTCGCTTTCTTTAAAGCTTAAAATCTCAGTAGGTAAGGCAGAAGAAAAGTGTCTCCTGTGGACAAGTGTCAGTATTTTGCCTGGTCAGGCAGCAAAGGAAGATTCCTGTGAAGCTGTAACAACAGATGGGTGAGCAGTGTGTTTGTCCTGGATGCAGAGTGAAAAGTGCAGGTAGATGTAGCTATGTTCCCTCTTTCATTGCCACCAGAGGCAAGCTGCAAGCTGCCTTTTCTCCTCTAAACAGTTTCAAGGAATCTGCATCAGAAAGAGTCCACAAAGGTCTGCCACTCTGGCAGCTCCATGAAGTAGACTTAGAGGACGTGCCTGGAGGGCAGCAGGCACAGACTATCAGCACTGCCACTGCCAGTGCAAAGGACAGCCAGGATTCCCCACAAACTGTAACAGCTTTGGTATTCTGAACAGACAGCCAGGGATAAGCTGTGTTTTGAAAGTTAAGGGAGAAAGAAATAGTGAGGATCAAGGGTAGGAGAAGGCATTGGAAGGACAACACAGCCTGGAACTTGACCATTAAATAAATAATAACTTGTTTAAAAGTGAGACTGCAAAAACCTGTTCAATGAAGATTCAGGAGGAGCAGAGGAATGGGCTGTAAGAAGCATTCTCAGAAATGTGGAAGAAAAAGCATGGGAACAACTGAGAAAAACTTGAAAATTTGCTCCCAGTCTGAAGTAATTTGTTTTTTGTGTGACACATGACACCATTGAATGCTGACAGGACAATCAAACAGCTTTTCTTTAATAATATCTCCCTTTTGTACTACAGCTTCCCTGCAGTGGGAAGCATTTGGACAAGACAAACCAACATGCACAAGCCACTTCTCAGCAGAGCAACTGAACTCACAGTGCTTTGTGCTGTGGGTACCCGAGTTCCCCATCCCAGAGCTCACTCAGGCATCTCCCTGCTGCCCTGCATTTTGCTGCCTTAGCATTAGCATAACCCAGGTCTGAGGAATACAAGCCTTTAGAGGTACCTGTACACCTTCAAATCCAGGTTTGTCATCTTCCCACTAATCTGTTGTACAGGCTACCTACTGTACTTTGCAGAACCCATCTGGGGGAGTTGAAAAAGCTATTTGTTGTCATAGAAACAGCAGGACTTCATGCTACTGTGCCAGCTGATGATATGTGAAGGTATTATTGTTTGGCCTTTTTCCAGGTAACCAGATTGAGAAATGCTAAAAAGCTTTTAAAAAAGCTGCTGGAATTTTGCCAAATAGTCAGACCTACCATTCTCACAAACACATTCAAATATTTACTAATTGTTGTGGAAAAATCTGAAAATTGCTGGGTATGGGAAATACTGTTGAAAAACATATGTTCTTGACCCAAGAAAACTATCAGGCAGAGGTCATCTTTGGAAATGTCCAAAAATCTGAAACCTGTTATGAAAAATCAATTAAAACTACAGCTATTGTCTTCAGTCCCCTGGACTTGCTGAGACTAATATTTTGAAAGCCTACAGTTAGAGCAGTAATTTAGGTCAATCCTGCAAAAGCAGCTATCCCAGGGGCTTACCAGCTGCCAGAGAGCACCACTCACTGACCCCACTGACAGAGCAAGAAAGGGGTTTGTGACTTTTCCTTTATTTTCTGCTCTTTGCTGCTGGAGAATAGTAGTGCCAGCAAATGACTGAACGGGATGGTGGGAGTGACCAAACCTCCTGGCACTGCAGATAAGCAGTTGTGCTCCCCTGGTAGCTCCAGAGGAAGGCAGGTTTACAGCCAAATTACAGTCACAGAAGCATTTAGGTTGGAAAAGACCTCTAAAGCCATTGAGTCCAACCTTTGACTGATGACCACCTTGTCAGCTAAACCACAGCCCTAAGTGCCACATCCAGTGGTTTCTTGAATACCTCTGGGGACTGTGACTTCCCCACCTCCCTGGGCTCTCTGTTTCAGTGATTTAATCACCCTTCCCACAAAGAAGTTCTTCCTGATTCACTGGCCACAGAAATACAAGGCATGTGTCTTAGATATCATTTACTTTAGACAAACAAAGTCATTTTACCAGAATATCTTTTTTTGTTGTTGTTTTTCTTACATTTTTCTTAAAACATCTTTATCCTCCACTTGCAGAACAGTATTTCTTGGTTATGATAGAATGGAAAGATAAATCTCGGGGTGGTTCATAGAAAGGATGAGATTTTTAACTATTTGGCTTGGCAAATGAGTGTATATGACTAGGATAAGCAATGCAAATACTTAGCTGTATGCTGGGCACAGGTGGGAGATAGAAAAAGCAGTTTTGATTATAAAGGTCTTAATCCATCTGCATAGAAACTTCCCATTCTCATCTCAACAGTCCAATTTCCTCTCCATCTGTTCCAAATAGTTCAAAACCCTATGCCATTTAGCACAGAAATCACCATCCCTTTGCTAGAAGCTGTAAAAAAAATTATCCAAATGGCCTTACATGTCCTGTGTGGAGGAAAAAAGGAGCCCTGTGACTTGCAAACAGCCTGTCTCTGTCATGCAGGTATGACATCATCTGACATCTCTGAGTTAGCATCCAGCTAGTCTATTGCCCCATAAAATATTCACCATTTTTCTTACTCAAGTAATCTCCTTCTATTGCAGAATATATCTTACTCTTCTCCCATTGCCACAGAAACAGTCATAATGCCTTAGAATTACAAATATGCAATTACTAAACTTTCAGCCCTCTCAGGCTGTGAAAATGGATGGATGTGACACTAAATTGAGCTATGAAAAAAATAAAGGAAAATGGCTGGAGGAGCAACTCCTGTGGGAGTGCTTGCCTTAGATTTAATTTCTAATTTTTTGTTGGACAACAGCCTAGGGCTGCAGCCAGCCAAACTGCCTCCTCCTATGCCAGATCCAGCATCCATCCTCTATTCTTTTTACAGGTTTAGCCCCTTCATATTCAACTCACTTGCCAGCTACAGGAGTAATCTAATGTGATGCAGAAGGGCATAAGCTTTTGGGAAAAGACAAGCATGTGAAAGACAAATTGTCAGTAAAGGGCCACTAATTTGCAATGTAAACACAAACAGAACAGCAAGGTAAATTAAAAAAAAAAAAAAAAACAAAACAAAAAAACAAAAAAAACCGGTCATTTTCTAGATTCTCCTTACTTCATTGGCTGTTCAGACTGTTGCCACTTGTTAAAGCTCAACAAAAGAGAGGATTGAGAAGCCTGTGGTGATTTTATTTCTGACCTTACCATAGAAGAGAGAGTCTTTTAACCTACATTCCTCTTCAACAGCAGCCTTGTGCGACCATCAGCTGTGGAAAATCCAGCCCAAGCACTTTTCCTTTCCCTCCATACACTGAATAAGTACTTGTTAAACACAAAGTGAGTGTGACTAGATATGCCAGTTTTTTCCAAGAGAGGAGAGGTCATGACTCTCAAAGCCCATGAGCCTGGGTCATATACTTGATCATCAAAATAATCCCCCTGTTACCAAAGCCTGGGATTATGCAAGCAGGGGAGTGTTGGTTGTTCTGCTGCATTTTAGTTACTCACATGGACCTACAGCTCTTCACTGGGAGGCACCACAACACAGATGTCTGTCACTGAGATTTGTATACTTACATTTGTTACTACAAATAGTAACACTAGCATGCAGACAAACACAGCAAAGTCCATTTGGTTTTGGAATTATCCCTCATTTACCCATATTTATAACAACAGCTATTAACTGACCTGATACAGTTTTGCTTGCAGAAAGTCCCAGATGTATTTTACTGTGAGGAAATATATATATATATCTGGAGTCCCAGGACAGCACTTGGAGACATGGAATGCAATAAAAATACAACCATATTGCATATAAACATTTAAAGAGCTGTAAGTCAAGTATCCCCTTTTTGTGATACACTTAACTTAGTTAGCTAAAACCTACCAGAAAATTAAGGTCTATCTCAAATACAGAAAATAATCACCTGGGGATTCTGATACTGACCTAGGTCCCAAAAATTATAGGATATATTCTCTGCAAGACATATGAAGCAAACTACAGTGACATAGTAAAAATCACAATGCTCCCATTGTATGCATTTGTGCTTCACATTAATATGAGAAAACAGCAAATTTGTTCATATAAACACTACTTTAGAATATTTTCTCAAAGCTAAAAGCAAACCCTTGGCATTTGGATGACAGGAAAATGAAGGTGGTCTGAATACAAGAGACATGGAGTCAGACTGAGACATAAGCACCAATTATCACTGGCTAAAGTGAACCTCTGAAATGTCTCTGCATGACAATTGCAGACTTGTGAAATTCCTGCAGCTGCAAATTTTCCTTCGTCATGTCCTTTCCCTAGCTGGGAAATAAGTTTTCTGCAGCAAACAAATTAATTTAATATCAAGAGTGACATCCTTTCACTCTCCCAGAAGGCACAGATTCTATGTGGGAAGACACCGGGATCATTCTGGTGAGATGTTGGGAAGGCAGGTCAGGTAAGTTGCTTTAACTCACCAAACTGAAATCTGCAGATCCAGAGATTGCTCAGATTGTGCTTCAGGAAAGAAGAAATGGATGTCCAAGGGAGAAGCATATGTTGGGTCATGGGATGAGTGCTGCAGTACCAGCTGGAAGAAATCTGGCAGGAAACTTGAGGATAATCAGAATCTGCAGCTAAGGAAAAATAAAGAGTAGACTTTGCACAATAGAGAACACTGAGAGTAGATGTAATTTCCCCATCCTTATGAATCATTTATATAATACTGGAAAATTACTAACCAAAGAGGGGAAAACTGGAAAGAAAACAGATGATGTAATGAGATTAATGTTAAAAAAGGTTAGAAGAAGAATTATGCTAAAGCATCAAATGAAAACCTGATGCTGCAAAATTTTGCTCATTTGTCCTTACTTTTATATGTAAAGCTTGTTTTGATTTTATTTCATCTTCTTTTCATAGATTCATAGTCTATATCTGCAATATCTAGAACTTGCTGTTGATGTTTTCTCAGTGGAACTTTCCTTTGCAAATATTAGAGAGGTTGGAAAACGTGTGTTTATGTGCCCTCTGCTGGAAATACAGCACTGGCAGCACTAGCAAAAAATGGTTCCCTCCACACAGAGATCAGCTTCATCATGGATTCAGCAGTTACACATCACACAGGCTGGATTTTGTTTAATGAACCTAGTCAAAATAAACTTTGTCTTAGTTGCTCAGTATTGACTTACACTTCTATATAAATGCTGGAATCCAAAAACTGGAGCAAATAAAAAAGTATCTCTGTGGAAATCAAGGAAATCATGCTTTAGGAAATAATTTAAGTGAAAGTTGAATTATACTGTTTAGAAATGGAACTAGTAAAATTTGCATTGCTACATTCACAAACAGAGGCACTGTGTACACCAGCCACCCCTAGGACAGTGAGGAAGCAAACGACCTGCCAAAACCACTAAACATATCCAGCCCCATTACTACACTTACCCTTCTTCTGAAGTCATTCCTCCCCATAATTGACATTATCAGAAAATGTTACTTTTATTTAAGAACTTGCTTCTAGTATTTGACTTTGATCCATGATTTTGAGGGGTTTTTTGAGGGAAGACTCACACAAGGATTCAATAATCTGACTAGAGCATGTATTTTTCCAGCAGTTTTGGAATAACTTCACTGTTGAAATAATAGCAGTCACAACAGAGAAGATTTTCTTGCAGTACTACTACTTTTTTTAACCCAGGTTCAGCTGCACTGTTAGGCCAGCATCTTAACCCAGAATTCTAGTTAGCATAGGGAGAAACATGATTAGTTAAAGCTGACAGAAACAACCCACTAATTAACATGCAGATTGTATTCTAAAAATCAGGCTGCTTCTTTTGCCTGCTCTGCATTTAGCTCATCTCCTCCTATAAGCTAAAACAACCTTTAGGATTATGAGGCATATATGCAGCATTGCTCTTTGTGCTGCACTCTGTATGCATTTGACACTAATTCAGTTAGTCTGGGTGGTAGCAGATCTTCAGCACTCATATGGTGTGGAATATCATCATGAAATATGGAAAAATACTGCACTGGCCATCGTGCAGCACTAATGGGCTTGGCTTCACCTAGTGAGAGACTTCACCCTTTGTGCTTTTTATCTTACTAAATGAAAACTACATCATATTCAAAACTAACACAACTGTCTCCTAATTTTTTTCTCTACATGATGTTTTGATCTTGTTAGTCTTTTATCTATAAAAGGATATTCATTTATAATTTGCCTTCCTCAAACACAACCCCAAGGAGGCAGTGACTGAACTGCATCCTATGGGCTTCACTTTCATAACAAAATTTACACTGCAGAAACACAGGTTGGTAAAGACATTTAAATAAAACATTACCCTTTCCTCTTCTACCTTGCATGCTGCTATTGTAAATTAATTTTTAATCAGTTCCTACCCCAGATACATCCCCCCTTTAAACATACAATCATCACATACTGTTAAAAGCAGTTCTAAAATGCCAGTTTAAACACAGTGCCAAAGCTGCCCCTTAACAGCCCTCTAATTTACATTTATCTCTGGTATCAGCTTCAATCATAATGTTCTTCCTTTTTACAAGGTGCTAGAGGGATGTTTGAGCTGTGTTTTGGATTGCAGTCCATTTCTGCCTTCTGAGTTTGCTGAAAGGGATTCTGTATTAAACAGGAGACTTTCAGAGCTGCAGTTGGGAATCCATCTACATACATATTTTAGAAAGTTTCTCCAAATATTTTATGTGTATCAAAACATACAAGTATTCTAAAAAGCCAGCTTGCTACACTGCTACAAATTTAGGTCCTGTTCTGTGTGGCTGAATCTCTCTCTTACATAAAAGGAGAGGAAGAGGTCAATGATTCCTGAATACATAAAAATGGCAAAAGATACAGCTAACACTGCTTAGCAGCTGTCTTTCCATTCTGAACTCTCCTGTTCCTGAAAAATCCTCCTAAAATCCTGACAGATTTTAGACATTTTGCCTTTATACGCCACTAAGTCATCTGGATGTTCCAGTAATTCCTACCAGGCAATGAAACCATAAAAACACCAGCTACAGACAAGGCTGCAACACCCAGGATGGGACTTCCAGTAACTTGTCCAAGTCAAGGCTCCCCTGCAGTGAAAGGAGTACTCAGGGCTTTCTGACTTCTGCAGTGTTTGGCTTTACAACTTTAACATTGCATCCAGGTAGCCTTTATGAAGTGATTGCATAATAACAGTATAAGATGCATGAAAATATATTTTGTGCATTTTGCAAAAATATTTCATATTGTTATTATATTCTCTACCAGGCCAACTTCCACTGCAAATCTTTAAAGTCTTGCCATAAAAATGAACACTAACAAAATTAAATATTTCAGGTCAACAACCCTTTCAAAGTGTCTAAGGTGAGGCTCAGCAGAGGGTTCGGGGTCCAGTGAAGATTTATTCTTTAGAACAAAGATGTGAAATACTGTTTATTACAGAAGTATACTTCTAAGCTATTGCCAAGAGTGTCTAGGCCAATGAAATTACATAAACACATAGCAACAGACATCCAACTTCTGTCCTGATTATTTTTACACCAAGAGGATCATACGAGTTTTAACATACTGATTGTGTCCAGGAGGGGAAGGAAGAAAAATGTTAAGTAACTGTAACTGAGACAGAAGTTGTACCATTTCTATTCATGATCAGCTGACAAAAACTGATGGCACAGCACAGAACCAAGCATCATTAATCCCAGCTACTTACTCACCTCCAGTGTATACCCTTTACTTGAACTGTTACTGCTGTTCTAAAAGAAAAACGAAATAAACCCCAGAGGGATATGGATTTCTGTAATGGCTTATGCAGCTCCAGTTGACACAAGCTCTGTGCAGGCTATTTCTAGAGACTTAACATCTTTCTGACAAAACCTTAGATGTTATGGATGGATGATATCTGCTAAGCCATCTGTTCTGTTTCACTGCCAAGGCAAAACTCTTTCTACTGCATATTTATTTGACTTTTACAGTAGTTTTAAACACTCCAGTGAATGGAACTTCCCCTGTACCCCTGGGGAGGTTGGGCTCACTACAGAATACTTTTCATTGGCAGAAGTTTTTTCTGGTGTCAAGCCTAAGCTTCCCGTTTTTAATTGCATCCTGCATATGCCAGTCTCTACATTTCAGCACATAGGGAAAAGAAGCTGTACACATCAAGAACTGATACATAATTGTTTTTAAAAGAGTAAAGACTGCATACACCAAGGGTCTCAGACAAAATAGCATCTACTCTTCTCTTAGAGAACATAAGGACAGTGGAGTCTCAAATTTCTCAGGTTTGGACTATAATTTCTGCAGTATTAATCAACAGTTCTAGTAGACACAGACTACAGTTTCAGGGCACCAACCCTCCTTCCCTCTTTCATCCATATGAAAGCAACAGCAACTTATTTCTAGGCCAGAAGCTCTTTGGAGGCACAGCAGGCAGGGAGCCTCTGGTCCTCCTGATTGTGAAGGGTGGACAGGAGAGAATGCAGAGACAGAGGAGAGCTGGATGGAGTCTCCCAGCCATCAGCCAGCCTTGCCTCACCACAGACTAACAGCTGACCCAGTGTCACACTTTCCACAGGATGCTCAGACAGGTTCAAAGTCACACCTCAAGTCTGGTATTCTTGCCATGCTGTCTGAAACTCTCCAGGCAGCATTTTAGTGTACCCCTCTCAGTTTCAATTGGTATATGTCAACAATTCTCAAATCTAGAGTGCTGATAGGATTTTTTATTGCTGTGCATTTGCACTGACTACCTTTTTTCTCCTCAAAACTGATTAAAATCTGATATCTTTGATATTTTCCCTCATTGTCTTTGCATCTTTCCCTGTGCATAGGCTGTTCTCCAATGTAAAAGACTTTATTCTGTAATAAGGTTAACAACAAGGGGTTTTACTCTTAATCAGCCTCCTACATCCTTGCTAATTTGTAGATTAGGTAACTGAGGTTAATAATTACAAGATTAAATGTCTGGTTTTGTCCTGCTTTTAATAAGAGTAGCAGAATTCTTCTAGGTATTTAAATCTCATTGAACTTGTATACCTAAGTAATATTTAAAACCAAATTGTTGATAATTGATAACTTTTCTACATAGCCTAAGGTTGGGCATTTTTGTTCTTTGTTTTGTTTTGTTTCCTCCCAGCAGATGAAGCTGAAAAATGTAATTTCATATAATTTCATTACAAATTCCCACTTTCATCATTTCTCACTGTTTCTAGTGGGAACATTGCTTCTTTTCAAGGAAGACAGTGGCCCACAGCAATATTGAGAAGTATCATTAATAGAGGCATAAAGTTGATACATGTATTTTTAACATGTATTTTTAGTACTGCATCTAAGTACCATATACAGAGCCTCCATAAAAAAATCCTAGGAATCTGGGGTCATTACTGTCTCCAATGAGATTCCATAAGGTTCAGTAGCACATTCTGGCTAATCTAGAAATAGATTTGCAGTCATAGCCCCACAGGTAAAATCTATTGTTTCCGCTTTTCTATTGCCTTACAAACAAAAATCTGGTAACAGCATCCTCTCTTCTGTTCACATCTCCATCTTTTTCTGACCGAATCAGAACAGTCAGAACAACAGAAATGTTAAATACCATTGAATCTAAAAAACTCCTACGAACAACGACATTTTATGACCTGCCTTAGACTATTTTCAATCCTTTCCCTGCATGCATTTATTTTGTATCACACTTCTGTCATTACCAAAACATCGCACAGGAGCGCGCCGTTGCGCTCCGGAATTCCTTGCGCGGGCAGCCCGGGATTTCAGGGATCGGGGAGCAGCACAAGTGTCGCTCCCGCCGCCAGGTGTCGGTCGCGCCTCGCCCGGGGAGCGATCGGCGGCAGCGGGATCGCTCCCGACCCATCCATCGCCATCCATGGCCATCTACCCCCACCCATCCCACCGCCCGCTCTGCGGGGCTGGAAACGCCGCTGGGATGCATCCAGGGACACTCCCACCCCCGCAGAGCGGCTGAAAGCCAAG
The DNA here is from genome assembly GCF_903797595.1 of Erithacus rubecula. Taxonomy (NCBI): domain Eukaryota; kingdom Metazoa; phylum Chordata; class Aves; order Passeriformes; family Muscicapidae; genus Erithacus; species Erithacus rubecula. Next base: position 8,902,073 of record NC_136662.1, read on the forward strand.
CTCAGAGCCAGGGCTTGTTTGAGCCTCTCTGACTAAAACACCCAAGACCTGTAAGCGATATTTGCTAGGAAGTGAACTAATTAATCACTTGCTGCCTGATTACACATTACCTAACAGCAGGTTCAGCAGCTGACTCTTCTTTTTTGCCTGGGTATGTAAGCTGGCATCTAAGTACGGTCAAACTAAACACTGCTTCTAAACAGAACACGGGAGGAGTGGGAGAATAAGCCAGGAATGCCACAGAAATGGAGAAAGCTCTGCCGACAGCTGTTTCGGGCTCATGGGAAAATTAACAGCTGGAGTAGGACCATTTCCCCCCTCCAGAATAGTAACGCACTTCCCTCTATTTCCCCCCAAATCAATGCTGTAAGCAGCCCCTCCCACCAGATCTCTTCTGCCCTACAAGTGAGCAGTTTTCAATGGAAAAGGAGAAGCAGATCAGACTAGAAGAAGTAGGGGGTGAACATAGGCAGATACTGAAGGTGGGAGGAACGGAAAGATGCTGGAACAGTGGAATATCGCTGACTTCTGGAGAAGCCCTCCAGAGTCCAGTTGCTGCTGGAATACTGAGATGTCAGAAGCAGTAACAAAGATAAGGTTGGTAGGAATGATTTGCATTGGGCAGGCACAGAATGCACATCCATAGGGAAACACATTCCATTGCCCTCAGCAAATCCAGAGGAACTTGGGTTTAAATTAGATTTTGGGGCAGAAAACAATTAAAACAGCAAAATTTCCTGTTTGTTAAGTTGTCATACACTGAGTTGATTGAATAAATTCTATGCAATTTTTGATAGGCTGCAAGCAAAGTATCAAACGAGACAATTCATTTCTAGTAACACAGAATTCCATCCATTTTCACTAGCAAGTACCAAAAAGAACCAGGCAGAGAGCAGCTATAGACAAATCCAAATGCAGGCAAGAACATTTCTCCTTCTTTTATTAGAAAACTGTCCCCATTAGTAGTCAGTATTTCTCAGTCATCTGAGCTGGCACTTAGAACAGCTTTTGATAGGCTGATACACAGTCTGCTTGCATTTGGAACAGTCCTGTGTACTCTTCACTAGTTAAACGGTGGTGTCATTAATTTTAAAAGACATTTTTAAAACTGGTAACATGATGTATTCACGTAGACATTGTTATTTGCTGCTCATGATGCTTTCTACTCAAAGCTCTAAGACCATTTATTTTATTCTTTAAAAATGTATATGCATGCTTACATCAAGTATTATTCCATTAAAAAGAGTCTAGAGGGAAAAAACTAAAAATCACTGGACGTATAGAAAAAAAAAATTACCTTTGGGGAATTATTACTTTAATAAGTTAGTCTAAAGACTAAGAGAATGAGGTGGCAGCCTGCCAGATTTTAAATACATAGAAAGTTTTCACAACCACAAATGGAAGAGAAACCTCTATTGACAAAGTAGACAGAATCAGAAGTGAAGGGCTTAAACTGTAAAAAGAGAATTTTAGGGATTTTAGTGGTAAGGATAACGAAGTTCTAGGATAGATGGCCTAAAGAACTTTCAAATCTTCTGTCACAAAGAATTTAAACAAGTCAAAAATGTCTCTAGGATGACCTTCTATACTCGTTATAGTTAAAGACATGATAACATATCAGATTATTTTTCTATCAGATTATTTTTCTATCATCTTCTCTGTTACATGAATTTATGCAACACTAATGTTTTTGTGATATGGCAACTTTCATAACCTACAGGTTTGTAGATCACATTGACTGATCCCTAGTGGAACATACAGCAGTGTTTCCCCTGTGTTCAGTCATATGATAACCCCATGGGAATGCTCATTTTTCATGGACTTTCGCTATTTCTCCTTCCATGCCTGGCAGAATCAGGAAAGGCAGAGGCAGGTTCCAAAACCTGAAAGAAAAATAGAAACCACGTTCCAGGAATCAGCTACATTTAAAATGAGCAAAACCACAACATACTCAGGAGTTCATCTTCCTCACAACTGAGTTCCAAACAAAGGCGCACATTCTGAGAAATTAAAGAAAAATAAAACATATTTAAGTAGATAGTCCTATTGTTCTTATGATGTGTGAAGGCTTGAGACAGAAAAGCTCTATCTGGCAGAGATGGGTGCTGATGTCCTTGGCCCACAGGAAAACCTTCATTTCCAAAACTATTCATTAACTGTTTAATCTCCTATGGGGTGAGAGTTGTGACCTGGACTTAGCTTTTTTTGTTTTGTGTTTTTTTGATGTAGTGCATTTAACTGAGATACCAGAGACTGAGTTAGTTCACAACTCAATTGTTAAGTACAATCACTTTAAAAAAAAAAAGTTGAGTCCTTTCAGAAAAAGGACCCCACCATTTGCAGTTCTCATTCTGTACCTTAAATTGGCACAAATATTATTTTAAAAAATACTTCTGTGCCTATGGCATGAATCTAATTTCTTGCAAAGAAATAGACCCCCACACAGCTGCCATTCACTTGTTTTGCTCTATTCTGAATTCTCAAGAATGAGCAAAAAACTGCTTATTTTCCTGCTGATACAGGCTGTCTGGGTTTGTTTAACCACACATTGAACTATGCCTGGCAGGGTGTGGCTGAAGTTTGTTTTTTCTGAACATCTCAGATCGTTCTGAAACTCACAGGCGTGATCAGCTTTCCGGATTTCCCTTTCATGCTGGAGAGCAAAAACACAGACAGCATGCAAGGAGCAGCAGAAGAAAAAGTAATAACTGCAAGGATCACTCATTTCTCACAGTTCCAGCACCACTTCCATCCAAACTTGTGGTAAATCTTTCACTGGCATCAAGAGTCCAAAGTCTGACCCAGAGCCAGTGCCACAGTGCCACTTAGGCTGTGACCACTTAGTGTAAGATGCAGGTCTTTTCTAAGTGGCCTGAACTTTTATCAACTTTGATGAACTTCCACAAGTTCCATTTACTCCAAGAACAAATTCAATCTGAGTGTAGGCTCTGCATTAAATGAGTGTCATCCTTGCACTATTGCTGCAGTCTCCTTTCTGCTTTATGATGCTTTCCATTCATAGTCCCATTGCTAATTAACTGTTGTATAATAACAAAGGCTAAGCAAAAGTGCCTTTTAGAGAAAAATCAGCAGAGTCCTGTGACAGACCACTGAACAAGGAATAATGGGATGACACCTGAGTTGATTAAAAAAACCAAACCAAACCAACAAAATTAATCACTTATGGAAAGCAAGACAAAAATTACGAACTTTCATCCTTTTCCAGAAAAGACAAGTAAACAGTGTAATTTCAACTTCCCTAGAGCTTTACATATAAAAGCTTGCTTTTGAAATTTACAGAGAAACCACAAACGGAACTGTAGTAATGCCTCTGCAATCAAAACAGCTTTGGGTACATCTGTATGCCTGGGGGAGATAAATTAGAGTATCTAGAGCTGGAGGGATGAAAGAGAAATCAAGTCCAGACAGCAGCTAGCCATGTTAGCACTGCTCAAACTTGTAAGCCACACAAAATATGGAACATCAGCTTAGGTTGCCTTGTGGTTACTCAGCTTCACAGCATTCAGGCTCAGCTGACCAGGTCAGAGCACAGAGGAGACGTGTCTGCACTTGACGTACCTTCCATGTGAAAGGTAAATTAAATTCAAACACAAACCTCCAGAAACGTGTAGCTGCAGATGGAAAGAAGAAGGGCAGCCTGTTCTTCTGGTCTTCTTTTGCTTTTCATCTAACTTACTCTTCAAACTTCACCTTTGAAAACTCATAAATTCACCAGATACTGCAGAAGTGTTTTAGAGATTGCTGGGATCAAGGCAGACAAAAGTCCAAGCCCCTTTCCTAAATCACTCTCCAGATCAAGCTCCTTTAACTGCAATGCAAAGGCACACACAGCCACTCAGAACGAGGAGTCGAAGGCAAATGACAGTGTTTACACTCTCCTCTCATATATAATCAGTGACAGAAACTGCTGTACCTCAACCACAACTAGTCAAACAGGCCAGACATTTTTTTGTAATGGACACAGCAGTAACACGCAGCCTGTGAGAGTGACTGCACCCCTGAGTATCACCCTGACAGCATGGGAAATGTGCTCATGAGTCCCTCGTGAATTATGTTTGCAACCATCTCTGTTAAATCAAAATTTTATTTAATTTGCAGGACTTATTTATCCTCCATAACCTCACCTTTGTCTAAAATTCTAAGCCTAGCAGCAGGGCTAATGGCACAGTACAACCTCTAGAGGCAGTCAATTTACATAGTATTTCCAGGCCAGCATGCCATGAGCCAAAGAGGGTCACAATCAGAACCAAAGCCAGCTCAGCAGCCAGACACTCTAGAAGAGAACTGAGCAGAAACCTAAGACATGTTTGCTTCTCTCTTCATGTAAGATCATTTTCTGACATCCTTTCCACACCTATAACCCAACAAAATGTAGTGATTACAGTGTTGCCTGAATGTGCAAGATTTCCCAGCTTTTAAAGACCATAAAGACTATGTTCAAGTTGTAATTTAGTTACTTCCAAAATCCTGGCACGTGGACCTGTTGATGCGCCCAAACAATGCTCACAGCGGCTAAGGTTTTTTTCATTATATCAGTGAAAATCCTACTTCTGATTTGTGGGAACTCTTCCACTTTCAGTTTCATTAAATTATTGCCAAATTCTGATCACAATGAGGAAACACAGTTAAGGCATTCCAGCTGATTGATGGAAGGAGGGGGAGCTCATGCTGGTGAGTTCTGACTACCATTATTTTTCAGTTAATATTGTTTCTTTCCTGACTCATTGTATTGTAACAATGACATTCACTTTGAAGGGAAGGACCAGTTTTATTATGTTGATTTCCCATAACAGAAAGAGAGTAGAAGCTACACAAAAGGCTGAGGCTGCAAGAAGCACATATCAAAATGCCTTTAAATACAGCTAAAAATTATTTGCTATTTGTTCAACTTCTCTCTGAAGACAAGAGTAGATCAGAGCCATATTAGCCTCATCTCATGCAGGGACACAGTCAAACAGGACAGAAAGCATGACTTCTAGGAATACTTACACTTTCTCCAGTGTACCTGCATGACTTTGTTTGAAGTCTTTTCTATCCCTACAAATAAATGCTTTGATTAAAGGAACCAGGCTCAAGGAAACTCCTTCAAGAAGGAAGATCAAAACAATGGTTATTTTATCAACAAAGTACCTGCATAAATGCACACAAGATCAACAAAGCCTACTGCGAAGGTGGCTTGATAACCTGTGTGAGAAAGCTGGGTCTTCTCCCCGAGCAAACATTAATTTGTATCATAATTCCCAAGGTGTCAGGCTGGGGTGGTACCAGCCTGTTCTGAGTCTTGTGTCTTCAGTAACCTGTTCCCAGGAGGCTGCCCACAGGTGAATCAGAGATAACACTCAGATAAGTTTGAAGGATCACACTAAATGCAAGACTGAAATAAACACTTTGTCTATGATCTGTGCCTCAGCTTTCGCACGTGTGCTCAATGAATTTTGTAATTAAACTCCAGCTACCCGGACTTCATTATTCTGGGCTTTAATTTCAAATAGCAGCATCTACTCTGCCTGCACTTCAGCAGGGGCATTGTCTCGTAGCCACAAATACACGAGCACACCAACACACCACTACAGCTGTAAATCTACACGGCTCCCACACACAAACACCACAGTGTGAGAGGACAAATCAGCTACAACAGAGCTGTTCCTTCCTCTTGGCCACAACGCCCGGGAGACCCTTCCCTGCCGCCGCCAGGTTCCCTGCGCTGGCCTCAGCCCCTCACGCCCGCGGGTTCCCCCGCTGCCCCGGGAGCGAGCGGCGCCCACTGAGCTGCACCCGGCCCGGGGCCTACCGCCTCCCACCGCCCGCTGCCTGCGGTGCTCAGCCCAGGGAGAAGGGGAAGAAAGAAAAAGGGATAAAAAGAAAAAGACGAGAGTTCTGGTTGTTTTCACATCGCCACAAAGCTCCCCTCGCTGGCCCGAGGGGAAACTGCCGTGGCCCGCAGGTGTGCGGGGCAGGCGCTGCCTCGCTCCGCCTCAGGGGCCCGGCCCGGCCCGGCTCGGCCGCTCGCCGCGCCTCAGAGGCTGCGCTGGTGGGGGTGTTCGGTGCTCCTGCGAGATACTCTGCAGTAAATAGACTTCTTTAAGTGTTTAAGCACCAGCCAAAACGCTGTTTCTGTGAAAGCCTGGCCGGCTTTACAGCTGCCGCTCTTGGCTTCTCACCTTTTGGGCTGGGGCATAACACCCGCTGCCTGAGCGGACGCCTGCGGCTCCCCGCGCTCCCCGAGGCGCTACAGCTGGGGCTGAGAGCGGCGGGGCTGGGGCTGAGAGCGGCGGGGCTGGGGCTGAGAGCGGCGGGGCTGGGGCTGGGGCTGAGAGCGGCGGGGCTGGGGCTGAGAGCGGCGGGGCTGGGGCTGGGGCTGAGAGCGGCGGGGCTGGGGCTGGGGCTGAGAGCGGCGGGGCTGGGGCTGAGAGCGGCGGGGCTGGGGCTGGGGCTGGGGCTGGGGCTGAGAGCGGCGGGGCTGGGGCTGAGAGCGGCGGGGCTGCAGCTGCAGCAGCGCGCCCGCAGCCTGGACTGCCTCCGCCTCCTGCGAGACCCTTTAAACTTCTCCCCGTGCAGCACACTGTTTGCTCGTGTGCTGCTCGCCGAGATAAAAGCTGTTCTCGGTGCCCTTTCTGCTCGGGTTGGTTTGTGCTGCCGGCTCGGGGGTGGCTGCGGTTCCCCCCGTGGCTCGGGGCTCCCCGCGGCCCCAGGCAGCGCCGGGAAGCGCCGGGAAGGGAAAGGCGGCGCAGGAAGCCCCGGGCCGGCAGGAAAGCCGTGGGGAGCCGGAGCAGCACGCAGGAAGGGGCCCGGGGCCTGGAAAAGGCTCGGAGAGGAAGGGAGGGTCGTGGCCACCTCTGAAAGTGCCCCCCGAGCTCTGCAGCCGCCGCTCCCCGCCCGGGCCGCGTGTCCGGAGCTGCGGGTGCCGCAGCAAAGAGCCCGCGCTCCAGTGCAGGAGTCGTGCTTCTCAAAAGAAAGAAAATAACAATAAAAACCAACCACGCTTAATTATATTCTGAAATACTAAGGTGCTTTGAATCTTCAAACATAAAAATACTTTGAAAATACTCTGAAATACTTTACATGTTTTAACTGGTTCTGGTTTCTAAAGACAGACTCCTTTGCTTTTTGTCTGGAGCTTTAAAACGTTTTCTTTCTGTACCACCCAGCATACTTCCATAGCTGAGTATTGTGTTTCCCCATTCTCGCCGATGTGGTGGGAAAAGGCTTTGCTCACTGAGCCTTTTATGTTAGTTCATCCTATTAAAGCGCCTTGCTTTGTTGTCCTCTGAACCCTCTTTAATGCCTCTGCATTTTTCAGCAAGTTCACTGAAAAGAAAAACTTCACCCTGTATCATTAAAGAGTCCTGACTAGAGCCACATTCACCGATGAACTATTTCACTGTTTCTTCACTATCACCTTAGTTCTTTCCCTCACACCTACACCTCTGCTATTTATTAGAAGAATAAAATTAAATATTTTTGCTTGGGAAATAGACAGTCTCTGAGATGAAGGCTAATCTGAAACATTTGCAATATGACATATAAAACAGTAAGAGAGCTGATAAAACGCAAAATGTATTGAATTTCTGAGAACAACAGAAAAAAAAAAAAAAGTTACACTTTTTAGAATAGAGTTGTAGGCTGCTTTGAAGTAATGTCTCTGTTCTAACATAGAGGATTTGCTCAAAAAGTGCATGGATCATAAAACTCTGATCAGAGAGAGAAATACACACTAGCTGCAAGCAATTTATCTTGCGGCTAAACCAGCAGTCGAAGTGGGAGTTGTGATGGAAATAAAAAACAAGTAAAAGTGCCTGGTGTCTGAGAAATGGCTCACATGGATTCCTTGAGCAGCAGGCATCCAAGTGGTCCCAGATTAGCAGAAGTCGTTAGACCATAGTTGTGTCTTGCCTGAAAGCAAGAAAGATAACCGTGCAGGCTGTGGTGAGTTGTTTTTCAGTGCTTCATCAGAACGTGTTTTTCAGCTAACATCTTGATCCTGCTTCCAAACATGAGGATAGGGTTACACATGTTGGTAGATTTTTTTTTTCCGTACACCTTAACTGATATGGCAGCATCCAACTCATCAAAGCACAAGGAAATACTGCAAGTAGCTGGGCAATAATTGACCTGGCAGACTCTCTCCCTTATTCAAAATGACACAAATACCAGCTCTTTGAATAGTACCACAAAATTCAAAGTATTCACTTGTAAACATCCCTGTGTGTCTATTATACATATCTCTGTGTGGGAGGGTTCATGAGACCTTGACAAGAGTTACTCAGGAAAGAATTGCAGATCTAAGATAGAGTTCACAAGTGAATATTCTCAAAATCCTTAGCTTCATGTCTACATAACCACAGAGGATTCCTTCACTTCAAATGGAAAATATCACAGTGTAGTCCAACTCCCTCCCCCAGCAATCCCAAATTGTCCCCGAACCCTGTTCTCCCATATACTCTCAATCACAATCTTGTGCCAAATACAATTTTTACATCATGAAAATTGTTATTGCACATCCTGTGTGACCATATAAATTCTACTTCTATTGCTTAAAGTAATTCGCACCCTCAGCTTCACATTATTCAGCTCTGTCTGCTCAGTGTGGGCAAGAATCTGAGACAGTATTCCAGCAATTTACACCACTATCCTGCTAAGTCAAGAAGTCTTGGCTTATGCCAAGTGTTTCTGTGTTTAAGAGCAAAACTACCTTTAGCAGACAGCTCAGGTCAGGACCTGTAAAGTGTCAGCTGTCAGCTGTGGTTCACACCAGATTTCTCCCAGGTAATGAAATAGTTTTCATCCATGATTTCACAAAGCCCAGCAGATAATTTTAACCTAGTATTTATTTGGTGATTTCTCTCTAGCCTGCGTTTTTCAAATGTCCATTTGTTTTCAAAGCCGTGCATTTGGTATTTTAATCCCACTTTTAGCTGAGTAGAGTGATTCTGAATAAACATGGCAATTGCTACAGACACATCTTAATATTTAATGGGGCTTGGGTCACACACGTTTCTGACAAGCTGTTTTTATGTACAGTCATTGTACCATGCACCTAAAAATGGGTCTTCTCCAAGCAATCATTCAGAAAAGCTCAAATTAAATATTGGCCTTTGTATCAGGTTTCCCTTATGTGGCTGCTTACCCCAGGCTCAGTGGAAGGTTCACAGAGTTGACAGAGCTTTGTGAGCTCTGCTTTATTAGGACTTTTCCAAGCCGAGCATTCCTGGGTGTGGCTGATGGGATTTCCTGCCTTTTTGTCTTGTGAAGGTAGCACGGAAACTCCGAGTTCAAGGAAACACTTCCCGCTCTGCTGCCGTGCAGGGATTTTCAGCAGAGTAAGGGACCTGGCAGTACAGAGCGAGCTTGGGGAGCTCCCGGAGTGTTCACTGAATCTGCTGCTGATGCTTCGTTTCAAACCTGTGACACACAAGGATTGAGTCATCTGGATGCTGCAGGGGACATGGTCCTTAACATTGTCATTCTCTTCAGTGGATCACATAAATATACAAAATACTACAAAATAATCTACGCTAATTCTGTACCAAACTTATCAAAATCTCAAACCAAACCAAACCAATCCAAACAAACAAACAAAACGCCCCCCAAACATACCCAAACGGCCTTTTGGATAATATAGTAATTTATATTGGCTGCTGCTTGGGTTTCAGATCTCTCTAGGCACTTCTTATTTCAGCAGAAAACTTGTACAAGTTACAGTGCCACATGCTCTTATAGCTCGTGTGTGAAGAGTGGATTTAATTGCTGCTAATTACCATGCAAAATCCTCTGCATGGAGTAATAGTTGAAGGGAGATTTTGTGACCCTATGCAATTCTTGCCGACTGTGCAAAAAGAAATAAGATTCTATCAGAATAAATCAGATGATAGCTAATGAGCAAACTCTTTCCATCTGTAAATAGAAAGATTAGATTAGAAAAGTTTGTGAAAGCAAATTATAGGAAATTAATTTAGGGGCATTTTGTTTGGGGTTTGTTTGTTTCTTAAATCTTGACTGTTTATTGAATTAATCTCATTTTCAAAAGAAAAAAAAACAAAACAATTAAACATATGGGGAATTATTGAAATACAATAGATGTTTTCCTGGCAAACTTCAGAACCCTGGGGAATTTCCAGCATTTCAGAGTTGAGCAGGTTACATGGCTCTAGTTTGCGTACATGTTTTTGAATGCTTTGTCAGTCTGACCCTTTTTACAGCATCTGATAATGCCTCTACCCATACAAAATGTGATCAGTATTGAGATCTTCTGGGCCAGATTAGGAATCAAGAAATGTTACAGTTGGGCAATCCCTGTATTCCTTAGGTGACAGGGTAAGGTAAGGATGGATAAGAGTATTTTTACACATTCCTGTCCTAGTTTTTGGTCCTGGCAGTCTGTAGTGTACAGTATGCCCAAGGTTAGTTCCTGCTGAGTGGTCCATGGGGCATTCCAGCTTCTGCTCCTCTCTTGCTCAATGTGCACTGTGCTGTACCTGCCTCTCACACATAAATACCTGGGCAGGGAGCTGCCCAGGAAGTAACAGATTTTATGATAATTTTCTACCCTGTTCTATTCCTTGCACTGGAAGAACAGCTAGGAAAAAGAATAAACATCAAAGGACCAGGTTGCTCTGAATAATTCAGGCTATTCTATTTCACGTAGACATTCAGTATAATGCACCTTTTTTGTTCTCAGTTCATTTTCTCTGCCTGTTTGTCACATGGCCATCACCAGGACAAAGCTGCATGCCCTTCCCATACACACAGAAGGCAGGCCAGGCTTGGAAAGGTTCTTTCTACACTGCAGCCTCAAAACTGCACAATACCTCAGGCCTAAGCTGCCAGTGTATGGGAATGCATGGCCACAGCTGAGAAGCTGCAGGGTTCTCCCCAGGAGCAGGACAAAATGGCCTTTTCATTCCTTTCATAACAGGAACCCTTACTGTTGTGAATGTTATTATTTTATTACAGTTATTATTGCCTGTCTGAATCTTATCTATTTGCATGTGGAGCGCCTATGGAGGAAGCAGATTTCAGTCACCATGACCAGTGTGTAGGAAATGCTTCCCATGGCCCAGTGCCACACTCTAGGGTGTGCACATCTTTAATTGCATGAATTACGTAGGGCTTTGAGCTCCCTCCCAGAACTGAGCTCCCATCACACAGTCACTTCCATAGGGGAAACTCTTTCCACAAAGGCCCACAGTGCTTAGATGAGATAAGCAAGGGATACAGAAACACCAGCAAAGGGAAGGGAAGTGACTCACCTGTGGGCTACCAACTCCCACTACAGAAACGAGGTGATAGTCACAAGGGGTCAGTGGCACCATGCTGTGATGACACAGCCCAGCCCTCGTCCCAGGATCTCAGATGTGTGGGACAAACAACCTGGATGCCTGTAAGGCTTTGGGAGCAGAAGGGCCCCAGTTACTCGGATAAAAACACCTCTACAAAGGCAGATGTCCCTGTGCATCACCTCATCCCCTTACATTGCCTTTATTTACTCACTGGTAGCATAAGGGTTTAACTTGGACTTGCATGGTTTATACATTATTGGTGCTCTGCACTGAAGTGACTTTATCCCTGGGAAAAAGCAGTGCTTTCCCTCATGACTGTCAGAGCCCAGGGTAAACCATGCCTGCCCAAATGAAAACCTGAGCCAAGAGACACTTTATCTTGTGCACAAATACAGATTTGACGCTTTTTCCAGCCCTGTTCAGGTCACTAATTAAAAGGCTAGGAAGTGAGCACACATGAAATCATTCCTTCCATACAGGCAGACAGATGGAGAGAAATTCCAGCCCGTTTCCACTCTTTTGTCTTCAGGGCATTTTTGGAATTTCCTTCAGGAAGTGAGGTTATGACCCAGAGCCTTCCTCGGTGAGTAGGCTCTCATTTCCCACAGTAAACCCTGCACGATGACATACAGTATGAGAAGGTGAGGTTTATCTTCACTCTCCAACTGCATCCTGTATGAGCTCCATGGAACTTAAAAGTAATTCTGAGAGGGAATGGCCACCAGAAAGGAAATGGAAGTCAAATCTTTGGAAGAAGTAACACAGTATCCGTTCAACTACACTGCTGCGGTCTTCGATGGCAGACCCAACGGAGCTGCAACACTCACACAGTTGAGGCCATCATTCTATGTTTCATAAACTCCCTTGATGTTTTCAGTAAGCTAAGAATTGAATTTATGAATTATATAGGTCATACAAGTGAATTACTTCACTCTTCTATGCTAGGCAGTCATGGTAACACTGGCAGCCATCTGGTTTTCCTCCTGTTTGTACTTCCTCCATTGGCTGTTGGAGAAGGATTGCAGAGATTCTTCTAGTGGCATTTCAGCCACATAGCACATGCTGACAAGAAAGTTATAGTTTAAATTCATTTTGTATTTTACTTGATCCTGTGACATTACACCTTATGTCCTCACAGAATGGACTTAATCCCAGCATGTACTAAAATCAAGGAATTCTGTCACTGACTTCTGTGGAAACCACACCTGGCATGAAACCACCACAATAATATAAAACTGCTAGTAATCTGATAATAGAATCATTTAAAAAAATCAGTTTATTAATGTTTAGAAGTCAATAAAGCTATGTGCAAATTGAACAAAAGTCAGAAACATTTTAAATACTATTTTCTTAAACCAGAAAAAAATCCCATCAGTTTAATTGCACTGGAAATTTTACTACAAAGGCAATACATTTTCTTTACAAAATACCAGTCCTAGGAGTGCTGATGACTGTAGATAAGTCAATGGTTCTCAGCTATCCCAGATATACCACATTTGTTATAGTAATACTCTAGGCACATGAAGACTCCTGTATCTTATTTACATTGTACACATTCAACCCCATTAGCACAGGTTAGAAAAACAGAGAAGTAAAAATACAAATACATTCAATTTAACGACAGGTACTTCTTCCATGATACAATACAGACATCTTTGCTGAAATTATAAACATTAATAAAATGTGCCAAAAGGTATTGCATTTTGTTATGGAAATGCATTTATCTATAGTCATTTCACTTCAACTTTCTCTTAATTTTTTCTGAAACCCGACATGCTCTTTTCTGATTTTCCAACTGATCCATACTTTTGGAAAGACCACGAACCTGACACTGAAACACCCCTTCAGTTTTTAGCTCTTCTTACTCAGGCAAAAATCCCACCATTGTCAATAGTATTTTTTACTATTTTGTAGACTCTCAAGTCATCTTGAAGAGAAATGATGTTTAGGTCTTCCTTGCATTTTTAATGATAATGCAGTTTATTTAATGCTATAGAATTAAAAGGCAATCAAAATATGGGGCCAAACGCTGTTCTGAGCTACTCCATTAAACCTGATGCAGCCAATGGATTTGTACAGGCAAAAGTAACTGCAGAATCTAGCTCATGGTCTTCAAATGTAATACGGACTGACAGCAAAAATTCACAGCTATGATCTTGCTAAGTAAAACCCCAAGAGCTTTGGACTCTGCAAATAAAACCTTATGACTTAACTAAAAGCTCTGCAAAATTATGCCAATTATGCTTGTATGTGGTCTAAGTTATATTTGTGTGATCTCCTTCCACGTTATGTACTAAACAAACACACTTCTTACCAATGATACCAGAGCCACCACTAAATTCAGTACAGAAAGATCTTTGTGTCATTAGTTTGCTGTGAAGAGAAAAAACTTCACATTCTTCTCACAGGGGAAAAAAAAAAAAAAGATTCATTCTCTCTTTGCCTCCTCCCCCTCTCTCTTTCTCTCACACACACCAGGCATCATTTCACCAAGGCATCAGTCTTTCAGAGTTACTAAGGAGATTTCAGGATATGAATGCGCCTGACAATCCTGAGCTGCCTCAGCGCAAAGACAAAACATGCTCCAGGGAGAAAGATTTTCAAGCCAGAACAGTCTGTCCCATTTCTTGAACTTCAGCCTCGCAAATGCACCGTTTGCCTCATTAGACCTAATGCTACTTGCTCACTCAGCCCAACGCTGCTGCTGTGAGCAGGAGGCGTCCCAGCTCCCTGATTTCAGAGGAAGACTCTGAAATACACCCCCATGGTTACTCCTAAGAAGATGAGGTAACATTGCCCGAAGACATGATGGTTTCAGGATGGTCACCGTCCTCCTTTTGTGGGTGTGAGGAGTTGTCAGACTTACTCCGGCTGAACTCCATCCCCCCAATGATTGGCCGTTTGAATTTGGTCCCAGAATCTGCTGGGGGACATTTGCAGCAGCACAAAATCTTGATGAAAGCCCTCCGCATCTCTTTGTTTGTCAAGGTGTAGATGATAGGGTTCGTGGCTGAATTAAGCACGGCCAGTACTAAGAAATACTCTGCTTTATAGAGGATTGGGCAGGCCTTCACTTTGCACCCCACATCCAGTAAAAGCAGGATGAACAGAGGAGCCCAGCAGGCAATGAAGACACTCAGGACTATGATCACTGTCTTGAGTAAGGCTAGTGACTTTTCTGAGCTCCTAGTAGCTTTGGTAATGTTTTTCCGAAATGTCAACCTGCGGCTCCTAGTCCTCACCATGGAGTAGATCCTGCAGTAGAGGACCACAATAGATAACAAAAGGCCAGTAAAAACAGTTGTGCAAAAGAGAATATAGTGCTTGTGGTAGAGAGGCAGCACGGTGGAGCAGTAGGACAGGAGGCTCTTGCAGTTCCAGCCCATGATGGGGAGTCCTCCAAGGATCGCGGAGATGACCCAGCACGCACTGATCAGCAAGAAGGAGCGGAAGCTGTTGCTGCCATTGTGGAGCTTCATCTTCAGCATGGTGATGTATCTCTCAATGGCAATGGCCAACAAGCTGAACACAGAAGCTGACAAGGCAACAAACATGCTGCCTTCTCTTACAAACCACTGGTTGGGGGTCAGGCTGTAGGTTTTGTGTCCAGATAGCAGGAGGTTGGCAGTGTAAGCCACACCAGCCAGCAAGTCTGAAAGAGCCAAGTTCCCAATGAAATAGTACATGGGTCTGTGAAACTTCTTGGTTTTCCAGATGGTAAGCAAGACAAAAATGTTCTCTAAGATTATAAAGCAGCAAATGATGATAAAAACCACCGACGTCACTTTAATTCCAGTGTCCACACTCTCATTTAGCTTTCCCGTGTAATTATAATGCTCTTTGATGACATAGTTGACATCAGTGTTGGTGGGGTTGCTGGTGACCTTCTGCGGGGCAGCGGTGCCGGAGCTCATGGTGCCTGGCTGGGGAGGCTTCCCCAGCGGCCACCGGACGGTGACACTGACCGCAATCCCGGCGGCTGCCCTGCAGCTCCTTGGCCCCACAGCCTGCCCGGCACTGCTGCACAGCCTCACAAACTGCAGCCCTGAGAAACAGGAGGCACAAAACCCAGACTTAAAAGAACGAAGGCAAACAGTGTAGCAAATGCTAAAGGGTTTAAAATAATCTGCTGGTTTAACTGTGCATCAGTCATAAATGTATTCACACATGAATCAGTTTCATTCAGCTGGTAAAATATGTTTAAAAGGTGGTTAGGCATATTCAATAGGTAAAGCTAATAAGACAAAAAAAGTTCTGTCACGCAGAACTGAACAAGTTGGAGTCAGCAAGGACTGCATTACTGGACTTCTTCCAATACAAAAGACCTCAAAGCTCCCCAGCAGTAAGTTCTAGTCTTTTTTTCTTCAGCGGGAAATACAACAGCAGAGATTTTAAATTTAGATTTAGATTTAACTCCAAACGTATCAAAGTCTGCACAGAAATTACTTGACAGGAGACCTGTATTCTCCTCCATTAGTAAAGTCTGAATACACTTTGGAAGGGGGTAGTTATGCAATTTACTGATGCCATCTCAGTGGTCTGATGTAAATATAAACAAGTGATCATCTCAAAGCAGTAAACAGGTAAGGGGTGCCCTTGCTAAATACAAGTAAGAACATGCTTTACAAAACCCACAGCAGTAAAAAGTTTAGAAAAGCAAGAAAAATATATAATTAAGCTAGAGAGCAAGCCCATTCCACGGGTCTGAAACAAAGAATGTCAAAAAAAAACCCCTTGCATTTAAATAACTAGTATTGCAAGCTTTTGAAATGGGCATAATTAAGGAATACACATATGGAGGAAACTCCCTTTATATAAAAAGGTTTCGTAGTGGACATTTAAAAAGTATTGAACCCATAATATCATGCAAGGAGAGAAGAACTGGCAGATTTGTTAAATTACAGCATAAGCGGGGCAAAGCAAGAGGTGCGAGACCAGTGGGTTCGGCTCCCTTTCTATTCCCGAGACCCAGCCCGCATCGCCCCCGGGCAAAAACTCCCATCCTCTGTCCCGCGCCGCTTCGGAGCTGAGACTCGCAGCGCTCCTGCCGCGCCTCGGTCCCGCAGCTCCGCGGGACGCGGCTCACAGCCGGGCACTCCGGCGGAAGGCAGCCCCCTCCCCAGCCCTGCTTTTTGGGACGTGGCCCCGGGGGTCTCGCCGAGCGGGAACCGCAGCGCTGGGGTTTCGGGCGTCCCCGCGGTGCGGGGGCTGCGCGGCCGCCGCTCCCGGAGCCTTACCTCGCTCAAGCGCGGCGCGGAGCACGAACCGGCCCCGCACATCTTGCGTGCCCGCGGAGCAACTCCGGTGGGCGGGCTGGGGGTCTCGGTGGTTTTAATGTTTCGGCAGCCGCTGCTCTCCACCCCGTTTCCGCGCCCCGTCTCCTTCCAGCCCGGCCCAGCCACCGCCGACGGGAGCTGCCTCCCGCCCGCCCTGCCCCGCCCGCCGGGGCGTGAGCAGCCGGGGGGCCCGGCAAGGCGTGAGGCGAAGAATCCCCCGCGGGACCCCCTCGCCCTGCCGGGCTCCAGCCGCCCGTGACCTGCGAGCCGCCGCCTCCCGCCGCCGAGCGCGCCCGCACTCCGGAGAAGGGGCCCTGGCCCGGCCCGGCCCGGCCCGGCCGGCTCCGCGGGGCGCCGGGGGCAGTTGCCCGCCCGCCCGTCCCTCTTGCCCCCCGAGCAGGTACAGAGAGGTATGGCCAAAGGCAGGATCCCATGTGCTACCTCCGTTCTCCCTCTCAGAGGACAGCGTACGTCATGCTTAAGGAAACACCTGGAAGAAGCTCTTCCATTTTCTCGCTGCACCAAGGTGTGTTTTTGCCGTGGCAGGCCCGGTGGCTGCCACCCGCACTGGCACTCGTGGCAGCACAGTGACTCACCAGCGGCTCCCCCCGGGGAGGCTGCAGCCCCACGGGCGAGCATGGTGCCAGGCTGCGCTCTGCGGGGCAGAAGCCAGAACTGGCCCATGGGGAATAAACTCAGTTCCTGCCACCGTGGAACAGCACCAGGTGTTGGTGTTTCTACGTGGAAAAAGAAAAACAAAACCAACAAAACAAAACAAAAAACCCCACCAAAAACCAAACCAACAAACCCAAGCCAAAAACCAAAAAAAAAATAAACCCCAAAACCCCGAGAAACTAAAAAAACCAAAACTAACTTCTGCATGTTCTGCATGTAAAATACCTAAGTTGGAAAGTATGAAGGAAAGTTTTTAATGTATTATTTAGAAACAAAATTGGCAATGGCAAGTACTTAACTCTGCTACCACTGTATTATATAAGGATAGATACAGTAGTGAGTTTAAGTTTTACAATTCCTTCTTCCTTCAGACTTTTGAAATAAAAAACACCTTTGCTGTATGTGAAATGCCAGATCTGATGGTATTCTATCATTGCACTTAGTGCAGAATTTTTCCTCTGCCTTCCTTGCTCTGCACTTGTTAACTCCAAATTGAAATGTAGAAGAGTATCACAATAGGCCAAAGATCAATATATTGGGTCTTTCAGTTTAAAGCATCATGCCCGTCAATTAGGCGATAGCAGTTGGTATGGTGAAGCAGCTTTTCTCTGAGAGTATTCTACCCTCAGGAAGAGGGTCCCTCTCTTATTTATGCTAATAGTCATGCTTCAATTGCTCCACGCCTCTCCCAGAATGACTCAGATAAATTACACGCGCAAACAGACATTTACTCTTCCACCACAAAGCTAGAAACTTGAAAAGATATTTAGCCTCCTGAGAATCTGGAGGAAAACACAGCCGTTAAGTTATAACTGTCAGAAAAGGCACATGAGATAAATCAAGCTTGAGGTTGACATATGTATCCCCTGCAACTGCCTGACATATCCCAGATATTTCAAGCTTCCTCCTTATTTATCTAATATATAGAAAACACTAAATAAAAGTGCCTTCACCAGGCATTTTCCTCTAGGAAATAATTCTCACATAATTTTAAGTAAGAGGAACATATTAAAGGACATGCTTTAATTAAAGGATAGAATGACTCAGGGTTTCATTAGTCAGATGTGCAGGCTTTCATATTCAGGCTATTGGTTACCAACTGAGAGGATACCAGCTCAGAGATGTGACATCCAACAAATTAATTGACAGAGGCTGTGTAAAATCACAGAACCATAGAATGGTTTGGGTTGGAATGGACCTTAAAGATCACCTAGTTCCTACTCCACTGCCATGGGCACCTTCCACTAGGCCAGGATGATCAAAGTCCCATCCAGGTTGGTCTTGATCACTTCCAGGGATGGGCATATCCACCCTGGGCAACCTCTTCCAGGGCCTCCACCCTCACAGCAAAGAAATTCTTACTGATATCTAAACTAAGCCCACTCTCTTTCAGTTTGAATCCATTTTTTTCAGTCCTGACACTACATGCTCTTGTAAAAAGTCTCTCTTCAGCTTTCCTGTAGGGCTCTCTTGATACACTGAAGCACCACAATAAAGTAACCACAGAGCCTTCTCTTCTCCAGACTGAACAAATCCAACTCTCAGCCTCTCCTCATACGAGGTGCTCCAGCCCTGTGATCATTATCTGCATCTTACCTCTGGACCTGCTCTGACCATGTCTGGTCCATGTCCTTCCTGTGCTGAGAACCCCAGAGCTGGACACAGCACTGCAGGTGGGGTCTCACCAGAGCAGAGCAGAGGAGCAGAATCCCCTCCCTTGACCTGCTGCCCACACTGCTTATGGTGCAGCCCAGGGTACAATTGGCCTTCTGGGCTGCAAGCTCACCTTGCAGGGTCATGTCCAGCCTCTCATCCACCCTCAAGTCCTTCACCTCTGCCTCTCTCAGCCTACAGTGATACAAAGAGTTGCCCCAACCCAGGTGCAGCACTGGGCAAAATATGCAGGCAATTTCACTTCCACTCCAAAAGGTGGGTATTTGTATCACAAAAAACATCATTCAGCTTAGATGACCACAGACATTTACAGCCTTCTTGACATCTTGGAATTGGGGAAACAAATACAGCCTCAGTCTTGACAGGCAAATGGAGTCAGATCAGTTGGATTTGCACTGAAGGCTGTCTAAACCCTTGGAGAAGATAGGTTAACATGGCTCAGCTGCACAGGTTCTAACCTGCTTACAAGGGCTGAAACACAAACACAAGGCTCAGGTTGGTCCAGCAAACTCTACCAAAACTGTAGTTGCTGGTGAGTGTTTAGCAAGGGGGTTTACACCAGGGTTATACTTCAGCTTCATCCAGGGAACAAGCCACCAACAGGATAACTCTTTCTCAGTACCTCTCCAACTGCCTGGTCCACTAGCAAGGAAGCTGGCACTTCTACTGAAGAAATCCAGTGTATACATAGCTCCTTTGAGAATTGATTCTGGAATTCCCTACGGTCAGAACAAGGAGAAAGAACAAAACAATGTTATTAATGCATTTCAGAAATAACCAGAATGTAAGTCTCAGTCAAATGCCACCAGGAAGGCTCCACACATCAGGACACCAAACTGACACATAACAGATGTCTCACTGGCTAAACTGGTTAAAAAAAAATGCTCTTCCACATGTCTACTAGCATAAAGAGGCAGATGCATTTTTCACAGGGATCCTAAGTCTGTACATGCTCTTAGGTAGTTTTCAGGACGAGAAGAAACTCATGTTTTAGGGAATGTCATGAACAACAACTAAATAATACTGACTGTGTGTAGTAGCCAAAGTTCTCATAGAACTTCCAGAGAGCTTAGTGTGATGGGGATTGCAGAAACCTGGCTAGTCACAGAGCAATTTCCTTGCAGGAAAATGCTTTGATCTTGTCAGAAAATAAACTGTAAGCTGGGGTCCACCCAATGCCTGCATATCAAAAGACTAGTGGCCTCTGACACCACCAAACCAAACTCTCCCAGTGCAGCTGGACAACCCACAATTGCATCAGAGGAGTGTCTGAACACTATCCATCTCAAAAAGATAGGGACAATCCCTGCAGGAGAGATTAGCAAAGGAGTTTTCTCCAACATGTCATTCTTCTGCACTTTCAGAGTCCTTGTCCGTATAAGTAAAAACTACTTTTATTCATTCTGATGCAATTTAGGTCACAAAGGGAGCCATTCCTCTCTGAAGTGCTGGGTCATGACAGATCTGTGAAACAGTACCAGAGTGCAAGTTTGGTCACCAGGAAAATATCAAGAATGCCCTGCAGAATCCCCCAAAATTCTCATGACTAGAACAAATATAAACATTAGATTCATTATTCTTCTGCAGTCCTTCAACAAATATTCCATATTTTGAATCTTTTGTCAAGATTTACATGTATTGTAGCATTCTCTTATGTGCCTTCAAGTAATTGATACTTTTTAAAAACTGTAAGGGAAAAAATACGTCTAGCTAATTTGTTCAAATGGGCTCAAATGACACCTTAAGTGAAGTACATGCAGGCAGAAGAAAATTATAATGTGAGATAATGCAACCCACACTGGGAGACTATAACAGAAAGTTCCAAGAGAGCAGAAAAGATGCTGACAGTATTTCTGCTGTAAGAATGCTACAAAGAGTAAATTAAATTATTTTATTAATTTGTTATAGTAACAGTAAATACAAACCATTTATATTGATTCTTGAGTATACTGAGTACCTAAGAGAACAATTCAGATTTATTGTTCAGTTTAAAATTAATTAATGTCTCAGTTACATCACTTTTCCAGTTTGGAACAATCTGGTTTTAAATTATTCTTTCCACAGGGAATAGGTTAGATGAATTAATTTTCTGTTGATATTCACTATGTTCAAAATTTCCACATCTTCTTTCCTCAGATTAGAACCAAAAACCTGGTTTGGGGAGAAAAAAAAAAAAACGTCACGAGAACATTGCAAAGACTAAAGCACACATTTTTTTTCAGTATTAATATTCTATAACGTAGATGGTACAGTATTAAGTTCTTGATATTGATAAATAATATTAATTAAATGGCATTTTTTGTTTTAAAAGGCAATTGTAAAAAGTTTACTATATTCATTTTTGTGAAATTCATTTAGTCATTCATGCCTCTTGGGCACAGTGACTGAGATCTGCTATGACCCATCCCTGCAGTGCTCCTTTGAACAGCACATCCCACAACTCTGGCCACACCTACGGTGCCCTACAGAGGGATACACAGTGCAGATCTCAACATTTTCTTTCAGGTGTGTAGATATCTTACTAGAGGCTGCAAAAATTAAAAAAACTAGGTACAGAAAAACACAGCAACACAAAAATTATCAGAAGATTGGCTTATCTGTTATTTTTACCCAATGCACAACAGTGAGAGGTGAGCTACAAAGCTTTGGGAGAGGTGTGGCAATGTGGAAAGAGTTAACTGCCTTGGATTCAATCAGCAGCAAGAGCTACACCACCTTTACCCCCATTTTCAAAAGCATGGGTTAACCACAGAAGTGTGAATATAATGCAGTCCTTGGCCTAGTAGATTTGTGAACCTACCAGTATTACAATTTATTTTCTATACATGCTATTCAGAAAATAACACCTTGGAAGTCAGTTGGGGGAACAGGTGTGATAGAAACACTTTTGCATCCTGATTTAAAAAAAATTCTGAATATTCACTTAAAAAAACCCATTTCCATTATTTTCCAAGGAAACATTCTCAGACGCCTTCATCTCCAGTAATGTAAAAGATAAAAACCAGAAAGAAGCAAGAAAAATAGGAGAGGGAGCTACTCAGAGTCAGGCAGGAAGTTACTTGGCTGCACAGAAAATGGCCTCACCCTTTCCACTGACTTCTAGTTTATGTTTTTCTTTTCCTTATTTGTTTCAAGAGTTTCCGTCCATTAGGAGACACAGAGCTCTGGCAAAGGCAGCTGACTTCATTTAGGTAGATAGCACTGATAAACTGCACCTTACTTTAAGTAATGGTTTATCTCAACTGAAAAGGAGTGTCCCAATCAGTCACTACCATAAATAACATAATGATAGGGAAGAAAAAGTGCCTTCAGTTTTCTGGTGAATTCCCTGATCCTATGGGCAAGATGATGGGTTATACAGATGAAATGGATGCATTGATGTATCTCAAAAAGGGTCACTGTAGAAAGGTGAACAAATTTCCTCTCTAGGGGAAGTTTGTTTCATAAAAATAAGAACAAGAGGAAGAATTTCAACCCTGGGGAAGAATATGCATATAATTCCAAGAATTCACTTGAGGGATAAATTCTGAGTTTAAAACAAAGCAAAATCTTAAAAAATGAGCACCTCTAGGCTAACTGACCAAAGAAGAAATAAACAACAGAAATGAACTTTCTGGTTTTGTATATCCAGCACTTTTATACCCTTTTGGTCTTCTGTGTTCTGGGTCTCTTACCGTAAATCACTCCTCCTCGCTACTCCTAAATCTCATTAGTGTTCACTTGCCAATTTCATATTAGTTGTCTTATTTCATCAATCAGTGTTGGGAGTACTTTAGAAAGGTTCATTTTGATGAGGTGATGTGGACTTATTCTTCAGCAGCCTTTGCTTAAGAAGAAAACTATTACTGCCAGGGTAACGCCAATGTAGTTGCATATAGGAGCATAAAATATGAACCATCAATTTTGTTGTTCCTTCTGCAACCTCACCAAAAGTAAAAAAGAACTTGCTCAATGATTCTAAATTAACAAACATGATATAAATCTTGTGAATACCACAGTCAAAGGAAGAGGCTTCAGTGAACTATCCCCAAGGCCACAACAGATAAGAAGGTTTCAGACTCTTGGGCAATTATAGCAGGAAACAATGGCTATTAGTGAGGCACAATGTGCAACACTGCTCATCAACCTGGGAGAAAGATAGCTTGGGTCAGCTGAGTCCCAGCACTTAAAAACCTGTATCATCTCAAATTACACCTCACTTGGTACATGGCTGAAATTAAACTTCCCTGTTGTTCTAAAGGCACTAATTGGCAGCAATGGAAATGCCAGGAAAGATTACAAAATATTAATGAAAAAACCCCCACCACAGAAAAAAGTCCCAAATCAACAACAATTCACCCTGACTGTAATTAGAAAAGTATAATATTAAAATTGCAATGGCCACAGCTGCCACAACTACTCCTTAAGAAGAATGCTTTTTGAGTAATACTATTTCTCTCATTACTCACTGAACTGTTTAGATACCATGTCCTAGACCTAGACTGAGAAAATGGTGGCTTGTCTTCCTTGCAAAATCAGGTGCATACACCAAAATCATTATAAAATCTCTTTGACAGAAGGAACACTGAAATATATTGATTAATTCAAAACCATTCTCACAGCAGCCTAAGGTGACCTATGTAGAGCATTAGCAAGAAAATCTGGTTTAATTCCAATTAGCTCAGAACAGGGAGGTGATCAGTCAGAATCAAATGCAAAAACTCCCAAAGTGCTCATGGAGCTGTAGTTAGTCCTAATTGACCCTGTTCTGGTAATACTGGAGCTAGAATTTGCTAACCTACATAAAAATTTTGTTGCTTTGACACATCATTTATGTTGGAAGCAGTATGTTGATGTGATGTCTATTCCTTTAGAGGTGAAACTCCAACTTGTGTTTTGTAAATTCTTAGAAAGTCAACACTGCCAAAAGCCTTATTTAGGGAATATCAGGCACATGACTCACCTTGTTTTATTAATTCAGATACACTGTGAAGGAGTCCCTCAACAGCACAGTTCAATTTCTTTTTTCATTTTGCTAAGGCATTGTTCTAGAAAGTGACTTTTCAAAAGCAGTATCAGCTGATAGCCACTGGTAGAAAGTTTTATTTCTGGACAGTCTTTCCAATTGTCACTTAGTCATATCCACAGTTCCATGCAATAACTAAAAAAAACCCTAAAAACTACACTAGTTTTACTGTTTGGAACTGTTGAATCCCTCATGACAAGGGCTGAGTCAGGTACAGAGCAGGTTCTTAGAGGTTTTTACATACCTAGAGTGGAATTCCCAGGTACTAGAGTACCCCAGACTGCAGGCCATGCTTGAAACTAGAAAATAATCTTGCTCTAGAGATCCTGTATATTTCTCAGAACACCACACTGTGCAGGTATTAGTGAACAGCATTTCATATAATATCTTGTTTTTCACAGAAATTATTCTAGAGGCAAATCTAGACAAATTTTTGTGCACATGTTACCAGAAAAAAAATAGACAATAAATCGGAGCAGCTGTTATCCAAAAGGTAAATTTTTCTGGATTTTAGCCAAGCTGTATAGAAGCTCTACACTTGGAGGACAAACAATGCAGCCTAGAATATGTGACTGGTGTAAGTCACTTCTTGATAAAAAGCTAAAGAGCTTTGTTTCACAATATGACTAAAGCACAACAGCACTGGGAAAACTGCCTCAGGAAGTCCACACACAATATAAATCATTATCAGATTTTCCATACCTTTCTAGACACAGGAACTCCTAAAATATCAAACCAATGTGACTACAAGTTGAATACTAAGCCAATAGATTCTGCAGGCATATTTCTCAAAACAGATCTGTGAGCTACACAGATCCATATTCATGTCCCTATAGAGATACCTATTTTATAAGAAAATCTGAAGGAACAGTATAGTCTCTTAATAGGATTTCCTGAACAGACCCAAAATGAAAGCTAAACTAATTTTCACAAAAAGCTACAAAAAACCCTCACCCCAATTTCCAGTAAGCAATAACAAAGATGTCTTTCTGGCTCCTGAAACTTGCTGCTCACCTCTCAGCCCTGCAAATAGTTTATTTGTACCTGGACTTGTCTGGAATGATTCCTACTTTAGTTTCTCTTCAGGCTAGTAACTAATATGCATAGAACTCTCTGAGTCAATGCCATAGTAATGCTGTGATATGCATAAAATTTTTTTGGTGATGCTGTGACATTGTGATGGTATTGTGCATTACAATGAGATTACACTTCTAATGGAGATTTGCAGCATATTGTACAACATAAATACTATTATGATAATAGCATTAACATTTTTTTAAGCCAGCTTTTTCTTCTTTTTTATATATTGTATCTCTCTAACAAAGTACTTGAAAAATTATTTCATACCCAACACCTATATTGCACACTATCAGGCAGCACTTTTGCACTATATTTTTCAATATAGACCTGATGCAGGGTCCCATGGTATAAATGGGAGTCTTTGCATGGACTTCAATAAACTGAGGAACAGCATTTGAAATGGAAATATAAAATCTCTTTGAGTGTTGTACAAAAGTGCTACCCTCAAAAATATCTTTTGTCCGTTGCCAATGTTAAGGATTTCAAATCAGTGATCATTATCAGCAGACATCACTGTCTTGATTAGATTCTTACTGTAACCTCTGAATTGAAAATACATTGTGTGATTCACTGATCCTTGAGAAAGCAAAAAAAAGCTCAAACCTTGATTCACACAATAAAACTTGGATCCCAGGAAACATGTCTCCCATCATGCATTCCATTCAGAATTTCAACATCATCTTCTGCTATTGTAAAATCAAACACCTGTGGGAAAGCATACATAGTTGAGTTCATGAACACAGAGAGAATCAACCACCTGATTTACATTCTAGTATTTAACTGACCAAGATTCATTCAAATGTGAGGCCAAATTTTTATATATTTTTCCTCTGGAAAATTCTTCTTATATTTTGTCATAGAAAAATACTCCAAATTGACAGGCTCCATTGGGTGACTCATTTTTATGTTAAGATGATTTTGTAGCACTCCAGCCTCAGGCAAGGATCCAAGACTAGGGTAGTGTCAAAGCTGTATTGACAGCACTCTCTATTGTCACTGCCAGAGGTAGGTATGGGAATACCCTGACAGCAATCTCTCTGGAAGAATGAGCCCAGAATTTCACTTACATCCTAATGTTCAGTTTAGAGTGTTGCAGTTCTCTTTCTCAGAACTTTTGACAGAGAGATTTTTTAGAATCAGGGCATTTACAAAGCTAAAAAGCCAAAGGCTGCATCTTTCTTATCTATAACACTACTTTAACAAAACTCTCACAAATCAGCTAAGTACAGAAACAGTGCTACAGTGCCTCAGTACTAACTAAACTTGAAAGCAATCACCTGTCTTCAAACACAGGTTCTTACAGCCACTGTCTTCTCCCGTGGCCACACCTGCAATGTGAATGATGGAGTGCTTTCCTAGCAGGTGTCCTATTGAGACATTATCATCAAGAAGTTGCTTCTGTTCTCTTTTTAAGAGCTCCTCTGTGCTCAATAAAAAGATTCTGTGGAGCCTGAACTGTAGCCAAATGAGCTCCTCCCATCCTGCATCATCCAGCAACCACTGTTTTCTGGAATGATCCTTAGTCAAATCTCAGTGCTCTCTCAAGCCTTTTAAGCTTACACTAGAGTCCAGTCACAGAACTAGAAACCCTGTGGATTATACACTGAGGGTTCAATGAAGACCAACTTGACCAGAAGTGGTAGAGACTCAGGCCAACACAGAAACATGAAGGAAAGAAAAAGAAGGCAGATGTAATAAACAACACTCAATGACTGTGCCAGTTCCTTCCTTTCTCCATATTATGTTTTTAAGTTTGGATGTAACACATTCCCTCAGTTGTGTGAAAGGAATTGGTGATTCCATAGAGTAAACTCTGTAAAAAGTGAAATTAATCTGCATTTAAAATATTATTAGGAAAAATAAAAGCATAAGGAAGGGTTTTTGAACTGGTTTTGTTCTCTGATCTGGTTCCCAATACAGTACCACAAGCAGCTGTGCTTATACCACAGAAGGCAGAGTGTATGTCAGAATAAACAGTCCAGGAGCTGTATAAACAGGCATGGCCACCAGCACAAATCCTCATTACATGTATATTGATTCACACCTACACACACACACACACACACACACACAGAAGGATGAAAATGGCAGACAGAAGTTTCCTGTCTTGCAAAGTTTCTTTCAGATTTGCCATAGCAGTTCATACCCCTATGATATTTTTGGAAATAAGTTGTGGTTTGCCTACCCTAAAGAAAGAGCACTTTCAGGTTAGAGAAACAGAGAGACAAAGCAAGTAATAAATTAAAACTATTTAGTATGAAAAGGAAATTAAAAAAAGGTGGGGGGAAGAATCACACTGCCAGTTCTCATTCATTCCCACTTTTCTTTGTCCAGTCACTTCATGCTGGGACCTTTTCTGTACATTGAGTAGGAGAAGGTAGGGGAAGAGTCAGCTCTGGCAAGACTGATTTCCTTGGAAGGTCTTCATGTTGGAATTATCCCCAAGTGAAAGCTTTCATTAATGGTTATGCATAACAACCAATCTCCTTCCACTTGACCTATGTGCCTATCACGAAAAGAACATAGCCATAACCAGATTAGGATGTTCTACAACCAGGAAAGTAATAAATAGAACTATTAATTACAAAAATTGACTACAAAAGGTCTTCTGTGGGTTTTTCTTTATACACAGTGATTAGCTCTCCAGGTATTTTCTGATATTTGTGAGTTATAGCTTTTTCCTACATCGTGGTCATTTCATGGTATCATCATTTGCCAATTTTGACTGAGTTGTCCCAGTATAAAGCTGGGAAGGAAAATGGGAAAGCAAATATCAAAAACTCTTACTTGGATATTAGTCAGACTTGAGTACATAACCAAATCTTACCTTGCAGTTTTCCTCTATCCGTTCTGCCTTTGTTGACTTTGGAATAGTGACAATCCCATTCTGAAAAGAATTAGACTTCTCATCACTAAAATATGCAGATTTTAAGAAAATTATCTATCTTCAAACCATTACAAGAAATTCCTTGCATCTTCTGAGGTTTTAGTTTCATTTTCTGGGGAATACAGACATTTCTCTACACCATTTGCAACTGCAGTTACAGACATTTCCAGCACATTACATGGTGTATATCAACTCAATACATTATTTCACTGCTTAGTACTTTGTATTGAATGACAGAGATGGAATGATGAGGGATACTGCTACTAACATTTATCTTGGAAACATCTCTTATTGGTGGCTCTTATTCTCTACAACCAGATTATTTAAAATAATTAATATTTGAAATACTGGCAAAATTTCTGTACTACATTCTAAATTTCCAGTACAGCCATCAATTCACACAATATCAACACACTAACTTATCTGCATGTTTTTCCTGAGAAAGGAGACACATTTTTATTACCACCCTCCATTACCTGTATGCTCCAGCGTATGCAAATCTGTGCTGGAGTTCTGCTGTACTTCCTTGCCAGCTGAATGACAGTAGGATGACTGAGTGCTTCACCTTTGGCTAAAGGACAGTAGCCTTCAAAAACAATATCTCTGCTCCTACAATAATCAACCAGCTCCTGAGGTCTTTGGAAAGGATGGTATTCAACCTTAGATAAATAGAAATAAACTTTTAGTAAAAGCCCTGAAAATACATTTTGTAGAAAACATCAATGAAAATAATTTTTCTCTTGTTTTAAAAATAGAATGAGTGAAGTCATTGCTTCTGGGAAGTAGGTATAAGGTATTAGTTTTAGAAGATAAATGAAGGGTATTAATCACGTATTCTACCAGTAACTGGCACAAAAGTTAACTGTACTTTATGTTTCCCTCAGAAACAAGGAGCAGTTATCTGCCTGACCTGCAGCTGGACTTTCACTATTGCTCTGTTTTTAAGAAATATATACAAATGCACAGTGGAAGCATCAGGTCATTTTTATTGGTATTTTGAGACTACTTTTTCTTCCCCACATCTATGTCCTTTCCTGTTTCTTTACTAATGATGCTTTCGTTGAGTTGCACAGGCAAGGGGAGGGGGCTGAGCAGGGGCTGGGTTTGCAAGCAACCAACCAGAACAATTTGCTTAGGGTGAGGAGCTGACCTTGGAAGCAAAGCCTGCTGGCATGGATTGCACATGGCAAATCCTGTATTCTGTGTGTAGTGTCACCATCAGCTTGTGCAGGGAAGCAATCATGCTGTGGAATGACGTGTGAAGGAGACCCTTTGTAGGAAGGAAGATCACAAATTGCCAACAACCAGTTAAAAGAGGAAAAATAATAAGCTACAAAGACACAGTTGTTCAGAGCAAAAGGAAAAAGAAGTTATTAGACAATAATGATCTCAGAGGAAAGACATATTCTGGCATGTAGCTGAAACCAGAGAAGAAAATCTGTAATGTTCCTTAATAAGTTATTTAAATAAGTATTTCACAGTCTTTTCATTGTAAGAAGCATAAATTACTCTGCATTTAGATGAAAGTGGGTAGCGTTTTCTTTTAAAAATACAAAATCATGTGATGTATTTTTGTGACAGGTCATCAGCATTGTTCCAGGGATTGAACTCTTACGCATTTTGAAGAAAAATACTCTTCTGAGCAATTACCTCAATACATGGAATCTGGAAAATTTCTTCTGACACAAAGAGGACAAATGAACATTTCCTGTTTCTCATCTTTAGTACATGTTGTCTTTTCAGACAACAATAGTCAGGAACAATAGGCTGGCAGTCATTCAACGTGAGCTAAGAAAAAACTGTGCCCCTGGAAGGCTGGGCTGAGTCAGCCCAAAGCTGCTATGATCTAAATTACTAGGTGGACTCGGGAACAAGGTTCAGGCAGCAGACATCCATGTCTTCAACCTTTGATGTTTCTTGACCTTTGAGTACCCTTTGTATTTCATGTTTATATGTGTAAGAGCAGTGCTTAGGTCATACAATTATTCACTTGTTTGCACCTGAGCTGGATATGAAATATTCTCATTGTATTTAAGCAAAACTAGGAGGGGAGAAATGAAAGAACAAGCCAGATATATTACTGGATTATTAAAAGAGTAATAACAAATTTTAGCAGATATTCCTTACAGTAAGTATAGCAAATAGCATAGCTCAGAAAATATTAAATTAAAAAAAATATATATATTTAGGACCAAATGCTGAAACATCTGCAGTGCCTCTACGGCATCATGTGACTTACTCAGCATTTATTATTAATTAAACTGCAAGTAGAATTTACCCGCTGGTCTAGTGAGATTCCAGGCAGCATAGTTCCAGGTTACACCAGAAATGCTTAAATCAAGGGCAGTATGCTGAGATACAACCTGTCTGCTTCACAAGCAGAACACACAGCAACAACTACTTCCCACCTGTCATACATTCACTGTGCCATTCACTGAATCTAGAGACTCCCAAATTTTGTGAATAGAATTTTTCACATGCAGTTTTGTGTTGGTAGAAGCAAGTATTTTTCTATTTAAATATATTACTAAATTAGTCAAATGCATCAAATAAAATAAGCACTTTTTAATTTAGGTTTTTTTTTAACAAAAACATTCTGGAAGGTTCTAGAAGAATCTGAATGCAAAGCACTAAGATCCTGAGCTACAAGAGGCTTAAGGTGAGTGGTCAACATCTGTTTCCCCTCAAAACAACAATTCTTGCTTCCTGCCTTGCCACACCCTTGCTATTTTCATCACCAGTCTTTTCTCAGGCAAAGGCTGTCTCACAGTGATGGCAGAGGAAGATCTTCATCTTCTCTGGCACTCTATCCTGATTGACTGGCGTGTAAAAACTGGCATCTGCTTAACAGAAAAGTTTGCATTTCACATTACAGAACTTCACAGCTGCCACATGCCCAGCCACAGGGGACCTCCAACTACAGCACTGGTTTTTTACAACACTCATAACAAATGGAGAAAATTTAAGCCTAATAACAACCCTGACACATGGCCCTAGGAAGTCATACCTCAGATGATGGTCCAGAGACCTTACTCTTTCCATCCTGCCGTGGTCCTTTTCACATGA
The DNA here is from genome assembly GCF_903797595.1 of Erithacus rubecula. Taxonomy (NCBI): domain Eukaryota; kingdom Metazoa; phylum Chordata; class Aves; order Passeriformes; family Muscicapidae; genus Erithacus; species Erithacus rubecula. Next base: position 8,933,036 of record NC_136662.1, read on the forward strand.
TAAAGTTTCTGCACATATGGAATTCAGTAATTTTCTCAATGTCTCAATGTTGTCTTACAATTTTTTCTCTTTATGAAACTGATATACAAGCCTATGAATATTTTCTATATAGAAGAGTTTAGGTGAGTTTATGTACAAAGGAGTTGTTTTCTAATGTCTCATATGCATTTCTACCTTGTACAAGTTTACACAATAGACCTCAATATTAATGGCAATATCAACAAGGTAAGCAAGTCTCTCTGAGGTCATACACTGTAATTCACACATCTCCAGACTGGAAAAGTATTGATGAACTTTCCTACATTGAATTCACAGAGGAACAGTTTATATTTGGGTTCAGCACATGACTTTAGTAAATGAAACATATATATTTATTAAATACTTGTAAAATACATATTTTTTACAATAATGAGTGACAGGGCTATGAGCCTTCAGAGAGACTTCAAAGATTTCTTTGAGCATAAATCCAAACTTCCTACTGCCAAGTCAACTACAAAACTCTGGCACACAAACCTGAAACTTCTAGGTTGTAAGTTTCACTCTACATGATGCTAGAATAAAGTACCATAATTTCACAGTGTTTACCAGTATTTTTAATAGTATAATGAAATTTTAAAAGATGCTTGCTTATTAATGAATTACTTAGCAATACCATATTCTTGAAAAGACAGGCTTTTCCTACTTCTTTAAAAGACATGATGACACTGGTTTTGTCCCAGGAACTGAGAAGAAAGGCAGTACTTAAAATTTGGTTTGTAAAATAGAAGTATTGCTTATTTCTCCTGCCTTCCTACTTTCTTTTCTTCACAGAAAAAAAAAAAAGGTTCAATTTTAACATCATAAGGGGACTGTTGTAATTGTAAGAAAACCCTGAATTCTAAAAGAGCAGCATTTTCCCTCCACTTGTTTCTTCAATATTTAGACTTTGTATACAATGACTATTGCAAATGTTTTATATTTAGTAAGTCCATTGAAACAGTACATAATTTTATGCATAAATATAGTGCAAAAACTGCATTATAAATTATGTACAGTGAAATAAGAGCTCAGTACAGCATTTCCAGTCCCAATCTGAATTCAGAAATTCCTTATTTATTTGATGATGCTTAAGTAATCTCAACATCAGTCTCAGTAATCCTCCAACACCAGGCAAGAAACAGAATACATACTTTTTGACAATAAGCTGAAGTATGGTTTATAAAATTCCTTTAACTCTAAAAAAAGTATAAATTAATGCTGTAATAAAGCTGTTTAAATTGGAGCACTAGGCAATGGCATGGGTAATTCATTGTTATTTTTTGCTTTCAATTCAGAACTGCTGTGTAGCACCTCAAAGAAATCACTAGCAGGGGTCCTCCTTCACCCCTCAGTATCACCACCACCTCAACTTTGTCTCTTTTTTAACCTTGGAAAGAGAGTTTTGTCAAATAACACCAAGAAACAGCTTGTCTCCATGAACACCACTGAAAAAGTAAGACTGGTAACATTTTGACACTGTGGGTAAGATGAGATTTCAAAACAAAAATCACTATTTTTCCTTGCAGTGATTTAGTAGAACACTGAAAAGCTACTATCATTTAACAGACATCAACAGTTCATGCCAAACTCTAGTAAGTCTTTGTAGATGGGTATTTCTTGAACCTTGGTAAATTCACCAATTATTAAACAGTCATCAACCTATCCACCTAAACATATATGTCAATGGCTTATTTTGAATAACTAAATTTAAATATTTTATATGGTTTTATGCTAATTTAACATTAATTAAATGTCCTTTAGTAACCTTTAGTATAGTGGACAGCTAAAATCAGAGCTGTTTTTTGGTTCTGACAGTCACAGTCTGAGCAACATTTTTATGGCTGCTAATGACATTAAACTATAAACAGCTGCCAGAAATCCTGACCACCTGTACAAAGGGGAAAAGCATGTGCCTGCACTCCATCCATTCCAGTTCCCACATCCATGTCAGCATACACACACTTTCTCTGGCAGGAGGTGGAAGGAATGGGAGCATGAACTTCCAGCACAGCTGTAGGCAGAAACCTGCAACAAGGGAACATTTGTCGAGTGTCCTGGCAGGCTGCCTGAACGTAGGTGGCCATCCTGGATCTGCCTAGGGCAGCAAAAAAAACTTCTGCCAGGGCTGTCACAGCACCTGCCTAAACCAGGAGTTCACTGAATTTATGTGAAATAGGAAATGAGGGGGGAGCAAGGGAAGGGCACCCTTACATGGATATGTAGTTAAATGAGGCTTTCAGTGCTGCTTACAGGAAGTACAAAAGTATTTGAACACAGGCTTTCCAAAAACTGGTTCACTCTGAAGATGCTAAATGTTCTGTGATTCTTGAATTTTATTTCTGAACTGTTTTATAATCACAAAAGTGTCAGAGAGATAATTTGTTTGTGTCTTGTACCCAGACACAAACAAGTAGCTTGGGAGAAACTGAGTGGGGGAAATATGAGGAAGGACTTCCCTACCCTTCAGGTCATCTTCCTGAACAGTTTTCAATATGCAAATAGAAATGAAAAATGAAATTGTCTGACTAAGGAAATAGTTTGGGTGTAACCTTTCATGCACAGGAGTGGGGAGGAGGTAGTGAACAAAAAAAACCAACAAAAAACCCAAACCCAAATACTTTAAATACATGTAACCACTCACCTGATTAACATGTGGGGTAATCACACAGTCCTCCTTCAGCTGCTCAAGATGGCTGATAAGAAAATTGCTTACACCAATTGATTTACACAAACCTAAAGGAAAACAGAACAAGAAAAAGTTTTGGGACAATCCTAACTATTTGGGTGGATGATTGGAAAAACACCACTTTCAAGAGAAAAAATTATTTTTCACATCATTTCTGTAGAGCAAAATACCACCACGAAACACAGAAAAATAGCACTGAAATCTAGTTTGACAGTATTATCTGAAAGTGTGTTTGTGTCACAGTCACCCTAGGAAATCATTTTATAACTTAAACACACTGGAAACTCCCCAGTGAATAAAAACTCCGGGCTAAATTCTGGGAAAGGCTAATGTAGTATAAGCAAAGAACAATTGGACTCTACCAGAATGAAAAGAAGGAAATGGTGTTCCAAGCAGCTTGCCAAAACTAAAGAGAAGTGGAACATTTGCTGAAGACTAATAAGGTGTGAGCAATACAACCCAAGGACACACAGCCCAAATAAACCATGTCACACTACCTGTTTTCTATTAGATCATTACAAGGTATTACATAAAATTCAGTGTAAAATCTTCAATTTAATGACCAGTATCTAGCAAGAATTGTGAAGCTTAAAATTGTAGCTAGATTTCTCAGTTCCTGTTGACAAGCAAATGAAGTCAATTGGGATCTAGGTGATATGAAGGCTATTTTTTAAATAAACCTCAAGTGGGCATGCATGTGTATAAATGAAGAGCTGTCAGGCCAGAAATCAGAGGTCTTCCTTCAAACCTCAGACATGATAAAGGCCAACTCCCAGTCCTGGCCTGCCACACCCCTCAGCCCTGACTGGTGTGGGATAGTTTGGTCCTGCTTTGCTCAGCACAGTTGGCAAGGAAGGCAGCTGGGGCTGGGCTAGGAGGGGTCTCCTTGGGCTGTGCACTCTGTGGACCACAGCTCAGACTCATTTCTTCAGTATGTGAACTTTGTCTGGACTGACTTGAGCTGCAGTTTGTAATGCTACAGATGTAAAGTCTGTTTCTGTGTGTGAACACAGAAGTCTGATCACTGTTGTTAATCCAGTATTTATTTGAGCAGACCAGTTCTATAAAGTGCATAGACATGTGTGTATCTATATAAAAAAAAAAAAAAGGAAATTATGTTTTTCTAGTCCTCTATGAAATTCTATAAGTGAAGTTACAGTTTATTGCTAATTCGTATAAACAGACTGTTAAAGTCCTAAAAAGAATAAAACCAACTTTCAATATTTTAGCAGCATAAGCTAAAGCATAAACTGAAGCAAAAAACCCTGCCCAAATACTATCACTTTTTAATGTGCCTTCTTTCATGGAGTACCAAAAAAAAGAAAAAATATATTAACAACTAAAAGGCCAGTTGTTCTCCAGCAACATAAATTATCATGGTTCAAAATGTATATCAAATTAGGTTAAAACCTGCACTATAGTGATTTACATAACTTATATGTAATCTGCCAGAAGGAGCAAAAGCTGAGCTTTTGACAAACAACCCTGGAGTGTCAACACTAATAAATCATTATGCCACAGCAGTCAGAAAAACAGTTTTAACACAACAGTGAAACAAAATATACACTGGATTGTTGAAAGCTAAGGAGTTACAAAAAATGACATTATTGTCCTTGAAGAATAAAGCTTTCATTTCAGGTTGATATAAAACAAAATGCAGCCACAGACATGAAACAGCACATTTCCACAAAAAGCTTCTTTTTTTTTTCCTCCTACAGTATCCTCTAAGATGTTTTGCTTCTACATATTTCTCACAGGAGACTTTGAAGTCTGCTCCATCATGTTAGATTTCCCATAATAAAATTTCAGATCAGTTATGTTTTCCATTAAAAGTCATCTGAGCCATTCCCACTAAAATCAGTATTATAGCATTCATGTCTTCAGAGTGATGTCCTACAAAGAAAGCTTAATTCAAAACTGTCAAGAAAGTAAACATTTTCCCAGTAAACAGAGAAATAATTAGAATTTCAATGTTTTTATAGAACCAGTGTTTTCTAAAGTGAATTTCTTTTAAGAAACTTTTTTTTTTTTTTAAAGGGAATACACTTAAAACATTTCACTTTCATTAAATACACATATTTGGTTTGGGTGAAAGTAGAACTCTTCATTTCAACTCCATTGCTTTGGTGATAGTTACGGTTTAATATATGACAGTTAAATGTTTTTACTCTTGCATTAAATTACAATATAAAATACAAAAAATAATAAAATAATTGCACAGTCTAACTGTATTAAAAAAATCTTATTTCAATGCATGGTGGAAACATGAATTCAAAACACTGGAAAACAGAGCTTAGATTTGAACAATCAGTCAATGGATTCTACTCTAGAGAAATGCTTCCATTTGCCTGATGGAAGATTAAGACAGTTACTCTTCATTGTCCAAATGTCAGTAAGACTGCCTTTAAGAAGAAGATTATACAGAATTATTTCCACATTCACATCTTCTGGATTAATTCCTAAGAATGAAGATTTAAGAAATGCTGGATAAGAAACAGAAGGCTTGGTTAGCTCCCAGGTCTTATCTGACAGATTGACACTTGTGACTATGTCTATCAAACAACATCCATTAAATCATATCAACAGTAGAAATAAAAAACCTGCATATTGAGAAACTTGTGTAAAATGGTCCTGACTCATTGCCTTGAAACAACCTGAGAGATGCAGGGGACACATTTCCTACTTCCTTATATTTCCTCTCTCGTGAAGCACCAACAGAGATAAGTTCCCCAGAGCTCCTTCCATGGCTCTCAAAAACACCAGAATGCTCTTGAAAATGGGGGCAGGCTTTTTAATTTTTTACCCCCAATTTAATACCTTTTTAGAATGCTTTAAAACTCATTTCAGACAATTCAGGCACAATATATGTTGTTACAGCTGTTGTGATTGTAGGTGGTTTTAAAGTCCATACTTCTTTTTAACTTAACCATTTTAACTAGTCCTGAAATTCAGGTTTCTTGAGTTAAAAGTTTGCAATATATCAGCTATAGTCCCTCTGGAAAGTACTCTTAAAATACACATTTTTACTGTCTTATTTACACACCTACAGAGCCTTGACTCAGGGAGAGAAAGCATCCTCCTTATCTGCTTAAGGAAATGGTTGGTCTGGCCCCAATGAAGCAGATCTTGAGAAATTGCCAGGTGCAATAAACAAAGAGTTTGCAATTCCCCATTAGCTCCAAAAGGCTCCTGTTATATCTTCTGAGGCTTTGTTCTATTCCTTGCAACTCCACAGGCTCTAAGAAAAATGTAGGAACACTGGTTCTTTTATGCATGCTAAAAACTGACTGACCACAATGCTGGAATAGAAAATTTCATCCAGTTTTGAAAGCCTATCGTGAAATTCTGCAAGACACATCAGAAAAAATACGGGCAAAATAAAAGTTAATTATAATGGGAAAAAAAAGTAAGGATCTTTGTATTCTACACAAAAAATCTTTGCCTCCACCACATTGGTAATTTCACTACACTGTATTTCTCCCAGCTACTGTAAAGCACTACATCATGCTAATGGACTGGTTTGAAATATAGTTGAGTATTAAGCTTAAAGTATTTTGTATTGCAACTTAGAGAATGATTGGGTATTTTTATCTTTACTCTGTACAATACCAAATTATACAAAGTTCGATGGGCACTGTTAGTCTTGCAACAGAAAAGCATAAATATACTGCCTTGGCACCACAACACTTTTTTAGTACAATAGTGAGCCTTATCTTTCTCCACCACCACTACGGATTTTTATCGAATTTCTAAATACCCTCTGGAATATAAAATGCACAAAGTTCAGATCAAAAAGATTTTGTAAATTACAAAACTGGAACCCGGGTTTGTGGAGCCCACTTTCCTCCCCCTCCCTGCTGCTCTACATGAGTCAGAGCAAGGGAGAATTCCCACGTTGAGTGAACAGTGCCCATTCTGTTGTATCTTCTATTCAGGCCACAGAATAAAAACACAAATGGATCTACTTTTCACAAGAGGTCAACTGCAGTCACTGTATCTTTATTAGCCAAGGTTGCACAGGTTGGAAAGGTCCACATTCTCTCTGATACACATGCTGGGTGTAAATTGCACTACTCATAGAAACCATACAAGATTTGATTTCAGCATAACTTGCTAAATCAAAGCTGTAGGCTGAGAGTGCCCCACATGCAAACTGAAAGCCAAAGCCTTGATAAATAAAGCAGACTACTCTTAGACAGAATCAATGAGGAATTAACTTCTAAATCTGTGAAATAACACGTGTTCCCACAGCACAGGCTAAAACACACAGACACCAGAAGGCTAAGTGCCCCTCTCAGAGACAGAGAGGAAGACTGTGGCAAAACTGCAAATTCACAAATTGTACTTCCTCCTCCAAAGGATTTCTTTTTAGCCTATCCACTGCTATAATACAGGTGCTTGTCTGCAATTCTGTAACCATTACTCCTGCTGCACTCACCTGTGAACCACGATAAACCGTGAGGACAACAGGAGAGCAGGCAGGAGTACAAGTCCAATTGTTAATTTCCTGATTGCAAACTCATTACAAGCAGCCAGTTTCCACAACTCTTAAATGGCTAACTAAACAGCATAATGCAGCACAGTACTGGCTTCATGCACATTGTCTCTGACCCTGGCTGCTCATTCTAACTACTGCAATACAATGTTATTTTAGTTATGTTGACATATTTTTATCCTTATAGTTGACATTACAAACCAGGCCAGATTAAAAAACCCAATCCACGACATGGGACAAAATCAATCCCACCATACCTTAATTCAATAATGACATCACACACTATGATGTGAAAATGTGATCAAAATTACCAGCAACTCAGCTATGTGCCCAAAGGCTAACAGAGTATGTAACCCTGAAAGTAGCACTTTGGAGATATTACAGACAGCACATGGGTAAGATTCTAAACAGTTTGTTCCCCCTATAACTATGATGGCACAGTTTCCTGAGATGGAATACTTTTTGGATTTCTGTATCAGAGAAGATATGATTCCCAAGTGGTACTAATAACAACAATAATCTAACTGGTGTTAGTAAATCAACACTGATTTAAAACAGTTAAGAATCTAAGGCTTTATCTTGACATATGCAGAACAAATAAATTATGCCTTTTCCACAAAGCATGTACATTATTTATGGGGAAAAAAGTTATTTTGGACAAGGACTTTCCTTTGAAATATATTTCAACATTGCTTTCTTTATAAGAGTTCTTGTATTTACCCTGGGACCTCTTGGCCCATCTGTATGGGTACACAACTCTGAACATTTGCTTGAAATCTTCTTGCTTTTTTTTTTACAGTTTTGACAAAAATGATTCACGTGCTAGCAGAAAAGGCATAAACCATACACTACAATAAGTCAGGAAACAAGGTCTTCTGAAGGTTTATTTTTACACTTAGAATTACCTATTAAGTCCTTGACATTGAGAGAGAAAAACGAGCAAAACAAATGAGCACAGACATTAATGCAAGTTTAGATTCATTCTCACTTGTATATCTTCACAAAAGAATTTTTCTAAGGTAATTTCTTATTTTTAAATGAGATATTAAAATTATGAAGACTTCTTTATGATCTTTAACATAAATATGTGCTAAAGTTTTTTTCCACGTCTTTTTTGCTGTCTTATCTGATTAAAAGGGTGTGGTGCAAAACCAAAATCCTCACCAATCTGCAACCACCTCCCTTGAAAACACATCTCTGAGCTGTGGCTCTCATAATAACAACCCACAAGACATCCTCATCTACGCAGACAAAATATTATCAACGTGAAAAAGAACCATTTAAGGCTAGTAAGTTATTTGTTTTTGCTTATTAAAACGTCAGTGCCACTTATAAACACACATTCACATATGACTTCTACCACCATAAACACACTTGAGGCAAACATTTTGTGGAGCTGTAACATAACAGTTTGAATTGTCAGGTGTTCATCATATTGACTTAAAGCTGAATATGGCACCTAGTAAAGAATGTGCTAAAAATTTGCGCCACCTGCATAAAAACTGTATTTGGTTCACTGAACCTTTTCCCCTCCTACTTTTAAGAACTGATAGAAAATGGAGGAAGAAAATATGACTGAACTGGTCCACATTCAACAATGGAGATGGTAAGAATATTAACACTGATTCGGTATCTTCTCTCACTTGGAACTAAAAACTATAACTTTTTTCCAAGAACAAAGTTACATGGCTTTAATTACCAGGCTAAACAATTTCTTTATTTTATGAGACTCTCTTCAAATCACACACATAACAAAAATATATGTCAAGACACATCAATGAATTTCTGATGCAAGTAAGAATATTTCATGTCAGCATAAGCAGCACTGCTAAACATTAAAAAGATAAGCAAACAATTTTAGTAAAATGGCAGCAAGTTCTAGTGGGATCTGAACCCACAACAACCACCACAGTACTACTATTGCCAACTTCAGGCAAAAGTCCTGGCTGGAAGCACTCATACTTCCCAGCACTTTTAGACAGAGGGACAAGTAATCATGTGCATGTGTGTATGAAAAGCTTGCTGAGATGATGGGCTAGCCACAAGGCCAAAATCAAGGTCATCAAAGACACTGCTTATGGAAAGGGTGACTATGCCAGGAACAGCCCCATTACCAGAAAGCACAAACAGTGACTATTCCCCATGTCAGAGCAGTTTGCCACTCTGCTTTCATCTGCCAGCCAACAAATGCCTATACAGGAATGTTGCAGCTGTCAAGGGAATATATGACTCAATGTATGTGTCTTGGAATGGATTCTGTAGGCAGCCTGGCCTCTGTTCTGAGGTACTGGAGAAGATAATTCCACAAAAGGACAATTTTGAGACCACAAAAATTTAAACCATAGCCTTGATATTGCAAGCATTCTAGTTGATTTCAGCTGTTCTAACAGAAATAACCAGTTATTATGCACAAATGTCTCACTGACCAAGTTTTAGAATCTTTTTCCTCCCTTTTCCCTCAGCACTGTTTATCCCATAACTCTTTAAAGGCAAACACAAATGCAGACTATTGAACAAAGACACAGGTGTAGAATTCTCTACCTCACAAGACTGCAGTAGAGTCTCCTTCACTCTGACTGTGACCTGAATCATCTGGCTCCTGTGAAACAGCTCCAATCAAACTGGAGCACATTAACAAGTCAGAGAAAAAAGCAATAATAATAAAAAAGTTAACAGCATTTAAATAAACTTATTATTAAAAGTATGTTTTCCTCAGTTAGTAGAAGTCAGTTTAGCAATATCTTTTCTGCTACTTTTCTGCATAGAGAACTATCAATTGGTCTATCAGAAGTCACACAGGATTTTTTAATGGCAGTTTTTAGTGCAGGTAAACACTATCCTAAATTCCATTCCAAGTCCTTTATTTTATACTTTCAGGAACCTACTAAAATTCTAAAACCAGTAAAGAAAATAATTCTCCTTTGCCATTCACTTGCTCTTAACTCTGAACATTAGGAAGTTGCAATGGCTGATCAGGAGAAGATCCCCAGGAGGCAATTAATTTTAAAAAATCTTCTGATCACCGGGGCTGAATACCAAGACCAGGTGCAGAATTCTGATCCCTGAGCTACTGAACTACTGTAAGACTTGGCACAATTCCCTCTGGAAGCAAGGTCAGGCCTAAATGCATGCAAATCCCAGGGTCTGAAGACATATGAAAGACACCAGACTGTAAGACAAAACAGAAATCTCTGCACTGAACTCTCTTAATCAGCACATGAAGGTCTCATGAATAAAGCAGTGTTGTAATTCATCACTGTGAGAAATAAGCATTTTAATACTTTTAGTATGATTTGGGGAAATGTACGTAAAATTTGTCTGTTTGGTTCATGGTATGGAATAATATAACTGCTATAGTTATATTATAAATATAAAATTATTTATAATACTATAATAAATATCTAATTTTGCTGACCAGAACTGTATCACATTTTTCCCTGGAAAGGTGTTAATGGAAATCCACAAATTTAATGACTTGGCTCTGTCTATACAAGAGGAACAATACAAAAACAAACTAAAAATATAATATTGCCTTTGTAGCAAAGGGAAGATAGAGGATATAAATATACAAATTTCAGGTTAAAGAGGGAAAGATGCTGGTAGAACATTTAATGGACTCTAAGAAACTACTGAAGGATTTAGCCAAGAGAAAAGATGAGTATGTTTAGCCTCACAAAGACTCACTAGCTCAAGGGCAAACCAGAAAGACACAGGACCATGTGTCAGATGCAATTCAGAGGGATTAAAACACCTGAAGAAAGTAAAACTTCCAGGGTGTGTTATTTTAACACATATAATTAATGTAGCATGTCATACTATTACAGTAAAAGACAACACTGGCTTTAGAATCCCTAGGAGTGCTTTTGGGCATGGTCACATATCTGTCATGGTACTCCTCAGGATTCTGGGAAATTGTTTTTAACCTGAAGTGTGATCTTGAGATAGCTGCTCACTTGCCTTAGGCAGTTGAACAGTGGATCCAAGAACAGGGGAAAGTACTAAAACATGCAACCTTCTTTCAAGTGCTCCTGAGACTCCAGCCTTGGGGCAGTCACCACATTCCTTTAAGTTTCCAAAGTACATTGGATCCAAGCAGTGCAGCCCAAAACTTCAGTATGGTGAGCAATCAACTGGAGAGGGTAACCAGATCCCCAACAAACACTGCTCAGATTCTCATTTTAAATCATTTGTAATTCCAGTTCACATCATATCAGGACAAAAGAGTCTTTCATGAAATGCTAACCTCAAATCCCTTTTGATGAAATACAAGAACAGTGGTAAACCAGAGAGGGGATTTTTCAGTGATAGCAAAGGATCTCTCTCATCACTTGAAACTACTACTTCCTGTTTATAATATTATTCTGATGTTAAAGCTCAACTCCAAACCTGCATTAGCAGCACATATAAGAAGCATTACTAAGCAGCTATGGATTAAGAAACCATAAACTTAAGGATGCCCACATGTCTCAAGGAAAGCACATCTACCAATTCCATACCAAGTTCATTGGCACCTGCTGCCCTCAAATACCAACAAACCTGCAACAATAAATCCTCTAGAGCCAGACATACTTGGGAGTTTATGAAAATCAGGCTCAGTAGAGTATGAGTTTTGTTTAATTCTTTATGCAGGTTTTCTGCTTTCTAAAATATTTATTTTAATAACTCTGACAAATATTCAGATTTTTAAAAAATTGTTGCACAAAGTTTGTATTATTTGGGGACATGGTCTTATAAATTAGTGCCCACTGACCTGAACTGGGCAGATACCCAGAAGCTCTGGGTCTCTCCTCAGGTAGTTGGGTGGGAAGACACTGGAGGCCAGAGCCCTGCAAGTCATGCTACAGTAGCTCTGTGTCCCAGCAGCTCTGTGTGGGCTGTCTGATGAATCTGAATGAATCTTTGTGGACATAACTTTAAAAAAAAATCTCTCAGATATGTGAATATAGATGGAGTTGGTATTTTGCTTGTGTCAACTTTTGACCAATGTGATCTAAAAGTTAATATAATCTTTAAAAAAAACCACATCCATTGAAGACTTTTACAGTCTTGAGTACTAACAGTTTATTTACTCCTGTTCTAGTGTAATTGATAATAATAGATAATAAATAATTTACATTACTTTACAATAATGCTTCATGCTCCAGGTAGGTGGAATTTTGCAGAATAAATAGTAACCTGGATTTAAATTGAAGAATGAGATTTACAAATACCAGCATTCAAACTATCTGTGAATACAGAGAAGTTACTGAGGAAATTCTTGGTAACTTCAGTCAGGTCAAAGACTTAGGTCAATACTGACATCTTTTAACAATCTTGCACAACTCTTGCAGACAGTTCCACACCACCAATTTGCTTTCTACAGAGGACAGTGGTTACAGTCTCTGCACTTTTTGCTCCTCAGGATGGACACAGCTAGCTATTAAACCCACTACCAAGTTGAATAATTTCAATATTACCTTTGTTAATTGACTGCAGAAGCAATTTATTTGTTTAAAATGTTGATCTTTGAATGTGAGACATTTAGCTTATGATTTTTTTTACAGAATAAACAATTCCTCAAAAAAACCCCAACAAACAAAAAAAAAAGAACCAATGACTATCTAAACTAATGTCAAGTTCAAAGAAGACAAAGAACTCCCCTGTTCATAGGACGAATTTGTAATTTCTTCCCCTAATCATTGAAGATTTTATTCTTTTCCTCAAGTAAGGATTTTGACCAAACTCTACATTCAATTCAAACCAATGCTCACATAACACATAGCAAGTCACAAAGATATGCAGCAAGTGTTAAATCTTCAGTGGAAAATCTAGTGGTTAACCATGCAAACAAATTATTTAACATTTTGCTCAGGAATCACTGCATTTCCAACTCCAGAGTGGTTAACATCTGCGTGTCATTTCAGCAACACATAGTTATGGTCAGAGTCTGCATCCCCTAAAGCAAAAGTGTGGAAGTTAGGGTTCTAAAGCACTTGAGTCAACCAGACCATTACATTTTCCTTCCCCTGTAAATGATCTGAGGTAGTTTCGACAACCAGAGCTGGAAAATTTATCCTCAGCTAAATGAATCATGAATCTACAGAATGCTTAAATTCAGAAGAAGTCTGAGAGTAGCAACATGCAAATTACAGGACAAAGAAAGATCCTGTAAGGCAGAAAAGATCACAAAAGATCACAAAGACACAAGCAAAAGCAGAATAAATCCCACAGGATAGGAATAATAATAGAATCTGGAAAATACAACCTATTTGCAGCAAATTAGGATGGCATATCTAGGCACAAATGGCATGTAGTAACTTCAGAAAAAATCTTCACAGCAGAAGGATGGAATGCATCGTGGAATAATCCATCTTTGGATGTAAGTGTTATTAAATACTAGGGCAGTGAAGCACTTCCCTAAAAACTGAATATCGTAATGTCTTACGTGGCAGAAAACACTTTTAACAACTTCCTTCATGCTCAGTATAAAAAGAACAAAAGATGTATCAAAGATCATTTACTTCTGTGTTTGCAGAAGCACAGCAAAAGTAAACCAAGACAATCACTCTTTCAGTAGCTCTGGGTCAGTGGACAAATCACTTCATCCAAGAAGTCATCTCCTCATTTGTGGAACTTCTCTTAAGCTGTTAAGAGGGTGGCCCACATGGCCTGAGAATGGCATGACAGGATCTTCTCTCACATAACTTCTAACAATTCTATATAATTCAGGAGTAAAATCCTCCTCTTAAATCTACAGTCTACTCTTCCTATAGCTACAAACATAAATTTGTTTGCTGTGCACCGAAAATCAAAGTGAGTGATCTGAACTTCAGAGAGTAGCTCTATTCTTCAAATATTCTTCCCAAAAGTTAGTACCAAAGAATCTGCAGCTGGGTATTTGTTCCTCACCTAGCCATTTTATTTTGTTAACTTTTAAAACACAAATGTGGTTATAAAATTCCACAATATATGATAAATTGGACAAACACCATACAATTATAAAAAAAAATCTAAAGGAGACAAAACTTGGCATGATTTATACTTAAAGAGGAGGTTACTACAAAGATGTTCTGTAGTGTTCAGTGGTGTTCTGTGGTGGCATAGAGATTTCAATGAATCAGTAGATTTCCTCAAGAAAGTATGCACACTATTACTAATCTCATGGATAGAATCTGATAAAATATTATTTACAAGGATCAAATTGCTAATGCTGCAATTTTCAAAGACATTTTCAAAACTAACACACCCAAATTCCACCAAAATATGAGCATCCAGTTCAAATTAAGTTTTTGAACATCTCTCACTATGAGTCTCCCAATCCCAAAGCACACTATAATTCCTTCTTCCAAGACAGGCTTTGTTATTTTTTCACCTTTCTCATAGAGCTCTTCCATTGCTCTCCAGGTTTCAGCCCGGACCTCTCGATTACTTTTACCTGGAACTTGTGCATCAGGCCAGTGAATTAAATAGAGATCTAAAAAAGAAACAGAACAAGACTGCTTACTTAAGTGACCAAAAAATAAATATATCAAACCATATGAGACAGCATTTTGCCTCCAGAGTGGTCCCTAACAGATTATCATCATAACAGCTGCAATTACTACTCAGTGATTATTACTGGATGTATCCAGTGAGTTGTAATAAATGGATTCTGTAACATCACATTAACAGCTAAGGGTAGCAGAACTTGCACATGTTCCACACATTTAGGTCATTGTAATCAGAATTTCATGGCCACATGTGCACTTAATAAACTTTCCACACATAATAAGCCCTATTTAAATCAAAAGGATTTTGGTCACTGGAATTATGAGTGGACTACTAGTTATTAAGTGCTGTAAGTCTTCCATTTCACGCAAGATAAACACATTTGACACTTCTGCAGATATTTTATACAAGCTCAGCAGTGAGTCTGTCTTTTTCCTTCCTAAAGGATACTTCCACTTATGAATTTCTACTGGAAACTACAGCACATTCTTTATGCAGATTTTTTTTCTGAGTTTCATGTCAGCCAGAGAGCAGGGACCAGTGCTGCCCCTCCACTGCCCCTTGTGAGAAGGCTCTTTGTGTGCTGTCGTCCTGCAACAGAAGAACTATCCTTCCATTGAAAAAGGAAGCACTGCCAACATAAATTGAGAAATGTACATGTACTGGACACAAGAGGTCCAAATCAGATTTAAATTTTAAAAATGACAGATCTGTAACTCCTTTACGAGTTTGTAGATACTGCTAGACATTCTGAAGAAGAAATTTAGAGATACTTGGAAAACAATTACATTTCTATTCAAATTCTAACTGCAGATGAAACAGGTATCTGCAGGTATCCCAGTCAAACAGGTTTTGGCCTCTGTTGCATATATTAGTCTGATGAAAAACAGGAAAAGAAAATAAATAGATGACAGAGATGTGAACCATTTTTTTTTGTGTGTGTTTTTTGTAATATTCCTTTTCTGGCAGTTCAAACAGAGTTAAGAAATTAAAAACCCCAACTTGTTCGCAATGAGAAGAGTGTTTTGTTCTTTGAATACATCATACTATTCATTTACAGCACTTCTCTGTGAAAATACATATCCTCTGCTTTGGGAACTATGAAAAAATGGGTGGGGAGAAGTAAAAAATTTCCTTTTTTTCACAATCTAAAGACTACACTAATGATTACTGTATCCGTGGACTGGTATATTAGCTTTTCTCCTCTAGAAATACAAATTCAACCTTGATTGAAGATGAAAATGTAACATGAAATTCATTATAATATACCAGCTTCAATTTTGGCAATCATTGCAACAATAAGTGCTTTACTTACCTTAAGAATCTAATTAGAACAGTACAGAATTCTGTACAGTAAAATATATTAGAGATGTAGCAAGGCAAACATTTCAGATGTGTCACAAAATCCACAAGCTACATTTGCTCTTCCTGATATCAATAACCCATTTAAATACAATTTTAAACACTTAGACTTTTAAACACAATAGCTCAGACAAGCCAATAATCAGTCATATATAATCATCTGCAGCATCTGGTTTTGTATCACATTTAAGGAGAAAGTTGCTCACTCTTTGTCCTTTTATCCATAAAATCCACTTCCAATTCCACATGCAGTCTTATTGATCACCAATCTATCATTAATTACTTCTTTACTAATTTCTCTAAGAAACAAAGCTCTATTTAGTGAAAGTAAATACCAACACATGGTATTGAAATAAATACCAATTCTGTGATGTTTAACTGAAAACTATTGGGAAATTGTTTAAAGCATTTGATGAGGTTATGTTCAAGCCTCAGGACTTCTCACATTCTGTTGCTAATAAAATTTCCACTGATTTATATTAGACATAAGCCCAAAAGATTAGCATTAGGAATTGCTAATATCAAGTGTTCAGTTTGATCCAAAATTATATATGCTACTGGGGTTACTTACTGCATAGACACTGCCATGTTTGTATTTAAATGTTTTTGCTTGTATAAAGGAAGTGTGATATATAAGTAGGTGTAAGTTAGCTCACAGAAAAATGAAAGAATTATATATTTTTAATTGGTCCTTCCTATGTTCTCCAAACCAGACTAATAAGAACTGCTTAACTATGCAGAAAAATGTCACTAGCAAAAATAATCAAACTTCAGCAGAATTTCACCACCAGTTACTTCTCCAAAAGCCTGACTATTCAGTTAAACACCACAGTTTACAAATGCTCACAGAAATAGTTACATCATAGATTTCCACAGACACAGATGCATTGTACTCAGCTCAGGAAACTGAAACACTCTCCAAAGAAAGACTTGTAAGAGAGTTGATAACTGAAAGATCTCTGGCCTTGGACATCTGAAAAAATACAACAAATCCCCCTTCTCTGTTATTAGTGTCTGAGGCCTCTGATGCAAATAAGATGCTGGTCCTCTCTTTTAGGAAGGTTTTGTTACCAGGTACACCATGCCCATCTTATGTTTATTTCAATTTAGGCTTTTTCATTGAAATAAAAAATACTGGCATTTAGGGCTAGAAAGCATCTACTGAATCCCCAAGTACAATCTTCCTGACTGCAAGAAGTGTTCATGAAAGATGTGGGGCAAAGGTGCCTTATCTCATAGACAAAGAGCAGAACAGTCCTTCTGGCAGTCAGGTGTAAAGCACTCCAGCACAGGCAGGACCTTACTTCTACTGCAGCTGTTAGAAAACTTTCCATCATACCTGCAGGCCAATAAAAACAATAAGAATCTCACAAACCAAGGTTTATTATTTCATCTTTATTTGTATACACATTCACACCCTACACCCACACACAGATTTTCTTTTGCTTAAAATATTTTTCCTCCTGGGGTACTGTGAGAACACAAACACTCTTAAATTCCTTTTGAAGGCAAGAAATTAGCTTTAAATCATTGACTGAAATAGCCTGAAGTTCTAGTAATCAAGAAATGTATAACTTTATCACTGGAGGTTTTTAAGAACAGACTATATTTTTGTTGAGAATGAGGTTGTGTCCTGTAGCACGGGAAAGATTAATCAATATCTTGAGATGCCTTCAAACAATGTTTTTCTAAAATATTATATTAAATCAAAAAATCCACCTTGATTCACCGTATCAGGATGCACTTGAGAAAGAAGGAAAAAAGGCTCCAAACATTCACAATCTGATTTTGTATTTAACAGCTTTTTAAAACATCCTTTGCAGACAGGCTGTAATGGTGCAGTGGTGGGCAGAGGCCTGAAGGTCATTAAATGTCAATGCACAGTAGTGCAGGAAAACTAAAACTAACACTTGAGTTGCTTTCACACAGACTTTTAAAATAGAATGGCTTCTTGCTTCTTAGTGGTTGCAGCACCTACAATCAGCACACTTCCTCTTAACTGAAAAGTACAGGGCCATGTTAAACATTTAAAAGAGAACACGATGTAGTGGAAATAAAGGTTTGCAATTCTATTCAAGTTCCTAATACAATATTTTTAAAAAAGTCAAATTTGACTAAAACAAACCTAACTGTATGAAAAACAAGGCTGGCCTTCTATCAAGCCTAAAAGCAAAAGTATATTCTGCACTGTTTCCCAGCTGTCTCAATGCTGGGAATCATATTTCCTTGCTTTTCTCAACAGTCACTGTACTTAATATTGATATGATGTATTTTTCTTTCTCACTCAGTCCTTTTTGTTTTGTTTTGTTCCTTCTATTGAACAAAGATCAACGTGCAATAATTTACAAAGTATTTTGAAGCAATACAGAATCTAAATTATGATAATACACTAATTTTATGTGGTTCATCTATTACAGTGAAAATGCTGATAGTGCATTTGTTCAGCTCCCACTGGGGATCTGTAATAGGCCAGATTTGCCTGAATGGGACAAACTCAAAACAGTCAAAAGGAAAACAAAATTTTTTATGAATTTGGTAACCCGCAAATCAGCATTCAAGAAGTCACTTTAGAGGTTGGATCTAAATCCCAAGGAATGTATTCTGCTACTGCCAAACCTGTAAAATCTGCTGCCATTCCATATTGGTTTACTCTGACTGCTAGTTGAGGATCACATTTAGAAAATGCAAGGAACAGAGTATCTGTTACAACCACTGCCCACAAATAATACAAATTTCCATCATGTCATGGGCATATAATCTACCAGCTCAAAAATCCAGGAACACTACTCTCCTAGTACCATTTGTCTGAAAGAGTTCATTGAAGATGCTTCAACACAAGTATTTTACATGGAGCACTTTTTCTCTTAAAAAGCTTTGACTGCTTTCAACAGCTGGCATTCCATATACTGATAATGCACAGGTTTATTAATTCCTGTTAGATTATTTCTCAGATTTCTAATTCAGTCTTTATGGATGGACTGGATAACTCATAAAAATAACTCAATAAAATGAACATCAACAAAGACCTTCGCAGCATATTTAGCTGCCCAGGGCTCCTGTAGCTTTTTGTGTTTGCACTCTTTCGAATTACTAACTACTAACACATTACTACTACTACCTACAACACATTAAACTTGTTTAATACCATAGAATGAAATCAGGGAATTCTGATTTATTCTCATTACCATTGATTCAGGTCACTATGACAGACTAAGTGGTAAAGGAAAAGCTCTGGAAATTTTTGAGACATCTCCACATCAGTGGAAGAAAAGTGAAGGAGGGAAGATAGCTGAGAATGTTAAAGAATTAAAACAAAAATATAATAAATGAGGAAAAACCTAGTATGGAGACTAATTGTGCAGGCAGCTGTAACATTGCTAAATTTGTCTTAGTAACATGTGCACAAGAAGTCTCAGCTCTGAACACATCTGACAAACAAGTTCTGTTTATGCCATTCCAAGGACTCACTAACATAGTGACAGCATTAGCACATCTTGCTCTCAGATACTCTTTTTCTTCTTTCAGGCATTTCTGCATAGCAGAAACTCAGTATTTGTGTGAGCATCTACTCTAATCTACTACCTGAGATAATAAGAAAAACTTACAGCACTAGAAGGAATCACTGCAAATGACTTCTTGGAAGTGAGTCAAGTTTTCCTCTCATCAACATTCAGCACCAGTGCCAGAGCAAGCAGAAGAAAAAAGAAAGCAAACACAAAATATAACAAGCAGAAAACAGAGAAGAGGAATAATGTTATTTCTCAGTTTAAAGGAGAAAGTCAGGGCTTGAAACTTTGTTTCTGAATATCTCATTGCAGTGACCTGCATTTGCACAAGACAAACAAAAAAGAATCATGCATTATTCTGTACCTGTGGAGGAAGTTAAGGGATACATTTCCAGAAAGAATGGAGTCAAAGATGTGCATACGAGTATCTCTGTCTTTAACAGATACAAGCTTTCCCTGTTCACCTTGTAAAATACTCAAGCAAAAAAAAGGGAGTGAATACAGCACACACCTGCCATTAATACTATACATTATTAATTCAGCAAAATTCACTTCCTCATTGAAGTTTGTTTATTGCTAAAATAAGTAAATATGTTTATTTTCAGGTACCTCCTCTCCTGTGACCTGCTGCAAAGAATTAATTGGCATCATTACTGCAACTCTGCCTGTCTAATAAGGGAGTAACAATATCACATCTTTGACAACACAGAGTTCATGATCAGGGTAAATTTACAAATGCAATGTTAGTTAAGTTTTAATTTTAGTTTTCTAAATTCTTGTAGATACTTCTAACATTTTCTCCAAAGACTATTCAATCAAACGGACCAAACCAAAGCCAGTATTCAGAATTTTAAAAAGTTAAAGTAAGTACAAACTAAGTTTTAGAAAGGGTCCCTATTCCTGATAAAAAAAAAAACAGATCACAGAAGGAACCAGTCATCTTTGTCACCCTGCTGCCAATATATTATTGTAAAGTGTATGAATCCTTGTTTCATAGGTTTTGGGTGCTTTTAGCTAAATACAGAAAATTAATGTACTTGTTCCTCAAATAATTGGAAAATAGAAAAATACCTTTACTAAACATTAGCAACAAGAAAGAACTCTGTACTCTCAACTGTACTCGCGAACTTCCTAGAGAACAAACAGAACAAGAAACCTGCAAATGTGTAAATAAAGGCAGAATTTGGTTTGTGACCCATCTGTATTACATTCATTTTTTTTTCAGAATTCATTATCTTTGCAAGCACTCCCATGGAAAGCACAATAAATGAGCTATATGTGAAGATTCTTACCAAGATATTCAACACCAAGTCTTTCACATGACTCCAAGCAGGCCTTTTTTGTGTTTTCATAGCCATAGTCACTGTGCCACAGTTTGGTAGTTATCCAAAGGTCCTCTCTCTTCACACCACTCTCTCTGATGGCCCTTTGGAGGAGGGATTCACAGCCATATCTTTTTGCTGTGTCAATGTGACGAATGCCACATTTCTGCAGGGCATGGACCACTGCTGCATGGGAATAGCCACCCTGGTGGGAAGTACCTAAACACACAAAAGCAGAAGTGAATTGGCAGCAGTGAATTATGAGTGGCATATGTTATCATTGTTTCCAATTTTCCTTTTTTTTTTTTTTTTATCAATTGTCATAAAACCTTCTTATTTAACTTTCATTTCCTAATAGTAAAGAAATGGGAACTGACTGATCTTTAGGCTTGGAAAATACATGAAGTGGGAGAAGTTGGTGGCAGTCAGAAGCAACTTTATCAAAATCAAATATCAACAGCATTTAACTGTAAAGAAGTGATTCAAGGAGCTAGGCTGAAAATCATCAAAGAGAAAACACATACTTTATGGAAAATTAGTATATGTCTCTTAATTTTCACACAGAAGCATGACATTTACAGACAAAAATATGTTTAAAAACCCAAAAACCTCAACAATTTTTAAAAAACATTTAGTTTGCAAAAAACATATCTTGAAACCTTTACTCTGTTGAATTCCTGGTAACTTGAAATCATTATTGCATTGTAGAATCCCAGGCTGGGCCATAGTGCAGGTGCCATCACAAAATGTCAAATTCAGCAGTAACTGAAACAATGGAATCCTACAAAAGAGTTACAGAATGGGCATGCAGGGAGTTTCAGTAACAAAATTCTGTTACTGTCACTGTGGGGATTCACTGGATGTGTATTTTGCATCTCAAGGGGACGGAAGGAGGAGGAGACTCAGCAGGAAAAGCAACCAGCAGGAGGACTTCAGATAAAGAACTGGTTGAGAGCAAGGAGGATGATGTTTCTACTTGCCCTTTCCTGTTAGTTGTTTTTCCTGCCATGAGCCCCTCACCCATTCACCCTCACTCTACACACCTCCCACAAACAGTATTTTTACAGTTTGTTGGAGGAAATGCTCAGCCAGTTCCAGTCAGCTCCCAAAGTCACCTCCTTCCCAGCTGATGATTTGTAGGTAAAGGCCCTCATGCCATAAACAACAGGCAGCATGAAACAGCTCTGAGACATGGCCCTGCACAGCCCTGGACAGGCCACTGCAACAATCTAAAAAAATGAATAAGGAGTCCAGGTTAAAGAGTTATTTAAAGTGAAATTTGTACCTGCTCTTACCCTTCTCTTTCCCTCCAAGCACATACTTATTCCTACCCCAAACACTACCTGCACACTATGAAATGACCTCTGCAAATGGCAGGAAAAGGCCACCACTGAAAGCACCACTCATGCTCCTCCTCAGAGCCTCTGACCCCAGCCAGGTGACAAACCCAGAGGAGGCTGCAGGACTCTCTCATGGTTGGAACAGCATGATCAATGAGGAGAACTTAGAAAAGTCCCACTTGCATGGAAGGTGAGCCAGGTTTCCCTAAATGCTTATCATGTTTGCTCATTCCTGATCTTACAAGGAAAGCCAGGGAGTCTTGCTCAAAGTCATTTAAACTAAGTTATAACATGGTCTGATCTCCCATCCATACACGTCAGGATCACAAAAGGACAATTTCCACTTTACATTTGAGGCCAAGAAAATGTGGAGTAGTGAATTCTTGACTTTTCTTCATAGATTTTAAAGTGATGAAACTGCATACTACATTCCTACAATTTCAATATGCATATCATAAGTAATTTACTTATCAAACATAAAGTTTTAATGTTCTAGAAGACAAAACTTTAAATCTTTTTTTTATAGCCACTAATTATGATTACTTGGCTTAATTTCTGAGCCAACTAGAAAATGTCTGTGCAACTTGTTTTACATCAAAATAACTTCAGCTAAATCAACTTGGTTTTCAAAATAGATATTTCAAAATCCTCATTAATGTTTAAAAATTTTAGATTATTGCAATGCTACTACATTACAACTATGGGCAAAGAATATATATGCAATTTTACATTATTCAAATCCTAAAGGAATTTTATTACAGAATTATATAACTAGCACAGAAAAATTACTATACTCTTCACAACAAACACTTCACTTTTAATATGCTGGTACTGGTGCAAAATAAATGAGGTTGTAACTATTGTGTCTGTTTCTGGCTGAATGGACATTTCTAAGCACAGAATGAATGGAGTTCATTTAGAGGTCTTGCAAATGGACTCGGACTCCTTTCATGCATAATGGATTTCAGTAAGAACATTTAGGACAAACAACTTTTCTTCTTTTTTTTTTAAATTTAACCCTTTATGTTAAAGGGAGAGAGTGGTTAAGAAGGAAAAATCAGAATAATTTTGTTATTGTTCCCCATTCAGTGATGGCATGCACACTCGTTACACAAGAAATAAAGACAGCAAGATGAATCTGGAGGAAATTATCTCAATTTCTGTGCCTAAAAATGAACTACAACAGTCCTGGTACACTACACAGTAATTTAAAATAAATCAACAATTATTTAATATTACAACTTTGCAAGCCAACTTAATCATGAACAACAGGTTGATAAGTTAATTATGCTATTAATATAACACTTCTAGACTTTAGGAACCAGAGTTTTCTTTTGTTTACACATGTGATTAAAGAAGTTACAAGTCATAGATGCAGAAGCATGACAAAAGTGAAGTGACTGAGCTTTCTAATTATTTTTCTATTAGAAATTCAAACAATGCTATTTGAACACATTAATATTCTTACAGGTTTGGGATTCCCCTTTGCCAGTAGAGCTGTAATTCACACTGTACATATATATTTAAAGACAGAATCCAGTAATGCATTTAAAACTAATATGAACCTGCATCTTTTCCATCCCCTTCCTATTTCTAAAAATATTTAATACATTTTTTCCTCAGAATCTGCTGATAAGAAATAGGAATTTCTTTCAAGAAACTATGCCCAATATAAGTAAGTTTGGAAAAGCTTCCTATTTTTTAGCTGATATTTTAACTTGTTTCCTAGGGAAAGAGCACTGTTACCTCACTGACTGAACTAAGCCAAATTTGGCAGATTGTAAGACATGCAAGATCATTACATTCCTATGGATTTTGTGAAAAACTGGTGGTTGTAAGGGACAAGGATACTGCAGTGAAAATATGGATAGGTCAGAGGACACAAATCCAGTAGGCTTAATCAGCTACACTGTTATTTAGTCACACTTACTCATCACTTTCCTGGCACCCTGAAGAACACTGCCATCAAAACTGGAGAGAGAAAATGCTCTGACAACCCATAAAATGATACAAAGATTATTAGAAAGGCAGACAGACTCCTGTTCACAATGCATTGCTACAAGGGAAAAAACCCCAACATGCCAACCAGCAACACCACCCCAGCCCCTCAGACACAGAAAATCAGCAACATCTCCACCCCTGGCCTCACCAAATATGTAAAACAAGTAACAAACCCCCTGCTATCCCCCCTCCCAGATTTAGGCACAATCTCAGCTCTCAGCCTCATTAAACTTTCTGTTCTCCTGCACAAAGCTGTAGAACTACAGAGAGAGATCCAAAGCACCAACAGTTTTTCAAAACAGAACCAGGATCTGCTCTCTCCCTCCCTTTGTGGTGAAGTGTCATGTTCTTTGTGAAATGTGAAACGATTATTCATTTGAATATATAACATATATAAAAATGCCCAGTGACATGAATAACTTTGGCTACTTGAATTCAGTGGAATAACATTGGAAAACTCCTGCTGGTGAAACCCCTGCCAGAATATTTAGAGATCACATCAGAGATGAATGTACTAAATTCAAAGAGTTGATAAAGAAAACACCTGTAAAAATACCATTCCTTGCTGATTTTATCTCCAAGTAATCACTTAAAAATCTCAAAAGCAAAAGCTCAAACATTCTTTTCTCAACTTTAACACACTCATTGTGTATATATGGTATTGTGTACCATACCAGGCTTGAAATACCTGATTCTAATAGTTTTATTTTTACAATTTCAGTATTACATCAATTATTTCAATATTACATATTATGAATATACTGAATTTTTTTGGTATTCATATAGTTTGATTTCCTAACTACCTTATGAGCAAATGTAATGATAAAACAAAATGGCCATACATAATGCAAATGAATATATAACACATTTCAAGGTTAATTGTTAACACATTCACAAAACCACATGCCTGTTCTGTGGAAAGACTCAAGGACAGACAATCCTTGCTGTCCTTGCTGTCTGTCTTACATCCTCCTTCTGATTTTGTATTCATATGATCCTCTGACAAGCTGACTCAGATTGTTAAATGACAAAAAATCGAGAGCAGAGTTTCAGAATTATCCATGAACCTGCATAATTCCTCAGAGAGGAAAACCCACTAAATATTAGGCAAGTGATAGAGCAAAACAAATTCCCCCTTTAGCAGAAGCAGTTAAATAATTTGATTTAACAAATGCTTTTATTTAAATTTAAAAAAATAAAATCACAGTTGTCCTAGCCAATCAACAAAGGATTAGAAAGACCTTCTCCATGAACTTTTCTCCTGGAGCCCTTCTTTCTGTTATATCCCCCAACACCATCCCTGCAGCTACTCTCAGACAGACCAATAATGTCACACTAACTTTATACTGCCATAGTAAACTATTTGGCACAGTTTTATCTTAACAGGGTCAGTTACTCTGAAAATCCTATGCAACATCTGATGACAATGTATTCAGGGATCCTCCCTTTCTAGAGTGTAGAGCTTCCCCCTGCAGCAGGTGAAACCAAAGTCAACCTTACCATGAAGTTACTACACTATACAATTTTCATGAGCTAGAGACTATTTCAAGGTAAGAGATACTTTGTAAAAGCAATTGTTATTAAATTTGTAACTCAGACATTTTATTTAGAGTACAAGACTGGCACCCAATGTGTATATAAAACAGGGCAGCTACTCCTGAGGGAATGGAGCCTATGGAGACAATGGGCTTCTGGAAAAACTGGTAGGACACCATCAACAATAATTGAAAGACACTGAGCAGACTCCCATTATATAATCAATGGTTTATAATTGGTCAGAAAGAAGGGAGCACATAGGTTTACCTAAAACTCAGTCATTTAAGGCAAGTTTCTCTTGCCTCTGTAAAAGTTATTTGGATTATGAACACTTTAAGCTTTTTAGCATGTAAATTTTACTTTGGTTATGCTTCTCATTCTTTTGTTTGCTTGTTTGTCTGCTAAATATGATCTATTAAGCAATGGATCATAAATATGATCAATTAAGCTTTGCACTGAACTAGTGCAAAGGTGACACTCTGGGACTTTTTCCCCTGTGCAACTCAGAACACACTAACAGAATTCAGTAACACCAGCAAAAAAAGTAAGCAAGCACGATTTTAAACTCTGCAATTCTACTCAGGCAAGTCTACACAGGCACCAAGAAAAAAAATACAGGAATACAGTCTTGCCTCAAGGCAAGAGGGTAGGAGAGAGCCATTACATGTTTATTATGTATCCAGGGAAAGGGAAGCCAGAATTGCTGGTTTTCTCTCTTCCTGAGAGAAAGGAAGAAATGGCAACGAGCCATTGTTGACAGAAGCACTCTATTCCCTCCATCCCAAAGAGGCTCTGACTGTACAGGATACTCAGACCATCTACTGAAAAATGACCACACATTTTTGTTCAATGACCCATCATTTATCTCCTCAGAACCTTAGAGAGTAGGTGCAAGAGTAACTTCTCAGAATGTGTCTCACAGCAATCCCAGCAAGTCTGCAAGTGGTATCTGCTATGAGTGGGATGCTATTGCTCTGATATGGCACCAATTCACCAGTGGATTTCTGGCAGCAGAAATAACTATCACCCCAAAAATGCAAATTCTTTTTTTCAACAATAGTAAAGAGATTTCCACTGGAAAAGTGCCAGCTATTTAAATTATTCATCTGTGTTAGTCAAATATTTTAATGATGCAGAATCTATCAATAACATCTGGAAAGAGACCTGTACATTTGGAAGGCAATTATTAATGTGTAATTAATGTAAAAATTTCATAAGCAGAGCAGCAGCACACATTTATTTAAATGCCTTTAGAGACAGACTGCCAAATCTTGAAGCCTTTCTTTCACTCCACACTTTCCCACCACCGTGAGAACTATTTCTCATTAACAACCAAATTGGTTTCAGATGCTCTGCTATAAGATGTTACCTTAGAAACCATTTGGTAAAAGACTGTGGCTTCCTTCCATAGAAATCTCAAGCAGTGAAAAGGCAGATTTTCTGGCATAAATCAAATCCAATTTCTAGGGTTCACTAAACCTTTTCTCCTCAGAATAATGTTTTGTGACTAGATCTTAGCAGTTAATAGTGCACGAAGAATTGCTGGTGTGAACCAGTTTTAAATTATTTTTATTCTATTCCCTTCTTAACTCAATTGAAATGACTTCCAATACTTACCATACCTTGATAGAACCTTTAACTTCATAATTACTAAGGATATTTACTATGTGCAGCAAATAAACAGACTGAACAAAAATATTATTTTCCTTCCTTTTTAAAACATGTCCTTAGACTACTCAATCTGATCAGGATGACATTAATTAATTAACATTAGACATTTAGACATACTTTGCAAATGAGACAAATACTACAAATGAGACAAGCCCATGACAAATTTTTTCACCTCCATAAAATTTCCTCAAAAAAGAATGATCAAAAGAAAATAAAATACTAAGCTCATATTCTATACTTAGTTAGAACTTATACTTAGTTATCAAAATCATTCCTGCTGTGAAAGGTTGACTTAAAAATAAATTATATAAATAATTTATGATTACGCATAGCCAACATCCAACTATTCAGACAGCAAATTTAAGATTTGTAGTTAAACACGAGACCAATAATTCAAAGCCACTTAAAGTACTGTAAAGATAATATTATAGGAAAAATTATAAAGAGAACTGTGATTTGTAGTGACTCAGCTTTGCACAATGAAATGTATGTACAGTAATTACCACTGTGACATGCTAATTCAAGCTGATGGGTAATTTCTGACATCATACCAGTGCCCTTTCCTTGCAAAGTGCAGTTGTGAATGATGACAGATCCTCCTCCTGCTCTGCCATGTGACACTACAAGACTTGTGTGTCCCACTGCTAACTAATTGTGTTCCTGAGCTCCAAGACAGCAGCACACAGCTCCCCTTAGTGCAAACTAAACTGAGCCAGAAAGAACACTTATGATTAAATGCTCGTTATCCCCCACATCATCTTAAGAATTTAAAATGCATTTTCTAGAAGCTTCTGAGACAAATAACATCTCCTCTAGCCCCTCCTCCCACACTGCACATTCAGCCTTAGAACTTTACGCATTAGAATGCAAAGCACCTACACTCAGGCACTAAGAACCTCCAAATTATGAAACTGCTGCAAAGCCACCAAGAGGGCTCTCCCCCTCCTCTCCCTCCTTCCCCTTTAACAAGGATTTTGTATCACTGTCAGTGCTGTCCTTTGCATAAACATTAGAACTGAAGAGAGTTCAGGAATTAGCACCTCCCTTCTGCCCATTTGATGGCATGAGGAACTACTGCAATTCAGGTTACAGCAGCATGTGACATCATTCAATGCTGCCAAAACTATGCTAGCAAGCTCTGGCAAAGAAAAAAAGGTATGATGACTAAAATCTGCTGCATGAAGGTTGAAAGATAAAGCTTAGCTTTCTTTCCCCCCCCCCCACACCCACCCCCACACCCCCCCAAGTTTGGTATAAGTTTTTTACACTAAAGAAACATGCTGAAATACAAAAACTATATATACTGGAGCTTGCTTCTCTGTTAATTTCAAACTGTTTACAAATCATTTGTTCTTCTCTTGGGCAATTAGGTTTGTAACATTTAAAAGTCTTAATGGCAAAGGAAAGTTAAGAGCATACACATGAAGTGCTTCTGCTAACACTGGTAAAAGTTCTAATTATTAAACAGTTGTAGAATCCTAAATTGATTTATTACTTAGACTTCATGAGAGATATCTAAAATACATCTGTATCACATCAGCAATACAGTGATTACCAAAAAGAATCCAGCATGAGAAAGGAAGCTATTTTTCTGCTATTACATCACAGCTCATATGCCACAATATAAGGTAAAACCCCCAGAAAACATATGAAAAGCTGACCTCATGGATTTGTAGGTGTACAAGAGAGCAGAGACAAATCAGCAACTTCCCTCAGAAAAAAATGAGAATATTTCTGCACTGTGAAGACTGTGATGTAAGCAAAAGTTGGCCCAGCATTCTGCCCCAGATGCATTAATTAGTACCCCTTAAAACAACACTTGGACAGCATTCAGTCTTTTTTAGGGAGTGAGACAGCACAAGGCTGGAAGGAGGTGAAGCTGGAAGGTAGGAGCTCACAGCTTTAGGCTGGGAGAGGACTCTGCTCTGTTCCACTGCCTATAAACACCCAGCTGCCTGGGACATGGCCACATTCCATACAGGAGAGAACTTCAATATCTGGAGGCCCTCAAAGATCAAGTACAACTTCTCAAGGTCAGATCTACTGAAACAGTGGATGAATTGAGACAGAAAGATTTATAGAGGTGGCATTTTGTTCATCACAAGAGGCTATTAAGGCAACTTGGTAACCATGGGTGAGAAGCACAGCCTCAAGAGAATAAAAAAAATGGTTGAGACATAAAACAAAGGGAAGAAATAAACAGCCAATTCTTATTACAGGATAAGATTAATAGCAGGGAGTGCCATAGGTCTTGGTACCAGGACCACTGTTCCATAAATTTCCTTTAGAACCAAAGCCATGAAGAAATAGGAGCCATGAATTTAAAAAAGGCAGCAACAGTAGAAAATGAAAAAAAGTGAAGGCTTGACTCTACTGCCACTGAATTGAAAAGCAAAATCTTATTTTATCCCAGTCCAGCAGGACTGAGTCTTTTTTTGACCACAGCTAAGTTTAAGAATGAGAATAAGCAACTCTAGAATTAATAATTAAGAAGTTGGTAACCGTATTAGCAAAACACAATGTAATGTTAAAATACTTCCATTCAGCATTAAGATTTAAATTTATGTAGCATTTTGAGAAAACCCCAACACAACCTGATGCAATGAAAGTGGAGCAATCTGATCCTATGCTTTTTGCCAGGAGGTTTATTTGTTGTAAAAAGAGCTGGGAACAATATAAGAAATCCTGAGTGGTTGCAATGCAAATGATGCAATGTCTTAATGCAATCAGCAAAACAAAAATCAGTCAAAACTTACTTTAAAATTTATTTACTTAGACAATGGTACAGCAGAGTATCAGAAATGTTATCTATGAAACATACTGAAATGAGGACAGAGATATTTTAATGGTTTCCCTTGAGTCTGAAGGACTGTGTCTGTATTACTTTCCTCCAGGCTTTGGCTGTTTGACCAGAAGCTGCTCAGAGCAGTACCTGACAGCTTTCCCAGCTGCAGTAATGATGCTGGGCATTCTTGAATGACCTTCTTTAAAGAACATTATTACCACTGATAAAATACTCACTCTGTATGACCACAGTAAGGTACAATGAGTATAAAGACTTGATTATTTTATTTTGTTTAGTAATTGTGTGTCCTGATGCCCTTCCCAAACAAGCTTATTTTTTAATAGGAGGGTATCATTTGAATTTTTTTTATCTCAAGTTGTTATTAATTCTAGCTGCTCCAAAGATTACATAGAAAGCAACTTACACAAGAAGATTCTATGTATTTTTGGTATCACCAGCACATCTTTTCAAGAAATCATTGGCTACTTAACCAAGCCACCTGAATTTAATTATTACCATCCCTAAAAATCCCCAAACAAAACAAAAACAAATTAACAAAGAAAAACACACACATAAAACTCTGTTTTAATGGGAATATAACTAACATATAAAGGGGATGAAGAGAGTTTCAATAGAAAGTACCAAAACAATCCTGAAGAGATGTCAACCATTCAGCACATAACCTTGACAAAAGTCCCAATATTTACAGGAAGAAAAGCCCTTGTGCTAGTGAATTATAATCAAATGCTATAAAGATATATAAATAAATATAATATATAAAGATATATTAAAAAAGATATATAAAATGCTCAGACATAAAAAAAAAGGAAGTGACAACTAAGTGAGAGCTTCCTACTTAACAGAAGTAAGCATGAGCAGTTCAAATTATGCCTTTTTCTTCCAAAACCTTACAAGGATGATACTTTGTATGCCATTTTGACAAGCGATACATTTTTCAGGATGCTTTAGGTAAGCACCAAGTATTCTGCAGTTAAGAAACTGTACAAACTTAACTTTCTTCTATAGTACAAAGTCTCACCAACAGTGTAGCTCCTATAGAAAATTGTAACTACATCTGTAACTTCTAAACAATGTTACATTTTATATCAGTTACTTGTCATGCACTTTTAAAACACTAATCTTACTAGCAAGATAGTGAATGTATCCTTTTTCTAACACAATCTACAGCCACTGTGAGGTAATGTACTCTCTGGGGCATAGATTTACACTTGAGACAAGTATTAGGGCCAAAATGCCAACTCATTTTAGAGTTAATCCTACTCCAGTAGAAAGCAGCCTTTGTAATGAAAATTGACCATAAACATGCCCGACCCTCTGCACATGAATAATGTTGGCTGACACAACAGTTAGCATTAAATCATATGAAACATAAAGTTACCAGCAGTTTTCATAAACAATAAATAGGTTGCAGAATATTTTTATCTTCTAATTAAAACTTTAGCCATACAATATATTTCTAACATAAAGGTGAGCTGCCTTACAGTAACTGCATGGTGTTTCAGGAAAATCAGCTTGTTTTACCATTGCTAGTAATGCTGACTGACCTTTTTGCCACACTCATAACACTAAGAATATGCATCTAAGTAGATATAAAATTTTGGATGTACACAATTGGGCATGTTATTCCAAGTAACCCTTCAGACTGAACACAAATTTTGCATACTCCATGGCCTTCTCTGGCATAAAAATTTGTCTTTCTCACCAGAGATTTTAATTATGGATGCTTCTCATTAAGACCAGTTTATGCAAGAGCACAGAGCCCCAGCAAGAGAATGGTAACCTAATGAAAGACTTAACCTCCTTCCCCCCATCTTCCCTTTTGCACTGAACCTTGACCAACTTACTCAACTTCTATACAAATGACAAATAAGCTGTGGCATGGAAACCCATTTAAAAAAGGAAACCAAACAAAAAAACCACCATCAAGCTTTTGATAACTGAAGCTTGACCAGGAAGAAGAGATATTTTTGACAGAATGGTATTTCAGAGTGTTGTTGCACTCTCTGAAGTAACACGTTCTGGCCAAGAAACACCTCACCTGTCAGACACTACAAAAGGGGTTTCATCACTCTGAAATAACTTGCAATGCTGTCTGAGCTGTCTTCCAGATGACACAACTGGATAATTCAAACCATCTCCATGCATATTTAGCATATTTATCTCTCTGAAGCTTCTAGAAAATTATCTACCAACATGGACAACATCTGTATCTATTAAAATTGTCTTTGAGGCACCAGATAACAATTAGCTGTGTGCATTTAGAGGGAATAAGAAATTACAAACAAATCTTAAATCCTGCAGAAAATGCATTCTCATGAAGAAAGTTTGCCTCTACTTCATATCCGGGCAAATTTTTTGCACTGCAAATATTAGTTAATGCAGTAAGACTGTAACAAAAAGAAGCTATTAACGTGGAAAAGTGAGAACAGTTACCATAAAGATCCCATTGTGTTGGGCTGTATATTGTGGTATTTATAGCTTAACTACAAATGCAAGTGTGGCAAGTCTTTACCTTTTTTCCTCCCTTCTTTTCTTAAATTCTCAGCATTTTGCAGTGTGTATCAAGGATTTCTTAAGATGACCTGACTGGTTCCTATCTATTACACAATCCTCAACACTGCAGACTGTATAATGCAATATGTAAAGCATTACTCTAGCAAGACAAGTAAGTGAAATCAAAGAACCAAATCCTGCTCATGACAACACCACCACTGTAAGTCAAGAAAAGTTCTTTGAAAGCCAAGAGAAGCTCCTGGAAAGCCATACTTGAAAGAAGTTACTGGGCCAGAAAAATTCAAACTTGATTTTCTTGAATGCCACTATCCATGTACTGTGGTAGGAGTTCAACAACAGAACCTTCCAATACTGCAAAAGGACAGGGAGCAGCTATTGGGTGGAGAGCACAAGGGAGTCCTTTTGCATGTCTACTTTCTAGTCAGTTTATTCTTCCCATAACCCAAGAAATATATTATGACCTCCAATAAAAAAGGTGGTTCTGTAGAGTCTGAAGCACAGTTCAGCATATACTGAAACAATGGCCATAAGACAGCCAAGTCCATTCTGTAAAGAGACTATTTATATCATTTTTCCTTTAATTTTGTAAAAAAATCTCCAAGAAAAGCAAATTGGCAGTAAGTGTTACAGGGTAAAATAATAAACCAAAAAACAGCAAAAGAAAAAAAAAGTACTAACTTTTGAACAACATAAGCCATTTTGTTCACTACATAGTAAATGTGTAAGAGACAACTGCACCAAATATTCATCATCATCATCATCCACCATTGCCTTGTGCCTCAAAGACGCTCAGACTACACAGGATCCAAGTTCAACAGGTGCAGTAAGGTCAATTCTATGAGAGTCTGCTCTAAAGAAAAGTCTGCTCGCAAGCCTCGGCAGCAAACACCCAAACCCCCCGAGCAGCGCCCACGGCCCGGGTGAGCTGGGAGGGAGCGGCACAGCAGCAGCGCTCCGCAGCAGGCCGGCCGGGCTGCTCGCCTTTGGAAGGAGCACGGAGCTTCTCCGGGCCGCACCGGGGCTCCGGGAGCAGCACCGGGCCTGGCACGCGGCTCCGCTCGGGGCTGCCCTGAGGCGAGTCCGGCTGCGGGCCGGCCAGGCCCTCTGACAATGCCTCTGGCAGGGAGGCGGGCTCTGGGCGGGCCCTCCGCCACTTACCGAGCCCCAGCACCGGGATGCTGTAGCCGCTGGCCACCGGCACCGCAGGGATACCGCCCGGACCGGGCGTGCCCACCGCTGCCATGACCCGGCTGGGGCCCGGGACTACAACTCCCAGCGGCCCCTGCGCCCCAACGGCGCCGCGGGCAGCCGGGAAACGGGGAACCGGGAGCCGGGAAAGGAGCGGCTGGGAGCCAGGCTGTCCCCGGACCTGGGCCCGGGTCGCGGCGTGCGGCGCCCCCGCTGACCCCGCTTCCCTGGTGGGGCAGGTGGCGGCCCGGGCGCGCTGCCGAGCATGCTGTACCTGGTGGGGCTGGGCCTGGGGGATGCCAAGGACATCACGGTGAAGGGGCTGGAGGCCGTGCGGCGCTGCCGCAGGGTGTACCTGGAGGCATACACGTCCGTGCTCACCGTGGGCAAGGAAGCGCTGGTAGGTCTGGCCACAGGGCCCGAGGCCTCTCGTGCCAGGGGCGAGCTGGGGCTGGTGGGTCTGTGGGAGAAATGAGCAGTGCCCGCTCTCGGGAGAAACATGTACGGTACCTTCACATACTGTATTTTATAGGAAAAGCTGTTTTGCTACCTGGCAAGAGGACCGCAGCAAAAAATAAAATGTTCCTTCCTGCAACTGTTGGCACCAGTTTTCATCTCAAAACTTACCAATATGTGCAGACCCTGAGATACTGATGGACTTGGTTAGAAAGTTTACCACAAAAACAGCCCCAAAAATCATACCAGAAAAATACGTTTTGAAGCTCTGCACCTCTGTATCAGCTTGAGGTGTTAAGGCATGCCTGCTGGGAATAACAATTTGATTATCTCACATTTCCACGTAGGCCAAGCTGCCTCCCCGTGTTGGGTTTCCCAGAACAGGCACAGTTCAGTCAGAGATGGGCTGTTGGACAATAAGGAGATACAGATTTGTTAGTAAACACACCTGATGGAAGAGAAGGGTAGTAAAAATGTGCAAATTATAACCCTGAAGAGTTCGTAGATGTTCACAGAAAGATGAAGTTTCATGCTGAAATAATACCAAAAAAACAGTGTAGCTGCCCACAGAGCAGAGATCTTGCCTGTGCATAAGCTGATGCTATCTGGGTCTGGGATGCTGTGTGGCCATAATGTACCTGTATGCAGAGCTGCATATACACAGAGCATGTAGATTTACAGCTTGTAATCAGCATTCAATGGTTTCCATATACAAGGTAGGCTAGAATATATAGAGTATCTCTGGTTTGTCTGCTGTATGAAGATATGGTCTGTGGTTTGTGTTTCTTTTCAGTACACTGAAGCAGTTTGCATTGTAGTCAGTCCATTCAAAACAAAATGTTCTTCTTTGTGGTTGTTTGATAGTTGTAAAACTGTTAAATGGAAAGGATTACTTGGAGATTTTTACTTTTCAAAACGAGCATTTGCTATCAAAAGAAAAATTAATGGATTCCTATCCATCTGAAAATAAAACACTGAATAATAGGAAAATGCTGACTATTTTTGATGTGGTTATTTTGGGTTTTCTTATCATGTATTTCTTACTGTTTTAAGTCTTTTGTAAACCTTGAAATACCAAAGATGAGATAACTGGGGAAAAAGATCAATAAAAATAAAGTAAAAATGTTGTCTTACCTGAAACACATAAGAGGGAATATAGGAGGTAATAACCAAGTTTATAATGCAGCCTAGTTTACATACAAGTGACAATGCTGAATAGTTTATTTACTGATCTGAAGGTCAGTCTCTCCTAAGCACCACAAAAGTTAGAGGAAAACTCTCAAGAAGTAAAGAGCAGATCTTTGCCTGCAGAGACTTCCCAGAAATCCTCCCGTGTTGATGGTATTAAAATCAGGTTATAAAATTCAAATGACAAGACCTGCTTATTTATTGGGTCAGCCTAAAATGCTTATTAAAAGCTATTTGATTTTGACCATCCAAATTGGCCCTGAGTTTGGTGAAAGAACTGTTTGGACCCAGTAATCTCCCAGTGAGTCTACATTTTACTTTTAATAAATTCTCTACTTAGCATGCTTTGATTAGCGTGGTGGAGCAGTCTCAAAGCATGCAAATAGATTCCCTTGGATGAAGCCAAAGTGAGAGGTGTGTTCCTGGCACTGCACCCAGTCTGTTCTGGAGCGTGCATTTGCTTGCAGGGCTGGGCCAGAGCCAGCCTGGTGCAATGGCAGCCCACAGGAGGGGATGTGTGCTGGTGCTGTGGGGTGCTGTGCTCTACAGACCAGCTCCCCTTGTGCTGATGTGCATCTGGGATGAGGTACATAATGAAAAACAGAGGGGTGTAAAAATGTGCTGGAGTTGGTTTAGTACAGACCTCAGCATTACTCCAGGGTGGCTGTCAATGGTTCCAAGTCACAGAGGCAAGATTTGCTTACACATTTATTTGGTCCCCCTCTCTGTTGAATCTGTACAGGTTGCAACCTTTTTCACAAGGAAAAAAATACCCTGATTTTATAGAGTTAGAAAAACCTACCCAAAAATGAGCAGGAACTCCTATTCAGGAAAGGGAATGTAACCTGGTAACAGAGATCCCATACCTATTACTCTTGCTATGAGATATTTTTATAGAAGCATCACTCCACTTCTGTACAGGTATGATAGTTCTCTTGTTCGCTGTTCTGTGTGGGCAAAGAAGTCATAAAAGTCAGAGGAAAACTTCCGGGCAATAACTGATTTTAATAGTTTTATCAATTTATTAATATTTGTGATACCACTTAAATTTGTTGACTACTACTTAGAACAGAAACACCTTTCTTGGTTTTTGCCCTGGAAAACAAACTTTAATCATGTAAAGAGCATGTAAAATGCATGGTGACACAACATGGCAGATGTTTTTAGTATGATCAGAAAACATGGTCTAGAACTAACTGAAGTTTCCTTTACATGTGTGATCTGGGAATAAAGGCATTTAAAGTGTATGAAGAGACACAGCCATTACTGAGCTGCTGAAGAGAAATTAAGGACGTGATCAAATATATGTTTACCTGTATACTTGGTAAAGTACTTCTTAAAGAGAACTCAAGATGAAGGATTAATATGAAGTCATTCCTTAGATGTGGTTAGCTAAAATGTACTGAGGAAAAATCTGAGAGAACAGGTTGTGGTGTAGCTAGTGTGGTATTTATATCTGGTTTGGTGCCAGTATTGTAAGTAGCCTAAGAGCTAGGCTCAGGCTGGGAGAGGGGATGCCTTACAGCAGCAGGTTAAATTAACTCTGCTGCAGTCCACCCAGGTACCCTCAGTGTGCAGGTGTCACTGAGCTGCTGGAGGTGCAGCTCCTCAGCTGACACAGAAAGCATGGAAAAACCAAGTTACTATCAGGATAAAGTTCACATTCACTAATTTTTGTCATCTCAGGAGCTGCTTTATGGGAAGCTCAGGTGTGTTCTTGCAGACAGAGGTGAGGTTATCCAAGACATGGGGCAGGCTGCTGGGGAGAGTAATGGAGTTACATATTCCATTGGCTGTGTTCCTGAGTGAGCACCCAGAGAGATACAAAAACATTCCTAAGTATCCTATTTTGATGTTTATTCTTAATTTCAATTTCTAGGAAGAGTTTTATGGAAAAGAATTGATTTTGGCTGACCGAGAAATGGTGGAACAAGAAGCAGATAGCCTTTTAAAAGAAGCTGATGATTGTGATGTTGCATTTCTTGTGGTTGGTGATCCTTTTGGGTAAGACAGAGCAATGCTTTAATTATTGCTGTAGCTTCATCACTCTTTTTTTCAATAGGAAGAAGCCAATTCTGTAACTGTAATTCTTTATGAGGAAACTGATTTTCAGACCAACAACAGTTTTTATGTCTGTATATTCCTGATTGTATTCAAAATATACATTCAGTTGTTTACACTTTATCTTGCTTTGGAGTTTCCTTGCCCAGATGTCCATTATAGATAGAAATGTGGGCCCTCCAGGATGTATGACTCCTTCAGCAGATATTTATAATTTCATTTGTTATCATTTTATTCTCTGTGCTACCTTTTATAACAATTGCTTTGCCTCATGATTTGTCTAACAGAAGGAATTCTAGGATGTTACATAAGTGAGAAATGTACTGTTTTGGGGGAATGTTCTTTTAGTTGCTGTTTGTACTTATAAACTGCAGCTTTTATACTCAGTTGTTTTAGAATCGATACAGATCACTGGTTGTATCATCTGCTTTAATAGATGCTGGTTTTTAAAATCACTTTTGTCATTATAAATGTCTTCTTGTGTTAGTTTATTAGACCTTTTGTTTCCACTTTTTATTCCTGCTGGAAAGCATAGTCTTTTTCTATGACCAGAAGGATCTCCTTCTGTCTCTGGTC
This sequence comes from Erithacus rubecula, assembly GCF_903797595.1. Lineage (NCBI taxonomy): Eukaryota > Metazoa > Chordata > Aves > Passeriformes > Muscicapidae > Erithacus > Erithacus rubecula. The sequence goes on from NC_136662.1 coordinate 8,971,229, forward strand.
AGGCATCATCAATCTGTAATGTCAAGCCATGCAGAAGAGCTTTTCATCTCCAGCTGGTGATGCAAGATGTATATCACAGTGTTAAGGGGCACAAGAAAAATGAAATCTGAGTATGTTATTTGTGAGGGGAAAAATGGAGTTTATGAAAAAAGGAGCAATATGCACATCTGTCAAAAGCTGATAATTTATGTAAATACAGGTTGAAAGCAATTGGCAAGAGAATATTACATTAAACTAATTATGGGAAGATGACCCTGTATTTCAGAAATATTAATTATACTTGCAGCCCATGTTTACTTTAAAACTAAGATTCATGCAGAGTGTGGAGCCACATTACCTGCACCTTCATGCTCTGAATCAGTGATACAAGTACACAAGATTAAAAACACAAACTCCATGGATTTAAATGTAGCTGCTAGTTGTAAGCAGTATTCTGATCTGCCTCAGTTATCATTATTTTCAATGCCAAAATTCTTCAGTTCTGGTTAACGTACTATGTAATTGTTGAAAACTACCCCTTTTTTTAAAATGAGTTGCTTCTCTTTAATTGTTTATTGTTTACTATTGCAGCTAGAGCTGCTCCTAGGCTCATATAGAACCCTAAGGATTATGGGGGGCCTTGTGAGGTTACTAGGACAGAGTACTTAATGTTTCTGTCCAAGAGAGGCCAGAGGGGAGGAGAACAGAAGCCATTTGCAGCTGATCACAGACTTTCAAGTCTGTTTGCAGGTGAGCAGAGTACTTGGCAGCCACAGGAGATGCCAGTATTAGTGGTTAATGGTTAAAGCAATAAAGCAGGCTGTGTCCTGTCATCCTCAGTGTTCTTCTCTGCAAGGTTTTCTCTCATCCGTGGATGTGCTACAAGAAACTGACAACTTTAGTAGTACAATACAAAGTCTACCACTCTAGGCTGGTCTTAACTTTCATATTATTACTAAAACTTAATGTCTGTATCAGTGACAAGAAAATACTGCTGTAGTTTTGGCTGTGGAGGGATGACTCCATGAAACTTTTCCTGGTATTAGCTGAAAGCTCCTAAGGGCACTTCTGCCTTTAGCTATAGTCATTATAGTCAGATCTACTGGGAGAAAAAAAAATACTGACTGGAGCAAATTTCAGTGAATTAAACCAGCTGATCCCTTGGTCAGTATTAGCATAACCACAAAGTCCTCTAGTGCTCCTTGTCCTTGTATGTGCAGGGAATAACACAAGGCTGTAAAACCAGTCTCCTCCTGGAGCAGACATTCTTAAATCACCCTTGCTTCTGGAAGTCAGGGCAATGTTTGTGTAGTAATTAAAATATTGGTTCAGAACCATTTACTCCTGGGTCTGGGAGCCTGTATGTATACGGGTTTCAGATATCACAAATTCACATTCCTCTTATTTTTTTCTTCCACTGAAATGGATTTCTTTTTTTAAAATATTGATCTTCACAGCTTTGCCAGCTGCTGCCACATTTATGTTCCAGTCTGAAGCCCCTGATCTGACTGGGTACTGGGCAGACACACAGCACCAAAATTATCAGGCTAAAACCAGGGGAATTCTGCTAGGGTAACTGAACAAGGCCAGGGTGAAAGCAATTTTCCTAGTTCATTGTTCTGATGGCCATATGTTATTTCTTTCCTTCCTTCTTTGGAATGGCTACACAGAAGTGTGTGATACATCTTGGAAATGAGATATCTAAGGTCATTAATCAGGTTTGATAAAATTAGGCAAGGGGTAGGCACATTTTCATATTTCACGTACATATAAGCATGCATACAAGCAAAATACACATGCAAACATTGTTGCAATTCAAAGATCTGCTCAGTCTGTGTGTACTGACCCTTTTAGAAAGGCTCTAATCTCAATGCTTAACTGCAAACTCACCAATTCATGCAGTAGTCAATCACTGCAAGGTGTTTATTGAGCCTTAGACCTGAACTTAGATCTGTTTGAAACTACATAATAAATACTTTCAGAATAAACTTGATCACTCAGATTTAGGCATCGTTAATTTGAGTTATCTGGATTAAATATTATAAAAATTGATTCAGTCTCAGGATGTTTTTTTGAAGTAAACGTGCAGTTCACCTTGTCTGTTCAGAGTTCTTGTTTGAGCATGGGGCTTTCCTGGCACACACTGATGCAAAATCCTGGAGTTTTGTGGAAATTTGTGCCAAACAGAGTTCACCTTACAGTTCAATGCACTTTCAACAGATACATCCAGAAGACAAAGGATACTTGGAACTTTCCTTTTCAAGTACTTGCCAAAGCTACCTTCTAAAGTAACAGTTGTAATAGTGTTGCAGTTTTAATGATGCCAGAAAGCTGCAAAGAGATGTACCATACCGGGGATGTCTGGCATTGCAGCTGGGGAAGATGATATGTGGAAGCCTTACTGGAATTTTTATTTTCCTGTAACCACTAGGATATTGTTGCCACCTCTGTGTTGTCCTTGTTGTGAAGGGTTTAATTTTATTTCAAAACGAACTACAGTGCTAGTAACACTTAATAACATCATGTTTTCCATGTTTAATTCCTTTCTTTTCTTACCACAGGGCCACGACACACAGTGATTTAGTGCTACGTGCAGTAAAATTGGGGATTCCTTACAAGGTCATTCATAATGCTTCAATAATGAATGCAGTGGGCTGCTGTGGTTTACAGGTAAGATTTTTGTATATACATATATGTTATTTCACAACTGCTAAGCTTAGAATTGGTGAACTCTTCTAACTGCTGTGGCAGTGCATGTTGCAATCCTGACTTTGAAGATCTGTACCAATTGTATGCTTAATATTAGAATTTTTTAACACTTCCTTTTAGCATGCCACATGTCAGCAAAAGCTCCTTTCAGTGAACTCATATGAAAATGAATAGTGACACTTCTATTCTCTGCTCTCTTACTTCCCTCTGCCCCAGGAGCCTTTGGTATTTAAAGTTATTTTACAGTTAAAGTTTTGCTCATGTTAGCTTCCTTCTAATACTGATGGTAGGATCAGGTATCAGATAATATCTGGTAAGTTTTTCTTAAATAAGGTTGTTATCCTGTAGAGAACTATGCTGATCTTGTAATATAAGAAATAATTGCACAAACCTGCATATATGTCCAGCTCAGATCATAACTAATTCCAAAGAGTGCATCTTGAATATGATGCACTCTTTCTTTATTAAATTTGATCTACCTCCACTTTCTGCCCTTTCTCCTCTGATGAGGAAGGAGGGATTTACTAAGACTTGTAAAACAAATGATAGTTTTTATGCATCTTGAATGGCTAAAGTAGAAAAGGTCTAGTGTTCTCCAAGAAAATACTCCCTTTTACACAGATGTAGGTCTTTTATTACTTTTATTGCATGTGGCAGTCTATAAATCATAACTAATCACATATGAATGAGATGAAGCTTCCCCTTCTTGTTTCCATTCATCACTTTAACATAGAACCTGCCCTCTCAAGGTTCAGAATGGTTCCCTGTGTATGGGACCCCTAAACCAAGTTCTCACTTTACAAAAACCAAAAGCAAGCACAGGAATGTAAATGCACTACAGACAAGTTGGGGGTTTGAACAATAACTTTCCATCACCAAAGGAGGAACTCCTTCCTAGCATTAAAAAACATAATTTATTTTAATTTCAGCAAATACCTGGTATCTTCAAATTTCCACTGACTAATTCTAATACTCCAAACTCCATTTAAATAAGAATAATAATGCTGGCCAAGAGCAGAAAATCTGTTGCAATGAGTTTATGTATTATCTTTGGTTTTGATTAGAAATCTGAGTACCCTGACTGACCTGGCTCAAAACCAATGCAGTGACACCTGTCCTGTTAGCTAATGCTTAAGAGAATGCTGCACAGCATTCACACTCTTTATAATTCTTCTTGTGAGCACTTTCTTAGTGATACCTGCCTAATGCTGCAAGACTTGGGCAAATTTATCTTTTGGGAAGGAAATAGGCTTCTTGGTGTGTAAAATCTACATTTACAGCAGATAGATAGCAGCTGTTGCATGACTGCACTTACTGGGGTGGGTAAAACAAGAGTTGTAGCTGGGGTTCACTCTTCCCCTTTTGGCTTGATGGTGGTGCAAAGTTTGCTTCTGCTGTCAGGCTGTTGACAAGTAGTTTCTACTATTTGCTCTATTTTTTCCTGTTCTCTTACATTCATTAGGAAGGAAGATGCAAGGCCCAAAGAGTTTTTAAAGTTTTCTGAAGGTTTGCTTCCCCCACAATTCAGCCAGGCATAGGAAGGAGGAATATAGAGCTTTTAGGTTAATTGGAAAAAGAAGTCCAGAAACCTAATGTGAGTATACTATAAACAGTCCATAAGATTATTCACATATGCAGAGTTTTGGAGATTAGATTGCTATTTCCTTATCCCATATTGAAGGGAGCAGACCATAAAGGAAATGTGATGTTACTCACTCTGACATTAGTCCCTTTTTCCATTCTGGCTTGGGAGGGGCTGCCTTCTCTTAAATCAACATTCCTCTTGTCGTATAAGGCATTTTAGGAAATAGTGATTGTATTACCAGGCAGAATATAACCAGTTGTATGTTTCATTCTTGATTGCTCCTTATTGGCATAAACAGCAAGTTTATGTATCAAGTTTTTGTATCTTACAAAAAAGCAGTCTTTGATTACCTAGAGTTGTGTTGGAAGTTTATAATTTTTTCAAAAGCCTTTACGTTCATGGCTGTCTCCTGCCATCAATTTAGTTTTGGAGTTATTGTGTCTCAAATTGTAAAGTTCCTGTCAAGTATAGAAGGGATTCCTCTTTTGCTTCACCACAGAAAAGGCTTTGCTTTTTTTCTTGCTTTAATCTGATTGTGATACAAACTCTCTCTCTTTCTCAGTAGAGAAAAACAGGAAACACCTTTATATGCCGTTCAGAGGGCCATGTGCATAGTGAGCTGTAACTGCTGATTAGGCTGTCAGTGAAATGCAGCTACAGCACAGTCTGGTCACAAAAGAACGTCCTTGGTCATCACAGCAATGTTTCTGTGCAGCCAAAAACATTCTGGTACTGTGCAGTTTCCCTGTACAGTGATTTAGTGAAGTTGGTAGAACATCAGTGATGATTTGTTGCCTTCATTCCATAGCTGTAGTTCTTGCTAAATAATAAAGAGGAGTGCATATCTATTTTCAGATACTTTTTTAAAATTGTCACTCTCATTTAACAGAATTAGTGAAGCTGTTTTGGAATACTGAACAAAGGAATGGGGTTTTAATTTTGAAAATTAAACTTCTTGGAAGCTCTCACAGATTGATTAACTGTGCTGGGCTAGTATATCTTAGCAAAGTGGTAGTCTGACTGTGCATAAGGCTCTGGGATTTGCTGTGCCTCTCTCCTTTACACTGTTTTTGCTATGCTTCACTGTTGCAGATTTTTGCTTTCCAAGGTTGAACAAGCTGTTTTCCTTTAAAAACAAATGAATAGGGTTATGGGAGAGAAGCCAGAAAAAGTGTTCCCACATCAGTGCCTCTTAGCATGTTCTCTGCAGGTTCACCTCCCTTGTCTGGAGTCTGCCACGTGGGTGTGTTTGTCATTCTGACTCCTGCTGTAGTGGGGAACAGCCACCAGTGAGAACAGTCAGGCACTTTGGCATCTGCACACACTGGCAGGGAAGCACAGGCTTTACCTGTGCTCACTCTCAGTTTTTCAGAATAGGGTGATTGCTAAGGCTTTTAGCCCTAGAATAAAGAGGCAGGAAACTGAGGATCTCTAATTTGCATGTTTTTCATTCCTTTCTAACCTGCATGAAGACATCTGGGTTAGTTTGGGAAGGTCACTGGCCAGAATGGTGCTCTCAGGACAGAATTCTCTCTGACCCAGTGCTGGTAATGTGTCCTTGAGGTAGAACTATTGGTGATCAAACACATCCAGAAGGGTTTGCATCATGCTGACCTGTGGTGCATGTGAAGGAATGATGCAACTTGAAATGGCTTGAGATCATGGCATTAACATAAAGAAAGAGGATTGAGAACTGCAGTGCAAAGCTGGAGGCAAGTCACAGGATGAGATAAAAGGCTAAAAAGAGACGCTCATTTCTGAGTGGTGTTGCTCGTTTTGAAAGCATTTGGTTGAGTAGCTAGGAAAAAAACAGCAGAGTTGCCTTTCTTTTGAGATGTACCCACTTTCCACCTGAATAGCTTCAGTACAAACATCTGCATGTGCCCTTGTTTCTTGCAGTGACGCATCTCGGGTTTTTTGTTTGCAGTCCATTTAATTCTTGTAAGACAATTACAGTTATAAAATAGAAAATAGCCTTTTTGCTAGCAACTGATCACTTAAATGCAAAATCAATGGTATTTTTTAGTTTTTACTGAACAGTTGAGTACATTTCCAGTGTCAAGTTGAAAAATACTAATTAAAGATACAGAAGCTGAAGGATGCTATCATTAATTACTGTGCTCATAGTCAAATAGAAACCTTGTAGTAGCTGCAGGAGTGGAGCTTCTGAGTCCCACCCTTTCTGTGTGCCTTAATCTTCAAAACCACTGTGCTCTAATAGGAGGGACTTTACACAAAACGACTGACTGTTAAACTGTTTTCCATCACTGATTGTTTTTTTTCAGTTACCAACAGCTTCTGAGCCTTTCAGAAGCTGGCATTTGTTTCTCAAGCCAATTAATGGTTAAATCAGTGCTAGTCACACTACTTCATTACTCACAATTGCTGTCCAACTCAGTGCCATTTGTCACCAGCAAACATAACCCAGGAACATCTATTTAATCAGGTTTGGGGTTCTTTTCTTTTAGATATCTTAATTTCATATTAGTAACCCAAGTCATCTTCAGGGCAGGAAGGAAACATTGCTTGATATTGATGGAAAGAATCTTAGAAGATTTTTATAGATAAGGTGGAGGGTGAGTCCTCTCCTATTCAGGTTTACTTTCTCAGTATTTTGATAGCTGAATTTTGTTCTGCTTGTGGAGTGGCTATTTCCTAAGCAGATCCAAGAGGCAGCCAAAGCAAAATGTGCTCTCCCTTCGACTGATTTTATGTGATTTTTCTCAGCTGCCTTCTGAAGACTGCAATTATGGAGTGAGTTTCTCTCAGCCAAATGTGTTTTCTTCACAGTTTCTTTCTCTCTGGCATGTACTAAGGAGACTGGAAGATTTTGGGACAGCTGGGGCGATCTCTTGGCTTGCAGTACAAAAAGGAGTCAAAGTCACATATATGTGAATGGTAAAGCATTTCAGTTTCATGTGAAGGTTGTCATGAGAGGTGTTTGAGGTTGCTGAAACTGTGGTACTAAATAAGGTAGTGTAAAGGGTTAGAGCTAGGCTTGTGGTTGTTTCATATGACCAATTCCAAGCAAAAACAAAGATTTATTGATTCTTGCTAGCTCTTTGTTGACGATTGCACTACTTCTCAAGCTGCTATCAAGTGTATAATACAAAGAGCAGTAGGAGCCTTTTGATTTGATGTATATGGTCTGGAGGGTTGTTAACAGGTTAGGGAGAATAAAGGGAAAACCTGACTCAGGTTTGTCTTTGAGGATGAACATTGCATAGCATCACATCAGACAAAGATAAAATATGTCTTAGCTTTTCTGGGTATGCTCATTGGAATCCATCAGGAAGTAACCTGGGATAATGCAAGGTGTGCTGCAGTCTCTAAATCCATTGAGGAATAGTTTAAGAGAAAAAGCCTCTTAGTCCCTACCAGTGGGTTGTGATTAGGCTGAGAAGAGTCTGAATTTCCATAATTCATATCCATAAAAAATTATTATGGACTGAGAACTGTTCTCACACAGGTCTCTGCTGTGAGAACTGTCTGCAGTGTAACCCATGACCAGAACATACCATAGCATTTCAGCCCTACAGGTCTCAGGTATTTGGTTGTGTGTGGTGGCAGGTATGAAGAATGCAGTAATTCCTTTTTTTTGGGAAGAACCCCAGACATGTGACCAGTTCTGAAGCTATTTGAAATATTAGGAAAGGAGGTACGTTCAAAAGTGAAAAATTGCTGTGTCACCATTGAAGCTGATACAGCAATAATTCTGGGAAAGAAGCTGTAAAAATAGATGTCTGTGTTTTGAAATGTTTACTTCTTGGTTTCTCTGCAGCTGTTGGCCAACTGACCTTTAATATTATTTTGGATCTTCTCTCCTGCTTGCTTTAGTACTTTTTAGAGGGGATGGTGGATCTTCCTTTTTTAATTTCCCTATTTAGTCTCAGCTTGTTCCGTCTTCTATGCCCTAAATTTTTGTGGTGATTGACCACACCACTATTTCAAGTGAGGACAATTGATCAGGACAGTTTCAAGTGTCTGATATCAGTCAGACTGGTCTTTAACAAAGTAGCTCAGCAGTTTCCTTGAAATTCCACTTGCATGAAGGCTTTTCAAGTCCATGGTGCAGCACTTTTTCTCTCACAGTTCATTCTGGCTTCTCAATTTGCAATCAATTCTGCTTGTATAAAAAAAAATGAAAATAATAAATAGAATTAATAGAAGGGTTAAAAAGGGTTAAGAGAAAAACCAAAAGTTGTCAATCATTCTTTCATATCATGAGTGTAAATAAAATAGGAAGTTATATCTTGTTCTGAGGTCATGTAACTGTGAGTTGAAGAACAGCTTTCTGCAGTATTTTTTGAGGCAGAAAACTCTAGCAGCAGAACATTGCCTCAGAGTAGAGAGTTCTGACTTCCTTTGCTGACCTGAGCTATTGCATTGCAAAATTTGAGTGCAGAAAGTTTTGCTTAAGCCAGTTGCTGCTTGGGGTAAGGGTGTGGAGAAAGGGATATTTCCAAAGACTGAAGTCTTTCAAAATGACCTTTTGAAACTTTTCTGTGAAGTTTTTGAGCATTGAGAAGGTAAGAAGTTTGGTTTCCAAGCTGTAAACATGAAATATCTGTCCAACCATTTCACTACATCCCTTTGAAATTGTGGCACTTCTGTGCCTGAGCAGAATGTATTCTAACAAATCTGCTCCTCAGTGCAAGCGTGATGCCTCAGATGTTTGGGCTTGTATACACAGAGCACACATTGCCCACTCCTAAACCCAACGTGCTTCATGCAGACTGCAGCACACACAAGTTGGCTGTGCAGTTTCTTTTGCTATTGCCTCTCTTTAGATCTGTGCCAGCCACTGTCCAGCCTGATCCTGTCTCTGCAAACACACAGCTCATCATCGTACTGCACTTGTGAACAGTCTCAAAGCATGGCAGTAGCCCTTAGCTGTGTTGTAACACTCCTTGGTTAACAAACTTTCAGACAGCTTTATTTCAGTGAACAGTTTGATTCCTGGAATTTTGGAACCCTCTGCAGTCTTTTATGGTTGGTGGAAAGAATGCTTTTTAATTTCAGTGGGTCTTGTGTTTAGTGGAGCTGCTGTCTTCTGTAACTACTGAATCCTTAGGATAGTAGTACAATTTTTGGCATTTACTGCTCTCTCTGCTGCTAGGCTTTTCTTGAAAGTCAGATGCTTCACACACGAGTTCAAGAGGTGGAAATTAGAATACAGCAGTGGAAACTAAATTAAGAACAAATTGAATTCTACCTGAGGTACAGGGAGCGTGTTTAAAGTGAAAGTTCTGATACAGTCATGTGTTTCTTCTTTAATGCAGGCTTGCCCTGCTGAAGGGCAGTTCCTGTGTTTGCTTAAATGTCACACATCTGCAGAGATCAAATACTGGATGAGAAAGAAATATTGGTTTGTGTTTGTAGAAGTGTTTGTAAGGTAATTGGTTGTGAGTAATCAAGCACAATAGAGGTATTCACTTACTACTTCAGTTGCTCAGCATTCAGACTGATGGTGTACCAGGGACTTTCCAAAGTAGCATTCCTCCCTCTGTAATTGAAAGTAAAAATACATGTGCATTAATCCTAGGAAATCTGTTCTTCACCAGTTTAGTTAGTAGAAGGGTATAAACTGCAAGAGCATTTCTAGGAGGTTAATAAAACATGTCCCACTCTTATTGGTGTGGAAACTACTGTGCTTTCCAGGTGCTGAGAAAACAGGTGTATTTTTTTGAGACTCTGAGTACAGTTTTGTATGATATCAATACTTCATGAAGGTGCTTTGAAGGTATTTCTACTGAATAGACAGGCAATTTCCAACAAAAATGTTTTACTCGTTTTTTGACACCCAGGCTTCACTATTAATGCAAAACCCAGTAAACAAAGGACAGATTAGTGAATGACTGGCAGGGCTTGTACAAAAAAGGATAACTTGCTTAACTTCTTGTTGGCAAAGAGGATGGGGAATCTTTGTAATGAGTAATGGAAAAGAGAATGATAATGATCAGAACAAGCACTGTAGGGTTTAAAGTTGAATGTCCAACTCATTCTTAACATGTGGCAGAATGGTTTAGGAGTTCTGATTCTCAACAAAATACCTCTCAGATAATAACATTTTTTCCTATTTCTGCACATCCTTTCCTTTTCTAAAGGGCAGAGGTGGAAGTTTTTCTTCCTTAAATTATTAAAATGCCAAAGGGACATGGTAAGATTTAAGACTGAGGCCACTTTCTGTGCTGAACAAGGACTGCTGCTTTAGGGAAGTGGCTGCAGTGGTTTCAGGTGCTGATGGGAAGCACTTGGGTTGGCATCAGACATTGCAGCACTTATGGAACATTGCAGGAATGCTGCTAGGGAGATTATAGGTATCTTGCTCCCAGATGCTCTAACAGTGAAGGCAAGAAAGAGAAACTTCTTGTATTAATAGTTTTTCTACAGATTTGGTACAAAATGGGAATGAGTTCTGGGCAGACACATGAAAAATAGGCAAAGCATAGTTTGATTTTTTTTTTCGTTTTCTAAAACACAGCCTTGAGATAGCTAACAAGTTAGTTACATCAGGAGTAACTTATTTGATTCAACCTGTATTTACTGGAAGAACCTTTAGGTTGTGAAATGTACACAGTATGTTCTTGTCCTTGTGCTAGAATGAAATACTTAAAAGAGGAAGTTTTCAGCTGTATTCCAGGAATCTTTGAATACATTTTATCTGCATGAATGGTTAAAACTTGAACTTTTGAAAATAAATATCATTCTGTTGTGATTCAAGTTCTGCTCTACCAGCATAAAGGAGTTAAAGCTTAATGGCACAGTAAGAGAAGGATGTATAGGGGAATCCCCACATGGCACAGGGCTGCCAGAGCTGCTTCTACACAGGGTCCTCTGCCAAAGCACTCATAGTGCCTTTCTCTCCTGTTGTGGGCTTGGAAAAGCAGTTTTTCCTTCCAGGAGTACAGAGAAAGTGGGAAGTCCATGTAGCTCTTGTTTCTCTGGTGGGCTTGAGCAGACAGAATATTGGCAAGCTGTAAAATTCATCTGGGGTGGCCCCATTCCAGAGCTAAACAGACCAAAACTGATGCATGGTTTTCCCCTATTTCAGGGCAAAAATACTTCCAAGCCAAATACTGCCTTAGGTTACATATGACTTTCACTTTTGCATCATCAGAGATGATTGGCAAGATTGTTGCTTCAAAATGTCTTTACCAAGATGAGGGACTTAGGGTAATGAATGTGTTAAGATAGAGAATAGTCAGTGAGTATGCTTGACATAGAATCTGCTAGCAGTGTTCTGCTAGCAATGTTCTTACCATATGTGCATAAACCATGTTGTACCTCTCTGCTTCCTGCACAGTCTGTCTTCAGATCTTCATATCCACTGTCTCCTTAGACTGTAACTTCTTTTGTCTGCTAGAGCTTCCATCTGCAGCAAAATGCCATTTTAATATAAACACTACTGTATCAGTAGAATCACAACATTGAATTATGGCATTATTCAAAGCTGTCTAACCTTAACCAAAGTAAGAAATAACAAATAATAATTTTGCTGCTAATCTTACCAAGTTTTTGCCTTTAAAATAATGAAGTAATAATAGAAAGTATATTGAAAGTTACTTATTATGCATTGGAAAGCTGAATGCAGTAAAAGCTTTGCAGGTAGTTAATGACTTGGTCTTTGACATGATTGCATGCTCTTATTTTTTCTTATTGCACATGTGTGTTACTGCATTTGCTCTGTTTTACAGTTGTACAATTTTGGAGAAACTGTTTCCATTGTGTTCTGGACAGATACCTGGAAGCCAGAGAGCTTCTTTGACAAGATTGAAAAGAACAGGCAGAATGGAATGCACACCCTGTGCTTACTTGGTGAGCAGCAGCCAGTCTCCTGCCTTTTAGTCTATGCATTGAGTGTTTACCCAACTGACTAGATCACTAGATAAGCAAATGTAACCTTAAAAAGGTGATCAACTTTTGAACTGAATGTGACTTCATGGATGTAGAAGTAATTTGGTAAACTGGGCACTTAAAATCTTGGGGTTTTGCATTTTAACCCCCTTTGTCTGAGTCATTGGAGCTGGGGGCAGCATTTGAGTACAGGTAACTTTTGAATTCCTCTTGGAAAGATTATGGTCAATTTGCTTCATAAAATTGCAGCTGTGCAGAGTCTTACCTACCTGACCCCTTCTCTATTTCAGTTTTGTCCAAATCCTTTTTTTTTCCCATAACAGAAGCTTGTTCTGAATTTTGATTGGGACAGCAAGGAAGTGCTAACGAAAATCAGGTTCCTGCATGGCAGTGATGTAATCACTGTTGAGCAGTCAGACTGTTCTACCTTCTGTGACATAATGTGCTCAATAATTTGAGCAGTCCCAATGAAGTGATGTGCTCAAATGTACTAGAATTTAACTGCCTTATGGTAAATATCCCTATTTGTATATTTACCAGGATTTTTATTTGGCTGTGTTACTCTGAAATCTGTGAAATTTGCCCTATTATTGGGTAAAATCACATGCATAAAGTCACAGGATTTTGAGATTAACTAACAGATGAAACAGTACAGTGTGATCCATATTCTAATAACTATAATAATATTATAATATTAATAATAGCTAAAATGTTGTTAAAGCTTTATCTACATAGAAAACTAAGTGGGAAACTTCTGGGGAACATGTGTTTTAATGTGTTTTCTTCTACAGATATTAAAGTGAAGGAGCAGTCTCTGGAGAATCTCATGAAGTGAGTTACCATTTTGAAAATACATAGAAACACACAGTGCCCCTACAAAGGCTTTTTTTATACAAGGAACAAAGGTTTCTTTGCCCATAGTCTGATACTCAATTTACCTGCCTTCTCCTCTCCTGCTTCTTGGTGGCCACTGACTTGTTTCTTACAAGGAGTGAATCTCTTTTGTTCTTTGCAATGGGCCTGGCTTTATTTACTGTAACCGAATGAAGTTGCAGCAGAACATGATCTTTTTTGTAACTGTTCCTGTAAGTAGCACTAAGTCAGAAAGGGGTAGGCTGTCCTCTTGGTGAATGAAGTGTTATTTCTCTACTGTTCTGTCACCTCCTGAAACAGATTCATATCTGAACCAGTGTTCTAAATTTATTCTACTGTACACTGGTTGGAAAGTGCAAAGTGGAGAATACATAACACCCTTCCTCAAGAGTTAAATAAGCAATATACAGAAAATGCTCTTCTGCTCATTTAACTGTTCAAAAAGCTTTTGCCACATCTTACTCATCTCTGCAATCTGTATGTTTTGACAGTGGTGAATATAAATGGCTCCTTTATACACATGCTGTAACTGGTCTAAATTAACATTTGTGAAGTCCCACAGTATCATTGAGGTTTGTTTATTCTGGATTTTCAAAATAAAATCTGTTTGAATCCACACTTGGCAAAGAAAGCAGCATTTCATTTAAGAATATATTTCTAGTCTATAATCATCTGTCTACAGGGCATTTAACAGAAAAACAGTTCTGTGCCCTTGGTTTTAAGTGTAATGCATCCTTCAAGAGTAGCTGCAAAACCTGCATCTTACTTCTAGCAGCTGAATTTGCTTTTAGGATCTAAATGATCTGGCAGCTGGAGCCTAGCTGTTTCACAGGTGTGGTCAGAACACAACAGATTTCTGTATTCTTTAAAAATTCCACTCTTGTCTAAAAGACCCGGCCTGAGACCCTGGGCCTGTTTAAGTTCAACCTGCTAGTCTAGAGGTCTCTTGAAATAAGCTGTAAGATTGCTGGGGATAACAGAACAGGTTATATGTGAAATTTCTCTGCTTTTCCTTCCCTGCAGAGGAAGAAAGATTTATGAGCCACCACGCTACATGAGTGTGAATCAAGCTGCAGAACAGCTTCTTGCCATTATTCAAAATAGAAGGTCCCAAGGAGAAAAACCAGGTATGACTACACTGCTTCTGTCTGCTACCAGCCCTCTCCAGCCACACCTCTTGATGAGCCTCTGAACTCCACTCCCTTCCTCTGACTCCCAGATTCTGCTCTGCAGTGGATTTGGGCTGCTTTAAATCCTAGTCACGAGATGGATTTGGCCAAGCTTGGGCCCAGCACAGTTCAGTGAGCATCAATGAAGGTTCACTGGTGGCTCCTGGAGGTCCAGTCAAAGCCTCAGTCTGGAAACCCTGCACTGTTTCTATCCATGTGGAACTGTGAGCTCTTTGAGCCATTAGGGTTGCAGGAGGCAGAAGGATTCTGAGCATTTTAGATCAGTCAAGCTTCAAAAATACCTCAGCTCTGTTTTACTTAAACTGGTCACACTCTACTTTATGTGAACACCAGCAGGAATCTAGGTTAACACAAAGATGCAGAACTGTGATTTTTACCTTGATTCTTAACACTAGTCAAGAGCAAACTGAAATATTTCTTGAGACCAAGGGTAAAATCACAGCAGCTAATAAAGATGATGCAGTTGTATCACAGAATTTTTTTCTAATTCATCTAGGTCTACTCCTAATTTAAAAAGTTTATTCCTTCAATACAGTTAAAATGAAAATCCCTTAATTTTATCCTTTACATAGAATGAATTAGAAGCAGCATGGTTTCATCCAAGTGAACAAAATTCCTGAACGAATTCTTCCTTATCAGCATCCTCAAGCTTTATTTTCTTTGAAGAGTAGGTTTCTTCCTAGGCCACTCCAATAATTTAATAATTGGAGGTTTAAGAAAGCAGTCTTAATGTTTAAGCATTTTGAGTACTTTTTTTCCTTATGATAGCACCATTAGTCAATAAATTACACATTTAATCTTCTTTCTTACAGAAATTACTGAAAACACAATTTGTGTTGGCCTTGCTCGTGTGGGTGCTCTGGATGAGAAGATTGCTTCAGGCACATTACAGCAGATGTCCACTGTGGAATTGGGTGCTCCACTACATTCCTTAATTGTTACTGGCACTATGCATCCTCTGGAATTGGAAATGCTGAAACTTTTCTCTGTAGATAGTTCCAGTTTTGAAAATAATGCATGTCAAAGGACTACTTAAATAAAAACGAGGCATTTACATTTTTATTCCATCTTTAATTGCATAACAGCATAAAGATATTGCTGTGACTATTTAAGACTTGTTTAATGGTAGTTAGACTACACTTTGCTTCAGAGGACAACAACTGCAGGAACATGGACCTGCTTTTACCCAAGGCTGCAAACTGCTGGTATCAGCTTCTACCCTGCAGACACCTCCAGAAGCTTCTAAACCTTTGATTCAGGGCATTGGCATCCACACCAGTCTTGGGCTGCTAACTAGGATAAGAGCACCAGGTATCTGTGTGGCATCACTTACTATAGTGCATTAACCAAACCTACTGCATACATTGTTGTAAGTGCCTTAGATGTTAAATTTTGATTTTCAACTTTGCAGAAACTTAGGAGTTCTCTTACCAATAGAAAACATTAGTGTGCAAAACCTGTCAGGTCTGTGTCCATCTTTGCCTTGGGAGAGCAAATAGAGACAGGTGAGAATGCTCTAAACCAGAGAAAACCAAGAACTTTCCCTATGGACAGCTGGTGAAAGAGGAGAAGAAGCTGCACAGAATTTCTTAGTTCAGAAGATTGCAACTTAAACTAAAATTGGATTTCTTCATGTGTTAATGCAGAAATTTATGCATTTTAGCATTTCTGAAGGGCTAGACTCAACTGCAGCAACCACAATTAACCTCAGGTCAATTCTCAGCAAACAGACTGCAAGAATTCTTTTTTAAAATCAGCTTGTCGATGATGGTGGTTGCTATTTCAACTGTTCTTCACAGTATGATGAAAACAAAGCAGACCTATATGCATATTTTTTAAAACTGAAGATTTATTGGAAAGAAAAAAAATTGATCCCATAGCTTTTCAGCAATATAGGATATTTAACATTTTATATAGATTGTATTCAAGTAGAAAAGATTACATTAGAAATTTCTTTATATTGCACTTGGGACAAGCCGTGGCTAAGCTACTAACATCAGCATTCCAGAACAAAATCATACACAGTCTTCAGAATTTTAGTGAGCTACCTTGTGTTGCCTGCAAGATTTCTTCACAGGTACTTTGACACACTTTGTTATTGAACTGAAGCTCACTGCTAAAAGTAATTCCTTTAATTTAAAGGCAAGCTATATGCTGTATGCTCCCAGGAATGATTTTGGCAATTGCTTCATTCACATTATTTCACGCTTCAGCCAAGATACTGTAGCGATTCACTTAACTCTTGTACAAGATCCCAGCTTACATGTGAGAGGCTCCAATGCACGTGGGATGTGAAATACCCAGCTCTTTTTACACATTATTTCCGCCAAATTACCACATAGGCAGGAACCCTTTGTGGCTCACTGAAACAGACAAGTAGGTTGAGCAGTAAGACTCAGTCTTTGCATGCCAGGCACAGCACGGCTGGCATTGCTTCACATTATAGCAGTGTCTGGCCAAGGAAGTCCCCACAGGGATGGGCATTGCAACAAAGCCTGAACAGGGGACAAATCCAAAGGGAACCCCAGCAAGCTGCAGATAGGGATTTTCACAGAAGTGTAAAGGAGGAATTAACTACTGAGTCAGTATTGAAGATCAGAGAGATTATTAAAAAATATTATCCTGCTTCAAGGAGCAGGATAATCAAGAATCATAGCAATCTGATGGCTGCTTGAGAAAACAGGACAGAGTTTAATTATTAACTAAAATTGTTGCTCTGAACTGGTATTTAAAGACTTCATGTCATGAAGAAAGATACAAGTTTGCATTTTATAAAAGCATGCAACTGCAATCTGCACTGTAAAGAAAAGCCATGGACTTTACACTTTGTTTGCACACTATGTGCAAAAGATGGAAAACTGCAGTTCAGTAGCAGATTCTTTCCTCTTGTATCTTGTTTACATTCCTAAACAGGTTCATTTACAACAGTTAAAAAGAGAAACCATTAATTTTCCTTCACCTTTAAACCCAGCTTTACTTCTTAAAAAAAGTAAATTAAGAATGTTAAGTCACTAAGGTCCATTTTATTAGTAGTAGCAGCTTCAATTTTTGTGTCGAAATAGTGTCAGCAGCTTTTACTGATAATGCAACTAAACTTTTGCTTTAGTAGGCATTATTACATAAAAAGCAGAGTAGTTTATTTAATTTCATCTTAGTTTAGCAACTCAAAGGAGTAACCCAGCTCTCTGTGGGGGCCCTCCTGATGAAAGGAGTGAGTCTATCCAGAGCTGTACACTTACCAGATTAGCTATAAAGGACCAGTCCTTACTGTGCATATTCATAAGAGGAGTTTTCTTCCGCTGTTATTTAGCACAAAAAACATTGAGGTGTTTCAATGCAGACACTGTAACATTTGTTTTATCTTCTTATTTTGTTGTAGGTGTGGCAAAAATCATGCAGTTTGCAGGCTTGGTCATTGAAACAACAGGGTTATAAGTTACTGGTTTGTCACAGAAAAATATAACCCATAAAGACAGACCAGTAACCCCACAGTAAATATCAGCTACATGAAAACATGAGAAAACCACACTTTGAAAACCTGATTCAAAATTCAGAAGTGGATACCAAGAAGCTGTTTTATCACATATCTGCAGACATTCACCCTGCTCCAGATGTCAGTCATTCACACAAGCCTTTGTTTAAATCATGCCTTGCATCTCCAATAGAATGTCAATAGCAAAGTGTTACATAAGTACAGTGATAAATAATTGGCAAAACACAAATAATGGTGCTTTGGCTCTTAGGATAAGGAAAGCTGCACTTTTGCTTTCAACTGCATGGTTTGTATACTGCTAAAACCTGAGCAAGTATCTCCTTAGGAGGTGAAAAAAAAATCATATGTCTCTTGTTTACTAACATACTACACGTGTCTGCAGTTACTGGCTGAACATGTCAAACGCTGTGTTTGCAGAATTTTGTGATGCTTATCCTTTTTTAGAAAGCCTAAAAAGATTAAAGTCTGTTTTGAATTTGACTTCCCTACACTATCCCCAATTATACTTGACACACAAATGATACATTTCTTACTATAAAAGTTTAAACATAATGAAGTGCTATCTTGCATGACTAGAAAATTCAGACTTGTACATACACTTCCAACAATCAGCTAAATCATAATAAGCAAAAAAAAAAAAATCAGAAGTTGCTAAAACCATTGTATCATTATACAGGCTTACAGGATTTTTCACTCCATTTCCCATATTAAAAATTTGGTAGATGTCCATTTAAAAGAACACCAACACCACTATCAAACAGCCACTGCCAGGTTCTCACTTGGAAACATGGTAGCAGTTGTCTTTTCATTAAGAAACTAAAATAGTGTACACAATTGCATTAATCTGTCTGGTGCAGTATCAGTTGATCTTCTCTGGCTTCAAATAGCAGTAATAGTAACTATTAAAAAATGAGGAAGTCCTGCTGGCAGCCAGCAAGCAGAGTCTATATGCACCACACTACAAAACAGTATCTCCACCCTATAATCACAACCAGATTTTCATCACCTTGTCTGTGAACATACATGCACATGGTATCATAAACTGCAGCACTCAGATCTGCTCAGCAGATTCCTGCACCCCACCCTGTGCTGTGCAATTCCATCTTTCAGTCAGCCTGGGCTGCACAGCATGTGCCAGGTGGCACAGGGAGAGAGCCTGACAGAGTGCCAGGCAGGAGGCCAGCAAAGAGAGCCATGGAGCATGCAGCCTGCTGGGAGGGCACCCTGTGCCTGCATCCCCAGGGAAAGCAAACAGGATCAGACATGGCAAAGAAAGAATCTGAAGACTGGAAGAGACAGCAAAGATTAAAACCAGTATTATAGATGGCTTTGTACTGCCATTTTTTTTGCACCTAGTTTCCAGTTCCAAGCACAAGAGCACACCCCCAAGATTTGGATAAAATCAATATTCATGTTTCAGTATCTCAAGTGGAAAATTCAGAAACCACCATCAAAATTGGCAAGTGTTGTGTTTTCACAAAAATAAATCAGGTGCTATATTGGAACAACAGAATCAATGCAAGAAACTCTTTGTATCTGTGATGGATTCAACAATATCAGTGGCAAACAAACCATTTCTGCAAATCAATCTTCAGTAATTTCACAGTGCCTAGCACTTACTACACAGACATTATCAGCTTCTCAGGGCCTTGATTTTGTATTATCTCTGACACGTACAAAATGAACACAAAATCCATACCAATCAATGGCAGCTTTGATTTCTCAGGAAAATGCCCGTCTTGCTTTTTACTTCACCATGTTATGTTTGTAAAATGTCCTCTCAAAAAGTCTTCCATTACTAGATGAACTACTACAGCACAGTGGAACTATCATCTGTAATACCAAACATAGCAGATTGCTTTTGAAAGTGACACTCAGATATCTGAGTAAAATAATTACAAATGCTAGAAAACATATGACAGAAGAATGTTCCTGGAAAAAAAACATCAATCTAACAACCCTTACTGCACTTAGAACTTTGTCCCCTATGAAAACATACATGGCTACAGCAAAATAGTCAAAGATGTAAGATTTGTCAGCCTGGGAAAGTGTAAGCTAAAACAGCATGAAAAACAGTCCTTATTTCCATTTTGGGTATAACAGCCAGAAACAACTATTTTCAACATTTTGAAATGCAAAATTTGAACTTGATTGCTTTAATAAAAATTATAACAACCGATTAAAATCAAGGAGACTTAAGCTTTCACAATTTCAGGATTTAGTTTTTCCACCATACAATTTGGAAAATAAACTTCAAGCATTGCTTCCATAACCAGCATCTTCCTTCAACTGCCCATTGTTTAAGTGACTGAACTGAAGCAGCATCATACAATGTCTCATTATTCTCAACAGTATGAAGAGACTCATTGGAATTAAATCTAGTATTTGGACTAGAATAATTTTCACAAGACACGTGCAACAAAATACCCAGCTTGTCTCAGAAGCAAGTCTCTTCACAACAGCTTTGTCTTTTACATTTAGAATTTTTCTGTCTGGTAAGATGCAAATATAATGGAAGTCTAACATCTACAGTTATGTAAGTACACACCCCCCCAATACATCACTAGTAAATAATGCATACAAGATTATTTGTAAAAGTAATAAAACCCTTTGATGCTCCATATTTATGCTGGCAAATAGATCTCCTGATATAAAAGGCACTTTGAAAACCCAATATGGTTTGGTTCATTAAGTTTGCAAAGTACAAACAATTGTACAAACATACAATTATATTGAAGCATGTCAGCCATTGTGACATTGTCTACAAAACAAGTTTCCAATTGCCAATAACACTGGTTTTATGGGAATGAGCAGTGGTTTCAGCAGCTTTACTGAAGACATGACAGGGTTTCCAGTACCACAACCTTATTAAGTAAAAAACCCTCAAAAACTTACAAGTTTAGGGGCCCCAAAAAAAAACAAGACCCAAAGTCCATAACATTCATTCAATATTTACTCCTTAGAAGTGAACTCCCTTCGTAGCCCGAGGGCAGAAATCTATTCAGTCAATTCCAGATGTGGTGGAGGCAGGCTCTGTCTCAAGAAGTGTTGTTACACCAGTACAGTACTGAAAACTTTGGTCCAACAGCACCATTCCAGAAATTGACTACATGGCTGCAACATCAATCTGTATGTAAAGCTGCCTTACTCCCGCCTGTGGAAAAGGGAAGGAGGGTTAAAAACATTGTAAAGCCAAAGCAGCTTCCTGTCCTGAACATCAGCCCACATCAGTAAGTCACCTAGCAAAAAACCTCAACATCTTATTTTTCTGTCATTCATCTCCACATTTAGCTCACCACTCAGAGAACACCAGATGAGTAAGGAGTTCTTCCCACAGTCAAGTGCACACACATAATGATGTATTAACATTAGCTTTGCCACATTACCTCTTCTGATTCATCCTAAATAACTGCAACATGTGAAGCTGCACAAAAGCAATTCTCATTTTCTTTTGTGCCCATTTAACTTCCTGAAAAGCAAGCTGCTTGAAGAACTGTCAGTTTAAAATGGAGCTAAGGACAAGAGTGTAACATGGGACTTGTTCAAATCAGTTCTACATTATGAATCTATCCAGAAAATCATCACATGTACAAGCTGCCAGTGCAGTGAAAAGCCTGAGCAGGTCCAGTCTGTGGTGAGAAACTCTGTCCTAAGAGAAGCCTCATCTGTTTTCTTAGTTCCTTGTAAGTCAATATAGATCAACTCTCTTTGATACACTTGAGACAATTACATCTCTTATTTCCATAAAGTGGCATGAAAAACTAATGCAGAGAGGTACAGTAATCCCATCTACACAACTGAGTATTTTGAAATTGTTCTAGACAGCTGGAGCAGGGAAGCTTTTCAAAACATATACCAAACTCAGAAATATTACACCTTTCCTGATAAGAGTTAAAATGTCACATCACATAACAAGCAATTCACACTTTGAGATGTGATTTCCACTGGTAAGACATACCTGAGTAAAAATATTGTGAGTCTGGCTTAGAATCCACCTTCCATCAGCATCAGGAGCTACTAATAACTTCAAAGTCCCTATGTAAACATCAGTACAGAGGGTCCAGAAATGTGGATCATGTAAACTGTAGACTCCTTGCAACTGCTGCACCTAAAAATAGAGGCATATTTTAAAAGCATATTTCAGAAAACCACAGTCTGTACTATTTTTTTTTTGCAGAAAGTATTATAAAAGTCAATGCACTCTTTTACTTCTAGTTCACTGTGCATTTTGTCACCCTTTGCCAAAATTTCTTATTACTATCTCAGTCATTTTAAGGAAGATGAAAATATAGGGATTTGTGTCCATGTCATGATTTTCTGTATGTGTTGTGATTTTGTACCCTGCTGCACTTACATTCTACATATATTTATTTTACTGAAACCATTTCTGAAAATGGAAGTGTTCGCAAGAGAAAACTCAGAGTTATTGGATTTGAGATGCATTCAGTTAAAACTGCCCTTTTTGCAAATGTGCAAATTTTGCCATGAACCAATTTGTGAGATTTTAACTTCAACAGAAATATATTCATGTATCATTTACAATTTTGTGAGGGCTTAGATATGTCCTGCCAATCCCTTTGGTTTTTCTTCTTTCCACTTTCAGCAATCCTTTCATGTGATGATTACAACTTGTAACACCCAAGGAAAGGCAGTACTCATTCGAGTAATTTGTATTAACTTTGCAAAGGCACTTCATGGCATCCTAATAGAAAAGTTAAGCAGGAGAACAGGTCAATTCCAGAGTAATTTTTGTACTCTTATAATACTTCCAGTGTTCTATATAAGCACAAAGTACTTTAGAAGGAATAGCTTCAGTTTTAAAACACAAAGTGAAGTGAAGCTATATGCAATTTAGAACTCTGGGAAAAGTATTAAATAAACTGGTACCTCCATTTGTGTATTCTAAGGTGCCTTAGACTGGCATTACTGGAAAATCATAAAATATCCTCATACACACAGCTGAGGCTCAGTCAGTCAACAGCTTGATCAGTCAGAGCAAAAACAGCTGAAGAGCTCACCCTCTGGTAGCACTGAGGAAGAGCATTTTCCAGGGAAGGAGGAGTTCGTTGCATCAAAATCCCAATGGACTCTTTTAAAAGAGGAACAATACTAGAAAGAAAAAGGATATTAGCTATTATTACATTTTCAAAAGGTGCAAGGAGCAATCTAAGATTTCTTAATGCTGAGAAATTTTTTTTTAGTTCTTCCATCAAAAGATGAGAAAGTCATGAAAGCCATGAAACCCAGTACAGAAAATAAAAGGATTGACAAAATTGCTATGGTGTCCTATCAGAGGCAGGATTATTTCTCCCCTATGGTTTCCAGAGTCAACTGGTGGTCAGTCACAAAAGATTAATGGTTTAATCACAGGATTTGAGATTAAATCTCTTGGTATCTTGAAAGTTATACAACAAAACAGCTGTATAGCTCAAAACCAACTTCAATGGCAAATCATTCACAAGCAACCATAAAAATACTCAACTGAAATTTGGTTTGCTTTTGTGTTTAAGGCATATTTTTCTTATGAACTAAGATAATAATGGGGTTCTCATAAAACAAAATTAACATGGCACAGTCCAGCTACAACAGAGTTATTTTGTCAGACAACTTGGCATATTCTTGAAGTGAACTAAGTGTAGGGTCTCTTCCAAGCTCAAGGGTTAAACATTTGGAAGCAATTAGAGGTTCCCTCCTGGCCAAATGGTATTGTTTAATCAGCAAACTAAGAAGATATTTAATACCCTTTTTTTATTATTATTACTTTTTGGTTTTTAATGAAACCAGGAGACCAGTAAGCCTATACCCTGAAGCTACTACTAAAAGGCTATACACTAAGTATTCAGCATGGTGATTTTTTGTTTAGGAATAGTGCATCAGGCCTGGTTCAGTAAAGCATTCTAAAATTTTCAAGTGGATAACAAATATCTATAGCCCAACAATAAAGCATAAATAGCAATTTAATTTCAAGAGCATATAAATCACCTAACATTCTGGACTGAAAGTGATTCTGTATTTCAGAAACTGTAAACTGCATTTCAGAGTTCAGCACTGGCATCACAGCTGCAGTACATGGAGTTATGGCATTAAAAGCACAGCTAAAACATTTGCAAGAAATTAACTGGATCAGTTGTTAAAGAACACTGCAGAACCTTTGTTTAAAATCTCATGAAGTGATGTGGAATGCAAGGCACAGACCAGCTGTGTAGTTCCAGATGTGAACAAATGACCTATCACTTTTTTAAAAGTGTTTCCATTTGAACATGGGGCAGCTCATGCATTGCTCAGCTCACTCCCTGGCTAAGACTTGGACAGGGTGGGAGGGAGCAAGAGGCTGCATGACTCTTGTCTAATGAACCCCTGGAAAAACCACCACCCTAAAACAAAATCTTCTTGCAGGCACAAAGGTTGTTCCAGCCAAATTCACTGCCTGGTGCTCTCCAGCACATGGCCTCACACGTTTGCACTGCCACCAAGGCATCAGTTCAGAAATAGGAAGAAGCAATTAGGGACAAGAGGAGTTGCCTAAACTAGACCTGTCACCAGGACAAACATTTAGCAATGCAATAACTGTCAATCTGTCCAAAGGAAGCTTAATTGGAGTGTCACATTCTACAGTGGATTACAGAAGTTAAGGGGAAAAAGGTTCTCTTATTAATGGACCCATCTCACTAAATAATGTCCATGTCACAAGCATTACATCAAAGGGAGCTGGAGCTGCCAACACACTCCACTGATGAATTGATTTCAGCTTAACTCCCTATTTAAAATGCAGCTTTGCTTCTTAATAAAAACCTTGAAAGACCAATACACAAGTTCAGGATGCAAACTGAATGCAAGTATTTTGAACACTAGTCCATTCCCATAAATTTAAAAAGGCCTCTCCAGCATATGCATCCAAAGGCTTCAAAAACCACCTGCATACAGGCTGCATATTTTTTTTCCCAGGGAAACAACTAAAGGAAGAGAGAATTTAGTAGTTGCTTGATATTGAAACATACCACTAAGAGTGAGAAAAGCCATGAAAGAAAGCTAACAAAAATGTCTAATTTGTATAACTTATTTGCACTATTTAATAAAACTGATGTACATTATGTGATGGAAGAGAAAATAATTGTAAAGTAGATTTGAAGAGACAGGCTATGAAACAAGAACATGTTAAAAGTCCAAAGAATAGAGGTAAATCAGAATGTGGCTTGATATTGTTGGTGTAAGTTGAAGCATATCCCAGGTCCCACCTTCTTCCTCTATCCTAGAGCCAGTGTTCAGATACAAAGTTTTATCTTTCCCAAAGCTGAAAAGCCAAAAGACAGCTGCAGTGATGTGACAGGCCCTCAGAAATGCTGTGCAGACCAAAGGCAGCCATGGATCTGCATCCAAAATGATATTAACTCACATGGTATCTTACTGTAAGCTAAACTAACACAACAAGTAACAGAATCCAGTGTTATGATGCCTGGTATTCTCCATTGTTCCATGCATGCTACTGAAGTACAAAACCTTTAATTTAAAAACCAGAACTCCACAAAGTAAGCTCTTTTCTCAAACATTAACTAAAACCAGTATTGCTTAATCACTAGAAAGCACTGGAAAATATCAGTTCCACTTCATGTGACTGAAGAAAACATAAAGGAAGATGATAAAACCAAGCTTTCTCCTTTTTTTTTTTGCTTAGTCATTAGGGAAAAAAAAAATTGGCTGCCTCCACAGCAACTATTACACTGGTGCTTCCCCCCTTGTTTGTTTTAATTTATAAGATTATTGAGGAAAACAAATAGTGCTGATTTCTCACCAAGTAGAAAGCTTTCTCATGCATAAGCAGTTAGTAAGCTTTGCTATTAAAGCAGACACAATTCCATTACTTTCTGATTACCAAGCCTTAAATCTAAAATATCACACTCTTTTACAAGACAATAAAATTTGAAAGAGGAACTAACCCACAGCAGGATTTGGAATAAAAATATATCCTCTACAAAAGCCAGAAAAGCAAAGGCAGCAAATGTTACAGCACATCACATCTGCACAAACACTGTTACAGAAGTGAAAGGTGCTCAAACAAATCAAAACAAACTATTGACATGAATCCAATAAATCCAGCCTGACACTATTACACATGGATTGATTAAAAATTAAGAGTAAAAGCATCAGACTTTTCTTTAAGCTGCATCACATTCAGATAATACTCATGCCCATTCTAGTGTCATCCTGTTTATGCCATTGTTTTTGGGCATTGCCAGCAAGACTGGCATTGTCATGATCTTGGACTGCAAAGCTGAAAACAAGTCAGGGTAAAGAACCCTTTAGACAGACATTGCACTCAGAGTGCAGCAGGAAATTCATTCAGTGCTCTCAGCACTACAGAAAAGGGGGGTATTTGTGACAGGTTTTGTGGAAGGTAAACAAACATTGCTAAGGATCAAGACCAGCTAGGGTTCTTCAAAGAATAGAGCTCAAAAATCTACAGCCAGTTTTCCAAATTCTGGGGATTTTCCCAGCCACCATCCACAGCCACAGTGTGAAGACTGTTCTTGGCCTATTTCAGAATTTTAATAAGATGTTTTTATTAGGCAATGGCAATGTTAATCAGACTGCAAGCTTTGCTCAAGACAAGGACCAGAGATTTAACATATACTTTACTGATTTTGAATTCTTTGTTCCCATAAAAACGTAGTACCGTCATTCTCAAGCAAGGTTGGCAGGTACCATTACCCTGTAAATAAAGGTAGTGCTTCACATTTAGCAATAATGTCTTAAAATAACACCAACAACAAACACACTAGTGTGGAGGAGTTTTGCTATAGAAAATTCCTTCTGAATCTTAATGAATGCAGCACTTCATTTAAAAAAAGTGATTTTTTTATACTGCTATGCCCCAAACATGAAAGGCCTCAAATATTACTGGCACATCCTCCTCCAAAGCTCTTTCATATTCTATCATGTTCCAGCAGCTCAAGAGTTTATGCAAAAATTATGTAACCCATGGAAACCACTCCACTAAATGACTCAAGTAAATTGCCTCATTTCTTTGACCACTTAATATGCAGTCTGCATGCTTGGTGCAATCTAGTATCAGGTTTAGTCTACTGTGCCTTTCTAGAAACATGTGGGTCTAATAGTGGTTTAGGACAAGCTTGATTTATACCAGAGTTGTGGCATTTGTGTGGTGACTAGTTTCATATAGCTGACTGAAATACCAAAATTGCTTCAACATTTCAGAATAAGGTTTAGAATATTAAGGTTAAAAAACTAACTGAGCATATAGTTTTAAATATTAAAAGCAATTTAGAGACTTGGGAAATTTTTTATTGATTCAAGGCACATATAATCATGTGCTTGAAGAGTGTCAGCCTAAACTACAATGAAACAATCAAGCTTTTGTTAAAAAAAAATTAAAATGCTGGTAAGACAGACTTGCCTACTTTAAGGATATCCTATTTATGCTCTACTTGCATGAGACAGTACAGAGTAATCGAAGAAAGAGTCACTAGATATCAGTGACTGCATCCAGGGAAATTCAGATCCCACACAGGATTTTCACTGCAGCCAGAATGTTCTGTGCTAACTCATGAGCAGCTAGGCAGAGAATGTCACCCTATAGCACTCTTAGCAAAGGATCACAGGAGCAACTGTGTCAGCAGCTGACAATTTGCACTAATTAGAGATGTTGTCTACAAAAAGGCTCCACCATTTCATTTAAAAGCACTGCCTGACTTGTCTGAAGAAGCACTGCTTAACCCTTCTGCACATGCACAAGGCAAAACAGGTTACAAAGTGGAGTCTGTTCAGCTTTTTACTGCACCAGTGAGTTTTTTATTCATCTTATAGAGGTGTTCTTGTGATTTCTTTGGAGAGTGTGGCCATCATTGCAGAAAGCTGGACAGAGATGACCCACTAACAGGAGTAGGCAAGGCTCAAATAAACCAGAGAGAACTGCCTAACACTAAAGCAAGCAAACACTCAATATGAAATGAATGAACAGTTATCTCACATAGCCACAAGCAATCCTGGATTAAGAGCAATGATTTTCCTCTGCATTCTCATGCAATAGTTTTGTTATTCTACTGGTTCACCAGACACAGTTCCATAAAAGGCAGTAAGAATTTCTGTTCTGCCTTTATTTCTTCTTTGTATACAAAAGTATCACAGAAAGAATATAGATTTAAAAAGGCAAACAAAGCCCCAAACAAAATCAAACTAAAACAAACTAAAAAAGCCCACAACAACAAAACACCCTAACAAAACAGGAGAGAAACAGAAGTTCAACCTACCCCCTACTCATACACTGCAGACTCTGTAAGTCAAAATCAGGCCTTTAATCAATAACTTGGAGAATACAGTTCCATTTAGGGCAAAGTTCTCAAACACCATTAAAACTTTTGAGTGACTATATCACACTGGCTTTTGCATTTCTGGCTCAAAATTGTAATTCTTGCATTTCAGCCACAAAGATCCTGATTACAGAACAGATCCTGATTTTTAAACACACACGAGTGGGGTCTGCTTGTTGGGGCACACACATACTCCTACTCCACTTCACCTTACCAAAGTTGATTTAACAGTAAAAGGGACACAAACAAAATTGACAAACATTCATTTGAAACAAAAGATAATTATTTAATCTGAAGCCAAATTTACCCCAAAAATTATTTATCCAAGTTTCAAATTCGATAGAAATTGACAGCTACTTCTAGAAATTGAACATCTGAGTCCTTCCCACCTCAAATCCACAAGTATCCCATGAGCAGACAATTAAAAAAAAAACCAAACAAACCCCAAAACCCAAACATCCCCCCCTGCACCCCGAATTAGACACAGCTCTTGCCATTACCAATTTAAAGTATTTTTGCAATGTTATTTCCCTCAAATTTTAAATTTCACAAAACTTTAGTAGGTTTTGTTTGTTTGTTTGTTGTCTAGGTTAGATTTAGGTGACTTAAAAGATTAAGTACAGAACTAGTATATATCCAACAAGCATCACCTGGGCTCCCATATTACTGTTACAGAAGACTATCTTATGGGAAAATCTGAAAAACCTTTTTGCACTAATTCTTAAAGGACACTTCAAACACAGCATAGTGAAGAACAAGGCAAAATTAACAATGGTTTTATATCCAGAAGTGTAAATGAAGATTACTAAAGTCAAACACCACAAAAATGAACTCAAGTTCTCAACAGCCATCTGAAACTGTCAGTGATCTTATTTATGATCTTAAAGTGCATTTCAAGCAAAACCATCAATAGGCCGTTCTGTTGGACTGCTTAGAAAACAAATAAAATATCAACACAAAAGCACCCAACCCTGCAATTAGTGTTTGCTTCACTGATGTGCCAGGATGTGTCAGTTGGCAAGAAATGCAAGCTTGTTTCTATCAACTATGATGCAGCTGACTGCACTGATAGCAGAATTATTCTCCTGATCATTTACAGCATTGCAGACCAACAAAGTAACGTTACAGGCATCAGATCAAAAGGCACATCAAATAGTGAACTCCTCCAGTATTTTCAGCATAGAACATGGGCCTCAAATGTTTCTTCTATCTGTGCTAGAAAAACTATAAACAACATTATTATGATACCTCTATTATATTATGGAATTCAGTGTTATTTTAAGTGTATGAATGGAAGAAAAAAAAGAATTGTCATTCATGTGGTATTTTCTGCTGTACATAAAGCTGGACCCTTAAAATACAAAGTGCATGGAAACCTGTGTTTTACTCAGCTCTACCTCTACCTCAGCAATAGTTTCTGCCCCCTTGGAAACTTGCACATTTTCTTTCCCATTTTTTGAGATTTCAGTACTGGAAGTAGTTTGTAATAATTTATGAAATTACAGAATATTGAAGTCAAAATCTCCAGAGTTTATATTAAAGTGGTGATTTAATAGTGAATTCTTGCACAGCCATTTCTGTGGGTGTTGTGTCTGAAGCCTGCTGCCCTACTTTGACTAACAGGGGGATTCACATCAATAATCCTGTGAATGCTGCCATGCACAAGCCATAAACATGCCATACATGGTATCAGCAGAAGTAGCTGCAGTTCATCAGATGACACTCACCCCTGCTGAACAGACAAAGGTGTTCAGTCATTAGGTTGTAACTGGAGTTGTGGCACACTGCCCTATGGCACCATTGAAACTGCTGCCAAAAAAGCCTCATAATATCACTGAATGAAATATTTGCTTCACATTCACAGTGATTTTGGTAAGAAACAACTGTGAAATCCAGAAGTAGGTGAAGCATTTTCATCAGATCTTAAAAGGAGTAAGGATGTCTCAGAGGCAAATACAAAGAAAAAGACAGTTCTTGTCGAGACAAGAAAACAAAATTAAAACCTAGCAGCCTTGATTTGTCAAGGACAAGGGCACATCCTGTGCCAGCAGACTCAACTCTGCTGCCCTGAAACCATTCTGCTCCATTTACTGGAGTACATTGGTTTATATAAGCATGTACT
Organism: Erithacus rubecula; assembly: GCF_903797595.1. Classification (NCBI taxonomy): domain Eukaryota; kingdom Metazoa; phylum Chordata; class Aves; order Passeriformes; family Muscicapidae; genus Erithacus; species Erithacus rubecula. The sequence goes on from NC_136662.1 coordinate 9,001,362, forward strand.
AAATACAGAGATTAAGCATTCTACAGTTTGAACCTGAAAGACATTTTTGTAGTATTATCCAAAGAAGGACAAAATATGCAGATTTAAGAGCAAAAGTTGTAGCTGTAGAAAAAGGAAAGAGACAGGTCATGTAAGAGCTCACCAGAATGGCTGGACAGAACAGAGGTAACACACCACTCTTGGAAGAAAAGCAAATATTTTAAGTCATTAGCATAACAAACTTCCCTTCTTCTTCTGAGCTGCAATTTCTGCTGTAACTAGCATCAAAATCCTACCAAATACCAGTGATAGCAACACTTACCTTACACCTATAAGTAGTGCTATCAGCATTGAACAAATAGGATCTGCTATCATCAGACCATAGTTCTGCATCAGTATAGCAGATATGATTACACCAATACTTCCCAGCGTGTCTGCCACAATATGCAGAAATACACCTGAAAGAGATCAAGTGATACCATTACAAGTTACTCTTCTTAAAGCTAATGGAGCACCTCAGAGATATTTTACAAAAAAAGAGTTTTAAGAACTAGATAATATGATCCATACTTTCTAAATTTGTGGTTAGTTTTGGGTCAAACACACAAAGATTTTAATGCATTCATAGAATATGGGCCATTTGAAGAATTTCCATTCTGTAACACTCTTAACAATAATGAGTATTTCATAGCAAGGCTATTAACTTCAATAGTGATTAACAGCTGCAGCTAGACTTTTTTCATTCAATACTCACCCTTATTATAGTACAGAAACTCACCCCCTGATGCCTACAGTAGTGAGTTCTATGTAAGATGGACAGACTGTTAATAGGAACAGTTCTGTAAAGGTTTGACACGTGCTAATGTATAATTGACAACACCTTCTAGAAGTTATTTAGCAAAGAAATCCAAGACAAATAGTTTTGAGAATTAAACAATACTGCAGACATGAAAAGCCTTACTCTTATTCTGAAGAACAACTCTTATTCTGAAGAATAACACTGCCTTCAATTACAAAGAAACAAATACACTTTGCAGCTAGTCAAAGTTTGGCCTTTGGAGCTCTCTGCTGGCAGTGACTGGAAGTCACTCAGAAACAGCTTTTTGAATGCAATTCTCCAGAGTTGAAAACCTCCTCTTGTAAAAACAACACTATAAACCAGGGGATTGGGGATTTCTCCAAGTCTGCATTTGTACTGGGTCTGGCTGGGACAGAGCTGGGTTTCTCCACAGCCTGCATCAAGGCCTTCTGCTTCTCATGGCTCCACAGCAGGAAGGCAAGCAGGGTAAGCTGCTGGGAGGGCACACAGCTGATCCAAACAGACAGAGGGACATTGCATCCAACACCATGCTCCCCAATAAAACTGCAGTGTTGTCTTTCCCAAATAGCTGCTGCTCAGACTTCCCTAGGCATTGATCTGCTGGTGGGATGTGATTGCTTGTGAGCAATAGTCACTGTCAAGACACTTCACACCACTTGGTTGGGTTTTTCCCTCAGTATTGAAGAAACTAAAATAAAATCAGGTCTTTTAAATATGTTTCAATTAAAATTAGTCTTTCATAAAAAGACTGACTTTCAAATATCTTCAACCGAAGTATTGAGTATTCACATACACAATACAGTGTACTGTAAATTCTGGAAGTAACTTGTAAATTTTCCTTGTCAAAGACTACAAACAAACCAGAAAATCATCCAATAAGAGAAAATCCTATGGACATTTGGGTATGCCAAATAATTAATACCTCCTACATCTCATAATTGTTCCTCTTTAACTTCTGAATATTTAAAAAAAAAAAAAAAAAAAAAAACCCCAACAAAAAGTCAACTAAAGCTTAAAACCAAAATCTAAATTATCCATAACTAACACCCAGGATATCAGAGACTACAATACTACTTCAAGAAATTTAGATGCATTACCATCTGCTTTAAACCAACCCTAAGAACTTGATGAAATGCAATTTTTAAGCTCAGGTACTCTTTAACAATTATATCAATCTGCATCCTTGTGTTACAGAACATATATTGCAATTAGGCTCCTTAGGTTCCTGCTTTTAACCACTCTTTCCTAGTTTCATGGCACAGGATACAGCAGAGCTGTTTACAGGGAAAATGGAACTTCATTAAATAGCTTCTTTAGGAAAAATGTGGCATTTATCCAGAGAAACCCTCTAAAATAGATGTGTGACAGACCCAGGCAGGCAGACTGTGATAAAACCAATAATCCATCATACTTATTCTCAGTGTACCTTGTAAAATCTGTTTGCTGGATCCAGGCATTACTTCAAGGGAATGGTCATCTGTGAAGGCAATTATTGACATGTTAACCTAGACAAAGGCTCTCTCTAGTGGTCCTTCTGTTACACTCTTCCTTTCAGAAATGTCTTAGACAGACAGGCTGCTCACAATGACCAGCTTTTACTCAAGCTATTGTGTTTTAATGCAGCAATTAAGTTAAAAGTTTTAAAGTGCATTTTTAAAAATATAACATTGTTTTACACATTTACACATTTCTACATAGGTATATATAGAAATAAATTATTTGTTCTAAATTAAAACAGAGAGGTAAGACCTTGATAGTATATAGCAAAATGAGACCCCTTAAGAACCCAAGCCATGAACACAAGCCACAAGAGTAGGTTCAAATAAATTTGCTAACCAGAAATATTTCACTTAAGCAAGCATGTATACCTAATGTAAAAAAAGAAAACAAACAATAAGACTTGGAGAAGGAACAAATAAAAAATCTTCTCATCCAAGCAGATTAATGCCTTTGTAGCATTAATCTAAAAGACATTTTAAGAAAAACTTCTTAAAGGACAGTAAAAGGCTTCTAGTGAAGATACACAATAATTTACATAACAGCTGATTTGAGTATCAAACTGGACAAGACAGACAGCTACATTCACAGGTCTACAAGGGTAGACCATGAGGAAGGCAAGGAAGAGGCAGAAGCAGGGAGCTCCTGTTCTCCAAGCAAATTCCAGGAGAACTACTGGGAAACAAACATCAATTTGCTAAGAATAGCAAGGAAGGGACAAGTAAATATTTTTATACTCTTTGTCACCTCCTGTCTGCCAGCTCCCACGCTATTCCCTGCTCTGAATGTGCACATTTTGAGTGACATCAGATCTCAGTTTATGGCTTAGGCAGGAAGGACTGAGAGCCCTGCATTACCACAAGTCTTTCATTTGCATTGTTTCAAATAGGTGGTACCTACACAGCCCCTTCACCCATAGTGAAGGTTGCTGTTTTTACATTTTACATGAATGTCTCTTCTCAGACTGTTTGCCCTCATAGAAAAGATCTTGGCATAGCTAACATAGCAAGTATCTTTTCCACCTTAAAACAGATTACAACTATACAAAATGGGGAAAGTCTTATCTGAGATCACAATCCAGGTACAACTAACAATCCATAAGTACCCAAAAATTACTGGTTCATTTTTTCTAATGTCTTGAGCTGTAAAATTATACAGAAAAGATGCAGAACAATAGCAAAACAGCTCAACTTTGTCAATTGATTTTAATGAAAAAACTGAAACAGGGCACTTGATAACTAATTTCACTATATTGTAATACAGCTGTTCCAGCTTTGTCACTATACACCATTACAGTGCACACTCAAAAACCAGAGGTAAAGCAAAATCTTTAAAAAATAACATTGAAATGATTGCAAATGAAACACAAAACGAGTCACAAAACATAGTGGTGGCAGAGCATACCAGACATTTAATGAAGCTACTTCCATGTATGATCACAAGAAGCAGACAACACACTTTTTATTTTTCAGTAAGTTATTAATTGCAGATTCAGATTGAGTCAGGATGGTGTATGGTATCAACTCAGTACTTACCATGACAATAATCCTGACCATGAGAGTGTCCATGGCCATGACCATGAGTGTGTCCATGGGAATGTTTATGTTCATGGCTGTGTCCATGATCTCCGTGACTGTGCCCATGGCTGAGACCACCATTAAACAGAGAATGGCTGTGCTCATGCCCTATAAACAAATATAAACATCAGAGAGAACTTATGAGTACATAAATGATGAATAAAAGTACACTTACATTTGGTTCTCAGCTACTCAAAACCTATTCATCTTTTAGGTCATCTTAAGGTATGGCTTTAAATAAAAAACTTAACACAAGGTGTTTCTCATCTGCAGCACTACTGCACAGACATATTATATATATGTATATATATATATATAAATTTACCAGGTTTTAGAAATCAAGTGCTTTTATACATTCCCACTTCTGAAACTTGTTGTGCTAGCCTTCTAGTAGAATTTGAAAAATATATACCTCATTAGATATAAGCACTTTAAAAACAGCTGTTTTAAGAAAGCAGAAATTGACTGTCATTTGTAGATTAAAAATTCAAGCTTAGATTTCTGCCTAAAGACCAAAGACTATGTTCTTCTACCAGTCTATGTGAATTTGTATGTTAAGCTCAAAGAGAGACCCACAGGCTTTGCAGAAAACAACTCAGTGTTTATCATGTATATTTAGGCAAATACATTCTGCATTTCAACTCAAAAGACACTAAGCTGAGAAGCATCTGAAGCAGAACCATCTCATTCTTAAAATTTGTTTCAAGTACTGCTTCTAACTTTTCCAGCCAGAACCTTGCTTAAGTTTGTCCAAAAAGCTGCTCTGTAAACCTCTTTCAATAAAGTGCAGGAGAGCACATGAACTCCAGAAAGCAGCTTCTGGACTCCTAGATGTTCCAGTTAATGGATATTAATATGAGGAGTACAACAGTGGAATAGCAGGGCTGGTAATAAAACACAAGTTAACATAGCAAGAGGTCATATACACATTTAGCTGGGATTGCCATGAACAAGACATCAAATGTAATATAGATTTCTCATTGGGGGACAGTAAGGACCTGGAACAGGCTGCCAAGAAAGGAAACAGAAAGGAAATCCTACCAGAGCCATGTGAATGCCCATGACCTCCATGCTGAAAAACAAATATTCCTATAAGATTTACAATGAATCCCAGTATAGAAACAGGAAGAAGTCTCTCATGATGCACATCGGGAGGCTCAAGCGCTCTCTAAAAAAAAAAAAAAAACAGAAACAAACCAAAAAGCAAATGTAGAGTTTACAATCCTTTTACATCATTAAACTGCTTAGATACAGGAGCATTCTCATACATAACATATATATAGACATAATGAAAAATTACCCAGGACTTCCAGTTTTTGGGATGACACACAGACCAATTCTCAGTGTCTGAAAATAAAGTTCTATTATTAAAGCTGTGAAAGTACAGTAGAAATTCTGAGAGTCTAGCTCAGTTTTATCATAAGATTTGGTTATGCTGTGGGATGTGGCTCAACACCATCTGAATGGTGGAACACACCAGGCTTGTTCCAGTATGTGGATTGCTTAAGTCACCTATAAGACTTCTAAGAGTCTAGAATGCCATTTCTTCCTTTCTCCTAAGAAAGGTCAGGCAATGAGGGGAATAAAATAAAGACTCAGAACAAATTATGACATTTTTTAGAAATTCTCCAATCTAGATTCATTTTTTTTTCAATTTTTTTTTACCCTACTTCCTCTGGAATTTTTTTCTCAGAGACATAATAGACCTAATGCAATTTGCATCTAAAGCTAAGTGTAGATAAGTGTAAATTACTACTGACAGAGGAGAAAAACATTTACTATCTCTCCACAAGGATGAAAGGTACAGGCAGTAAACAGCAAGACAATAAAACATTTAGCACAATAAAATTTTAAAGTAACTGAGAGAAAGATAGTCACCATCACAAGCAAAGAGAATACTTAACATGGGAGCTCAGATCAGCAGGAAAATAATTATTTTTCAATATTACCCATAACTCTGTCATGGTTTTTAATTTTTTTAGTAAGTTTTGCTCCTGTTTTTAGATTTGAAGTCTTTCCAGGCTTTTAGGCAATTTCAGCCCAGTTTTAACTGATTGCAGCAATTTCAGCCCAGTTTTAACTGATTTCAAAGTATTTACAAGCCTATCAATGTAGAGAAATGTTCAGTGAAGAAAAAGCTCTTCCCAACTCTCTGTTAATAAAAAAACCTTAATAGACGTCTCTGAACTAGAAGTCTAAACAAATTTATACCATATTTCCCATTAAAAAGTAAAAGCATTAATTCAAGCTGATTAAAAATAGTTATCAGTTTTTCTCTTAATCCTTGATATTGCCTTAATGTCTAAATTTTAATCTTGAAATTATTACCTGAACCACCATGTAAAAAAATTGCAAGAAAAGAGCTCTTGTATATGTTTAAGCTATTACTACTTGCCATTTACATCAGACTTCAAGATTTGGAGAACAGTGCTCTTTCTTTAACAAGATAGTTCAACTTCTCAGCATGCTACTTATGACTAACTTCTCTCAATGACTAGTTTGGGCCTTTCTTTCTTGGCCTCATTTGTTCTTTAACAATGAGAAGTGAAGATCTTTCTAAGTCATCCTTAACTGGCTGAAAAAAGGACAGGCTCCATCTCACAGAATCTTTACACATAAACAAAATACACTATTTAAGAAGCTAGTACAGATACACTGAAAAAGCTGGGGTTTTCTGCCATTAAACAACAATTTCAGACGGCCCTATTCTCTGTTCAAATCACAGATTCTTTTAGCAATTATTAACATAATTTGAATTTTCACTTCATAAATTTCAAAAATTTATTCCTATTAAAACCAAAAATGTTTGTCCATATTAGTTATAGAATGTAGTACTGTAATTGATTTCATAACATACCTCAACACCTTCAGAAAAAATGAAGAATGCTGTAAAGATGAGGAATAAACCATTTACAAAACCAGCAAGTACTTCTGCTCGAACATAACTGCAAGAAACAAAAAAAGTAATAGCAGATATTACCACTTCCATTTAAATGCTGAAAATCAGAACTTAAGAGACTGGATTGAAATCTTCTAGTTCTCAAACAGTTACATTACACAGGAATTTGCTAAACAGAAGTGGCATAAAAATTACAGATGAGTATATAAAACTGACCACATTGTACTTTGACAGAAACTACCTGATCCAGATCAGCCATTCCCTGATCCAGATGAAAGAAATCTTTAAATATGTCAAAATCCTTCCACTTTCCACTTATCTCTACTCAAAGTTAGTATAAATGTAATTTGGAAGCTACAAACTAAGATAAGCATGTGAAATCTAATCAAAGTTGTCTGGTGTTATGTTTAATATCAAACAGGCATGCATAATTTGCTTCCCCTCTAGAAGGTGGATTTTCAGTAAAAGTTTTAAGTAGAAATTAATTATTTCAAACATCAAATTTTGACAATAACAAACAGCCAGGTGTAGAATAATATGTAATTTCAAGGTAGCAAATATCAGAGTTAATAAAGTGAGGCTGTTCTCCAATAAATGGAACACCAGCTGTTTAAACGCTCAGCTGTAATTAATACAGAACGTGCCTTCACTGCAATTAGTTAATGGTGTGATTCTCTCTGAATTGATTTCTATGCACACTGCAGCTTGCACCTAAATTAAACTGTGCTTTAAGTTTCAAACTATATGATTCACACTTAAGCAAGGCAGCTGAAGCTAAATGCTGACAGGTCAAGAATGGTATGGGTAATGCCTATGTTACAACTCATTTGCTGGTGATCAGTATTACCAATTAATAATATTGTACCACTGGTATTGTTTTATAGGGCACAACTGCCACGTTCAGTGGAAACAAGTGCCTGTCAAATGCCAGCTGCAGCAGGTAAATCCACCAAGGGCAGTATGGGATGACACACCTCAGCCTTGAGGATCTGTGTGAATGGCAGTCACCACTCTGAATCCTGCTGCTTCTGAGATTAATGATTTATAGTCTCCAATGCAGCATCACTGACACTTGGCTCCTTTCAATTGTAACTTTCTGTTCCAAAGGAGGAATGGGATACCAGCAGTCTGGGAATCCCTGTAATGCCCCTCTCTGCACTGTGAGGACAAACCCAGGATGTGGCTGTTTGTGCCATTAATACACGGCAATGCAGGGCAACTTTCTGCTCTCTAACTTGTTTCCACTGGTATGATCAGAGAGATCTTGAAGTGATAAACCTTCTTCCAAAAGCAATGCCTTCATATTTTTATTATTTCTATTAACTCAGATGTTTACATAGCTCACCTTAAAAAAAACCCTCACTTTCAACATAGTTTTTCCACGTTCTGCAAAAAGCTTTCGTTTGTAAGTGAAAAATGGCTACCTAAGCATTTACTACAGTACATTAAGGTAACAGCCTGAAGTTTCTTACCCATATGAGAAAGCATCGTTTGACCTCCACTTTGAAATAACTGAAGCTGCCAATCCCGCCAATAGAGCAGTACAGTCAAAAAACATATGAAAGGAATCTGATATTAGACCTAAACTGAAAGAGAATAGGAAGAAAGTGTTATGTTCCATGTAGTACATGTTGAGTATGAAGAAACCACCCCACAGACATTAATCCTTTACACACTTGCAGAATACACTGTGTTTCTAAGCTTCAGGCATGGTTTTGCTAGCACCGAGGAGAAATCCACACTTCATCACCAACACAAATATGATGCTACAAATGCTTTTGTCAGCTTAGAGAAAGTACTTTGGAAGAGTGCTTGGCAAAAAAAGTCCTCCTAGCATATGATTTTGGTAATAGTGAAAGGTGGTGACCAAAAACCAAAATTCCTGGAGTAGGATTTACCCACAGCCACATCTCTCATCAACATAATTCAGCTTCAAATCTTTGCCTTAGCAGTGGCAAGGCACTGACCAGGAGTTACACAGCTCTCATATCTACAGGCTGAAGGAATCAGAGGCTAGAGACCACATCTTAAATGGCTTGTTTCAAAGACCAATGAACAACTGATTGTCAATCTTGAATGAGAAACAATAAATGTAAACCAGCACGCTAAAAAGTTCAAAGCAACTTAAATTAATTCATGAGTTAGTCAGTCAGTAGAATTTGTATCAGTTTGTAACCTATAGGTAAACTGGGGTTAACACCTCACACAAGCATTGCCAAAGTTTCCCAAGTTACTCATGAACAGGTTCTGTAAGTCTGTAGGGAAGTACGTGCATTGAAATAAAAAAAAAAAAAAAAAAAAAAAAGAGCTTCTTATTTTAAAAGACATTTGATAGAGAGGTACTGTTGAACAATTGTTAATCAACAGCTCCAAAAGTTCCATTTTCCCAGTTCTTTGATTATCTAAGAATAATTACATACACAACTCAGTTCTTGGAAACTGAAGCACAGGAAGAAATTACTAGTTTAACAAGTTCAAGAGGATAGACAAATATTCACCTTGAAGTCAAATACAAAGTTTCATTAGCCAAAGTTCCAACCACCTCACATTGAAAAGCAGAACCATTTCAGCCTTACAGAAAACAATTACAAGGTTAATCTTAAGTGTTTCAGATGAAACACTCAACAGTGGAAGAAGTGGGTTTGAAGGAGAGGAAAGACCAAGTTGTCTTGCTCTGTATATTTATGTGTGTACTTTATGGACACATACAGAGTTATACCTAACACACAACATTAAAGGCAAAGGGATGATGGCATGGTATATTGTCCTCAGGTACTGTAGCCACCAAAGCAGGAGAGATGAAGCTGCTCTGAACCAACTTTAAAACAAGACCCACAGGCTGAATGCCCATGAAGCAGCAAAATGGAATCTGCTACTGAATTCTTGAAGGGTTTTGTTGACATCTTCCCCCTCCCCAAAACCAGGTGATATCTTTAGGAAAACTCATTTTAGGTTCAGTTGTGAACACTTAGGAAGAGGGAAAAAACCCACCACAAAAGGTGTCACACATTCAGGTAGAAGGTATTTAGTGACAGTAACCCTAAGTTGTACTGATTATGAAAAGGAAGGAATAAGCACAGCTAAGCAGAGACAGCTACTACTTTCTGAGGTGTTTGGGTTTTGGTGGGGGATTTTTCCTTGTTTTTTTGTTTTTATTTTTTAATAAAACCTTCTGTGAAAGAGAAGTGTATAAGGACTGCTATGCTAACAAAATCCCATAGAAGTTCTAGAAGCAGAAATCATGCAGCCAGTTACCATGGCACTGTGTTCACAACTGCAAATCTCACTAAGGCAAGACTTACCTTAAGTGCAAAACCAATATAGCTGTGCTGCTTTCAAGACCTAAGCTAACAATTCCAGGTGGCCAGAGGCACGTGGATTTATCAGCAGGGGTCAGCAGACTGCATCTGCCATGCAATTCACCTCATAGCATAACCATGCTCTGTATCATGGGTACAGCTACAAGTGATTGAGCTGCACAAATGGCAGGAAGCCTGGCAAGAGAGAGACCAATCTCATTTCATCTGAGGCTTTTTTAAAGTGACCTGTAAAGTAACAAAACCTTAGAAAAAAAGGGTGCAATGTGATTACTAAAGTAATCAAGTGATCCAGTCAACAACCAGCAATACTGTGAACCACCAGCAACACGGGATGCATGCAAGAACTCCTGTAGAACCAAACACATCATCCAGAGTATAAATTAGTAGAAACCCTGTACTCAAACACACTGGGTCTAAATAAAGACACTTCCACAGCTGATTTAGTTTAACATCAAATTAAACAAATGTGCACACATAGCAAATTTCAACCTTAAACAAGCAAACAAGCTCTCAGCCAGCAAACTCGTGACCAGTGACAGAACCCGAGGGAACAGCATGAAGCTGAGTTGGAGGAGGTTTAGATTAGACACTAGGAAAAGGTTTTTCACCCAGACAGTGGCTGAGCACTGGAACAAGCTCCACAGGGAAGTAGTCACATCACCAAGCCTGACAGAGTTCAAGAAGCTTCTGGACAACACTCTTATATGAGTTCAGGAAATAATCTATTTGGTAAACAGAAGCTCAGGAGAATTTCTCATGTGAGGAGCAATGGAACTGTGTTTCCAAATGACAAAATGAACCCTATAGGGTTCCTTGTCTGCTTGGTATGTGTTTCCTCTTCTAAGGCATGCCCTATCTGCTTTGACTAAGACATTCCTCATCATGTCCTACAAGTACTTGCTAAGACACTGTTTTGCTCTAGCCCAGAAATCTAGACTTAGAGATACCCAAAACTTGTGACTTGAAATAGAACAAAAGGTTCAACCAATGGCTATGCAGTAAATCCTAATTCTTAATCTCAAGTACATACAGAAGTGTCTTCTGAATTCCAATATGCAGTATTCCTCAGTGACAAAGTTCTGTAAGTGTCACTAAAGTTTTCCAGTTTAGTTATCTCATACACAGGACTGTTTAAGGTCACATTACAAAAAACCTGGTTTTTTTAAAGACAGACATCAGAAAAAAAGCCACATAAACACAAAGCTATTTATATCAGAACAGCTAAGAAAAATATTTACATCTGCTGAGTTATTAGAAAAAAAAAAATCCATACTCAAATAGACAGACTATGCATTCAATAACAACCTTCTCAAAACTGCAAAGTGAATTAACATCAAAGCCAAAACCAAACACATGCAAAATGGTCTGGGTGCTGCCAAGATAGTCTGTGCCCATGACAGCACTGCATGCTCTCTGGTGCCACAGCAGCAATTACTGTAATCAAAGTTGAGGATTTTATAGTGTCATTTGAGAGATTCAGAACAACATAGCAAATATTAGGATGCAACCGTTTCCAAATTCACATCACTGTATTCACTCAGAACTTTTAAGAGCTCCAGTAATTTGTGTCCATATTACAGCTTTGGGTAAGGAGGACACTGCTGGATTTAAATGACATTTCTGCACAAGTCCACTCTGAACTGAACTATTAACAGAGATTGAAATATCATCATAAAACACTTCTCTGTCACTAATGAAGCATGACAGAAATACTAGCACCATTGCCTGTTCTCAGCCTTTATACTGTACACCAGTTCAGAAGTCATTCTGCATTTCTTCTTATATTTTGCTACAGATTTTTCAGTAGCAATTTAGGCAAGTCTCTTCCATTTTTTGCACTCCGGTGAATTTTGGTGCTATGTAAAGTACAGCTCAACTACTCAAGGATGCGTCAAATCCTGTTTTTTCCTCGAGACAAGGATGTTTGAGACAGGTATCCAGGTATCAACCTACGGATAAAACCACACTCCCCGACAGAGGATCTCCGTGGCAAGCAGCAGCTACAGCCGCCGAGTCCCGGGCCAAATCGGGCCAAGGCCAGGCTTCCTCCTCAGCAAAGCACCGAGCACAACAGCAATTCCCAACACCATTCCTCCGAGTCGCGCCCCCCGGCCGGAGCGCCTCCGGGACCTGGCGGAGGGGCCGGCGGCGCCGGTCGCTGCCCACGACAGCGGTGCCGGTGTGGGGAAGCTCTGCAGCGGCCCCAAGGCTCTGCCAGCGGCCCCTCCGGCCGGCGGGCCAGCAGGCCCGGCCCCGCCGAGAGGAGACGTGGCACTGGCCGGGCGGGACGCGCCGCTTCCTGCGCGCTGCAGCCGCGCTCGCCCCGCCGCGCCCCCGCCCGCTTACCTGTTACTCCAGATGCCGTAGAGCAGCTCCACGAAGGCGAAGGAGAGGTTAAGACAGAGGAAGGAGAAGAGATTGCGAGAAGTCTTGTCCGCCAGGATAGACCTGTGCACGAAGCAACCGCGGGTCACCGGCCGGCACAGAGCCAGGAGGCCGGAGCCGCTCGCCGGGCGGCCTCGGCAGCAGCCGGCACAGCCGCTCCGCGGGGGCTCGGCCGCGACGCCGGCAGCTCCCGGCCTGGCCGGCGCTGGGCCACTCACCTGAACCAGCCCGACACCTTCCTGAGCAGGTTGAGCCTGGGCGGCTTGTACTCATCATCTTTGATGGAGAGGGGCAGCATCTTTCCGGCGGCGGGGCCGCGGCGCGCCGGGCCGGCAGGACGGGCAGGCGGGGCGGGAGCGCTGCCCGGCCGGCCCACACGCCGCTTCCGGCCAGCACCGCGCCTGCGCCGCCGGCACCGGGGGCTGAGGGGGAGCGCCGGGGGCCGGGCCGGGGATGCGGAGGCTGCGCCGCCCGGTAATGAAACACAACACGCCCCGAACGTGAGCTCTCCTCCGTCCCGTGCCGGCCGCTCGCTCGCGTCCCGCCTGCGATGCCGGCTGCTCCCGGGGCAGCTGTTGTGGCGGCGCTCGGCGCGCGGCGGGGGCGGCGGAGCGGCGCGCTCGGTGTGTGACAGCCAGAGCCGCCGGAGCGCTCCGCCCGCCGCAGGACCCCGGACTACAACCCGGAGCCTGCCGGGAGGAAGCGCAGGGACGCGCCGCAGGAAGCGGGGCACGGCGGCGCCGCCGTAGCGCTGCCGCGGTCCCGCACGGCCGCCCCTGAGTCACCGGAGCGGCTTGTGCGGGGCTGAGCGGCGGGGCCGGGCTGGTGCCTCCTCGCCCTGCCCTGCCGTGCTGCCGGTGACACCCGGGAAGCGCAGCCCGGCCGGAGGGAGCGGCGATAGCGGCGCCTGCGGAACGTGAGCGAAGCTGTGGGCGAGGGGCGGCGGGCGGGACGTGCGGTGCTGGGCTGCACTGCGCGGTTCTGTGCCGTGCTATGGCCGTGCTGTGCCGTGCTATGCTGTGCTGTACTGCGCGGTGCTGGACGATGCTGTGCCATACTGTGCTATACTGCGCGGTGCTATACCGTGCTGTGCTATACTGCGCGGTGCTGGACGATGCTGCTGCCTGGCTGCACCCAGTTACTGCGGGATGCTGTTCAGAGGTGCTGCCCGCCAAGGGAGGAGACTGTTCGAGAACTCTTTCTCTTGGAATGAGAATTCAAATATTAGTCTTCAATGTAGGGATTTTATTTTCGTCAATTTTGCATTCTCTGCAGGTAGTATTGTGTGATTTTTAAAAAGAAGTCAATCTGGCATTGCAATTTCATAACTTAAATGGCAGCATTTACCTGCATTTGCTTGTTGGAAAGTGCTGTGATGCTAATTTTAAAACACCTAAATAGACGTTTATTTTGAGAATATACAGTAATGTCATCATTGCCTATCACTGCACTTATTGTAAACACTAGAAAGTATGGCAAGCCAGGTCTCATAAACATCGAACAGTATTTATATTTCCTTTTCAGGTATGCTTTTAAAGTTTACTTAATCATTACAATAACACTGGTAGGTGTTGCAACTAGGTTGCAAACTGCTGAAATAGGATCTGAAGTTCACTTTTTCAGAAGCACATTTGATGGGAATATAGTAGACCTCATAAATGCTTTGTTGCCACTGCTGCTAATAGTTTTTAGAAGTCAGGCATGTTTGTTCCTATGAAATGAAGCAACCAGAAAAAGCAATTATCTTCTGGAAGAAGTTTCAGTGACCTCTTGTCACAAAGTAAGATTTTATCTCAGATTTGTAAAGACCTGTATATGTGGATATCTGAATACATGTTCAGATTGGTATACACACAAATGACAAAACAGTAATTTTAAGAAGCAAATTTAAATAGCCCAAAGAAACTACTCTTATGAAATTTCACAGTGGTTCAATTATCCAACAAGTTCAACAAATTCTTGTTCTGAGTTTTCATAATACCATTCTCAAATCAAAATTAGTGACTCTTTGGTTGTTCAGCTAGTTTTAAAGGAACAAAAATCCTTCCAACAACCTATGTGCACTGCTTTCTTATATTGCTGTCCTGCATTCTGTATATCCTTCTTTTATGTGCTTGCACTCATATTTTCCAAGCTGCCAAACCTCATGGGAAAACCAAAATGTCGTGTCTTAAACCTCTGATAAAACTAATAATCTTAGTGAGAGTGTGAAGGGGATGATCCAGAAAATAAAATACTATTGGGATAAAATTTTATTTTATTTGCCTGACTGTGGTAGCCAAATATGTATTTTAGTGGTACCTGATGAACAAAGAAATAGCTGTCAGGTTCTGGAAACCTATTTGTATCTCCATAACTGAACTTAAGGATAGAACACACAGACATTGCACTGGAAGAAGCAGCAATTTTGCAAGCAGATAAACAGACTGTTCTTTTCTTTATAACCATCTGGTGTATGATTTCTTTCAGGAGTGTTCATTGGAAGGCAGAGATAATTATTCAACTGAGCAATAGGGAAAGGAATGGGATAATTGCCATGAATGCATGTATCAGTCAATAATTGAGGGGAACTTTTACTTGCAAAAGAATGCTGGGTAGCATGTGGGTAACTGTTCATCTGCAGTTATAGAGTCCCTTTAATTTCCAGCAGATTCAAAGATCACAAAAAGCTGCCCTGTAAAAACAAGCTGGGAAAACAATCCTACGTGGCAATGATGAGGTAAGTTATGAGGTGGTTTAGACTAAAATAATTTACATTCATATTTTTCAAGCACTTTGGAAAACAATGATTCAAAATTCTGTGAAAAAAAGCCCACACAGATACTCTGTTGAAAATTGTACTTGTTTGGCTGTCCTGGATCACTGAATTTGATCAGAATTCCCCACTGAAAACCTAGAAATTACTCACAGAGTAACATGAATCATATGCATAGATGAGTAATAATATTACAATAATATGTATAGATGAGTTAATAGCAAGCTTAGAATGTTCATCTTCTAGTCAATTCATACTAATCTTGCAAGTAAAGGAGAAAGGAAAACTGTATGAAGTGCAACAAAGGCAAGTACCAAACTCTGCACCCAGAATGGGGCGACCCATTGTCCAGGCAGACTGGGGAATGAGAGGCTGGAGAGCAGAGCCATGGAAAGGGACCTGGGTCCTGGTCTATGGCAAGCTGGACACAAGCCAGCAGTGCCCTGGCAGCCAGGAGGGACAGCCCTGTCCTGGGAGCACCAGGCACAGCATCACAGCCAGGCAAGGGAGGGGATTGTCCTGCTCTACGCTGATGCAGCCACCTCCTGGTGGCTCTGTGCAGCTTAAAGATATAAAGTTATTAGAGAGTATCCAAAGAAGAGCTTCACAAAGATGGTGAAGGGCCTTGAGAAGAAACCATCTCAGGAGCAGCTGAGGTCACTTGGTCTGTCCAGCCTGCAGAAGGGTCTGTGAGGTCTCCCAGCTGTGTACAGCTTCCTAACTAGGGGAAGTGGAAGGGCAAAGCACCAATCTCTTGTCTCTGGTGACCAGTAACAGGACTGGAGAAAATGGCAGTAAGTTGTGTCAGGGGTTTAGGCTGGGTATTAGGCAATACCTAACCATCTTAGCAAGAGGGTGGTTGGGCATTGGAACAGGCTCCCCAGGGAGATCATCACAGCACCAAGCCTGATGTGTTTGGACAATGCCCTCAGGCACATGGTGGAATTTTGGGGCCTTTCCTGTGCAGAGCCAAGAGCTGGACTTCAATGACCCTCCTGAGTCCCTTCCAACTCAGGATATCCTGTCACTCTGTGAAGAACACTTGAGGGGCTATCTTTCTAGAAGCTGCTTTCTAAGGGCTTCTGTGTAGTTCCAAGATCCTGAGGATCCAGAAACCTCTGCTTTAAACTAAATCTGCACTCACTGTTAGCTGATAGGTAGCACCTAGCATCTGACCTTGCCATCTTCTCACGAGTTCTAGATGTATCAGTTCAGCTGTTGCTGAGATTGTGGCATTCCTCTATTACTCCATTTGGTGTGTTTCTTTTACTCCACCCGTGTGTTATAACCTTAGTATGATGAGCATCATCTTTTCTGTAGTGATTACCATTATCAAGCAAATATATAAACTATTGACAGCATATCCAGCAAATCAGTTATAAAGATTGTTCCTTCTGTATGGTGCCTGAGCAACAGAAAGAGTGAGCATTTTATTTCCTTCTTCCTGCCAAAGCTTTTGAGAAGGCACCTGCTCTCCTTTTTGCTTCCCAGTTAAGGTAGAGCTCCTGCAATGCTGAGAACACTGAATCTCTGTACAAATTTGCTTTCTACTTTCAGCTGCATAGATTTGATACGGTACATAAATGTTCAATCAAAAAATGTAGTACTAAGAAAATAGTACTACTACTTCATTGAACACTCCCAAGAACTAGTCTAGATTTATTTTCACAAAACAAATCTAAAGTTACCCAAAAAATTGAAAAGCAAGTAACACAGAAACTGTGTACCAGAAACAACTGTCTTGATAGTTGAAAGTAATTTGTCGATGTGCTAAAGTCCTCCTTATTTACTTACTTAAATGAAAATGTACTTAATATTTTGGGAGTTTTGATCAAGAGAGAAAACTGTACATAGGTTTATTGACATCCTTTCCTGTTAATTGTTTTAAAGGTGTTTTCACTTCTGTAAGCTTCCAGGAAGAGTTATGGGAATCCGCCTACTACGCTTCACCTCTGTGGTGATCATCGTCTTGCTTCTTGTGGCAGGTGCTTTAACAGCTTTGCTTCCCACTATCAAAGATGACAAGTTGCCCAATTCGAGAAGGGAACCAAAAACCCAGAGTCAGTCTGCCTTGGATTCATTCACTCTTATTATGCAGACATACAACAGAACTGACTTACTGCTAAAGCTTTTAAATCATTATCAAGCAATCCCCCACCTACATAAAGTAATTGTTGTGTGGAACAACATTGGTGAGAAGACACCAGAGGAAATGTGGAATTCCTTGGGGCCCCATCCTGTCCCTGTTGTCTTTAAAGTTCAAACTGTAAATCGTATGAGAAACAGACTGCAGAATTTCCCTGACCTAGAAACAAAAGGTAAGCAGCAGTCAGTATCAGTATTACTAAAATTATTTTCATGCTTGAAACCTGAATTCTAGAAGAGAGATGGTTGAGTTATACGGTGTAATAAATCAATGGATCTTTTGGACCACTTAATAGAGTGTGGGTAGTACAGAGGAAATATGTTATATCAGGTGCATACCACCAAGCTGTCAGTGAAGAGTAAAGGAAAAAATAGGAATGTCAAATGCATTTCAAGGTCTTGTGCAACAGTTCACCATTTCCTTTGTGAGGCAGACGTAGGTAGTTAGTTAAGTTTCTCTTCCTTCTGTAGCATAAACTGAAATTTAAAATGCATGTATTTGTTAATGTCTGCACTAATCTGGACTCAAGTCATCTGGTAAGGACTTGATTTAGTCCATTCCTCTTAAGACTAAGCTCTCAAGCATGTTCTGCTCTTCTGAGAAACTTCCCTCCCTTGCTATTGGCTATCTCAAATTTCACACCCTTTTATTTAAGAGTACTTTCCCCAGTCTCTTGGGTATTCATCTAAATATTCTTCCTAAGCTCTTTCTAGGAGGTGTACAACAATAAATCCTGTTTGTTTCAAGTGGAAAAAAACCCTATATGTTGCATTACAGACCTGACCTTACTCATGATTAGTAAAGGTAATTCTATTTACTGCCCCTTCCTATCATGCCTGCTAGTCCAGACACATGATTTCTAGGAAAACTCTGGAAACTTCAACTTCCCAATTGTTTTAGTTACTGTAATAAGATCTATTCTAACTGTAAACTTTAAAAGCTTTAGTACATCTACAGTTCAGATCTTAAGAATATCCTTCCTTTTCCACTTCCTGGCAGTCTTTTGTCTAAAACTTAAGGCAAAGAGCTTTCCTTCTGTAGTTATTAACACTGAATGTTGCCTGGGCATTTTAACTTGCTTATGTAGTGAGATAAGTAACATGTTATACTAGGAATCCTTTTTAAGTCTCATATGCTAAAGAAAAGTATCTAACTCTATTCTAGTTGTATCTTTACACAAAATGAAACAAAAACAACTCCCAAGTTTTCTGACACATATTTCTCCAGCTGTACAACAGGTGATCAAAGGTTGCTATGTTTTGTAAGAGCCTGGAAAATAATCTGAAATTTATTTTTAGATTACCTAGTTACCAGTTACCACAAAGCTGTAATCTTGCTTTAGCTTTGAAATCTAATTTTATCACTCTACTTTCAAGGAATTGCAATTCAGCTTAATAGTCGTAGAAATTTTATATTTCATTTGTCAAATACTGTGCTGAATATTGTGCTTATTTAATCTTTTATCAATTAAAAGATTTTCTCTTGTTTTTCTCCCTTCAGCTGTTTTAATGATGGATGATGACACACTAGTCAGTGCTCATGACCTTGCTTTTGCCTTTTCTGTTTGGCAGGTAATGTTTTGCATCTTGGCAAGCAGTATTTGTGAGTTCCACTTGAGATTAATAGTTTTAATTAGAGCAGTACTGTACGATATTTTTTACCATTGGTTTTCTAGCTTTAAAGTTAGATTTTAGGAAGTTTGAAGTGTTGAATAGTAGAAATTGCAAAATTGTTCTTTATAGTATCTATATCTGTAATCCATAACTAAAATTTTAACTCTTACTTTAGAAGACCATGAAGTTGCTCACTGCTGAATTTATTTGAATGTGTAGTAGTCTGTGTGTTTTGTTTTTCAAAACACGAGAAATTGTCTGAAAAGTTATTTTCAATGCCAGATACACAGCTGCCAATTGTGGGTGGATGTTTTGTTGGCACTATGTGATGTGGAATGAGGCAGACTGTCAGTTTTGTGAAACTGTATTTAATTGCAGCATTTATGCAGATCAAAAGACCATATGCCAACAATTTAATTATTTACTGGCAATAATATTGTCCTCCTTTCATTTAAAAAATGCGTAAATCTGTCTTACGAACGCACTTAAGTGAATTCCACACAGTGAAATACGTGTTGAATTTCTTTTTTTCTTTCAGCAATTCCCAGAGCATATAGTGGGATTTGTTCCTAGAAAGCACATTTCTACTCCTTCAGGCGTGTACAGTTATGGCAGCTTTGAATTGCAGAACCCTGGATTTGGGAATGGAGATCAGTATTCTATGGTGCTTATTGGTGCAGCATTTTTTCACAGTGGGTATTTAGAAGACTTTCAACAGCAGCCAGAAGCAGTTTATGCCTTAATAGATGAAACTCAAAATTGTGATGATATTGCCATGAATTTTCTGGTAGCCAAGCATACTGGAAAGCCTTCAGGAGTGTTTGTGAAGCCTGTTGACATAAGAAATTTAGAAAAAGACACTAACAGTGGCTATTCTGGAATGTGGCACCGAGCAGAGCATTTGTTACAGAGATCCTACTGTGTAAATAAACTGGTTAATATTTATGATGGCATGCCCTTAAAATATTCTAATATCATGATTTCTCAGTTTGGTTTTCCTAATTATGCCAATCACAAAAATAAAATGTAAGCCAATGAATTGAAGGTGTTAAATGTTAAACAATACTCAGTGAATTGTACTGAGTTCAAGGAGAGAAGAAGGTGTAATTACTGCATCTTGGCCATCCCTCTTTGCAGCCTCTGATTTTGCTCCACTATGCTTTTAATGCATTTTCTTTCCTTTCTAACTGATTCACAAAGCTAAGTTTTATGAAAACTTAAAGAACGTATAATCATGCTTAGCTGTGATAAAATCATCCTCTTTCCTTAAAACCTGAAAAGCTACTCTAATTAATTAGGCCAGTTCTTCAGAAACAATGCAGACAAAAATGCACTCCTACTCATCAGATCTTAATGTTTGGATTTTTTTTCCGTTGAATATACATATCCAGTCAAATAAGGTCGAGGCATATTTTAGACAGTTATATGTTGGGATGCTTCCTTGCCTTCCCACTCCTCACCTGCTCCTACCCAGTTTCCAGTGAAGCTGTAGAAGAGCTACAGTGAACTGCTAGCCAGGCTTCTGGCCTCCTGTACAAAACCCCTTTGAAGTTTGTATATAAGCTACTTGGTGTTCTGAGATGTTCTTGAAGCTGCTATGAAAGCCAGAAGAGTACCTCACCTTAATCTCAGATAGTCCTTAAACCATTGCCTACAATATCTACTCCCGCTGAGTTAATGGGAAATGATCCCTGATGTGGCTTTTTTTCTATTATTGATTTGCCTTGAGTTGCTGAAACACTGCAAGCTGAAAGGTAAATCCTAGTGGTTGGAAATATAAGAAATATGAATACATGAAATATGAAACTTATACAAGCAGCCAGAAGAACTGGATGGAATGTTACTTGTATTAATACTCTCTTTAGTACTTGGTTTTATTTTGATATTTTGCATGTACATGGTTACAAACATGCACCCAGGAAAACCCTTAATTAGTTAAAAACTTCTTATTTACAGTTCCCTGTAAGATCAGGGTGTTTAACATTTATTACAGTGTACATTTTGTAATTTTACAGGTCTGTTTTTTTAGCAACTCGTTTAATGAGTGTTTACTTTTTAGTTCCTTTTCCCCTCTGTTTTTGATGGCTACGACAGCAGAGCAAAAATGTACAATAAATGGGTAAAGCATTATTAAAAAAAAGTATCTTAAGGTACAGTGATATTTGACAGGAATGGACTGTGATCAGTCTCTGAATTCCCTGACTTTATTACAGCAAGAAACAGAGCTGCTCTTAATGGCTTTTGTTCAATTGGGACTTTGTAGTTCTGGAAACCTGCTATTGACATAGACAGGGCAAACCTTTTCCAATGAAGTTGCAGAAGGTTGGGCTTTTCTCGTGGTATGGAGGAGAGAATAAAAGACAGTGATCTTCCTGGATCACAGAATCAGATCTGGCATCCAAAGCAGATTTAGTTTTCATCTGCATCAGCTTTTAATTGATTCTTAGAATCAGTTCAAAGGTAGCTGTGGGCAAGCAGTCACAGCTAACACCTAGTACACAAATAGCATCTGCACAAATGGTGTATAATTTGACCATTTTTTGTAATAAGTTAGCTGAACAAAAAGTGAAAAATATGACAAGTTCTTTTCAGCAGGGTGTGAATCTTTGGTGGAAATGAAGGATTCTTTTGCCTTGTTCTATCAGTATTAAAGGATTTGATTTCTGTTCAGTAAGTCTTCCTAGTACTTTTGCAAGATTTAAAGGGCAGAATCTTAATATGGCAATGTAAAGTGTGCTTAATTTTGTTGTAATAGTGAAAAGTAGTTTTAATTATTGTGCTGTAGTGCTAAGTAGTATAAAAACAGGTCTATGATCTTTCCAGAAATGCACATTTCCCAGTGGTAGTTTCCTGTATTTCATTTACTTACTTGTCTACCATGGTTTCTTTTCTGTGCAGTATCAACTAGAGTTGTGAAGACTCACAGTTGTTGTTAACCTTATTTTTGAAATGTGAAATGAACTGTCAACTCAGCCAAATCTTAGTACTGGGCTCTTTGTTGGAGCAAAGGAGTTGTTTTGGTTTTAAGGGTGTTTTTTTTGTTTTTCTGTATCAGTGAAAGAGAATAAATAGAACAAGCTTATAATGATATTGTTAAACTTAATTTGCACCATTGTAAAATAAAATACAGAAAGCAGACTTGTGCTGTATTTATTTTCATATTATTGACCAAAATTTTCAGTGTTAAGATTTCTAAAGTAAGTTCACAGTTTGCATACTCATGAGCAGCACCAAGATTTCTTTTTTAAAAAAATGTGCACTTGTTGGCACATGCATTAATTTAATTTAGGTCAGGCCTACTTATGAAGAAAAGACATAAAAAACCCAACAGTTCTTAATCATTTAGTCTTAGCTAGCAAAGAAAATACAGACTTAAGCTCCAGCTGTAATTCGTTATACTTTGGAACCAAAAATAATTATTTGCTTATTTTTAAAAGTGAATTTTTTTATTCCTTGGTAGTTATAAAAATGCCTTAAGATTCTTGACTGAAAATACATTACCAAAGATTGTATTTTAAACAAAATAATATGTATATGATTATTTCTTCTGAGAGATTATCCATATGTCATTTGGTAATATTTTGGAGTCCAAACAATCATCACCACCTCTGAATGTTCTGTTGAAATTACTGTTAATGCAAAAAAGGATTTTAAATATGGTATCTAAAATATATATTTTAAAAATCCTTGATAAAAAATCAGGATATAGTGCTAAAATGATAAATCAAGACAAGAAAATTGCTTCTTTACAAAAAAATGCCACAAGATGTCACTGCAGCCTTCATATTTGATCTCAAATGTTAAAACGAGTACATAGTATTGCTTAGAATAACTAAGTTTTACTACTTGAAAATATTCTTCAAGCTAGCATTTTACAAAGTGAAATTCATTAAATAATCATACCAATAGCTAAAAGACACAATACTGGAATTTAAAAAAACATATATGTTATTTTGTACATATTTTTACAGGGAAGAAAATTAAGGTTAGTTTATTTCTGATGCTTACAAAGGCTGCAGCTAATTCCCACAAATGAGAACTCTTCTCTAATGAAAATTGTATTTTTAACTTCGCAGAAGACATATAAGCAGTATACAAAAATTTGACAGCTGGGCTTCAGTTTCTAGTCATATTTGTCTCCTAGATTCACCAGTCTAGCTGGATGGGTTTACATAGCTTAGGCTTTAACACAAACTCTGTTTCTGCAGATTCTAACACTGGACAGTGGGCTGTAGACTGGTCCATGTTTCCTTCTGTTACATAAGAGTGCTGCTAAAGCTCTTTTGAGTATGCTCATTCAAACTCCCCTTGAGCAGAGTGCAGCACTGACTTAGAAATGTGTTCCATTGAACTGTAGTGAAAGTCTGAGTAAAAAGGGCATTAAAAAACCTGCAGTTCTTGACAATATACCTTAATACCCCATCTCTTATACAGTATATAGTACCCCTCAGAGAATTGCTTCTAAATAAAAAAACACCAGTGAAATACTTGATTTTGTTAAGGGTTACACACAAGTAAAAGTTGTAAAGAACAATCTAAAGAAAAACAAACACTGATTTCCATGAAAAGCAAATATTGTCCAACAACCTTTATTTAATTTGCTGCTACATAAGACTGCAGTCTCATTCTTGTAAGCATCTTGTATGGAA
Organism: Erithacus rubecula; assembly: GCF_903797595.1. Lineage (NCBI taxonomy): Eukaryota > Metazoa > Chordata > Aves > Passeriformes > Muscicapidae > Erithacus > Erithacus rubecula. The sequence goes on from NC_136662.1 coordinate 9,025,002, forward strand.
TAGTACTTACTACTGAAAATGAAGCTTTTTTCAGGTTTCAGAATCGGGCACGAACAGTCATATTTAATATATTAGTTTTGGAGCTTTTAAAAAAAAAATTGAAAAAAAGCAGTGTAAGAACACAGGTACAAAGCATTAGAATCAACACAAAAATAAATAAGCACACACAAAACAACCACACTGTCTTCTGTACTTCACCTTGTTTGTAAAGCTTTAAAGATTATCCATTGCTTATGACACCAGATTAAAAACTGAAGAGTCAGAAGTTTCACACCCATCTTTAACCTCATTAGCAGACACACCAAGATTAGTTAAATGAACTGGTGGCTACAGTAGGTTATTTATAGTGTAAGGGAAAGCTGTGACACTAATGTGGACCTCAGGGCTACATATGGCTTTGTATTACAACATCTTTCAGAAGTGTTACAGATGTGGATTTTTTAATTTGTTTGGGGGAAGAATGACTTTTTTTACCCCTTTTTTTTTCTCACCTCAAGGAACCTCTCCTTTAGTTGTAAAACTGAGACGGGCACTCTGCTCTCTTTGGCACTTACCAATTCTTTCCAAAGGGGAAAGGCGGAAGAACGGGCCCAGTGTTCGAAAATAGCTCCGCGCCTCCCGCTGTTCCCCAGCGGCTCCGCGGCCCCGCGGCCGAGGGCGGCCGGCACCGCCCGGGCGGGAAGCGGCGGCCGCGGGGGGCCTGGGGCGGGGCGCTCCCCGCAGTGCCGCCAGTTCATTGGCTGCAGGCGTAGCAGGGCGGTCTCTGATTGGTCAGCCGGCTTGTCTGTCACCACAAAGGGTGTCCCAGGTAGAGCAAAGGGCGCTCCGCTGGTTTCCCCGTGCCTGAGGTGGCCGCGCCGCTCCGCCCGACCCCGCCCGGAGCGCTCCGGCTCAGCCCCGCTCCGAGCGGTACGGACACCCGCTTGGTGCCCGTGGGGCGCTCTGCCACGGGCCGCCCCCGGGCGGGGAAAAACAGCCCCAGTGCGGCGGGGCACGGCGGCGCCGCCCGGACAGGCGGGGCGGAGGGCGGGGCGGTGCCGGGCTCAGGGTCGCTGCCTGCCGGAGCCCGGGCGCTGCTGGGCCGGGGAGCGGGGGGAGCGCCGGGGGCCGGTCACTCGCAGCGTCAGCCCTGGGCAGGGCGACACAAAGGCTCCGTAACGCGGTTGCCGGAGCGCCGCCGGTCGCCTGGTAACCGCCCGCTGCCGCTTTATCCGGGGGCGTCTCCTGGCTGGGGGCGGGGTGGAGCCGGAGTCCCTGCGGGCGCTTGCCCGCCGTGTCCCAGGGCTCGTTGTGGGCTCCGCTCCCGCTCCTATGCGGGCTGCGGCCGCCGTGCTCGCAGCACCGTGGGCCCTGGCGGGCGGCCCCTCCGGGCGGCGGGTCGCGTCCCTGCGAGCGCGCCCCGGCCCCGCCGGCGCTGCCCCGGAGCGCCATGAGCTCGGAGTCGCCCCGCGCCTCGCTGCTCCGCGCCCTCTTTAAGATGGAGCCGACGGCAGCCGCCTCCGAAGTGCTGGGGGGAGCCTCGGAGTTCGTGAAAGGTGAGAGCGGGGCGGGAGCCGCCCCATCCCTGCCCGCGGGGTCCCGGAGCCTTCCCCCAGAGAGGAAACCCGCTGGCTTCTCTGCCTCCCTCCCCCGGCTTTGCTGCGTGCCCGGCTCGGCCCCCTCGCCCGGCGGCTCCGCGGCCCCCGGCGCTGCTTTCCCCGCGCAGCCGGGCGAGGCGCGGGCCCGCACCTGTTGCTGTGCGCCGCTCGCTGGGTCGGAGCCCGGCCGGGGGCGCGGGTCGGGGCTGGGGCTGGGGCAGGGCCCGCGGGCGGAGCGCTCCGGGCGCTCCCCGCCACTCACGCAGCAGAAATAGGAGCGGCGGAGCCTCTTCCGCCCCGCGGTGACAGGCGTGCCCCGGGGCGGCGGCCGCCCGCCTTCGCTGGCCGACAATGTGCCTCTAATCTGTCTTTCAGATCGCTTGTACTTCGCTACTTTACGAGCTAAACCGAAAAGTACCGTAAATACCCACTACTTCTGTACTGATGAGGAACTGGTCTATGAAAAGTAAGTGTTGTGGCTTGCGTATTTAAAGTGATCACCTGATCAGTCTTCCCGACACACTGATACATTCTGTAGAATGTTTTTGCCCCATTGAGTTACTTGCATAGAATTTGAACATAAAGTTTCTCCCAATGTATTTATTTATTAGCTGAAACTAGTTTAACAAGGTGACTCGTAAAAAAAAAAAACCATAAAAACAACTGTAAAGCCAGTTAAATGGCTAAATTGAGCTCAAAGAAAGATACCTGAGCCTTGTAAGATTTGTTTAAAAAGGAAAAGGTTCATGTTTGTAAGACACTGACTTAACATAGAAGGTAAAAAAACTAATTACAGTTGTAGATACTATTTAAGGACAAAAAAAAAATTAAACAAATAAAGTAATAACTCTGTGCTGTGGCTGAACTGCATTCCTAAATCAACTGTTTGCTGTGTAATGATATATACCTATCTGCTTGACACGGGGTGTGCTGCAGCAGAAGTGAAACAAAAAATGTGTTCCTATTTTAAGTATAACTTGCTTTCCAAATGGTTTGAAGCAATTGTGAACATCAGCCGTTCTTCCCTCATTTCTCCAGTGGCCAGTACTGCTTCTGTGAAGATGTAAACCAATATTCCTTGGTTTTTAGCTTACTTTCTATGCACAGTTTATAGTTTCAGGATATCTTTTCAACGTGTTTTCTTATCTTAACCTATGTGTCTTCTGCTGGAGTCCACTGTGGTGCTTTCTCTAAGTTGACTTTTGTAGTAGGCTGCTTGAGTTAGGAGTAATTTTTTAAATTATCATTAAGGAATTTTGGTTTGAAGGGACCTTCGGAATATCCTAAGGGAGGGTTGACCTAATATTGAAAGCAGAACTCAACTGGGGAACGTCCTGAGCAATTTGTGTGATATGAAAGTGTTCCATTTGCTTTAAAAAGGAAACCTGTATCTCTTCCAGACATCAGTATTATGTTTTACTTCTTCATGTGCTTTTAGGAAGTGTGTAGGAATCTTAGTGGCATTTGATCTTGTGGCTAGGAAGGGGAAGCAGTTCTGTACTGTTAGTTACATATGGTTCTATTAACCAAGGCCTGTAACTGAGATATTTGTGTAAGGACAGTGTCATATTAAAAAAAAAAAAAAAAAATACTGAGAAATTTGAGGGGGGGGGTGAGGAAAAATTTTCTTTAACATGCAGAGGAAATTCTGTAGGTATGTTCCTTAACTCAGTGTTAATTACATATGAGGGTGTAACCTGATACCTGATATAATTACCAGGTAATGGAAGGAAGTAAAGTTTCCTTTATCTTCTAGGGCACCTCTGAAGACTTTGAACACTCCTGCTGTATGTTCTGAATTGATGGTTCCTAATCTGTTGGCCCATTTTAGAGTTGTTGTCCTGTATCTGATACCATCTGATACCCTTTTGTGCTCATAAAATGCTAAAATGTGATATCAAAATAAGTGACAGTTACCAGGTGCTACCAGGGAATTGTGCAATAACCTTTTACATATCATTGGTAAACTTTCCCCTGGTATTTGTATTGCAGCACCTATCCCTATCAAGGTACACAATATTTGGTAATAAACCTATGCCCGATACTAATTTTTTTTTTTTTGCCCTCTCATATCCAAGGAAGTTTATATGGTCTCATGGGTGTAAAAGCAGGTGTCAGTGGGGTTACCATGTTATGTATATTTTTAATATCATGCAGAATTTGGAAGGCTGGAGGTAAATTGAGGAATAGAATGCAAGACTCAGTTCTTGGGGAAGTACTACTTTTACTAAGCTTCCCTTATGCTCCTCAACAAGCTTGACATGAGTACTTTGTGTTTCCCAGGCTGCACATGAAGTGGGGGCCTGACAGGGCTTGTCTGTAAGTAGTACTAGAGTGAAACTTTAGTACAGCAGATCAGATGGTCTCCTCACTTCCTCAGAAATGCAGTCTTCTTTCCGAGAAAGTGATTAGAAGTATTTGTTGCCTGATAGCAAAATAAATATTTGGAAGTGAGTTTTGAAATGCAGTAGTTCAGAACAGTGTTTGCAGAGTCTTTCTTCATGGAAATAGCCTGCTTGGGTGGTTCTTGTGGTCAGAATTCCACAGCCACTTTTCCTTTTTAATCAAATGACTTGTTCAGAGAGTTCCAAGGAGTGGGGATAGGAGGTGTCTGCTCAGGCATGAAATTCTCAGCACCTGTGAGGTATGAAAGTAATTATATTAATACAATTGTATGTTGATTTAACTTAGCTTAGGTGCATCATTGTAGTGACAAGACAAAGGTACTTCATTGTGTTTGGAAGTAAACTGCTTTTCTTTTGGCTCTTATTCTGTTAGCTTGTTACAGAATTTTATTTGGCTGACTTTACAGAGGTGTCATTTTGCTTCACTGAAGCAGTATCTGATCTGAAAACCCTATGAATATGTAGGTTTGGAGTTGCCTGATTACAGAGAGCCTGTTACTGGATCATATAGTACTTAAAAATTCGCTGCCTTGCTTCTTTTTTCCCCCACTACTCCTGAAGAGACATAAGGAAGCAATTTTTATATTAGTATTATACCCCATATATTAAGCAGAAGACCTGTAATGCTAGATGTGATGATTTGGGAATTTTGGGGTTGACTTGCCCCTGTAGCTTGTCACATGATTTATCACTTAATTATACACAAAGTGTGGTTATGTAATCTTGGGCACTTTAGCCTTCAGTTCTCACTGGAAGTTTTCAACTGTTTTGATGACTTCATAATACTGTCTTAATTTAAACATTTGCATTAAAAAGATAATAAAGACTTTCTTAAAACCATTTAAGCCTATCCCAAATGCTGGCTGACTAGGAACTTGCTACTGGAACTGTCACCATTTTTGTTAAATGTGCTGCAATTTAACCTTGAACCTATTATGCCAGAGACATTATATACAAATGTCTCAGTTAAGAGAACAAGAAGCCTTAATGGCATAATACAATCCTGAAATCTCTTCCTTGATACTTGTGTTTCTGTAAGATTTTCTCAGAGTCTTTCTGAAACTCTGAGGTTCCTCCTGAGAAAGTCTGCTCTACTTACAAGGGAACAGTGTCTTTCAGGCTAGTCTAATACAGGTAACTATTGCTTCAGAAAAATGGAATTAATGAGAAACAATCCTTCTTGATAAAAATTGTCTTTTGGCAAATAGACAAATCTTGCCTTGGCAAGGCCTCAGTTAATGAGTTAGGCACTGGTAAGAAGCTTTTTATTCTCTAAGAATAGAGTCTTTCACGTTTCACCTTCCAGTAAGCAGATCCAGGTTGAGAATACTACACTTGACTGGTTAACTTGGCTTTCACACAGTTTTATCAAAGCAACTTTTAATGTCCTTTTTATTTCTGAGTAGTTTTCTCAAACAAAGTCAGAATTTAAATAATATGAAACAGGAATCTCTTGCTGATGAATTATAATGACAGCGTTCATAAACCATAATGGTTTTATTCAGTCATTTGTTCTGACTTTGGATCTCTTGTATAAACAGCTTTTGCAGATCTAATCTCTGACATGGTGTAAGCAGCTGTAGAAGTAGTAAATATGATAGTCTCTATAAATCATGCTTTACCCTGAAATATTCTTTCAAACTGTGGTATGTTACTTGCCATTTCACCGCAGTCTTCATGAGAGCTGCTTCAATTATGTAGCATTAGAGCAAGACTCTCAAGTGGTTAGCTACAACAGTATTAAATGAGTAGTGTTTCTTCTATTGCATGTGTATATGCACAGTAGCAGTTTGTCTGTCCTGTGAGAAGAGTAAGGGTTAGCCTATCTGGTTTTGCTTTGGTTAAATGCTGCTTTTCTGTGGCTCTCCAGTAAAGATACTGGCATAGAAAACCTGAACTTCTCAATCTTTCTGTGGCTTAAGGAAAAAGAAAACTTAAACCTAGCCTTGTTACAACAATCAGAGCTGTCACTTCACACAGAAAGCAGGATTTCCTTGTTCTCACCAGTAATTTTGAAGACTCAACCTTGACAATTGGATGACCAAGATAACTTAGAGGGATTAAGTCCATAATTAAAACAGGGAAATTCCCCAACTTAATTTTATACATTGCTTTACCATGTCTGTCTTTTTTTTTTTTTTTTTTTTGGTAAGTAAAAGGTAAAAACATTTGCCAGTAGTATTGAGGAGCTTTTTCTTTTGTTTGGAGTAAAAAGGTAGCAGGATAAAACAGCAGCTTTCTAAGCTCCAGTTTTATGTTGGATGGGAATGTGGCTTGTCTGGGAAATCCCTTATGTGCATCTTGGCCTCTGTCAAGATCACTTCTTCCCCAAAGGGAGCAAGGCTTCTGATATGACCTGAAAGTTCTTCTACAGGGCAGCTTTTTATGGGAGAACTTCTTCATTGTTAATTTGTTTTTGATATCAAGGAGTACTGGATTAAAAAAAAATGTATATTTGTGTATCTGGAATTACTATTTTAATTATCTATGACTTAGATCTATGAGTTGTTGGGTTTTGAAGAATCAGGATCTTGAGGAGGACTTAGAACTTCCAAGAAGAAATGGATGTAATAGCTGGGGGGGGGGGGGGTTTGCATAATTCAGAGCCTCTGCATTATTCCTACCTTCAGATATTTCCAGGGTTATATTTGCTGTATCACCCTTAGTTCAGAAGCACACAATCCCTAAGTAGCATTAAGCATTAGGAATTTTGTCTCAGCCCAATTAAGAAAGCTGCTAACAAATCACGTGTTACTGAATTCTGGAGTATAAAAACAGTGCTTACCTTTTTTCATGAGCTTGAGAAGTGGAGAGGAGAAACACTTTAGAAAATTGGAGCTGGAGAAAAAAGCCTGAATAGGTAAGATTTCCCAACCAGCAGTTAGGTTGTAATGAATGTGCAGACTGATCCTCTGTCATCCAGAGACTTTGTTTCATGTGAGAAAGGTTCAGTTTACAATTTGAAGCAAGTAGCTGAATAGTCAGATGGCCTCTTCTGCAGCACCTGGGCCTTGAACTGTTTAATGGCCAGGCTCAAAACAGATGCAGTAAGGCTCTTAGAGGGTAGTAATGTGAAGGTTCCTGTGTAGGAAGGAGGAGGGAGAAGCAAGAGAAGAATGTTTCTCTTATTGTGATTCAGTCTCATTGCTTGAGTTTAATAGGAAACTGGACATTTGTAAAATGCTGAAAAATCAGCCAAATTTTGCAGTTAGGAAGCTGTATTTTTGTTATTTCTCCAGGTTCTCAGGTTTTATCATTTGACTTAATTAATTGCTTACTGGGAGGGCTCCTGTTTTGGCAGGAAAATGGCTTGATATTATTAGAAGTCTTTAAGAAGGTAAACTTCATACTTTAATGAGTGCTTGTGCTCCAGTTCTGGGATATGTACTCCAGAAAATGATTGCACTTATTAAATGGTGCCTCTGTTTTCAAGTTACTAAACCAGTGACTGAATAAGGTGGCAAACAAGAAACATCATACCTGCCCTGATGGGAAGTAAATGGCAGTATAAAACTACTGCTCTGTAGGGAAAAAGTATCAGGCATCTGGAGTAAAGTATAAGTGATGCATTTAATCTTTGAAAGATGATATCTTGGCCTGATTGACTGAGGTTAATATGGACCTTAACAAATTAGAGAGATGGACAATCACCAACTGGTTGAAATTCCACAAGGGCAAGTGCCAGATTCTGCACCTGGATGTAGGGGCAGGCTGAGGAGTGAGAGGCTGGAGGGCAGCACCACAGAAAGGGACTTCAGCACACTGTGATTAAAAGTCTCCTAGGTATAGTATTCCTTCACTGAATGGCACCATCTAATCATTCAGGATGGAAAATATGTTTATCATTTTTCTCCAGCACAAGGGTCAGAGATATTTAAATGCTTAATAAAAAGTGATGTTTGCATTCAGAAGTGCTGGTTCAGGCTTGAACTGACTCGTGGTACCTTCATGTGGCATCCCATGGAATTGCAGTTGGGAAAGACTTCTTTCTAAAGGGATGTGGGCTGCATTTCCTTCACCATGAATTCCCTGTAGGATTTACAGTAACTGTTTGCATGACAGAGCAGAGCAGTGGGCTGGCCTTTGTAAGGGGATGACTATTCCTGTGGTACAGTACAGCAAATGCCTCAGATATTATAGTGCAACAAATTACAGAAAGGAAGAAATGGTTCTAGAAGTCTATCCTAAGGACAAAACGGATACCAGAAACTTCCACTGTTGCTTCCAGGTGGTATCATGATAGAATTTGTGAAGCAGAGCATTTAAATGTTCAGCTGTTATATTCTGGGGTTTTGCTACTTGGTTTGAGAAGCATAAGGATAGCAAGTCTCCATGGGATGAGGGGGAAGAATAATTTAAGGTATCATCTAGGTACTTGATTAAAACAAAATATAATTATATGTTAATTAATAGCATACCTACCTTCTGTTCCTCTGGTTTTCACCTCTAGATGACTGTCTCTCTTAAAAGGCTTAAGCTTCAGAAGCATTCCAGTTTCTCTTACTGTATTTAAATGCTTTGTTAAAACATCTTAGAGATGTAAAGAGATGGCAGTAAAGTAACATTGGATGAATTCTTATCAGTGACTATTTGACTTTTCTTACATTGATCTTCAGTTTTTGCCAGATAAAATACTTTATTCAGCTCATGGCTTGGTGTGTCATTTCATCCCCATTCCCTATGCCTCACCCATTTCCCATGTTCCACTTACATTTATTTAAAATTCTGGTCTTAAGATGAAAATCCTTTGGGTGAATCAGGATCAAGTGTCACTAATTCAAGTATAAAAATGGCATTTTGTAGAAAAAGTAATGGGGGTGCATAGGATTAAACCCTTCTGCTTAAACATGTCAGAAACTGTATTTAGGTCTAGGGATGTAAATTGAAAAAAGATTTTGTACATCCGAGTTCATTGACTTCACTACAGAGCCTTGTATTGTCTTTCAAAGAGCTCTTTTGATTTGAAGATTTGTAAAGCACTTGTTTCACTCAGCCCCATCAAAGAAAGGATAATTAACTTACTCCAATTTAGAGGTATAAAATGGAGAAAGGTTATGTTACATCCATTATTTTAATTTTCTGCCTTACATCCGAACCACAATGTTTTATCAGCAAAGGCAGTAGGTGGTTTATACTGCCTCTATGGTGGTAGGGAAATAACTTGGGAATTGGCAGTGGTTTTGTGTATGGGTAGTAGTGCTGATGCAGCAGGGGCTGAAAGTGCCTTTCCTTTGGTTGCTTTTGGATCTGAGAAGTATCTTGTTTCTGCAGCATAGACAAATAGGGGTAGTACCAGAGTCTTCAACAGAGATACTTCTACCCCTTACTCCAGTGTGTTAAGAGAAGCACAGGATTATTGATGATTCTTAGTGATGGAGAAATAGTCAAGGATTGTGAAATCTTTAACTTGAGGGCTGAGAGAAGCTGAATAGCTTCATTTTGTAGAAAGCCAATTACTTCCTGGATAGACTCAAATATATTTTATCCTTATACCCACCAAAATAGTAATTTGTCTTGTGGATAAGTTTGTAAATTGATTTTCATGTGCTTTTCCTACAGTGATGTTCAAATTTAATCATGTGGAAAAGTAGAAGTGAATGTATGACTTCATACTGATTGTACTTCTAGCAAATTAATTATAATAAATCTTATCATAAAGTATGGCTGTGCTTCTTCAGTTCTTTAGATGAATTGTGTATTCAGTTATATCTTTCTGATATTTTGCTCACAATGTTTTTTTTGCAAGTATTCTGTATTATAGTAACTATCCCATTCCATATTTTTTCACAATACTTTAAAAGGTATTTTTCCAAAATAATATCATAAGTTTTACTCTTCTATCTTGTATTTAAGTGAAAGAATGCTCTAAAATTGATGGAGTAAGATAGGGTGGGGGTATTTGATTCATGTGTTAGTGCAGCTGTATGGGAGGAGATGTTAGAAAGCCAAATGGCTTCTTAGGAGCTACATTCACTCCAGTTGTTGTAGCTCCAGTTTAAATTTCTTGTTTGTCTTAACTCATACTTGTCCTTAGAATGTTTTTATTTCATCTGTATGAAAAACTGTTGAGGAGGGTTTTGTTTTAGAAATAACTGTTGGCCATATCTGGCAGACTTACCTAGGAGAAGATGATGAAGTTAAACCCTGCTTTCCTGGGGCTGCAGGTTTTTTCTTGGTTTAGTTAATTTCTGTCCAACCTGCAAATTAAGTTCTGGTAGTTGGACAGCTTGGTCTTTTTGCCAGCTAATTAGCTCCTGTAATTACATCATAATGTTTTGTGCTGAACTGAATCTCAACCAACACTTGTGTTGTTACATGATATTGTGAAGTAGATGATACTGAAATGGGATTGGGGTGACACGAAGGCTGCTGGTCTTAGAGAGTGATCAAACTAATGTGATAGTCTCTTTTTACACTGCTCTTGGCTTTATTGTTTGAGAGAATGTAGGAAGAATGATATCAATAATGATATAAGCACTAAACAAGAAGCAGCACTCCTAATTTGTTTTTGTGTCTGTGCAGAATGGGTGAAGCAGAAAGCACCTCTGCAGAAGGTAATACCCACCCAAGGGCTCAGAGCAAGAACAGGTTGTTCACATCCTGGTATAATTTGGTTGTGACTTTACAGCCTCACTGTCCAATTGCTTCCCAGTGTTTGATTGACCTCAAAGTGGAGGTTTTCTTTTTATGTTCAACTGGAATCTAATTCCTTTTCCTGAAAAATAAACCCTTTGCCAGGGGAGAGAAAGCTTGATAAGTACTGCCATCTATTCTATCATGTAATTTCAGTAGCTTTTTACTCCTTCAAAGATTGTAAGTCCAGAACAGCTTTTTCCTTTGTGATTCCCCAAATAGAATGCATTCAGATGCCGATGACTTGTTTTGTGTGTCAGTAGGCAAGAAGCTTCCTGTTTCTTTTATCAAAAAGGCTTAAGGTAAATCAGATTAAAGCAGTTATCTGAAGTAGTAGTCCATTTTCACTGTAATTCATAAGGTGCTTCAACAAATTTGCATAGGCCATCAAGATTAAGATTTTTATGCACAACAGGAGAATTACTGGAAGAAGTTTGCATCTTAAATTTGGACCAGTTTTGCACAATTCATGGAGAGGGAGCTCTAGAAGAGCTTGCTGTAAGTTGCTTGCATACAGGCTGCTGTTATTTGTGAAGGTGCCTTTATAGAGGGTTTGCTAGGAAGAGCACTGTGAATCACTGCAAGGAACTGTTGTGCAATAATTTTCCTGTACAGATTACTGCTACTAGCTCTTACCTTCAGGCCAGACATTGTTGTTCAAAGGTAACACAGTTTAAAAATGTAAAAAAGAGAAACAAGAACAATGAGAACTTGGTATTTAGAACATGAGATAAATAATAACTTGGAAGAACAGCCTAGAGGGAAGAGGATTTGGGGGACAAAAGGAAACATAATTAGATGTAAAGTCTGTATGTAATATCTAATCTCTGGAATAGTGAAAGAAGGGATATAAAGAAATGAGCTTAAACTTCAGACAGAGATCAAGACTAGATGTTATTAAATAAATTTTGTCACGTATAAGAAGTTCTATTTAGCTTATTCTTGATAGTAGGTAATGATATATTCTCATTTAAAGCAGTTGTAGAATCTTTAGGATGACATCAGCATGGTTGAAATGTATATCATGTCTCCAAGTTCTTCACTCTGTGGTTTTGGCCAAAACCTGACAGGATTATCATGGGATGAAGAAAATAATTCTGTAGTTTATATGTGTATATAATGGAAAAAGTAGTTACTGGACTATCTTAAACTGAAGCTACAAATAAGTTTAAATTAATTGTTACTATTATCCTTTTTAATTAATCAATAAAGGACTTACCTGTTGTTCCATTTGTATGGGCTATCCAGTATCCTTGATTTCCAGCTTCAATTATCAACAGAATGCATGTTGAAATTTGCTTAGTTGTTTTGTATAAATAATACTGTTTTGTTTTTTTTCCTAGTTTCTATGGAGATTTTGGACCTTTAAATTTGGCAATGTTATATAGATACTGCTGTAAACTAAATAAGAAATTAAAGGTAAGCTTTGTTTAAAAACAATGTTCCTATATTTTTATATTTTCAAATTGAAATAAAATTAGCCTGTTTGAAAGTGGTTGTTAGGTGCTTACTAGCTAGATGGTTATTGCCAACTAACACTTTCATGACAGTAGTAACAGTAGCTGCTGATTGTGTCACAGGTTTGTAGCTAATAAAGTGTGCATTCTGGTCTGAATAACTGAAAAAACAGCAACAAAAAAAAAACCCCAAAACTCAAGCAACAAAAGGTGGGTCCTGAAATCCCACTGTGTAAAGTAAGTTTCAATGGAAAAGGGGATGGGGGCAGAAGGCCTTGGGACTCTGAGAGCACTGCTTGGGAGTGGATAAAACATGGGTGTGTTATCAACACAGTTTTGATGACAAATCTAAATCACAGCATCACACTGGCTGCTTTGCCTAAATCCCAGCTCCATCCCAGCCAGACCCTCTGAGCATATGTACAGCTGCAGGCTTCACTTTCTCCAGATAATTGTGAGGAAGTGATTTGCAGCATATATAGAAAATCTGTCAACTGCAAGAAATGAAACTGATGTTTTAATTCCAAAATGCTGATTAATGTAACTTGTGGGCAAATAGTGAGGAGAAGACCCTTCTCTAAATATTACAGATTTAAAATCTTTATCATATGAATTATTAGACCTGTTACTGACAGAAGGGGAAAATGGGACAATATATGTGATTGCTTTGGCCACTTTCAAGAGGGTCCCTTTATTGAAAATTACATTATTTATAGGGGCACAAATGAAATCTTTAAGTTGATTCATGCTACCTGCTGCTTTCAGGGGTATGCTGAATTCCATGAATTCTTAAGTAGAGGTTGTGCAAATTGAGGGGCTTGTAGAGTTACTGCAAATTTCTTGAAAAAAAGAAGTGCTTCTAGTGAAAATCTACATTGCTTCTTGTTTTAAAAAGGTACTTATAAAGATAAAAAGTTAAATTCTACTATTTATAGTTTTGAATGCCTGAGCTCATATTGGGAAAAAGTTGGATTTGCCATTTGATAATGGTAGGCACCTTATAAATACATTATCACCTTATTTTGCAGTACCACTGTCCCATTCAAACACATGATTCACAAACACCAATGATTCTTACTCAGTAGGAATCTATTTTTTACCTTAATTCTGCTGTTTGTGTCCTTATATTTGCATTATTAAAAATTGGAGAATGCTTGCTCTGTGAAGCAGTTGCTCCAGAGAAGAACCAGTAATAAACCTACTATTCTAACTTCACTGTGCCCATGGCAGCTAGAGAGATTAGTTCTGTCTCTTCCAGATTTGGATTGTGACTGTGATCAGTTTGGGACCTTAATACAGTCTCATATATTGCTGTATGCCTTCAATTTTGAACCTAGGTACCAAGATTTTCACCCAGAAAATAGGTATGCAACTAATAAATATCTCAGGGGGTTTTTTTAATGGTTCAGTATTAAACAGGAATGTGTCTGCAGTCTTTTTCCTTGTTCTAAGACCATCACCATGTTAATTGAATGAGGCAAGCTAATCATCAGAAGTGTCTTGTAAGCATGGTGATGAAGATTGAATGTTGTGATGGGGAAGAAAGCAAGGGAGCTAAATTGGAACTGAACTATTAACCTTGGTATTTGCAAGGTTGGTTTAGCTAAGTGTATTGTCAATTTTAATGTAACTTCTCTATTTTTTTGAGAAGAGTGAATGTACTTGCAATGTTGAGTGAAGGGTAGAGCTGGCCAGGAGCAGAACAGAGAGGTCTCCACTGGGAGAAAGTGCAGTTTGTTGCTGCTGGCTTGCCAGAGGCTGATTCCAAATAGGTTAAATTAAACTCCTAATAATAAGAGAGAAAAGTAACCTGATAGTGCAACCACTGGAAAGTAATACCTGGAATCAAACAGCTAAAGCTTGGGGCACTGCCAAAGTAGTACAGAAATTTTCATATGGATGGGCTCCAGTGTGGCTGATAGGCACTATCCCTGGGGCTGGGCACTACTGCTGATGGAAGCTTTGCTCTTCTAGTAGTTAAAATCTGTGCCACACTCTAATTTAGATGCCATCTGAAGGAGGTAAGTAGGCTTGTGAGACCCGGGGCTGAAGCCTGTGCATGTGTGTACATGCCTCAGAGGAGTGCAGCTGCTGGGGACTGCAGGCCTGGCTACAGTCACTGCTGCTCTGCTTCCCCAGGTGAGAATTCAGCACCATTTCTGCACCTCATCCTCTTGTGTCTATAGTCACACATGTCCCCAAGAGGAGTTCTGGGGCCTGAACCAAGGTATTTGCAAGGTCATTCATGACCTGTGACTTACCTGCCCTACAGCAGCAAAAGCTTGGTAATTCTGCTGTGGCACCAGGTGATGTGTGAGCAGCCTGGGGTGAGTGTTTCAGACTGGACTAAGGACCCTTGCCTTAAGGGTGGGGGCCCTGTGACCAGCTGCAGGAGTTGTTTGATCACAGGAGGTAAAAGACTGCAGATTTTCATGGGATGGTTGCTATTGCCATACTGCAACACTTTTGGGACCCTGAAACATTCACAGTGCCTAATCACAGATGATTTGGTATACTTGGTTGGTTAAGCACTTTTTTTTGTCCACCACTGCACTTTCTAATCCTGTCATAAATTCTCTGCAAGTAAATATCTCTTGAGATCTACAGGAAACTTTTAAAAAAGAAAATATGTAATCTCATGGTGAAAGTAAATATTCTGTAACCATCTCATACCCTTTATTAATTAGTTTTATTACCAAAAGCAAAACCCAGTACACTTTCTGTGTAACCTCTGCTTTTAATTCACAAGATTCTTTCAGTATGTTCCTCTGGGATGTATCTTGACAGACACTAAGTTATACTGTTAAAATTTATCTTTTAATGATGTGTGAAACTGATAAAATTTTCTCACTGGTAAAGAATATCTTCAGTGCCTCATAATGTGTGTAACTTAGTTTTGTTGTGGAAAAGAGAGATTATTGGCAACTGTGTTATCTGTAACTATAGTTACTCCCTAGATGACTGTATTGAAAAAGTCCTTGTTGGAACAATCGTGGTTCTTCAGAGCTGTGCTGTGCCTAAGGGAGCTAAAGCCCGAATCCATTCAGGTGGAGCTCTGGAGCTGTAAAAACAGTAACTTCCCAGAACTATTGGGAAAGCTCATTATTGAACCTGGCCAGAGGAGTAGATGTAACTTATTAAATATGGTCAGAAAATCAGTATTTTTTTAAAATAGATCATGCTGCTTAGTTTTGATAATGCAAGTGCACTGAGTTGACAAATTACACATTAGTGTTAACAGATGCAGTGCATTGACACTTCAGCAAACACCTGACTGTAAAACTTAATTTTCTGTTACCAGTGTGCAAATAAAAACAGTTCTTCATAAGCTTGTGAAGACTTAAATTGTGCTGCTGTGTTCTACTTCTTGCTATGCTGTAAGGCATTACTGTCTGCTTTCAATTTTATGTTAAAACTTTTGTCAGGATTCAAAACATTTAAATATTTCATATAACAAGGATTAAACACTGAAATTTTGAAAATTATGCAATAAAACTGATCCATTGTTTTCATATAAATAATCTGGAAACTTCAGGTTATGGCTCCTTTGGGTACAAAAGTGTCTCAAAATTGGAATTACTTGATACACCCATATGATTAAAAGATCCATTCTATAAAATAAGAAATATGGTCTTACTACTAGAACTTACTTCTCACTAGCTAGCTTTGCAGTTTAAAATAGTATTTTAGGTGAACTGTAAACTGCTGCAAAGAACTTTGCTTTAAAATAAGTTGTAGTCAATAAGTTATAATTGAAGTTCTGTCACTGTTGCATAACTACTGTAATCTTATCCCACCTACACATCATGGGTGGAATTGCAGTTAGAGAACACTAAAATTAAAAAATTGAGGAGGGGGAAGAAGGGAGGAATCTTCAAGTACTGGGATTCATTTTGTCAAGTTTTAATAGTAATTGAATGCTTCCCTAATTAAGTAACGACTTGTGCTTTGTATGTTTGCATATACACTGAGAGAGATGTTGCTGTTGGCTTCAGGATACAACCTCTTCCAATCCACAGCAACCAGCTATTTCAGGAATTGCAGTCTTATTTACCCTCAATTGCATTAACTCTCATTCCTTTTCCACCTCTGGAAGTTGTGCCTTGCAAGACCAGACTGGAAGGTGCAGTTGGAACTGCAGCTAAAGATGCTGTTCCTCTGGGAGGTGGGAACAAGAAACTCACTGTGGTACCTACATCAGTTTTCTCTTGAATTGATTGGCTGTTTGGTTTTTGGGAAATATTGATTCTGTGGTTAAAATTTCTAAAATTTGCAGTAAGTTTTGAGATGAAAGTGGACATAGACAGATTTCTGGAAGTGAAATACAGTTGGCACTACAAATAAAACACTATTCTGCAGCAGATTATCTTCCTTTTCAAAATGCCAACAGTGTCAAGAGTTAAATGCCTGAAGTTGGGTAACAGCACTGGTATTAGGGCATTTTATAGAACATGCAACTTCTAAAAATAGAAAAATACTTCAAATATTTAGAAGCAGAATCTAGTATATCTGTTGATGACTTCCTCAAAACTGTAGAAGTGTTGTAAGAATTGTTCTGGAAAACAGTGGGGCAGTGGTGCAGTAGAGTATAATGGAAGTTTCAAAAATTACTAATGCAGTAAATTGTTCAACTTGCCATTTTTAAGTGACAATAATGTTTCTTTCTGGCTTTAAATAGTTTTGCCGCAGCTTGTCATTATTGTTCTTTTCTGGTGCTTGTTGATTTTGTTTTCAATGGGAGGTTTGTCCCCAGGATTCTGACACAGGCTTCTTTTCTTCATAAAGAAACAAGAATTGCAAGTGTTACTAGTTTTATCTTTGCCTTTTCTTCAGGCTTTTCTCTTATACAATCATTTCTTTTTCTTCTTTTTTACCTTTTTAAGTAGATTCTTGCTGTTGACGATTTCTAAAGATGTCCCATCACCCGATTTTAAAATAGTATAGATGGAAGTGTTTAACTTAGAAATTACTGTGAAAGTTGATTGCTTGAGTTTTTCTTTTGTTTTCTCCACAGAATTATGTGCTAAAGAGGTTTAACATACAGGAGGATGTTTTAGTTTGAAAATTTCCATGTCTTTAATCAGTGTTCATAAGCAAGTGTTTCAAATATTTAAGCTTTGGGGGGAGAAACATCCAGTTTTTTATGTTGAAGATTTTGATTCAGCTCCACTTTATAGCATGTTTTTGTACAGCTAACCAAAAGATCTGTTCAGAAACAGTGGCTAATTCCCTGCACTCTTATTTTTCTGTGATACAAGAGGATTTTTCAGAGCATCAGTAACTTTTTTCTCCTTTAATTCTAAGAACCTCTTGATAGAAAATTTCTATTAATTTCTCTGAACAAATCTGTTTTTCAGTTTTTGAAAAGTGATTCTGCTAAAGTATTTTTAAAGCACATTATTTTCTTTTAAACAGTATTTCAGTCTATCAAGAAAGAAGATTGTGTATTACACCAGTTTTGATCAGCGGAAGCGAGCAAATGCAGCATTTTTAATAGGTGCATATGCTGTAAGTATTTCTGCTCACCTGGATACTTTAACCTTCCTTAAGAGATTGTGTGTAAAATGGCTTCTCAGGGGGTGCTCCTTTAGGGAGGATGGTCATTTCATTTATGTCTAAGCTGTCTTTGCAAACTCTCTTGTATGAATTTTAGGGACACCTGGTCGTCACCCCTTAACTCCATTTGTTTTACCACACTGGCAGTGGCTTTGGCAGATCCTCTGCATGTTTTTCCATAGGATACCATTTTCTTGAATGTTGAAAATCCAAATCACTTGCCTCTAATTGACTATGTTAGGATGAATTGCTTCTCATCTTATTTATGAGATTCAGACTGGGAAGGAGAAAAGATTTTTCCCACAGCCTTCTTAAAGTTACTAAACTAGAGGCATAGTGATTCTTGAATTGATTTTCTTTCTCATTTAGTTTTCATAGCCTACCCAGAATAATAGACAGTGTGCTACAGCTCTGCTAGTGTTTGAAAGTTAATTGAGGAGGTTTGGTTTATATGTCCTGGCTCCTTTTCTTTATAGGTAGCAGATGGACTGGACATATTTCTTTCTCATGATTCCTCTGAGTGTGTATTTTGCTGGTGATATCTTTTATTAGATTTCTGTAATGTAGTGAGAGAGGAAAGCTGTTAAGTTCTTAACTTCATAGTTTTTGTGCAGCAAAAGTCTAGGTAGTAGCAAACTATTATGGCATGTCCAGTTATTTGCTTGCAGGAATGTTTTCTCCTAATTTAAAAATTTTAATTTGATATTTCAGCCTTACTTGAAACATGAAGGGGTGGTTTGCTGGTAATCTAAGCAGCTCTAGAGGGGATCTATTCTGTATACTTGTAGTTTGTAAATGTCAGGTGCAGGTGGGAAAAACAAGAATCCAAATTGCATTTGAAATACTGTGGAAAACTGTGTAAGGTGGACTTGGAAAATACTGATTCTCTTTTTGTTCTGTAAGCTTTTTAGAAAATAAGAGTTTTCTTGACAGCATATGCATTGTGCCAAGTATTGCTACATTATTTGCCTGTGTAATGACCCAACAGTGGGGACTTTCAACCACATCATCACTCAAAAGGTGGAGAACATAAAAATGAAAATGTTAGGGAAAGGAAAAGTTAAATGCTCAATATTTACTGAATCTGGGTTTTATAAGTAGCAGTACCTCATGGTAAGTGTTACAACAGTGACGGTGGGAAAGGGAAGAAAACCTTGTTCCTTGTAATAAAAAACAACCCCTCAAGAGAATAGTTACTATCTATAAAGTAATTTTTTTAATCTTTTACATTGTTTTTTAGATACCAGTTCAGTTTATCCAAACTATTCAGAATGGGCTTTTTGTGTTGTTAGGGTTTTTAAAATTTGTGTATGTTGCAGAATGAAAGCACTCTGAAGATTCTTCATATTAGATTAAAACTAAAGCTAAGGTTTGGTTGCTGACTTTTCATTGATACAGATGAGTCAGAAAATGTCTCCTTGATTTTTATTAATGGAATTCACTACTTTTTATGTGCTGAAGATGTACTGTAATGTTTTCTTCTTCATTTCATTATCCTTCCTCCTTCAGTTATTGCTTTGCTCTTGACATCCGTGATAACTTTTGATTTTTTTCAGGACCTTGTTCAGTGTTTCTTTCCCTCTACCTCTCTTCTTTTTCTTTGCACTCTTAATATTTTTTTCTGTTTCTTCTTGGTGTCTTTATTACAAGCCTTTATGAGCTGTGTGGACAGACAATGACCAGGTTTTAGTTCCAAGTGTCATGTATGCATGTCTTTGAGCAGATACAGCTTTAGAGGGCCACAACTTCTGCCAAATAAAACCTATTTCCCTATTGGGAAAACGTGGTACAAATTTGCCCCTGCTTCAGATTCACAATTCCTAGATTATATGGGAACTCATGTTTTTCCTGAAGTTTTCTAAACTATGCTCTAAGGATCTTTTGTCTACAAGCAAGAATTTAGGCTTTAAATGTAAACTATTTTACAGTAATTCATGCAACATTAAAGTCTCTCAGTTGCAGCAGTGGCTTTTTTTCCAATTTTCTTTTTTTATAGTAAGGAATTAACACAAAACAAAGTTTTTGATGACTTCTGTTGATACCTGAATCTTTTCTTTGTGTAGGTATGTCTTTTCTGGTCTGTATATGTCACAGGAATTGGTCATGAAGGAGTATAACATGCATTCTTATGAGTTTAGTGTGCTGGAGGAAGTTACTATCTGGTTAGAGGCTCAGGGCTGATTTTTTTATTTATTTTTTGTTCTTCCCCCATCCCTTTTAGGTTATATACTTGAAGAAAACACCAGAAGAAGCTTACAGGACACTTTTATCTGGATCTAACCCACCATATCTTCCATTTAGGTATGTGAACACAAGAAATGAGGCTACCTTCTCTGTTTTGAAATTTGCTAAAAATTGGGGTTTAGATTGCCTTCCTAAAAGGTGTTTCATATCTGATATAGGTATTGTATGGAAATGACTAATCTCCAGAAAAAATATTTTTTACACCTTGTGTAATTACTTGCTGTTTGTGGGAATAATAAATCATTTAGATTGATACAAGTCTTAAGTAAGACTCAGTCTAGCAAACTGTCAGGTTTTGAAAGTAGTTCTTAGCATGTTTGTGATTTAGCATTTAAACCTTTTCTTCATGGTACTTCATTTTTGACTATTTGCAAGCCATTCAAATATTTGGAATTACCTAGTCTCTAGCTAGTGAGACTTAGAGGACTGAAGGAAGTTTCATGCTGTTGTAGTTTATCTATTTTAGAGAATGTGTACTGTTATTAAGGTTATGGAATGTTTTCAGTGAGTTACAGATAGTGCAGAGAATAAAGACAGATTGGTAGAAACTAAAGTCACATTGAGGCTTGAATCTAAGAAATTTTAGCTGTCATGCCTATCTAATAGAGAGACTTGCAGATATGTTTTATGATGGGACTGTGAAATGCCTTTATGCATTCTGAATGAGAATAGCTCATGGTATTCTTATGCAAACACTGGCAATGAAAGACAACTGCAAGAAGGTCAATATCCTCTCTTTTAGGGGAATCAGCTTTTTTTTCTAAGTAGTGTTTACTGTTGGCCAGTGCATTTGTAAATGTAGACCTTCCTTGTCTGTATCAAATTCCTCTGATTCTTCAACCACTCAGCAAAGGGAGATCAGATCCTCTCTTCTCATGCTTGGCACAGAAGCCAGATGCAATATAAACTGCTGGGCTGGTGGATTTTATGTCAAGACTAGTTTGACTACAAAATCTTAAACCATCAGCTACTTTTTTAAAAAAGGTATTAAATCAGTGATAGGTCTTATTGACAGAGAATTTATACACTGACTTGGTAACTGATAGCTCTCTAGAGCCCAACAGGTTTACTGAGCTACTGGTGTCCATTTTTTTAGCTAATTATGAAAGATACTTGGCATAATGTATTAAAAAACAACAGTTATTTTAAATGTATCAGGTTTTTTTAACATCTCTAAATTCTGTATAAGATACAGGGCTCATGATCTACATTAAACAATGTTTTGCATGTGCCTTGGCATTGTTTCCATGAGGATCTGCTCCATGATCTTCTGAGGTACAGAGGTGGTGCTCACCTGCCTGCAGGTCTCTTGACTTTCCCTTTTTACCTGTTTTTAAAAATAGGAATGATGTTTCCCTTTTTCCAGTCACTGGGGCCTGGGCCTGGCACTTACGACTCTTCAAATATGATGGAGAGTGGCTTTATATCACCCTCAGCCAGTTTCCTCAGGACCCTGGGACACATCTCATCAGGCCCATAGCTGAATAGCTGTATCTTGCTGACCAATTAAAGAAATGTACTGTTTGGGATTGTAGTAAATTGATGTGTCTTGGTTTTGACAAAGTGAAGAAACTTACTTGTCAGGTACCAAAATTGTAAGATGGAAGACTTGGGAAGAATAGTGTGTTTCCAGAACAGTCCCACAGGACCCTGTTTGCTCCAGTCAGAGGCTGTAGATTCTTGCCTTGCAACTAATTCCTTACAATACTGATGTTGACAAAAGTAGCAATAATAAGAAAATGCTGTTTCTGCTTGACTGGGAAGGGACTAATGAAAGTAATTGTCTCTGTGATTTCTTGTGAGACTGATTGGGACCACAGTAACAAATGACACAAAACAATTTCCTATTACATGTTAATTGATTATTCAATGGCAAACCTTGTGAGTTTGAAGTAATGAAATTTTATTCCAATATTCTAGCTACTCTAGAATCAGCAAAGGACATCTGATGAGGGTCTGCAGTGGGGCCATATAGATTAGCTAGAAATAGGAAAGAGAATTTAATCATCCTCCCTGGTATTTCAAAGCCTTTGAGACTTTTCAAGACGTAACCTAAATGTATTATCTCTTTCCTAATATTTAAATTCTATAAAGAAAATAATTTGGAAATACTAATCTTTGCTATTCAGTATTTGTTGACTTGAATTTATTCTTGCAGCTTTAGATATTACATAAGTTCTGTGGTATAGATCATCTCTGTTTGAATAGTTTTAAGAGTTTATCAGTGAGCAATGATCAGTTAAGTGTTACAACTGGACTATTTAACAAATTTGTTAATTTGATACCTGAAGTGTCCTCTATTTGAAAAAAAAAGAAGAAAACCGAATAGGGAGAAGCTGCAGCATTGTCAGATTGTTTGTGGGATACTGAGGTAGGTTTACATGAAGTGATCACTGAATCTGATCTACTTTCATGTAGCTCGGTGACCTCAAAAAGCCCTAATCGGCTTAGGTCTTCAGCTGCTATTTCATTTAAAGAGAGCTTCAGCAAATGCAGTTCAGGGTAGAAAGAAATCAAATCACTCCTCTTACAAAATTCATGGGAATTTATTTTGTTTTGTTTTTATAATAGAAAAGCTAAAGATAACTTGGCAGGATAAGGCACTGCTGTCTTTGAGACACTTTTGTCTTATTTTTGGCTGATTCACTGTCACTTGGTGACGCTCTAGTCTTTTGAAGATCTTATAATCTATCTTCTCCATCTATCTTCTTCCATTTAAAAAACAGTTCTAACACCAATTAAAATTGTCTTGAATACCAGTTGCTTACTGAGAAGCAGAGTTTCAGATTTTTACCACAAACTCTCTGTATCATCGAAAAAGTAAATATGTTTTAATATTATTATGTTCAGTCTCTAAAATAATGGCATGCATTTCAGAGATGGATTTTAGTTTATAGCTTCTGTGATTTGTTTCTTCATTGGCAAGTGCTGGGGAAACAAACTGCTTTGTTACTAACAGTGTTTAGCTAGTTTGGTGGCAGGGAAGGCATTATGTAGTATTGAGGTCAGCTACTACAACTGTGAAATCGGATGTGGGGTATGCAGCTCTGTAATGCCAGCTCACATTCATACTAAATCTGTATCTCCTAGAAATATTCACTTTTTTTCTCATTTTGGAAGTGAACAGAGTTCTGTCACTGTTTGAAAAGTAAGGTGGCTATTCATGTGGGCATAAAAGACTGTAAGAATACTGTAATGAAGCATGTGGCCAGCAACCTCCTTTAATGGTAGGGTGCACATCAGAGAAAATGAGGCGTTAGAGGCATGAGTGATGGAGGCAATGCATGGTAGCTGCCAGCATCTGTGCAGGTCACTACTAACAGCTGGCCCTGGGAACTGGAGCTGAGAATCCTGTACACCTGGAATTGTGCAACTAGGTCAGCTTCACCATCCTCCCTCCCTCTTTCATAGAATTTTGTATTAATTATTAATGGATTGGGGATTATGTGGCTTTTTCCCCCAGCATAGTTTTTATGAACGGCACTATTAGGTGCCTTATTGGTTAAAGAAGTAATTATATACATACAAATAAAAGAAAGTTATATTCTTCTTACAGCAAAATAACATTTAATATAGAACCTGTCTGCTACAATCATATCTTCTGTTCATATTTATCTAAATATTTAATTTTGTGGTTTGCATTGGTTGGGATTTTATTTCTGTCAGCCCCTCCACAAAACTGGTACAGCTTTTAAACCCTCTATACTATGTACCTGTGCCCATTGGGCACTTAATTTTTTTTGCTCACAAGACCTTTTTGTTTGCTAAAATGCTTTCATGCAGAAAGGATCTGTTATAATGTGATGATCAAACTAATAATGAAAATCCATTATCTGTCAAAAACATATTGTCTGTAAAATTTTTATTTGTTTTTATATATTCTGCTTATTCAAAGTAATGAGAATAATTTTAAAAATTACTCCGTTGGGTTTGGATATAGAATGTTTATACACACATCAGAGTTCCCATTCAAAAAAATTATGGTTAAGTGTGTTTTAATAATCCAATAATTCAAAAGCTTTCTTAGATTGGTCTGCCTGCAATATGACACTACCAAAATTGCAGCTTTTCATTTTCTTTCAAACATTTTCTATGAGCACTGCCTGCTCAAAGCAGCTAAACTTATTCTGCTCTTAAAGAATAAGGAAGAATTTTCTACCCTTAAAGTACTTGAGATTGAAGGAGCATATCACAAACTTCATATTACAGCAAATTTCATCAAAAAAGGAGACTTTTCAATAAAAGATTGAAGTTTTGAATCAATTATGGGTTAAATATGTTTGAACCTATAATGTTGCTATTCTGATAAATTGCAGTTCTTAGGACTGTCTGAGGCAGCTAAGAAAAAAAGCTATTAGAGGTTTCCTTAATAAGGATAAGTGATAAGGAAATAATCTGCTCAGGCAGAGTTTTGTCAAAATCACAGTGGTCTGAAGCACATTTCAAAAAGTGCTTTTTCATTTTTCCACAATGCATTTGTTGGGTGTTTTTTGTTTGTTTTTTTTCACCACTTGAGTATGTTTTGGTTTAGAGTCTCACTTCATCATTCACAGACAGGTTGTAATTTTTATAGTCATAGAACTGATGTTGAATAATTTTAAAGTTAATTACATCAGAACAACTTCTAATCATATCTATAACCAGACATCAAAATGAAAGCCTGTAAATTAATTCCAAGCTATAGTAGTCTTATTTGCCTGCCTCTGTTAGTAACTCAATTGAGACTTGAATAATGGTTAAAGCAAGCTATGCTTTATTTGCTGCTATATTTACACACAATCCTGAGAGGATGCCAACCTTCCTGTTCCAGAATAGCATAAATAATTTGGAAAACAGCATGTAGTTACCTGCTGAAAAACATGCATGTAAAGTAGCTTGCAATATCTAGCTGCATTTACTCAGAGCTGCATCTTGGGTGGGAGAGTACTTTAACCTGAACTAGCTTCTAAAAAGATGTCTTTGAACTTTAATTCAGAGTTTTCCAAGGGGATTGAATAGCTTGAATGTATTCTGTTATGTGCTGCCTTTCCCCTAGCTCTTAAAATAATTTGTGTATATTAAATTCATTTGTATTAAATCTGTAGGGATGCTTCGTTTGGGAACTGCACATACAATCTTACAATCCTGGACTGTTTACAGGGAGTAAATAAGGTAATAACTTTTTTTCTTAACAAAGCAGGTTTAAATTGATTTTTTAAAACATGAAAGAAAATATTGTTAAATTAGATGATAAAACCTGGTTTCAGAGCAGACTGTGAATGAGTAGTGATGAAGCCTAAGTTACTGTGTGTTTGAGTACTGGTGGTGGAGGAAGTTTGCACTTCAACCTGCCTGGCCTGGCCTTTGACAGCTTTTTGAACTTTACCTCCTGAATTGGAACATGCAAATGCACCAGGCCTGGTGCTGAATGCAAAGTCTGGTAATAGATCATTTATAGCCATTGGTGAGAGGGAATGACAGCTTGATGAAGTCAAGTGAAACAGATACCAAGCTATACTGTGATTTAATCAGAACAGTTTTTGCTTGTACTTGACCCCAGCTTTTCCCAAAATACTTGGTTCAGTGTTTGACACTCATCTTTTCAAAATTGCTGAAAACCAATGAAAACTAATGTATCTTACTAGTGGTTTGATGTGTCACTTTAAGTAGTCCTGAGCTATTAAGTTTCAGTATTGTTTTCTTTAAAAATTTTATACCAGTTCTTAATTGGGGACCTTTAAAGTTTGTTTGTCATTTCCCACCCTTCTTGGTGAAGGGAGCAGGTTATAGGAGCACTGCTCTACAGATACTTTATAGACACTTGTAATTCTCAGAAATGGCAAAACAAGTGTTTTTTAAAAATTGGAAAAAGAGAGATCAAGCTTAATATTTTTAGTTATGTGGGGGTGGGAAAGGAGCTGTCAGTTACCAGCAAGACTGTAATTTGTGAGGCATTCTACTGATCCTGAAGATCTGAAGTAGTCAGTGCAGTCACTGTAATTTATCTGCAGCTAATACATCAAAAGGATGGTGAGAATCAGTTTTTTCTCCTTTGTTCTCTTAAAGTTTATTACTGAATTTTTGTCTAGCTCACTTGCAGAGGTAAAAGCACTTTGGGCAGAAAATGTATACCTTAATAGAAAGTAGTCTTAGTTTACCTGGATAAATTTGGTGTTTTTATTTGTGTATGTCATATACAGGTAATTCAGGGGGCCTGCAAGTTCTGGAGTGCAGCCAGCCAGCCATGCTTCAATGAAATACATCTTTCAAAATTTACTGTTCAGACAGACCTCTCAGTATCTTAGATTTCATGGAGGTCCAGTCACTGAGCCTATCTTGTCTATAACAAAGCTATTTTTCATGTGTTCTAAAAAGATGCTCTGTATGTAACAAACAATGGCAGTCTGATGATTATTGGTTTTAAATAATAGATCTGTGATGTATTCTTATAACACCTTAATTCCAGAACTTTGTGCAATATCTATGTTTCTCAAAATGCAATAGGTTCAGTATAAATATATGCTGCACAAATGTCTTCCACCAATTTGGAATAAATATTGGCTATGAATTTTATATTCATAGAATTGCTTCCATTATGGTTATTAAATACAAATCTTTAGTATAAAAGTGGCATAATTAATAATAATGCAGTAATCAAATCAAAAAACCTCTTTCAGTCCTGTAATAAATACTGTCTAATATAGTCTAGTGGACTTTATTGTACCTGTGAAATGTGTATTAAAAGAAATAATAAAATACAGAATATACATGGCACTGCATTCTGTATATGCCATTTTGCCTAGGTATTATGGTGGTAAAACCAGAGTATCATACTAAGTGCAGAAAATCAATAAACTCTCAGTGTTCAATGTTTTGTTATGTCCAACTGTATGAAAATGCATTTGGCATAGGAATCATTAAATGAGTGTATGACAAAAAGGGAATTGCTTTTTAACTTGTCATCTGCCTTACAGAAAAAAAGCCCACACGGTGGGTTGTGGAGAATCAGTGTTACAATTTAAGTGATATGCAACAACCTTGTGTCCTATCCTCATGTCTTTGGAGGGGAAATATTGAGCCTAACATGTTTCAGTGACATTGTTGGAGTTTTTGTTGTCTGTGTTGTTGATCTGTGCAAAATGTAATGTTGTCTTAATGTAAAAGCTTCAGTAAGCCACAACCACAAACATTTAGGGATTTAGTTTTGCTCAAAAAGGTATTATAAAATAAGATTATGTGTTGTATTTCAGTGTAAACTGACACCTTGTTGCCTTTTAGGCCTTGCAGCATGGATTTTTTTGACTTTAAGACATTTGATGTGGATGAATATGAACACTATGAGGTTTGTACATTTAATAATGCGTTGAATGTGTTTGAGCTACTTAAAATAAGAGTATACAGTATCCCTCAACTTCAAACATACTGGAACACATTTTAAATTGAGTAAAACCCAGTGTTCATATATAAGGTATGTACCTGGAAACCTATATGCTCATTGTGAAGAACATGCAGGATTACTATCTTTGCAATTTCAGTGCATCATATCATAAATCAGTCTTCTGGGCCCTCTCTCCTGCTTTCCCAACCTTCTCCCTGGACACAATTCAAGGTCTCTCAGCTGACCCACAGAATGTTTTCTTTCAGCACTTGTTAGCTCCTTCTTCCATTTCTGTTAGTCCCAAATACATGACAAATTTTGTATGGGCACATAGATTAAGCAGATTTTGAGTTTGTTTTTTAGTGAGAATGCATTATGTGGAATTGTGGCAAAGGAAATGCATGCAAAATATTTCCCTAATGAAGTCCTAGAAAGCTAACAGATGTATTTCACTGTTCTGCCAACTTTCTTACAACCTAGGTATAGATACTCTGGTTGGCTCTAGATGCTTCCAGGACTTTGTAACATGCACACCTTTATCTTCTGATAGTAGAAAGTTATCTCAAGCTACATTGCTTTAGAGAAGTTTTAAAATGTGCTATATTGTACCTGTGGACTGGGCTGTGTGCAGAGGAAATCTCAGGCACAAAAGGTGTACATCAGTCTGCTCCAAAAGAGTTGCATGGTCTTTGTCTAGCACATCTCACCCCAAGGAGGGGAAAGGATTTTAACAGAAGTCAGTGACAATCATTTAGTTTATTGGACATCGGTTTTGAATCACCTATAAATTCCTGTAATTTACTGTTTAAAGAAAAGTTATATAAACTAAAGGTGTACTAGATATTTGATTATAAATTTAACTCTTCTTAAACTTGTGTTGCTCTGCTGATACTGTTCTTCCTATATTCTTCCCCTCTATTGTGATTTTCAGAAAACTTTGAAGTAACAAAAATAAAGTTACGAAGTTTGAAAATCTCAATTTTAAAAGTATTTTCTATAGCTGTATGTATTTCAGGTACATACTGAAATCTTCCATAAGTGTTCAAGAAAGTGATGTCAGAAGAGGAATAAACAGTGGAAAAACTCAATTGACAGCACATCTATGTATGTGTCTGCAGCAGGCAGTCTGTAACACGAATCTGCCTATTTCACTGAACTTAAAAGCATTTGTAGAAGGATTTCTGTATCCTGCAGTGTTTCATAATGATTAGGTTAAAAAATTACCAAAATTAAATAAACAGGAACTAAAATCTAAAATATGAGATTGCTGCTTTTTGCTTACTCTATGTACAAAAAGAAAACCTTGTTCTAAAAACAAATGGTAGTTGGGAATTCTTTATGTATAGAAGGCATTACTCTGCTTGAAAAAGAGGCTTAAAATAATTGACTAAAGCTATCCCATTATCTTGTTTAAGGCTTAACATTATTTTAGAGTGTGAAAAGTACGTACATGTGAATGATGTTTATAGTATGCTGTTTGCTGAGTTTAAGAAGCAAGAATTTGGAATCATCTTTAAATTTTTGTCCATTTTTTGGTATGTCTTTTTTTTTTCCACACATCATGGTCAGCTTTGTGTTTTGTTATGTCCTGTGCTATATTTCAAAAACTCTAAGTGTTACAGGTTTTTGCTATGTTAGTTCTTCAAATGTGCGGTTATGTAGATAAAAGTTGCATACGACTTAAATGGAGTAGGCTAAAAGGAAATTTAATTTCATGTTTATGGTTCTTTCATCTTGCTATGTTATCAAGGCAGCTAATTCCCCTTTTGTTGGACTGGAACTAAATTACTGATTGGGGTTTTTTTTAGTAATAATGATTTTTGCATGTAGTTCTGAGCATATATATACACATATATACAGACATGCCTGTAGTTCTTATTGATAAAAATTTAAATTATTTGCCAAAACCCCTGTAACTATAAAGAACTTTAACCACAAATAAAACTAGTGATACAAATACAAAAACATTTTTAGCATACCGAACAGTACTTCTTCCCCAAAAAGAGTAGGGGTGCTGCAGTGCTGGGATGTCAGTCTGTGATACCAATGGCTTGGCACTGAGGTTGGTTCTCGAGTCCTTATGCAACCTGGGTAACTTCCAGGGATTTCTGTTGTGAAGGGACATTGGGAACAAGCCTAATGGGCTCAGCTGAGCAAACAGTTGCTGAATTGATTACAGTGATGTCCATTATCAGAACCTTTCACTCATTAGGATGTTCTGATGAGCTGAGAGCCAAAACCACAAGCTTCATAATGCAGCTGAAGCGAGTGCCATGTCCTTAAAAATCATGCTGAGAATAACTGCATTGCCAAGCAAGGAATGAGCAGTCTTCAATTAAAGAAAGAAAAGAAGGCAGTTTAGAGCTACAGTTCATGTTACTTGTTTCCAAAAAAGCTTTCATTTTCAGCAGTGACAGAATTTGAAGAGCCTTTTTAGGTTTTCACTTAAAAGTGAGCAAGACAGGCAAAATGTCGTAGTTTGAAAGTTTATTAAATCTAGTTTCTTTATTTACTTTTCTTCTGTGATTACTAGCTCATCAGAGCTTATGCCAATATGTAAATTTCAGTTTCTACAGGGAAAGGGTAATTGTTTTGAAGGCTAATTGGTTTTTAATTTGTTTTCTGTGAATTGGGTTTTTTAGCTAGTGTTTCACAAGGAGCCACTTTTCCATAGTTTTTGATTAAAACATAGAAGTGTGTTTTTCAGTGTTATTAATAGGTGTCCTGAAACACTGAACCCCTCTCAAAGAGAAATATCTTACATAAAGGATCTTTCTGCTTTTATTGGAAAACTTAAGCAAATTTTGTTTGCATTTCAGTTTATCAAGATAGATCTGAGAAGCAGCTTATAGTTAATCTGTCCAATATAGTTAATCTACCTAATTACATTTGAAGTGTTTGTTTTAGTGCAACAAGAACATAGTGAAGTGTAAAATAAAATCTTGAGTATTTTTTTAACCTTGTATATGCAGATATTAAAATGTTTTTCTCTTCTGTAATTTTTGTAGCGAGTGGAAAATGGTGACTTCAACTGGATTATTCCAGGAAAATTTTTGGCTTTTAGTGGACCACACCCAAAAAGCAAACTTGAAAATGGTATGGTGTATGTTTTAATGCTATGCTATAATCTTATTTCTCCAGCATATAAAACCATCACACATCACACATGAGCGGAAGATAAGAGGGTTATAGATCAGTTTTAATCTTCAGAAATAGTAATCCAATAAGCATTTTATATAGGCTTGTAGAATTTAATTTAAAATGTTTTGGAATTCTTCTTTGCTAGAAGAATTTCAGTTCTTCTAACAGTCAGTGACTTTTCATCCTGTGATGAAGAGCCTGAGAGGCTCAGGTTGCATACTATTCTCCTGGAACCTGACACCTGATACAGTAAGTGTGCAGAATTAAAGGTGAGTTGATTAAACACAGAAGACTGTGTTAAAAGTTTTGTGTCTCTTAACAGAGTCACAGACCAGGACAGACTTTTAAAAGAAGCTTGTCTTTCCTACTGTAGATACATGGCATAATATGAAGTGCCTAGGGAATGTGATTCTAGTGGAATAAAAAAAAATTAATCTTGACTGCTTGACTGACAGAGGGAAAGTAGAGATTTGGTGCAACTAAAAAGAAAATCAGACATTTAAATGCTAACACCAACTTTTTTTTTTTATTTTGACCATATTATTTGTGCCATGTCCTGTTGTTTATGCGAGAATATTTTCTGAATATCTACCTTCCCTGCCCATCCCCTTCTGCTATCTCAAGTTTGACTGAAATCTGCCAGTAATGTAGTGTCCACTAAAAATTTAAACAAAATATAGAAAGAAAGTATTTTGGTTGGTTTGGGTTTCTTCCCCAATCATTGTTGCAGCCCTTGCAGAATTTTTTCTTAATTTACTTAAATTGCTTAATGGAATTTGGAAAACCTGCATTTTATTTATAACATACGTAACTGAAAATTATTAAATTAACACACTTAAAATCCAGTCCCAGGTGATAGCAAGCACACATTACAAAAGTACTTTTTTCTCATTATGTTGTGACTCAAATTGCATTTACTAATGCATGTATTACTTGTCCTGAACAGCTGACTTGTTGTTGGTCCTTGACTTCCCTCCCTGTCCCTCCATCTTCATCTAGAGGATCCTTTTGTCTCTGAGAATCAAGGCAATCAAGCTCTGTTACTCCCCAGTAGGACAGGAGTATTTTTGGTACTGCAGTTTATCCTTTGACTGTTTCTCTTGTCCATAATATAGATGAGCAATCTGTTTTCCTTAGAAACAGTGTTTCCTCTACAAGCATGCTTTTATTCTTGGTCAGCAGCTTGACTCTAGATAAACAGCTGTTTTGAAATGCTGAATTCATATATGTCCCCTGCTTTATGTATAAATCCCCCTTGCAGAGAGGAATGGGGGTTTAATGGGAGACAGTACAGTGTTTCAAATAGACTCTGGTTGAACTTTCTGCCTCTAATGCTTTTTATAATAAAAGTGGTCTTAGTGAGCATTTTTGGACAAATTTTTTATATTACATAGCATGTCTATTCTGAATAAAGTATGAAAGTATTTTTAGTATTAGCATGTTTATTATTGAAAAAGTTTCCAGGAGCATTTTTGATTGGTGAGATTTTGAACTTATGAACCTAGGACATTAAATGATCATGGCATTATATTTTTTGATAGGTTATCCTCTCCATGCACCTGAAGCCTACTTTCCCTATTTCAAGAAGCATAATGTCACATCAATTATAAGGCTAAACAAAAAAATGTATGAGGCAAAACGCTTTACTGATGCTGGTTTTGAGCATTATGATCTGTTCTTCATCGATGGCAGCACACCAAGTGACAATATAGTCCAGAGGTTCCTGAACATCTGTGAAAATGCTGATGGTGCCATTGCTGTCCATTGTAAAGGTATGTGCATCTATTCATTTCTCAGGCTGAAATTCAAAATAAGTATAAATCCATAGAGTTTATTCCAGAAATGTAACATTTAAGAACACTTTCAGATTGTTAGAGTGATAATTCTTTGTGGTGCTTGACTAAATATATGCCAAATATTTGTTATTTTCCTCTTACATCCTACACTGTTACAGCAGAAACTGACAATCTATTCTTCATTGTTCTGTGGGGTTTTTTTAATATGACTTGAAAACTTGAGATTTAGTTGATGCAGGTTGGTTTTTTTTTTTGCATTATGCTTTCACAGCATTATGATAATTGGCTAGGAAATGCAAAACACTAAAGGTTTTCTTTGTGCTTTTTGAGTGTTCTACATTTTTCTGTGGAGTATGAATTCCACAATTCAAATTGATGTGAGCTATTGTGATGCTAGCATTTCAAACCAGCCTAATTCAGCAAACCAGCCAGAAAATGCACAAAACATGCTTAGTCAAGAGAGATTAACAAAGGCTTTTAAGGGTTCAGCTTGATTTATGTTTAGAGTTGTGTAAGGACATGGTGGAGATTAATGTCTTGGCTGATCAGAAACAAGAATAATACTATTCATAATTTTCCCATGAACAATAAATATGTATGTTGAAAATAAACAGGTTTATTTGTCAGCAGGTTGTCTACAGTGTTACAGGAATAGTTAACTCAGGCCTAACTCAAGCAGAAATATATTGCAGAGGTGTTCTGAGCACAGCTATTGCACTAGAAACTGCTTGTCTCAGATGAGATAGAACAGTTAATTTGCAAAAGATTGTAATGGAAAGTTTGTACATTAACAGAATGTTGGAGGAAAGAACTGAAATCAATACTTCACCTTTTAAATTAGTCTTCAGAGCTTGTCTTCCAAGCTACAATTATGGAATCTCACTATGTGTGAAGTTCTACCTTCATCCTGCCTAAATCATCTTCACTTTAAAAAAAAGTCAGAGTTAGTTATTGGTTAAATGTAAAGAGCTTGTAGTTGTGTATATAATCATCAGCAGAGATGTCTGGCTGCTTGGAGAATTTCCATTTGGACAATTGGTGCATAAACAACAGTAGGCTACTGTGAGACTGTAAATTGCAAGTACTGTCTTTGTGGGAAATAAGATTTAAATGGGGAAACACTTTACTAGTAGATGAGACATAGAGCTAGAAAGAGGTTAATTCTCACTGCGTAGTTTGAGATTTTTACTGATATTAAAAGCTAATTTTTCTGTGTCTCTGTTGTCCCCTTAAAAAGAGGATTAGTTTGGGATTTGTTAGGCAATGGGTTAAATTATTTTAAGCTATTGATATCTAAAATTATACTTTGGTCAACAGTCTCTGCTCTTTATACAGATAGCAGCAAATAGTTTTATGTGCTGGTTTCATAACAAAACTGGTTCAAGAAAGAACCCACTGAGTTGCCCTCTGTTGAGATGTGACATGTATTTGCACCGTGGCATTTTAGGTACTTGTGTTGGTCTCTCAAAGGTGCTTTGATTATGGTTTTTTACTGGTATTATAAACATAAAGTTGGTGTCCAACTTGATCATGGCTTTTTAAAAAATATTGGCCTTTGTTTAAACAAAGTTTGAGGAGAATTTTTCAAATGCCATGAGTGACTGCTGTTGCAGATGTTCTTTTAAACATGAAAGATCTATGTCTATATCTACTGCATTGAAATTGAATTATGTAATAAATAGGATACTGAATCAGAAATTATTTCTTCAAATACTAATATGGTGAATAACGTTGCATGGAATTTTTCTTACATCCCATACTTTCATTTGATAATTCTGGTATGCTCATCCCTTCATATGTTATTTGTATTTCTGCAGCTGGCCTGGGAAGAACAGGAACACTGATTGCTTGTTACATAATGAAGCACTACAAGTTCACACATGCTGAAGCCATTGCTTGGATCAGAATATGTCGCCCAGGCTCCATTATAGGACCCCAGCAACACTTCTTGGAAGAGTATGTATACATATATATACCTTCTTGCTCCTCTCCATCCCTATCCATTTTGCACTATTTATAGGATCTAATTTGTCTACTGACATTTGTAAGTTATTGTCTGTTCTGTAGACTTAAGCTTAGTTAATAAGGGATTGAAATCTTGAGTTACTCAGAAGCAGTCAGCTTCTCTGGAGTTCTGTGCATTTTGTCCCTTTGAAGGGGCACAGGGCCCCAAGTCTGCATGTTTCTGTCCTGGAAATGTAGGAGTTAGATGAAAGTGGACAGGTGTAGACAAAAGATGAAATCAGCAAATAGGATTTATTAAATATTAGCATCAAAAGAATAGACTTTGAATGCTTTATATATCATCTGTGGCACTTTAATATTAAAATTGAATCATTTGTATGGTTTTTCTTTATTGTAACTGAAGATTAAATAAGTACGTGGTAGAAAGCTTATGACCTTCATCAAATTCCTCAGCATGATGTATTAAACATTTCTCATTTGGAGCTAGTAGTTATAGCCAAACAAATACATGGTTTTTATACAGCTTCACATCTCATCCTGACTGGAAATGAATGATAGTGATGTAGACAGTAAGTTTAATGTCATAATGGTTTCTGTGTTGTGCATTTACTACTGTAGTGGTTATGCTGATATATTTGAGTTGATGGTGTGATGATATTTACTTGGAGGCTTTTTCACTTTTATAGGAATGTCTTTAAATCTACTACAAGTAGGAAAAAGAGAATTCACCAGCTCAGCTAGATACTGTGTAAATACTGTAAAAGATGCACTGACCTTGCATCTTAGGATAGTGGAGAGAAAGAGGTATTACTGTCATTCAAGAGAAATAGAGCATGAATGAGGGGTTTTATTTATTTTCCAGTGCAACTAAATGGACACTCATCTATTTTAGAGGTGGCTTGCTGTTATTCAAAACACTGCAGATCACAAACTTTCACAAACTGCAGGTGTTCACTGGAGCCAGATTAGTCTTCTTCAGTCAGTGCTGATGCTTGGATGATACATTCTTAAAAATGACTTGCACAATAGAGAAAAATTACCAGAAAGGTAGTAGGTAATGTAAACAGTAAGTGGTGTTTACTTACAAGATAGGGAAAACAAGACCCATGTCTTTTCTTGGTTTGACTGAAGGAATACTTGGCTTGATTTTATAGATAGGCAAAGATCCTTTAGATCTGTCTGCATTTGTCACAGCTGGGAGCTGTAGTGTTGTTCAGTAAGAATTTTCTACTTTCCTAAGAGTGGTAGGTATCTGTTTCAACAATCAGACAGAAGTCAAGCAATGTCTCCCATGGTGTCAAAATGGAGTTGGAGTTGGTAAAGAATGTCAGTTACATCTTTCTAATATAAAATGTCTTGCCCTCAAGGCTGCAAAGTTGCATCTGACAAAAAGGTAACATCTTGGAATTTCAATCTCCCAAGCTTCATAGATGTCAAAGCCTAATTTCTTAGGTTCCTTGAGGTTTGATAAGGAAGGTTTGACTAGTTTAGGGATTTTTATAGAAACTCTTCCACTTGAACGTGTATCAGATCAGTTTGTTACTGCATATGCAATAATCATGAAAGATTTCAAAAGTATTTAAATTCAAGCATGTTTTCTAGGCTCCTTCTGTTAGATGGACTAAGTGGCACTCCCTCTCCCCCTCTATCCCTTTGTTCTGCCTTCTCATGATTTTTACCAGGGATGTAGTGAATTTTTTCTGAAGTGCTTATCTTTTACATTTATTATGCAAAATAGCTTAGCTCTTAAGGCTTGCCATAATATTTTGTTTACAAACAAAAGTTTCCAGTGAAAAATGTATTCTTATTTAATTCCTCATTTTCTTCTTCTCTGTTCAATGGAGGAATGGAATGTTGTTTCTATAGTATGTAATTGTGTCTCAGTGATACTTACCCAGCAAACTGCTGATAGAAGAGTAATGCAGACTCATCAAAAAAATTTGCTCTGCCCATGTGCATTGTAGCAAAGAAATTGTTATTATTTTACCACCTCTGTGAAGGATATGTTCTTTCAGTTTCTGAACTTCCATATTAGACTCCTGGTGAATTTTACGTGACTACATCCTCTTGCACTGCCCAGCTGTAGTTTCACTACACAATATCTGTATCCAGAAAACTCACACTAGTGAGTTGCAGAGTTCTGTATCATCAATTACCATCAATTACACATGATGTATATTAAAGCACTATTTTATATTATTAAGTTGTGTTTTAAAAGCCTTTAAAATATGACTGCAAATTCCTGTTTAATTAGCCTCTTACCCCAGAAGGATTTGATGAAATGAAGTTTTAGTACTGTAATGATTACAGACTTATTTGGTGATTCTGGATTGTTGTTTTGAAGTATTGAGGTTATAAATTTTTTTTGTGATAGACATGTAAACTTTTTTTCAGATAAAGATGTACAGAAGATTCAAATGTTGGCAGTCTGTAAGCGTGGCATGTTTTCCTATGTTTTTTTATATGTATGCAAATGTGTTGATCTGAATGGCTTTGGTTTTGTATCCTGAAGGAAGCAAACAATGTTATGGCTGGAGGGAGATCTCATCAGATCAAAGCAGAAACAGCGAGGACTGGATGGAAACTTCAACAGAGTTCTTTGTGGCTTGAATGACATTTCCATCAGTGACACTTTGAATAAAGCACAAGACTTGGATCAATACAAGGAGGTAAGTTTTCTTAGAAAAGATTTCAAACAGATTGAAGCTAAGCTTTTAATAACTACCTATAGATAACTTCTAGATTTTTGGGGTTTTTAGGCTTGTATTAGTATTAGATTGATTTGAATCCCCCCCCCCCCCCCAGATTATTTTATAGGTCATAATTAGAACAAATCTTCACTTCAAAAATAAAATGATCAAGTAATATTTAAAACTGGTACAGCTTTTTCAAGTTTCAAAAGATTTGCATTATTTCAAGTCATTCTCTTGGGATTTTCAGCTTTTTTCTTGAGAATGAAGGAAAGCAAAAGGTCAGCTTTACTCCTGGAAACAAAAAATCTGCTTATTCCAAGTTTTTAACTGTAATAATGCAGAAGTGTATAAATGTCCAACAGACATCCTTGAAGTAAATAAATGCTGGCATTAGGCTTGAGCATCATGAACTGACTTTGAGGTCACATTGTGCAAAAACCCAATGTGAGTGTGTTTGTGCAGAGGCACATTTAATGTACCAATGCTATACAAAGAGCAGTGCCATGTCTGCAGGAGACAGTAGGTCAGCCTTCTGGATTCTGATCTTCAGCAAGGAGATGCTCAGAGCTTTGCAACTAACTTTCCTAGAATTTGATAGATTCCCTTGCTTGTATATTTTTGTTTCCCAGAATGATTCTGAAGACAAAGATGTGGAAGCTCAGAATGAGATGACACAGGGAGATAAGCTGAATGCCTTAAAAACTCGGAGACAGCCTTGTTCTGCTACAGCTGGAGCTCTAAGGTAATTATACCAGTCTGAGGTAATGTGCAGTTTTAAATTCAGTCCATGCTATCAGGTCTCTGGGACAAGTACATGATCTTGTTTAAGGCAGTGGTACTACCTGTGCCACCTTCTGTGGTGGAAACTTTTCCAGATATGTATCTATTAGTTGCAGATTTGGTTTGTTAATCTTTTTCTTCTCTCCTTTGTTGCCCTCTGTCTCCCTGTGTAGGGATACCTTCTTACTGTGTAGAAGTAAAAGATAATGTAAAAAGTACTTCAAAATTTTCTAATTTATATCTACTGTTTTAAAACTTACCACTTGAACAAAATATTCTAAGTCAGACTAGTTGTCTTTCTATAATTAGTTTTCTTACAGAAATTTAGGGTTTTTCAGAACCAGTAAAAATGTGAACTTTGAAATTAAACCTGAAGTAACACTAGTTCTTTAACTGTAAATTAGGACATTGCTTGTCAATAATTCTAACTCTTGTTTTTATGTTTTAAGCCAGCCTGAGACAGACAGATGTGATTTGGCAGAGGGGAATGGTTTTTTATCCTTGCATAAAGATTGCTGTTTTTGTTTCTTTAGGCTGCAAGACATGAAACTGCACACCAGGTCAATATCACAGCCCTTCAGGTACTGACTTTTAGAACTCTAGTTCTAAATATATATCACTTGATTAGGGTCTTAATTTTCAGTGTTTTTGATAATTGCTAATCAATTTATGTGATCACTATTTCAGACTTATGAGCATAGGTGTGTAACAAACCCATTTAAACACCTGCAAATTGCATGCCTTACCCCATTGAATCAATAATACAGTATGTAAGACAAAATTTCTATCATTATCAAGCATTAATACTAAAAAGAGCACCTTTTTTCAGTTTTGTGACCTGAATTTTTGAGTTGGATTTCTCCAGATGGCTAGCATTGGAAATTAATATTTTACACTTTATTGGTGTGTAGTTCAAGTTGCTCTAATTTTTCTTCTGTGCTTGTAGCTGGAGATCTGAACCCAAGCTTTTTCATCCTTTAGGGTCTAATTGTTGTATCCCTTCATCTAGGGTTAGAGAAAATTAATTTCTTTAATTAATTGATGTGGATAGCCATAATAGTAACAATTTGAATTAAGTCTAACATACATACAGCTCATTATCAGCACATTAAGAATTCTGTCATTAGGAATCCCACCATAGAAAGACCTGCATATCCTGTGTAACTGTTCATTTGGAAATGATGCTGACCTCATGAAAACTATGGTTTTGAATTTTTCTACTCATGCATTGCTCTATAAGCTCAAAAAGTACTCTTAGTCCTTACTCAGAGTTCTAAAACTTATGATAAAACTTACAATAAATCTATAAGAAATGGACCTTGTCCTTCATAAATTATCAAGGTGAAAATTAGCTTGTAACTTTTAAATAAAGTGCAGCAGGGGAAATACTTGGGTGGGTATCTGGAAGGTTTTTTTAGAGAATATGTTTAAGCAGGTAAACTGGAGTTTTTGCTGTTGAGCTCTCAGAATTGAGAATTCACACTTTTTAAAATACCAGTCTATGCACAAAAAGACTGTATGTGTTGGAGATGTATCTTTTAATTACAAAATCTTGCTTCTCACTGGAACTCTGTGCTCTTTTTAGACTGAATACTTCAGGTAGCACAGAAGGATCCATTTCTCCTCTGAAGGCCTCCAGAGTGATGGCAGTTACTTCACCATCTGCAGAAAGAATAAGCAGACTTTCCACGTCCTCAGGCTCTAACCTTAAAAGGTTTTTTTCTTCTTCTCATTTTGGTTCAGATGCTCACAATATTCTGCAGTGGTTGTCAGCACATCTGCAGCTTATGAAGCGCTTGCTATTCTTGGCTATAAGACTTAAATTTACTTACAGTGATTTGCTGTTCCACTAGCCTAACTTCAGTTGCCTACAGATATAAAAAACAAGCAAAATCCAAAATCTATCCTACTGGTCTGAGAGTTTTATTGAGATTGTGTCATCAGAAACAATACTTGCTCAAGTGGTTTGTTAAGGTTTCATTCACTTATCTCAGTTTATAGATGTTTTGCAGGTATTCCCACTAGTCTGTATACTATTCCTCTCAGAATACTGAGTGGTAATTAATTTTTTTATGAGTCCTTGATTTATTCCTATTTAGCTTCATTATTACTATTGTCCTAAGTAATTATATATATTAGACACTCTGATGCATTTTTAATAACTATGTTCATAAATATTTGCCCGAACAGATTAACCAGCTTGAGGTATTTCAGGACACCCTATTTCTAGTCTCAAAATTTTTCATATTACTACTTGTTACTTGAAGGCTTGTGTCACAAAACTGATGGCAAGAAACAGAGGAGGAGTTCCTAAACTATTCCATGTACACAGAGTGCTTCAGTGTAAATTATATACTATCTAAACCTTTCAACACCATGTCCTGCATGTGTGTATGGCTTGACAGAGGTGAAAGCTGGTCATGCCATAGTGCTTGAATAAGCAAAACTTGGAAAGTCCTTACAAAGAATTGTTTTTCATTCCTTAGGAGCTAGAAAATGAACCTGTGTGCAAACACAATTATTTCAGAATGGTCTGTGTTATTCACCTAATGTGTTCTGAATTGTCTGTTACATTTTTGTATATATCTCTACATACCTTGTGAATATTTTTTTTCCCTGCATGTGTTTTCCATTCAGCATTTCCATAAACTCCAGACTAGCCAGTTCTCTAGGCAACCTGTATGCTGCTTCAGATGATGATGAGAGCAAAATGACATCATCGTTCTCTAGGACAGGTTTTTCTGTAAGCCATATCTCCAGTCACCTGAATGGCAGCTTGCAGCTGCCACACAGAAAAAACCATGAACTGAACAACAACTTATACAACAGAAACAGCAGTAGTGGCAACAACCTGAGCAGCCAAAGCAATTTTCACAGCGCCGTGACAGATGAGTATGCACCAGCCTTCCTTTATGGGCCTTACAGCTCCTCCAGCACGGTACCAGAGTCCATTCCTGTAAGTCACAGTCACAACAGCACTTTCAGGCTGCTCACTGATGCTTTTCTTTCTTGCTTCTGTGAGCAAAACTGTAGCAAAAAAAAAAATCATAACTCAGCATAATTCTCCAACTTCCTCTAATGTTCCTGAACAGCACCTTTGTCTGTTACCTGTCATTTCAGCTGCTTTTGTTTCCATCTCTTCTAAGCATCTGTTATATGGAAGCTTCATGAAAATAAATCACACCTGATCTTTACAGTCTTCCCTGATAACCTTTTTAATGGACCTTCTTACCCTTTAGATTTTATTTCAAATTATCTGTAATGCAGTCTGTAAGTTAATTATGTGTCTTCATCTTCATGCAGTAACAGATTTTAAGAAGCTTTTCTATGTATCATAGTAAACAGGACATCCTTAAAGATAGGGCTTATTTGAACAATTAGTGCTCTTGACTTGAAACCTACTCCTTTTCTAATAGCAAGTGTGGAAGGTATTAGAAGCAAAATATTCCTGATGGTCTCATATTGCAGTTTTCATTCCTCAACAACATTGCTGCCTTGGGCTTATTTTGTGCTCTTTTTCTGTGTAAAACAGTCTGTATAAAGAGGATGTACAGATAAACTAATGCAATTTGGAAGTGTTTCTATACAAAATGCAGAGAAGAGAGGCTAGAGAAACTTCAGTTATGAAATCAGAAATAGCATCATTTATTCTAGGGAAAAAGTAATTGTATCCAGTACTATAAATCTAAAACCAATTTAAAATATCTGGTTTCCAAGGATTTGATAGCCTACTAATTATAAAAAATAGTACACTTTTAAATATATTTTGCCTATGATTAAGGGAGCCTGTCAGCCTCTTTTGACTAGTTCTGACACTTAGGATTTTTATTATTTTTACTGGGTGGAAATAAAATTGGCTTTGTATAAAATTAACTTCAGAGTATTGCACATCACTCTTCTATTTCCTTAACCACTGATAAATTGGTTCAGTATAAAGAAAGTTCTGGTGTTAGACCTGCTAGTGGTTTTGAGTGTGGTGAGTCTGTCTTAAAACAGCTAGTAACATACATTGCTTGTAAGTGGGATGTCCTGCAAAAGGTCATTCATAGGCTGTGTTCCCTTCTTCCTGCAGAAGTGGATGACCCACCCTCTTGTTAACAGCTCACTCAGAGTCACATCTTCACTCACTTCAGAAGCCACATCTTTGTAGCTTGGGAGTATGAATTCTATTTCTGAGGACAGATAATAGTAGGAAATAAAATATCTTTTGTTCTATTATGGAATTAAATTGCATGTGTGACTGAAGCCTAATCTGTATAAAGAGAACATTGAAGTTAGTTGAGGGAATGTGATTCTGTATTCTCCAACTCAGTGTGTTCTTCCTGCTGTGGTAGAATCTGCTTGACCTAAGGCAGCTCTTCAGAATATTTGATGCTTTCAGACTCCTTGTTTAAAAAAACATCTAGCTTCTTATCCACTACAGTTTATCTGGAAAGAAATGCTGATATTCCTTGATCTTAGAATCACTGTTCTGCATTGAGTCTAAAATTGAGTTTACTTTAAACAGTAGCAGTAACTTGTTTGCAAGAGAGTTCTTGAATGACACATCTTCACCTCTTTAACTGTATTTTTCCCTACTACATGGGATAGTAATAAACTATATATAATTGAGATGATTTTTCAAGTGAGAAGTTTTTGTATGCTAAAACAAGCTCTAGAACAAGAGGACTGTTCTTGTTTAACTAACTCGATTTAGTTTCTTCAGACACAGAGATGAGGAGACAGATGAAAAGCTGTATATCAAGCCAGGAATGTTTGTTTGAGATACATTAATGAACCTTTCATTTGTTCATGGATTCTGATTGTTCTGGAAAGTCATCCTTCTTAGGTGTTCCCAGTCTTTAATCCAACATGCTTATGGAAATTCAGTCCTCAGGAGATCAGTTCTCCGGTCCTGTTGAGTATCCTGGAACTAAAAGTCAATATACCAGTGGGTCAGAGCAATCACTCATCTGAATAATAAGTGGTAAATTGGCTGATTTGATATTTTTTTTAATGTCTCACTTCTGGTACTGTCTAATATTTAATGTATTGAACAATAATTCTTTGGAGAGTCAGCCTATTCTCATTCCTTGCAGTTGTTTCTTTTGTAAATTATATGCTACCAGAAGCATTTATAGAGGAGCTTTTTCCATATTTTACTTACAGCTACATGTTGTGCATAAAGTATTTTCATGTAAACTTACATGCAGCATCCCAAGGGGAAGAAATTCCTTGTGACTGTAATATGACTTAGTCATGAAAATAAGCTGACATCATTCACAATAGGCCAGAATTTACAAAGGAAATTAATTGTTGTCTCTTTGCAGTAGAACTATTAAGTTACTTAAAACATTTATTTAAATGAAATATCTTAGGCATAGTGTAAAGTTTTAGGTTGAATTGAAAACATTTTTGAAGAAAAAAACCTTTTTAAAATGCACAATTCTTCTGTTTTAAGAATAAGTCTTTAATTTTCTTCCAACCTGTCTTAATGATTTAATAATGTGTGGAAGGATATAAGGGATATAAAGGATATAACCTTTGAATAAGTCTTGGCTTGATGTTGCTTGCTCTTGAGTAGAGGTTATACACAGTCAGATGCAGCAAGATCTTTAAACAAGATTCTATCTCCAGTCTTCTCTGAAGAGTGAGGTGAGCTAAAAATACTCTATTTTATATATTGTATGCTGTGATGTGAGAAGCAGCATTTCTTAGTAAAGTCGTGTAAAGTCTACATAGAAAAGTGCAAGATTCTGATTTACCTGTAAAATAATATTCTTTCAATATAATAATGGCTGAAAAGTGTTCCTGTTTGAAATGATTTTCAGATATGTTCTGATTAATG
Organism: Erithacus rubecula; assembly: GCF_903797595.1. Classification (NCBI taxonomy): domain Eukaryota; kingdom Metazoa; phylum Chordata; class Aves; order Passeriformes; family Muscicapidae; genus Erithacus; species Erithacus rubecula. The sequence continues at coordinate 9,068,433 of NC_136662.1, forward strand.
CATTTGCTTCTAAATGTACTCTGAAGCCTTGTGCATATTTCCCAGTCACAGAGGAGTGCACTAAATTGCTACCCATTTTATGCACAATTGACTGAGTGCAGTTGCTGTGATGTCCTGAGGTTTAAGACAAGAGTGGGTTTTTCAATCATTTAATCTCTGAATGCTTTCTGTCTGGTAGTGAGCAGCTCACTGGCAAATACAGATGGCTTATTTTGAGGACAGAGTAATTTTTTTTAATGACTGGTCCCACTGATTGACCAGAGTAAAACTATTTCATTTTTAACCTGAAACTTTCTCTATGTCTTTATTATTTCAGTGTTACAGCCCTTTGTTATCTAATTTTCTTATTATGGAGATATCTCGTGCTGCTTATTTCAAGTTGATTTTTCTTTTGATAAACTAAGTTAGCTCAAAACTCCTTCTGGAAAGTGTTAAAATTCTTTAATTTTTAAATTTTTTTCTATTTCAGAAAGCTGCTACTCAGTGCTAGCCTGCTTATAAATATATAGCTTCTTTTATTTTCTTTTACTGCAATGCACTGAGAGCTGAGAGGGAAGGAAAAAAAAAAAGAGTTCTTGCCATTGATAGTGACTTCTGTTTCTTCTATTTAAGTTCCATGTCCTGCATTCCTTGAGGGACTGATTTTTGGTTTGTGATATTTTTTTTCCATGTGGAACTCGGTGGAAAAGCATAATCTCTTCTTTTTATTTGGTTTGTTGGTTTGGGTTTTTTTCTCCCTCCCCTCCTCTCTTCTTCTAGGACCAATTAACCCACCAAGGAAGATTGTTTTTTCCTGACCACTTCAGCCCAGGCATGTCAGGACATGCAGCTGTTTTGCTTTTGGTGGCTCTTATCAGTGGTCTGAAGCTCATCAGCAAAATATGGAATAGTATCAAGCTACCAGTTCTGGCAGAATTATTTTAGAAACAGAATTCTGTTTAATCATTTCCACTTCACTGCTTTAGATGCTGAAATTACTTGAAAGTCGTGACAGCCCAGCCTAGGCTTGTTGCAGTGTTTGTGTTCTTTCTAATTGGAGCACATCAAGTGATGTACCTGACAGAAGTCTATTACATGTCCTGGTGCTTTGTTTATTCACTTAGCTCATCAAAGGACTCTTGAATGATATTGACTAATTCCCTTTTTCTTAATTTCCAAAATCTTCCTTCCCTGAGTTAGATATCAAGCTAACCAGCTGTTACCATGCAGTACTTTTATTTTAGAAAATCATCTCATCACTCTTACTTGTCTATCTTTGTTAACATGAGTGGTTCAGGAGCATTTTGAGATGGCTAGGACAGCAATTGTTCAGTTCTACTCCATGTTCACCAAACTCATTAGTGAGTTTTTCCTGCAGTATGGAAGAGAAAGTTATTCACTGGTGGGTTTTTTCCAGTGTTTTGTAATGAAAAAGCATTAATACTGCTGTTCCACATTCCACTTAACAAAAAGGAAGAATAAAAAATAATCCTGACTATAACTGTTGTTGTCAGACAAGTATTTTTCTCTAATGATTTTTGTCCTTCATCAGTTCAAACTTATAATCCACTTTATCATGTTTATGCTGATGAGCTAGAAGCTTGATTTTCAAAGAAAAGAAAACTTACTGTTACAGTGAAATAGAATAAATATTTTATTTTACAAAGTGTATGTTTTGATTAAACAGTATCTCACAATAACAATTTGCAGAATTACTCTCTTCAACTATAATCACACTTAAGGTACTGCTATAAGATTTTTGCTTTGTTCTTACAATAGTTCTAAATCCAAATATCATTCTTTAAGATGTATTTTTATTGGAGAATATGTAACTGGGTAGTCTTAAGATGAGTCACCTTTTGCTTCTATAGCTGTCATGGAAACTGGCAAGATGGAAACATTGCCAAAAAATTGAGAAGTGTTGGCAGTGTTTTAAAATTTATATACCTCATCTCTACCTGTAGCATGTTTTTTTTTAATAAGAGCTTACCATTAATGTAGATAGGACAGGCTTTGCAAAAACCAAACACTAGTGTGTCTTGCTGATGTGTAAATTCAGCAGACCCATGGGATCACTTTGTGTGTGTGCATATTCTCTAATGCATCCTGAGTTAGTTTAGTGGCTCTTGTGTATTCACAGTAGTTCTTGCCTGCAGCAGCACTCCCATTGCAGCAGTGTTTTGGGAGACTCGATGCACAATTCAAAAAACTTAAGTTACATTTTTGCAATTAGCTGAGGAAAGGGCATGTTCAAATCCTAACAAATAGACCTAAAACACAATGCAAAATCAGACTGACTTGGTCCTGCAGTCACATGTCTGCAAATACAGTTCTACTGCCTCAGTGGATTTGGTGCTTGTTTTCTCTTCCAGGAGGTTTTCTAACCCTCCTCTTGAAGCAGAAAAATGAAAGCCATCTAAGCAGTTGTTTCAGCATAAACTTCATTAAATATCCTTAACTGTAGTGAAACTATTTAATTCTTAGTTCTTTGTTTAAACATCTATTACTTGGGTATAAAATGGCAAGCTTGACACAGAATGGGACCACTGTAGGAATACACATTGAGATTTCTTCTCCATTAACTGATTTATACTCTCATTTTTGCAATTCAGCAGTGAATTTACTTTTTTTTTTCCTTCTATTTTTAACTCTGTTTTAAATAATATTTTGTTAAATTCAGAAAATTACTTGTAAAATGGATTGGAGTTTTTTGTTTATAATAAAGTTTCAGAAACATAGGCCATACGTTTAGTCATGGCAAATGTAAATTTTAAAATAGAAGGCTCTTCAAAAGATTGAAAAGAAAAAATGAAAAAACCCACAATTACAGGCTTTGAAACTTTGCAGTCAATCTCTTCAGACATGTGAAGAGATTGAAAAGCACAAATTATTTCTCTGGAAACACAAAAAAAATCAAAACAAGCCTCTCCTGCTATATTTAAACTTTTACCCTCAAATGTAAATCTGTATACTTTACAATAGCTCAGTTGTTTCAGCTATCACCATGTGATAGAAAATTTATGTGAAGTCACATAGATTAATCTGAAAAAAATGCTGTTTTGGTTTAATTACTTGCCTGTATTTAGAAAAAAACTGAGACATTAGGAAGAAATCATAGGGATGTGAAGTAGAGTTATGATGAGGATAAGAACACACTGAAAAATATATTTCTCCATTTGAAAGCAAATAAACTCTTCCTACCCATCTGTAACAAAAATTGCCAAAACATGCTATCCTGTTTCCAAATAATCCATGCCACTGGATATTTGGGGGTTTTTCATATGTTTTCCTGATTTTTTTTCATATTTTTGTAGATTAGATTCCTAAAAATTTTTAGAATTACAGTTTAAACTTCAGAATCTTCAATTTATGGTTGGCTTTTTTTATTGAAATCGTGATGTAGAATTCCTGGTTACTGCTGTCTGCTGAGTGAAGGGCTGGTGTTCTCAGTTCTTTGTAACTAACACTTGCTGGTTTTAAGAGTGTGCAGTGATTTCTGGTCATCTTTCATCTATCCAAGCTTGAAGTAGTCTATTGCTGTATAACATTTCAGAGTATATAACTACATTTTATGCCTGTTTAAAAATGTTTATTAATCAGCTTTACTTGGGATTCAGTTTTGATGGCTCCATTTCAAATACTGCACTAATTAAGTGTAACCATCCTTCCAGTGTTAAAACACACTTTTGAAAATGAGAAGCCTTTGAGGATCATTGAGAGAGAAGTTTCAAATCCTCATTAATGAAAGGTTATTCCTTCTGCCATGTTCTTACTAAAACCAGACACTTTTCAGTCAGTGGTATACAAATCTATATGCTGGCATCACTTTTTCTACCTAGGAAAAAACATCCAGATGGTCTCAAATCTTCAAGATGTGAAAATGTATTTAAAAGACAACTTTGAAAATATACACTGAGACTGAAAATATAGAGGGGAAAATCGTTGTGTGATATTAGTTAGAGCTATAAAGACATAGATAAACTTACTATGCACTTCTACTAACAGGTTTTACTATGGGTGCCAAAGAGCATTTTCTGTAATGACTAGGTAGGAATTGTAGGAAAATGGAAGAGAAGACTGAGGGTCCAGTGTGTCTTAGAAGTCATGTTGGTCTGCAGTAGTTCTCTCTAATTCTGAAGAATTGGTGCAGTTTAAAAATACTTTTGGAGGTTTTATTTACTGTTTATTTATAGCCATACTAATGTGGGACAGCTCACCACTGAACAAGACACATTCATCAGAATGATTTCTTAAACACATCTGTATAGGAGCTAGTAATGTGATTGGATACTGTCTAGGCTGATTAATCAGTTTTTAATAAGACTTTAGACTTCAGTAAAAACAGAAATGTAAATAAATACAGTAGAGCGGGTTATGATTCTTCTCTTAATTATACTGAGTTGATACTAATCCAGATGAACCATTCACAGTGCTTAATTTTCATCTGATTTTGGTAACATACATAAATGTATCCATCTGTGTAATTACTGATGTAGCTTTTTTCCTCAATAATGAGCTACATCGTGTATTTCCTGTGTCATTATCTGAATCAACATCTACAGTAAGCTGACTTTTACAGTAGCAGTTGGATGCTCATTCAGAATAGTGGAAACAATTCAGTTACAGTAGGAGTGATATTTTAAAGGATTTATAACCCTTTTTTTTTAAAGCTCAAGAAACTGGTTTGGAATAGTAAGTGTAGATGCAGGAAAGTTGATGGACTTTACTCAGATTTTAATTTCTTCTGTTTTACTCTTTAGGTAAAGATTCAGGTCCCCCTCCAACTCTGTTTGTTTCTCCTCTCTGTCCTTCCTCTACTCTTTAAATCAGAAATACATGTTATATATAAATAAAACCTCTCCAGTGAGTTTTAATCAGTTTTTCTTCTCTGCACAGTCCCTTCAATCTGAGTATGTTCAGTACTAAAGCCTTGCTGCTTTGGTGAAACCTGCTGGGCTCTTCAAATGAATGTCCTTCGTGATGGAAAGAAACTGAAGACAAGAAGCTGCTCATTAAAAGGAGGAACCTTCAATACAGGATGATTTAAAACCTTAACACCAAGAGGAAACTTCTTAACAGGCAGAAATTCATTGTTAATGACTACTGCAGATGCACTGAAGTTGAATTTATGGAAATTACTACTCCATATTATATACAAATTTACATTTTTTATGTTGAGACAGCTTGAATATATTTCTAATGAATTTCATTAAGGCATTTATTAACTTGTGTACAGTGTTAAAATGTGTATTAAAAGAATATTTTGGTAAACTATATATAAAATTATGTAAAAACTAGAATATATTTTAATTTACGGTCTACTTTGCTACAGAAATGTGTATTTTAAAGAATTTGTACATGTTTATCAAAGATATAATTTTTTTTATGAACAAGAGATTTCTCTTGTTTTATGGGTCCATCATTATTGCTTAGAGCCTAATGTAATTTACTTTTTTACTAATTGGTCTTCTGGTAATTTGATGGAAGTCTAACTAGGGAGAGATTTGTTATTACAGTATCAACTAAAAGCACTTGATACATAGTCTGCTTTCCACTTCTGTCTGCTAATGTTTCTTAAGGAAACACTATGAAAGAAAAATAAAGGGAAAATATTTGTTGAGATGTGATGTAATTACATGTTCTACTGCAACAGAAAAGTAATTTATGTGATGACTAAATTGTACAATTAACAGTCTTTCAATTTGTCTTAAAGGATTTATGTTTTGTTTTCAATGTAAAGTGTTAACTCTTGCTATGCAATATATGCTGCAAAAATGAAGGCAGACCAAACTAAAGTTGGTAAAAATGTACAATGAATTAAGTAGGACTGCATACTTGCATGTTTTTAACCTACATTCAGCAGTATGTGTACAGTTTCCTTGGCAACACACAGTAAATGTTGGACATACATTAAATTTTATCTATCATTAGGAAGCTTCATAAACTTTTAGATTTGTTGTTAAGCATATGGCTGAGGCAGCCTCCTGTATCATGGAAGGTTTTTGTCATAGTAAAGATGCTCTTGGCTCTGTAGAACATTCAGTTCAGTCACATGAGATTAGGAACAAGGTTTAGGGTGAAATGATATTACAGGGAAATACTAAAGATCATGTGTAACATTTCCAGAACTCAAAATTCATGGTAAGGAAAAGAATATAAGCAGCTGTGAGGATTTGCTGTGCCCCTCATGTACAAGACAAAAACAAAATTGATTCCTTACCTGTTTGTTTTTTCCAATATATGCAGAAACTTGAAAATAAAACTTAGTTGAATTGTCAGTCTTTGTTCCTGAAGACCTGTTAATACCCTGCATTTGCTTTACAACTGATGGTAAGTCCTACATCATTTTTAAAAGGATCAGATCACAAATTGCTATGGAAGGTTGTACTGAAAGTGTTAAAAAGCAATACTGAGAGCAGCTATAAAAATCAAAATCACTGAATAAAATTTACATGCAATACTGTACATTTTTGCAACTGTGTATATGTAATATATACACACACAAAGTAGCATATGTGTGTGCATATATATATATACAATAAACTGTATATGAATTATAGATTAATGGTAAGTAATTCTACCTCTCAATTTTCTCATGTACTTTGTTATAAATAGTTTTCCTTAATAAAATACTGATTAATTTTGAAATGTAGATATATATATATATACATACAGCTAATTGATAATAAAATGCCTGTATAAGTCAGCTTTGTTGTTTCTTGTTTTTTTTCTTAGACCTTTTGATGATTTGATCTTTAATTGAAAATAACTTCAAAATCACCTTCTTTCCTGTAAACCATGTAATGTACTTAAAAGTAGGATGCCATTGCAAAAGGCCATTAGCAAGATAGATACCTTTTTTCACAATCTGTCTAAACCCTCTTGTATTTGCTTTGTATAATGCCAGGTATTTAATCAACATGTTGATATTATGATGATGGGGTTATATTTCAAAATACAGTAACTTCAAAGCTGTGTCTGAACTAAAGAATCCTTCCTGGTTGAGGCCCCTTGTTACAGGTAGAATATACCTTGACTTTTTTGCATGTGCAACAGGTCTCTTAGTCCCACAAACAGCAGATTTTTGTGCATAGCCATCTAAACAATTTCACTTCAGTTAGGGTTTTGTCCTTCCTTCAATTTAGAACTAGTCACAGATAGTGCTAACATTTGTTTACCTCTGTTGCTGATTTTCAGCAAATTTGTTGCATTTTGTGATTATTTATTATTTATTAGTGCTTAATATTCCTGTCAGCCTCTATTGCAATTGATGTGGACAGTGTGTGTAACTGTTCCACAGCCACTCTAAAGGAATGGAAAAGCTGGGAATACAGCAGATGCTTTCCAAGTTGCCCAAATTCTGGTGACAGTCTGCTCTAAAAAGACAACAAGGAGCTTCTGCCATTGCAATTGGATGAATGGTGATTTGAATGTGAAGAGTAAATAATACACAAGAAGAACAGCTAATTAAAAGGTTTCTAATACATAGCAATCAGCCTCTTCCTTGGCCTTTTTCTAGACTCTTACTGATTTATTAGATGAAATACATAAACATCAGCTTGTTATATTATTATACATAAATACCAAGGATGGTTTTGGGTTTTTTTATTCATAAATCAATATTATGCAACAATCAAATTCTTAACAAGGAAAAATTGGAACAGTGAAAGGTCAGGAAGGTCTTTTAGAACCTTGTATCCTTTAAGAAACAGCCTGAGTTTTATTTTGTATTCTGTGTTCACTTGTCTTTAAACTCTGCCATTCCTTCAAATATTAATATATCTGATTCTGGGAGAACAAGCTGTAGCACACAAGATCTCTAAAACATGAATGGATGGATTAAATAAATCTAAAGGTCTTTACTGGGCATAATATTCTGTGGCTAACATCTTATGAAACAGTTAATCATTATCATCTCTTTTAAAGTTTGCATTATGAAGCTTTTCAGTTAGGGAGATACTTGTTACAGATTCAGAGACTATTTTTCAATTACAGTACTGCAGAAAGAGGAGGATTTTAGTTTCTATAATAACTGTTCTTTACTGACAGCTAAACAATGAAAGGCCTCAAAAGGTTTGACACTTGATTAGATCTACTCTGTAAAGTGCAGCAAGCAAAAAATATAGTAATTAATGGCCTGATCAAGTAAATCACTGAGCTATGTCTTTAACCTTAAGTATATGAGCCATCTAATTAATTAAAAGTGAACATAGATATTCATGTTTGTAACAAATCCATCTTTGGATCAATATTTCTGTCAATTGTTAACACAAACCTTTTTGTCAAATAAAATGTGCTGTATTGCAACATTCATTAACCCACACAAGTTAACTTCTTTAACTTGAAAACTATAACTACTCCTAATACATTATTTTGATATTGCCATTTGTTAGCATCAGGAGTTTAGTATCTAAAAATGCCTTATGAAAGTCTCTGGTACAGAAAATACCTTACAAAGATTGCTTGGTTTTGTAGTCTGTATCTAATCTACCCGGAAAAGCAGCTTTTTTCTTAAGCTCATCACAAAATTAACCAGTATTCCATATCTGAAAAACTTTTCAAAATAAATGTTAGTTCTATTACTGAGTTTCTTACGAAGTCTGGTCCAGGTTAAGGATGGTTAACATTTTGTCCCTGTGTGAGTAAAGCAGAGTAGAGTTCCCATATAGAAAATCCCATGACTAATTATTCTCCATCTGGGGATGGCCTCTTAATGCCTACTCTTCAGTTTTTAGTCCACCTCAGGAGCTGTTACTCATCTCTCCAGGAACTAATTTTGGAGTGAGACCGTTTCAAATACTACAGTAATTCTGTGTTATCTGTGTGTTCACCAACACCAGTTTTCACCTCTGGCAGGGTGGCAATGCAGGGTTTCCTGTGGGCTGTGACAGGCTGAGATTTATGAAGACATGTAAAATGTCAGAACAAGCTTCCTCAAATATGTACTGTCTTACAAGGATTGGTCTATTTATTGTGTTTGAAAGATTTCATTTGGAAAGTGCATTGTTATAGATCAGTTCTAAAATTAACTAAAATTGCAGATGCATACTGTGCTTTCTCTTAACAAAAATGAGAAAAAAAATCTGTTAGAAAGTGAGTATCCAGCAGAGGAATTTCCACAGTTTATGGACTGTATTTCAGACAGAAGTGACTGATACTGGTTTGAAACCTTGCTTCAAATGAAAGTTGTGTAAATGGGTTACACCCAGAAGACTGGTAAGGCAGGGAGAAAAGAGTCAGACTGTGTAGTTGGAGTATTTCTGGAGCATGATAGGGTTTGGCTTTTTTTTTTTTTTTTTTCCTTCTTGATTTAACAAGTTGAAAATCTGCTGAATAATTCATGAAGAGTGGAAGGGCTGAATCTTCCTGGAATGATATACAGTGTACGTACTGTGGCACAGGAGAAACTGCAAAGCTTTGTATCAGTTGCTGCCGTTTCTGCTGCCGATTGCAAGGTGCTGCTGCTTTTGCTGTTTTCACAGCTACAGAAACCTCACTCGTGCTCTGGTCTGCCAACAGCCATTTGCCTCCCTATGGACCCACCTTCACCAGTCACAATCTGTGGGCTCTCTTGCTGCCTACCTGCCTTGGACACTGCTGGTTTTTGGATCGGTACTGCAAACAGCATTTTCTGGACCTCACAGCTTGTATGACTGAAACCTGCCTTAGAGTCTCTCAGCTGCACAGCCTCCCGTGTGCCTGGTGAGGACTCCTGCAGCAGAACTTCTGACCCAGACAAGGATGGGATTTACAGGGCAAAGTCAAAACTGAGCTGCATTCAGCGAGATGCCCAACGCCTCTTCCTGGAGTGCTAGCTCGCCTCTGCTGCTGCTCTGGGAGGACTCCTCCGGGACCCGCATCTTTCTGTCGCTGCTCTACGCAGTCTTAGCTATCTCAGGGACTTTATCCAATGTGATGGTCATCTATTTAGTCTTCTCCTTCAAGAAGCTACAGACAACCAGCAATGCCTTTATCGTGAACGGCTGTGCGGCAGACCTGAGCGTGTGCGCCCTGTGGATGCCCCAGGAGGCTGTCCTGGGGCTGCTGCCCCCCAATTCCTCCTCCCTTCGCTCTGCGGAGTACCGGCTGCTCCGAGGGGGGCTCCTGGGCCTCGGCCTCACCGTCTCCCTGGCCTCGCACCTGCTGGTGGCTTTCAACAGGTACGTGCTCATCACCAAGCTGCCCAGCGTGTACCAGGCCCTCTACCAGCGGAGACACACGGGCTGCATGATCGGGCTCTCCTGGGCCCTGGCCCTGCTCCCGGTCCCGCTGCTGCCCGGGCTCTGGACCCTGGGCTCAGCCCAGTCGGACGGCAGCTCTCGCTACACCGCCCTGCTCCTCGCCCTGGCCGTGCTGGGCCAGACCGCGCTGCTGCTCCACTGCTACCTCGGCATCGTGCGGCGGGTGCGGGGCAGCGCCAAGCGGGTCAGCGTCCTCAACTTCCACCTGCTGCACCAGCTGCCCTTCCCCGCCGCGCCGCCGCCGCCTCGCCGCGCCCAGCGCCGCCTCAGCAGCGTCTCCGTCCTGCTGCTCTGCTGCGTGTTCCTGCTGGGCACCCAGCCCCTGGTCTGGGTCAGCCTCCTGGGCTTCTTCCTGCGCCCGGCGCCGCCGGCGCTGCAGGCCGCCAGCTGGCTGCTGCTCTGCTCGCTCTCGGCCCTCAACCCGCTGCTCTACACGTGGCGCAGCGAGGAGTTCCGCCGGGCGGCCCGCTCCGTCCTGCCCCGCGGCGAGGGCCCGGCCGCCGCCCCCCGCCCCTCCGCCGCCGCGGGCCCCGCCGGCGCGCCGCCCTGCCCGCAGCTGCCGCGGCGCCGGGGCACGGGGAGCAGCGCCAGCTCCGCGGCCGCGCCGCGCTGAGGGGCCGGGGCGGCGCCGGGACCGCGGCGGGCCCCTCAGGCCGCTCCGCCGGCGGCCGCCGCCCGTCGGGCAGCCGAGCCGCCCCGGCCCCCGCCGCGGTAGCGCTGCTTCCTCTGCACATTCTCCTGTTGCTCCTTGCTGTCCCCACGCACTTCTTGCCCTCTCCTCTTCCACCGCACGGCCCGTCAGCGCCGGGTGCTTCCCGAGGCACCGGCACGGACACTGGGCGGGATCTCCCGCCCGCCCCTCAGCCCCGGCCGGCGCGGCTGCTGCCCGCCCCGGGAGCCGGCCAGGACTCCAGCCAAAGCGGGGCATTTAGGAATCTGGGATAAGCGGTAAATATGGCAACGCACGTAACTGTTGTTATGCTCTGAAGATTCCAGTATGAGACAGGCACCTAGACAGCTCTTTCTGAGACATATGCAGGTTTGTTTTTATGAAATCGATGTAATTCTTGCAGCATTTAAAGTAGTCCTTTGAAGTGAGCTCCCTGAGCACAAGGCTCGTTCGTGAAGGACTGGCAGGTGTCTCATTACACAAACACGCACACAGGCACCGGGAGCTGCTTCCTTTCCCCCAGCATACCTGATCTCTCTGCTCCATGCAAGACCCTCCTTCAGCTTTCTCTGGCAAACTTCAGGATGATGCTCTCTGTGGAAACTGTTAAAAACAAAAACATATGCACCTTTGTGGTGATCTGGTTTGGGTATTTTGTTTTGAAAGCTCTTTAAGGCCTGTTTTGGCAAAGGCTTCTGCCCATGGGCACTCGATAAAATACAATGCAATACGGAGACTGCTGTTGTCCATCTAACCTTGTCACCTGTTCAGTTACCAGTTTGTCGTGTTTCTCTTAGATTTATTATTGCAGAAGTATGATTTCACAGCCTCTGCCAGATACAAAATAACAGATTCTGTGTGGCATTTGGAAAGGAGACAGCTCCTCGCACTGAAACTGCGGTGGTGAGTGCTGCAGGCCCATTCTTCCCAGAATTGTCTTAAAATCCTGTATTTTCTTCTCTATTGCTTGACTTCCTCCTTCCTCTTTTCCAATACAGTTGCTGTTGTTCTCATGGTGATGATACTTAGTGCTGTGTTTGCCTTTTGGCACAAATGTCTGGAAGAAGGTAGTTGTTTTCTGAATCCTTGGGCGTCCACAAGCAGTATCACCTAAGTCGTGCTGTCTCAAGAAGAATGGACTCTTGGGAACGTAGGAAACTGTCACAACAAGAGTTTGTTGCACTGGGTGACACTAACTTAGAACTCTCATGAGGTAGTTTAATGATGGGATAATAACAAGGAAAAGATACCCATGATAGGTAGTAACATAAAAAGGGCCTTTGGCCGTATTTTATAATGCCCCACACACTTTGCTTGCTTTACCTGGTGGAATTTGAGTTTCCACAGAAAATGCTTTAAGAGAAAGGGAATAATTTTTTTCTCCCCAAAACTGAGACCTGTTTGATATCTTAAAGCCCCATACCAATATTTTGTGTCCTTGCATTAAAAAAATCTCCATCATCACAGGAGAGATACTTGTTAAGGTCAGGATTTGAAAAACACAAAGAGTGGAGGCCTCAAAAGGATTTTTTTTTTAACATTCAAAAAATGTGTGAACATCTTGAAAACAGCTCTAGCCACTTCCAAGCACCTGTGGAAAAGTAAAATTAGTTTCCTTAAATCTGAGACTTACAGAAAGGTTCTTCCTTCATCTTGGAGATAGTGTTCCTCTGAGTGATGGCATCAGATGCAGAGGGCCAGCAGAGAAATATTGAACATACAAGATACACAAGATTTATTTTGTTAGCACTGTACACATATCTTAGAGAGTGAAGGAGCCACTATATCTTTGTTGTAATATCCTCATCACAGTGGCTGTGCTTTAGCTGTCTTTGTGTAGCAAATGGAGAAAGAAAACTGCTTCACCTATCCCAATACTGGAAAATATTCTGGTTCACTTCTAAAATAAAATTCAGCCAAGGGCCACCAGAGAGTAAGACCCTGTTCAACTACAAAATAACCCTTAGGCTGGAACCCACGGAAAAGTGCATAATGCCACCTTCCACCACGGCTAAAGGAACTCAAGACACTTGGTAAAGCTCAATACTGGGCCCATAAGCAAAAAAAATCAAACTCTAAAATAAAAAATTAGACAATGCCTCTCCCCTATTTTTGGCTACGGAACACATTAGTCTGGAATTAAAGCAATAACATGTTTCAGAATTCAATGTCCAAACCATCATATAACTGGAACTTCTGGGCTTCTTCCCTTGTAAAATAGCATGCAAGTTATATCTGAAATGCCTGTATTTTATATAGACCACATTTTAAATGCAAATATGTATAAAAATGCTATGATGTACGAAACTCTAGACAGCTCTCCTTATGCTATGCATCAATTCCAGAAAACAACTGGAAATCCCTTGGAAAGTTTGATGTAATTACATCTGACTGTAAATCTTTGACTGTTTTAATATACTCAGGTGACCTAAATAATATTACACAGAAAAAAAAATAATTTAAAGTAATTAAGAAAGAGTATTTGTCTCAAGATCAGTTTCTCTGAGATATTACTGCTCTGAAAAGTCCTGTATGCCTTGTTCTACAGCCATAATCTTTGTATTTCCACATTGTAAATACTCCCTGGTAAATTGCAATGGAAGCTCGGCTTGGCTGAAGTTCTCCTGGCTGTGTGGTCCTGCTTCTTGGTTAAGGAAATGGATTTCATTCTCAGTTTTTGTCATTCTGTGTTTTAATTTACAGATGATTTATGTGTGTCCTCTGCTAGTTTAGTGGTGATTTTTCTTCTATGTGAATTTATGTCATTCTCCAAAAACTAATTTACAGACACAAGGGATATGTTGCCAATTGCCCTTTAAAACGTCTCAACCAAACACTCTTTCAAGAGGTGTAAATGAAGATGATGCAAAATCCTGTCAGCAATTCAAATGAGGTTTGCTTGAACTGAGTTGCTCCTTTCCTCTGGTTTTGTGCCAAGCAAGTTATCTGAGCGTGGCCTGAAGCTGCCCTTCCTAGATTGGCTGGCATTGACATATTTTAGCTGCCTTCATGTGCTTTAGATGGGAGGTGTGAGCTCATTAAATATTGAATTTATGATGCAGTAGTGCAGGTCAGCCCTGTTGTTGGTATGCAATAGTTGCCTATTCCTTTGCTATTTTCTCAGGGCTTCTGAAAACAAGAGCAGCTAGGAGTTAGTAATAGTCTGGATGAATTGTGGCCAGTTGTACTGATGTGCTTGAAAAGTCCCATTTGGTACATTATGACTCAAATAAATCTGCCACTCAGTTTGTGGATTGCCCATACAGAAATACATATGGGACCTGCTTTTTGAAAGTAAAATTGTGATGCCTCAAAATAACACCCTAAGGCATGGGTTATTTGTGAAAATTGCTTGTAGAGAGTGTTCCTGAAGTTAAAGTTTGGATTCAATCTTTTGAAGTCACCCTTAATTCAAAATAGTTATCAAAAGCCATAGAGATGCTTTGTGAAATTAGGTAGCTACAACAGTATGAGTCTCCACCAAAACTGGGCAATCATTGCCCTCAAAAAAGGTGTGCAAGGAAGTGCAGGCAGCAAGGTGAAGCTGGGAAATTATGACAAGTGGAGATGAAGAAGGCAGGACAGGGGCACTAACAGTTTGATCCTAAGAAACAACACAGAGAAAAATCTGAAAGCCAGAAGTGGCCTGGGATTTTGATAAAATTAAACATCTCAAATTCTTTGATTCTTTGTGTGTGAGGAAATAGAGTTCTATGCTTTTCTTAATAAATAAAAACATGCACTTGTATTCTCAATTTCTTCCTTTAGCAAAGCATTCCATACACCAGCAAATTTTCTTTAAACTCTGAAATCAAAAAAAAGTATGAGTTGCATCAGCAGTCCTGTGGAGACTGCATTCAACAGTGGCACTGGACTGACAAGCAGAGATAACATCTTAGCTAACCTCCAGATTCAGTCAGCCATAAGCACACTGTGAACCTTTTTTTTCTAACTACCAAGTTGATGCTATTTTTAAAAAAACCCACATACAGATTATTTTCAAATGAAGACATTTAAGTGTAGCATTTCATTAAAGAAAAAAGTGACAACATATACTTTAGCTTTCTATTTCATCTTAAATCACATAACTAGATTATTGCAATATTCTTTAAATTCAGAAGTCCCTTTCTCAAATGGCAGCGAAAATAGCTTTTCTCGTGACTGTTTAACTTCTAAGAAAGCTACTTTTTTTTGCTCTTTTATGTCAATCCTTCCCATGCACTGTCATCATTTTACCAGGGTAATAGTCTATTTTCTTTCCTTCTCTTTCCCTTTCTTCAGTATCTTCTGTAATTTTCTTCACTAAGGGAAAAGTTCTTGATTCTGCTGATCAGGGCACAACTGCATGAGCAGGGTAAGTTTTGGGAGACAATTGTAAACTAAGACTAAAGAACTGATGGACAAATCTCACATACTTGAATTTCTATTTAAAGAGTGAGTAGGTATTAAAGTTGGGCTTTTACTGTGCAGAGCAGTGGACAAATTCCTTGTCTATATTTACAGATATTTGCATTTGACTAAGACTGTGTCAAAAAATAATAATATGAAAAAAAAACCAAAAAATAGTTGAAGGCTGAAGAAAAAAACTTTTTGGCTGAAGAGTTCAATTATAGTAACTTAACACAAGTGACATCATTACAAAATAAGCACCTTTATGCTTATTATGCTTACTAGTCTGTTACCATACATGGTGATTTAATGATCTCTTCTGGGGTGGAAAACGACCTTGCAGGACAATAGCTCTGCTTGAAGAGTGTGGGCCACCTTGTCTGTTTATTGTCAAGGAGTTCAACATGGTAAGGGCCCCTGTGCAGTCTGCCCTACATCTAGTCTGGATGGATATTCATGAAAATAAAGAACTGGAAACAGTCCTGAGGAAAAAAAAAAAAACCACTTGTGGCTGCTTTCTTGCCTGAAGCTTTGAGTTTGTGAAGAAGCATAATAACCATTCCAGGAAGGTTGACTGTTGGGTGTTTAGGGAAAACTGTAGGATGTCTAATCTGCAACCCCAGACATCAGGCTTGTCATCAGTTTAGAGCCAAGCTTTTGAGAGTTGCTCAGAAAGAAAGCAAACTGCCAGTTGAAGAGGGAGCTCAAGCCAGTCAAGGGAGCTATGTAGCACCTTAGACTTCACCGTGCTGAACTTATCCTCTTGTAAGACAATGGGTTGAAGTTATGAATAATAAAAATGTGCCTCTGCCAAAATTTTTCAGCATTCTTTAAATGTCTCTTTTTTCTGTACTTCTGTGAGATTCACTCCTGCTTGCAAGTTTTTCTGCTGCTCTAGAATTGACAGCTGATGAAAAGCATAATTAGTATTAATTACTAAAGAAACACAAAGGAAGGAAGAATAAATCTCATCCTTACTAGACTCAGCTGGAATCAGCTCTGGTGGTTCAAGAGCCAAGGCACACAGAACAAGAGCAGAGCTCCTGTTACTGAAGAGATTCACTTAAGACCAAAGATGCCTTGTGTTCAGGCTGTCTTCACCTGCTCTGTGACAGTCTTAGGGCAGAATTAAAAACAGAGCTATGCTTCAGGCAAGAGCTGCATTTCTTTCTGATCTGTTCTGAAGCTGATGATGTGATGGAGGGGTAATGTCAGTCACAAAGCAACAAAATGAGCATTAGCAACCGAGGAAAACTGTGAAAGGGAGAGCTT
Source organism: Erithacus rubecula (assembly GCF_903797595.1). Taxonomy (NCBI): domain Eukaryota; kingdom Metazoa; phylum Chordata; class Aves; order Passeriformes; family Muscicapidae; genus Erithacus; species Erithacus rubecula. The sequence goes on from NC_136662.1 coordinate 9,084,984, forward strand.
GAGAGACAAAGATGATGAATTGAAAAATAGTCAGTATTATAAAACATTGTGCAAACTTTGCTTCATGCTTCATGTTCCATATCCTCTACGTTTTCTTCTGACCCCTTTGTCTGCCTTGCCTCTGTGAACCACAGTGCTGAGATAGCCAGTTTCTTCTCAGCCTGGAGCCTCTGACACTGAGTTTGATGTTGTTTCATTAAACACTGTTCCTGTGAATCTCTATAAATTTTTTATCTTCCATTCTAAGGCTCAGTGAGATGGCTTAGCAGTGTTGTCGCTGTGGAGACAGGAGCACCAAGGTTTGAACAGAGTTAGTAACCAGAAATATTGTGAAGATATGTGAGTAGTACTTCTTCATATCTATGTTTGAGTATTACTCTTTTGTCTTCTATTGCATTTCACCCATGACCATCTACACATACTTGAATGGCTTCATTTCAGAAGTGTCCATTTCCATAAAAATATCTCTTTCAATTCATCCTATTTTATAAAGGTGGTGATGAAATCTTACAGGATTTGAAATGTTCAGCCATATTAGCTCCTCCAGTGAGCATAATTGTCCCTTTTTCATTCAACAGAGTACCTCCCCTTACTGTAGATCAATTTGTGGCACTATTTCTCTTGGGCAAATTAAATGAAAGAGTTGGTAGATTGCAACATGGGAAAAAAATAGCCAGCCTCACTACTGCTTCTATTTGATTTCAAGCAAAATAATTTTTTTTTTTTTATCCCTTCCACTGTGGCTACTAGCTTTTTTTTTTTTTTTTAATTTTTTTTTATGCTAATTAAATCAAGGCAGTAAACTCTATTGTGTTAAAAATAGTGATAAATAGAAACACAAAAATTATTCATTGTGTAAACAGTAAATATGAGCCTCTGAATTTCACAGCAGATATCTTGCTTGGCTCTTTATTGTTTAATGTAACTGTAATGTGCATATGAACAGGGTTAGGACAGTCACATGCAGATTTAACAAATGATAGCTCTGAGCTGAATTAAGGGCATGAATTAATTTTCCTTTATCTCATGCATCATTAAATATTGCTGTCTACTGATTATCTATATAATACCTGTCACCTGATAGCAACCACGGTCGTTATGGTAATGTCAAGATTATAATTATAGTCCCTTCTGCAATGTAGTCATACTGTGCTAAAAAAATCCTTGAGATGATAGTGTCCCATGCTTGGTATCAGCCCAAACACAAATAAATTTTGAGAGTGTTGAGGGGAAGATATTTTGTTACTAAGTTCTTAGCATTCAAGAATTATGTACTTACATGTACATACATGTGTATGTAATAAAAAAAAAAACGTAGCCTTTTGAACGATGGCTTTGTTTCATTTGAGATAGACAAAACTTGTCAGAACTTCGTATCCTTTGACAAACATCCCTTTGGTTAAGTTTGGGAATTTAGGATTTTTTTAAAATTTGAGTTATTGCTCAGAGACATCTTGTTTCAGAGAAAGCACGTGCCAGAGTGGTAAATGGGCCAACACCTTTTTGCAGGAGAGCACATGGTGCCCCAGGTGTTCTGGCTGCTCCTCCCAAGGTCTTTGTCATGTCAGAAGCTGAAGATCAGGACTCCTGGGAGACACATGTTTACAAGACTGCACAAGGTTGTGGGTGGCAGAGAAGGTGTGGCTTCCCAGAGGATAAAATAGGTCCGGTTTATGTGTGACAGAATTCTGAGAAAAAAAAATTAAGTCATTATCTGGTAGCTTTTTCAGATTTTATTAATACATCCAGCCTATTTACTTTTAGATTTCAGAGAAAATTTTCATTTAATTATAAAGAAAAAATGTTGTCTCATAAAAATATGAATGTATAAACAATCTCTTCCCAAATGTAAAATAGGTTCTAGGAAAAGCATATTGAGGAATCTGTGTGAATGCAACTTGTGGAGCAAATAATGCAGAATAAAAACCCACTACATGTAAAACTAAGAGTACTGCAACCATTATCTCATTTATTAACATCTAACACTATAAATATTAAGTTAACCTAAGTAATAAAATAGGTGATTATATGTTATTCTTATCTGCAATCTGAAAGTAATTGTGATCAACTTAATCAGGGTAGAATAGCCCATACAAGTGTGTATCTGTAAATGGGATACCTATAGAAATACTGAAATGTTATTTCTTTTCTTATCACTTACACAGTACTATATTGAAAACTGTTTATTAATTAATTACTGTTTATTCATTGATTTTGGGAACTAAGTTGGTGAACTTTTGCCATATGTATTTGGTAATATTTTGACATCAATATTTGGTTTCAAGCAGAAATGTACAAAGCAGTTTATTTGCCAGCCATTCTTAGACTGGCATAGGTACCTCTTGTATAAATAATTTTATTCAGATAGTATATGGATAAGAATACCATTCTTTTGGCAAGAATGTCCATAAAAGCTTTCAGTGATGCCAAGGTTGTTGGTAGCTGTTAACCCAGGGTGTCTGATGCTGGTGGAAGCTGTCACAGTGCAGACAGCTGTGTCTGTCAGCTCTTTGGGAACAAGAAGGCTGCTGAGCTGCAGCTGCTCTTTTACAGGGCCAGCCAGTGATCTGATTGTTCTCCCTCATACAAGCCCATTGCAAAAGGCCACAACTCCTGCATCTAAGAGCTGCTCATTTATGCCACCTTTACATGTTCAGTAGCCCAGTTATCCTCATCTCTTTGTAGATTTAAGGTGGTTTATGTGGAAAAAAAAGACCAGTGGAATCTCAATTAATTTGCTAATTATTTAGGGATTAAGACCTTACTATACCTTGATCATTTAAGAAGTTCAGTTGATTAGTAGGATTTAATGGAAAATCTTTATCTTGACATTCATTCTGAAATAAATGTTCGAAGAATCAGCTGTTTTCCTATTAGGCATTAACAGCATTAAGTACTTGTCAATCCAGTAGTGAGAAGTTCATTAAATGGTGCCAGTGGAGGAACAAACCATGCTCATGGGATACAGCAGGAAATATCTATCCCTGCTGGTAATTATCAGCACACCAGTGAATTAGAAAGAAAGATTGAGCAAACCAGACTGAATCTTGTGCAGTCCTGCAGAAGCTGCCAAGGGTGTGTGTCAGACCCAGACGTGGAAGAGACTTTTTCTGTTCTGCCATTGCAGCTCTTGTTCTGGAGTTATTCCCTCAGGTATTAAAGGGACTGGATTGTTGAATGCTTGCATAGAGTTAGGTCCTGCATATATTGCAAAGGCAAATGAAACCCAGGCATGTTTGAGTGGATCTCAGATTCCATGTGTATGCAAGGACGTCCATTACCCTCCCACTGCATCATGTGGAGGGAAAGATACTTTTTCTAGCTTTTTTCCTTTCTAGGCACCTCAAGTAATGTTCCAAGTCTTCAAAATGTTCTCCTTTGAAAGCAGAGATTTTTCTGTAAGAAACAAAAGGCTTCAGCAATGTGAAGATTTAGCCGTGTTGTCCTTGCTGTCCTGTGAAGTGTGTATTAGTACTGGTATGGTGCCAGAGCTTTTTCAAAGACATTGGTAGCTTGCCTAGAGCATCAGTAAAGATCCTGATTCTCCCATTTTGAAGGGAAGCAATAGGACCTATTCCAAAGGGAAATACATGCTTTTGTCTCACATTTGGATAATTAAAGAGGGGTTTATTGTCAGGCTCCCCTAATTTAGATGCATGTCTAAATAGTCAACTAACATAACAATTCTATTAGTGATTGTTCTCTGGTCCTTCTTTTGCTACATTACTCAACTGTGTTCTGCACATGGAATTACTGAGGTCAGGAAAAGAGAAGCTAGATGGCACTATGGCTCAAAGGGATCATGTGCTGGTGAGCAGGGTGAAGCTGTGCGAGTTATCTGGTCTAAAAATCCTCTAGAATTCAATAAATATCTGCAAAAATAGGGTCAGAATTTTTGGAGTGGAATTAGGGAGAGAACAGGCTGATACAATTGGTTACCTTTTGGGTTTTAAAACACAGATTTAAGCATATAAACATGAAAAAGAAAGCAGATGTAAAATGGCTATAAGATTGCCTACACAGATAAAGCTGTGAGAAATAGTTTTCTGCATGATTGCTTTAACATAACTTAAACATATTTGTGATTTTTAAACATATACTCAGATATTTCTGTTTATATACATTATTATTGATGGAAGTAGATAAGCTATATACCACATATGTGCAAATACAGGAAATCAACACACTCATGGTCCAGCAACCTAGAGGGGAAAAATAATCCACCCTGAATCACTCATTAAACCTTCTTTAATGACTTTAAGGACAGAGGTAAAGGGGCCTACATTACCAAAGTATACATTTCATTCAAGCAAATATCTAGGGTAGTTATTGTAAGAACTCATTAATTTGTCTTCATATCCATATATTTTTGCTATGATATGTCAGTTTCTATAATCTCTACTTTTTACTGGTTTTTAGTTAATGAACATATGTAATTCATCCATTTGAAATGAAAGTCAGACAAGAATATACTAATATAGTTTTTATTAAAACTGCAAGGCAAACCAAAGCCTTGACCTAACCAGTAAGTACTATTTAAGAGTACAAGTAATCTGTTTAAGCTTAAGAACTCTTTGGAAAAATGTTGAAGTTATTAAAACACAAAACAAATAAACAAAAACATCTGGAAACTTTGGAATTCTGCACAAGTAGGCAGTTTAAACTTAAGAATTGCTTAGGAGAATGTCAAAGTTGTTAAAACACACAAAAAAAAAATAAACAAAAACATCTGGGAGTTTTGGAAGTCTGGGGAGGTCTTAATTTATAATTACTTTAAAGTCTCAACATTTAAAAGTAAATGGAACCCCATCAGAGAAACGTGTAGCAAAGTCAGCCTCTAGGCTTTTTCATTTGTATCTTTTGCTTATGCAGTGAAGGAGTCTGCACTGCAGCATGCCATATTTGAACCAAGGTCTTTTGCTGAAGAAAGAGTCCTTTTTTTAGAGGAGTTCAATAATTGTTGTCTTAGAGGTGAGGTATTGCTGTACAATTTACACAAATGTGCATGTGTCATGAAAGAGATTTTAAAAAACCCCCTGATTTAGTAGGATTTTATCATGGCAGAAGGTAACAAAAAATGCTATATTGTTCCTTCAGAGTTCAGTATATCATTAATGTGATGGGAAGAGGTATGGATGAGCATGTAAATAATTTGGAAATGCTAGGAAAGCTTCAAGGTTAGTAGTTGCTAGGAAGACATTGGCAGAACTTCTGCAAATCCTGAAAAATAAGGATGATCAAGATGACTTTAAAAGCTTAATATAGTTACAGAATTTTCATGCTCACACATTTGCAAGAGAGCATATCAAGGTCAGAGAAGCAAATTCATAGAACTGCAAGCCTACAAGGACAGTGTTAAGGAACAAGCAGGAAAACAAATAGAGCAAAGAAGTTGGAACAAAGAGGAGAAAATGGGATCGGAAGGAATAGGAGAGCAAGACATCTACTTGGAAGTGAAAATGAGATAATGGACACAGTCAACACTGTGAAGAAAACAGGAAGTTTATTGAAGAAGCTTCAGGAGAGTCTGGAAGAGAAGGAATCATCTGTGGACAGAAGGCACAGTGGAGGAAGTTCAAAAGTTTGTAGAAATTGTGCAGAGAGGTAGGTGCATATTAATTTTGGAAGTGGGATTGCAAATTTGGAGAACCTAGTAGAAAGCTATTAGAACAACAAGTGGTAGAAAAACAAATATCCTTTAGGTTAGCAAATAGAAAAAATCAGTTACTTTTGACATGGCAATCTATTTAAAAATAAGAAAACAATTTCATTTCACAGCAGTCTTTTTTTTAACATCTTCCTCCCGTTTCAAGGTACACTGAAATTGCCAGCTCCTGCTTTATTGTGTATTTGGTGATTCCAGAGCCCTTTTTAACTCCTGTACTTAGTATTAGTATACTAGAAAGATTTCCTTGAAGTTTAAATGGGAAAAATCATGCTTCCTAAGAGATGGAAAATGTAAAAGGCATCCGTCACCAAAATGGCGAAGAGGTGGGATTTAGGAATAAAATTCAGAGAAAATTATAACCAGTTACTAAGTCTTCCTCTTCTATCATCAGCATGTGAATAACTCTCGTTCATGTTAACACCTTTAGAGACAACACCTACTTGCTGCTCTGCCCATTTGCATGGGATACAGAGATGCTGTAGATTACCCAGGGAGGGGAGCACCATCCAGTCAGTGCTACCATTCCTCCAACTTGGATTCAGACATGGTAGATCATGAGTCTTGTGCTTAGTTAACCATAGATTCCTGCTGCTTTATTATTTAAAACTGACCTTAATTTTTTAATATCTTTTATTCATTTATTTAGGAATCACACATTTTTTTCCTTAGTCGGGACTGTACCATGCATTTTGGCACTTTGGAGAACTGACTGCAGTCTTCAGCATTCAAAATACCTACAAAATACAGGAGGGCTGATATAGTACTTGTACAGCTGGGAGTTTTGCTTTGTGCTGCTTCAGCAACAAGGAGCAGGACTGTCTGACCTGGCAACATTTCTGTGCTTTTCTTTTTTTTCTTTTTTGCCATTCAAGTGCTTTCCTCCTAGAATTCAAGGAAACTCATATTTTGGTTTTTTTTGATGATGTGTCAAATCCTTTTAGAGTAGTGTGGATGTTGGCTGAACCTTCTGCAGGTTCAGTCTATAGTGACCGAACTGAATGGAAGCCAAGGAGTTCTCTAATGTCTGTTATAAGTCAAAGGTCACGTTGTATATGGAGCAAAAATACATGTATAGTGACAGGAAGCAGAGTTTTCCCTATGTTTTAAATAAACAATAGCAGGTTCAAATTCTAGTTATTGGTGATAGGAAGATCTTTTTGTTCTGTGAGATTTCTGTTTCCTGTGACACTCTATAAGGTACATCTCCTTCATGTTTGCTGGCATTATTTGTGTTTTCTAAATGTGTGATGCAGCACATTCTTAAAAATAACTGTCAACTTTGTATTTGTTTTCAAGAAAGTGCTGATACTTAATAAAATCCTAATTTTGGATTGCAGCAACAGCTATAAAATGGGCACACTCAGCAAGAAATTCAGCATAACTGTTTGTGGATTTAGTGTCATAGGTGAACTGAAGATAGCATGAGTTGATAAATTTAATGTACTTTGAATCTCTGAATGTGTTTAAAAAGAAGTTCTAAACATTAATATTTTTAAGCTGCTCATCACACATGGAAACTCCTTATTTTACTTCACTGTCTTTGTATGAATTTATTCACTAGATGGTTCATCAAGGCAGTGTATTTTAAGGGCCATATGTTTATAAAATACCAGAAGCACCAGGATAGTTAAATTTTTGCTGGTGTCTGTTCACAGGAGCAGCCCCAAGCAGGGGCTATGAAATAAGTGTAGAGCCTTGTGAGTCTTCTAGCAGAAGATACAGACAGTACATGAAAACATTAACATTTCTTGAAGTTGTTAATTGCTCTGAATAAATCAACAATTATTTATTACAATGAAGACCATTTCTTGGAAATGCCAGGAGTGCATTAGTAATTTACAACATTCCAGTGGGATGTTGAATAAACATCTTCATTAACATGGCATTTTGCAACATACTGATTGGAAGAGCAGATCAGAATTTCAGATGATTATTATGAATACATTTATACTGCAATAGTAATTTGAAAATCCCTCTTTTGCCATAAAAATTAGTTTCTGGTAAATTAATTTGTTTAACATCCTTGGAAGGTGCCAAATGAGTTATTTTTATTTCAATCATCTGTAAATATATGCTTCCTTATTCCATTGCAAATTGCATGACAAATTCCCGGTGCTGGCTCTGTGTTTCCAGAGACACCTTAAGTTAGTTGCCCTAGTTCAGGTACAGGGTATTCCCAGGCTGCCTACCCAAGGACTTGCCCAAAGTTCCTCACCCATGAGCCACCTTCAGTTTGACCAGTACTGAAGTTCTAAGCTGAAGTACTTTTATGATCAGCAGGAACGTCTAAAAGCAACTTGCTCCAGCACAGGTGAAGATTAAAGGAAAAGATGAGAACATTCATAACCAGTGTAACAAGCCAGAGGAAAGAGCTTTGCCTCCCTTTGCCTGATCTGTCTGCAGCATCTTCTTGAAGCAGGAGTTAATTTGACCCAGTACATTCCTTTTCTTTTTCTTTCAGTTCTAGTCCAGTCTTGTGAAGTACCTTGAGTTCTTCCAACATAAAAGTTAAAGAGGGGACCAATATCTAACAGAGATTAAGTTTTTGCTGAAAAGGAATAGTAGCAAGTAGGAAATTCTGGAGCCATAAGGGCCCCTACAGATCCTCACAAAATATCCAGAATGCAGGAAGATTTTTCCATAGTCCTAAACATTGAACTCCACCCATGACTGTGATATTAATTTAATATAAAATATATTGATGTAATAATGGATGGAAAGGGGATTTCCATTTCCTGTCTTTTACAAGGGTATTTCCACAGATTTCAAACCCACATTAAACAGTGTCTGCTCTAATACATATGTACAAAACCTGTTCAGAGCTATTAAGGTGTGATTGCTGTAGTAAAAGTTTGTTAAAGGTTTTTTACACAAAGCCTTTGAGCCTCTGAGTTCATTGCTGAATGCTCTGCCAACTAAAGGGAGAGTTTATTGCATTTTTATACCTCCAATTACAATTCTTATTTAATAACAGTAAGGATTCTTCGAGCAAAATATTTAAGCATATATGAGGCTTCTATTACATAGTTAAATGGAACTAATAACCCTCTAGTGATGTTATCTATATACTTCAGTATTTTACACAACTAATAATCAGAAATAAGTACCTGTGAAGTGACATCTAATTTTGTTTTCAATTTTGAGATTGTGCAGTGTGCTGGGAACCTACACTGAACTTAGCATCAAGAGGTTTTTATTCCTATCTTGTTTTGTTTCATTTCACAAATACCACGTTTTATTAATTTTTTTCTTTTATTAATTTTTTTCTTTTTTCTTTATTCTCCTGGAGTGGGTTTTAGTTTCGATATCTCAGAAAATTTTTTCCATGTTTCTCAGTAGGTGGGGGCATTCCAACAGGATAACTTAAAGAAAGAATAGTAGGAAATATTTATTAATTGTACTGATTATGTACAAATGAAGTGACTGAGTGACAGAGCAGGAACTAGGTGGGAAAAGAACAACAGTGTGAGCACACAATACTAAGAAACAATACAGGGCTAGATTTGAAAAAGTATTTGGAAGCAAGCAGTTTCAGAATTTGGCTAGTATTGGAAGTTATAGGACATGCAAAGAGATTAAATGCCTGCAAATATGCCTGCTGTAAAATATTTTACAGTTCTACTAGTTTTAACTATCAGGGGGCTGCAGGCTACATTCGGTAGTGCCTGGAACCATTAACAGCTTGTGAAAATATAGTCATCTGAGTGATCTTGCTAACTTTTTCCTGGTGCTGAAGAAATGTTTGCAAAGGCATAAGAAAGGTGTTCAACGTTCTGACTGAGAGATTGGCTGCAATTCAAGGTGTAAGAAATGGACTTTTGGAAAGGCATATTGGAAAGGAAATGAGAACATTCAGCATGTGATTTTGAGAGGACTGGAAAAAGTCCCAAGAGTAATTATGGTGATAGGAAATGAGACCTGTCAGTGCAGAAAAGAGTCTTTAAAGAAAATTAAAGCACTTTTGAAGTTACCCTCTGATTAACTGGGAAGAGAAAATAAATATGCAAAGGAAAATTGGGTGTGCTGAAACTAATGTATAAAGGTGCAGGTGATTTCATAATCAAGAAAAAAGATAGTCAAGCTGAACTACTGAAAATAAGATGTAAAACTAATTACCAGAAAGAAGAATTTCAAAATAACTCTTAATTTACTGGTAACTGAAAAGAAATGGAAAGAAGAGAGCAGGTACTTAACAGATGATACTTAAGAAAGGTTCAGAAGTTTTATATACCTGCTGTGACTTTAAATGCTAGTACTTTGAATTGTTCTACCATGGGAGAATAGCCAGTGTTTCATATTTTACATATTTGTAAACACAGTGTGTCAGAACAAGTTACCTTATTCAGCTGATTGTCTTCATCATTCTAGGTTATTGTTGTTTGCCTGGACAAAAGTGCCCAACAGTTGCACAGAACCAGAGGATGCTTGGCCCATAATAATCAAGAAGGAAGTATAGACATGTGATAGTGAAGGAGGAAATATTTTAAGTTCCTTTGAGTCTGAGAACAATTTTGCCTATCTGGAGATCTGTATAGTTGTGAGAGCATTGTGCAGATACTTTTCAAACTGTAGCATGTAAATTGTTTCAATGCTTTGCACAGCTGTGCTTCCTCAGTTTTGGCCTCATCAAATCAACTTGGGGCATTTGCCATTGCAGTAGTGCAAAGAGGGAGCTTCCCAAGGATGCATTTCTCTTTGTAGCTATCTTCTCATTAGCTACAGGGTTTCTACATGTTTGTGCTCATTAGATGTTTACACTGTGACTTCCTATTCTCCACTGCATCAGTGTAGACCACTGCTGTACTTGGAAGGCATGACTTCAGACTGTCCTAAAGGAGAAGAACAAAAGGAAATTATTGCACATAAAATTGTGTATGTTGTAAACATTAAAAGGCAGGATCTTATTTTTGTCATTGTATAACAGCCTATTCATGGGATAGGCTGGCAGTGATTGGTACCACAACTAGTTGCAGCAGAAGAGTCTAACATGAGCAAAGTTTTGCCTCATAGCATAGCTTAACTGAGTTTGAAAATGGAGATAATAGTAACCACAGAGTCATTAAGGTTGGATCATATCTCAAAGATGAAATCTAACCTTTGAATATTCTGAAGCTTTTGATACCTCCAGAGCTTATACTTTTGTGTGGTTATTTTAATCTTTTTATGGTAAAAAATATAAAGTTATGTGATACTAAGCAGGCCCAGTTTCAGTATTATTTCCGTGTTATAACCCCATACAACAAGTCTTACATCACACAAAATCCCCCACAGGTAGGAATCACCACTGAATCTAAATTCTTCACAAGGTTTTTCTCTCCATAGTCTAATTGTTGTTCTTTGCTTGATGAGCTCTCTGGGTGGATTTTTAATGGTTGGCTGTAAGATTTTCTTGTAGGAGCCCAGAGGAACCTGTGCTGTGGAGGGGCTCACAGCAGGCACTGCTGGCTGCTTGGCTTCAGGCACCCAGGATTCTCGCAGGTGCTGGGCTGTTATCTCTGAGTCCCTGCTCATCCAAACTTCATTGAACTCAGATTTATTGTATTTTATAAGATGGCTTGCCAAAGAGCAGTTCTTTATCAGGCCCATTTCTCAAAAACAAGTGCTTTCCTCGTGTAAACGGAAGACTCCACAGGTGTGCTGTTCCATGCCCTAAAATTACAGTCTCTGCTCAGGGGTGTCATTTCCCTTGAGCTGTCTGGAATTCAGGATCACTTAGTATGGCAAAGCACAGGAACTTCTGTCAAGGGAAATTGCTCTGAGGATCTGGGCCTTTCTTGGTGTTCTTTCCTTGTAGAAGTGGTTGTGGATGTAGGAAATGGGACAAAATGTGTGTTACTTCTCATGTAAAAGATATTTAGAAGCTGGATATGGCCTAAAGCTGTTTTTTTCTGTAGCTCTGTTATTATGTCTTCTTATTTTAGTCTTTAATCTCAAAGCATTTCCTCATAATCATGAGGATATTACAGCAATTCCTATTAGTAACAGGATTTTAAGACCTTCTCCTCCCTTGCAGCTTATTCTGAAGATAATAGATGTACCAAATTGAACATGTGTGTTTATATTGTACCTAGGCCAACCTACATGATGTAGATCACCAAAAAATGAAAGACAATTGCCACTGATCAATTTATTTGTCCTTTCTACCCACTTCTCTGGAGCACTTCCACTCTATTAACTTTGATTACCTGAGTTAAGCACCTAAATTTTCACAGTAATGAACGTTCCTTGCTACTTAATTAGGCAAATGACAGTGTTCAGTAACTTTTATTAAGGCTAAATGAGACAAACTGCAGGTACAAAGAGTCTTCTTTATAGTCCAACCCTTCACTGGTTGCCACAATCAATTTATCTCTTCTAGTATAGAAAGGTTTCCTGGGGAAAAAAAAAAGGTATGTAGGAACATACAAACATACAAACTTCAATTATCTTCTTTCCTATTTTATAGCATGTGGATTTGCAAGCTTAATAACAATTTTAAATGAAATATCTCATTGCTGAAATTCCTTCATATCCTTTTATACTGACAGAGACTGTGGGACTGCAGCTCCACAGACCTGCTGTGCTGTTGAGCTACAATGTAGGTGCACTTAGAGCTACCCTGGGCACATGCAAGCAAAAGCTGAGACAGCTTTGTTTGCTCTGAAGGATTGATGGGGTGTGTGTATGGTGAGCATACACCATACTTGGATAATACCTCTCTTTGGAAATAACTGCAGTTTTTGGTAAAAAAAAGAGTAAACCAGTAAAAATTCACAGAGTTGCGAGTGTTTTAAGGAACATCTTATAATAAGGAATGTGGACAACTATATGTCTTGGGATGCAAGATATTAAAAAATATTTTGTAAGATTAGCATTTACACCATGGCATCTACTGGGGACTTTGCTGTGACCAGTTTGTTTTTAATGAAGTTTGCTAAAATACTTGTGATATAGTTTTAAACTCTAATGTGGTAGAATGTGCAAAAATTGCTAAACACATTTTCTGCTGTATTTGTAAAATATGGATGTACACAGGCATTAATACATGTAGAAAATTATCACAATTCAAAGTTTAACAGATTGAAAAAAATTAAAAATATGTAAAGAGATGTTGAGTACTCCCAGATTTTATCTAGGACATGATTTTATAGTGATTTTTAAGGATGTTGGTAGTATGGAAAATTTGCATGATCAAGTGGAGTTAAATAGTGCAAACAATTTCAAAATAATCTATATTGCCAGAGGATATCTCAAAGCTAAAAAGCACAAGGCCTTTATAGGAAAGATACAGTTATTCCCATCAATATGCTTCATCTCATGAACTCTAGAGATAATAAGTGAGGACTGGTGAGGCTTTGCATTTTCAGATATTTTTTTTAATTTTTAATTTTTTTAATGTTTTTAGGAAGCGTGGAGGTTTTATTCAAGTCTGAAAACCAGATCAGTACAGTAATGCAGGAGTACAGGTCTGAGTGGATTTCATGCTGTTGCAGCCTGGACTTTGAAAACTATTGCTTGAGATGTCAGGGAAGAAATAATACAGTAAGCAAATTAAGAGATTCTGGAGAAATTCTTATTTTGCATCTTTATTCCGAGAATTCATATTTTACAAGAAAAAAATCTGAGGTAATTTGGAAGTCTTCAAAGATCTTTGGCATAGCCTGGAAGGGCAGTACTTCCTAAACATCTGTTTTCCAGGTTTCTTACAAGCCTGATTCAGTCTCTTTTTATCAAAGAGAAAAAATGGGCTAGAACAGAGATATGCCTTGGAAGGGACTCTGAGATGGATTTTGTTTAATCAAATGATGCCAATACAGATTTGACTATGTAATTTTTTTTTGTTTCTACATATAGCTATTGATGTGGGAGTTTCTAAGAAAGTGTTTTGATCAATAGTCATCTTCAATAGAACAAGTTTGGAAGTACAAAGCTCTTCCATTTCATTAACAGTATTTGATCCATGACTAATTGCTTTTATACTGTGAAGCTGTGTTTCTGTAAATGTATCTTTATGGTTTCAATGAATTTTTTTAAAGTCTAAAACTAACCCTATAGCTGTATGAAAAAAATTCTTCAAGAACGAGAAGATTTCATTTCAGTGGTTCAATTTTCCTTTTTTTTTGTGTGTGCATTTTTAAGGCTTTTAATTATTCCTGTAGGATCTCAGAAACATGAGGTATCCCACAGTGAAAATGAGAAGAGAGGTTCTTAATGAAGAAAGTTCACACCAGGTTCTAGTTTGGCATGTAACAGTGGTCAGTTTGGACAGACTTCACAGCTGGATGAAAGCTTAATTTCAGTGTCAGATTTACAAACAGGACATAGGGGATGTAACGAGACGAGCTGCATTAAGGAAAATCTTTTAGCATTTAGCATCAGTAGCTGAAGTTTTGAAAAACAGGAAACCATTTCAGGGTGGAGGCTCCAGAAGCACCTAATGTTCTTTAACATAATTGTGAATGCCTTTGTTTCTGTAACCATAGGTTTCTGTAACATAGTTGGGGTTTATTATTTCAAATGAAAGCTCTCCCTCCCTTTGCTCCCTAAAAGGCTTTATGTAAAATAGTTTAGAGGGAAACTTCCAGTGACCTATTGCATTGTATTTTTTCTTCCTAGCAAAGGCTGCTTTTCTCGGCAGTCATTCATAATTTTGAAGTCCTTCCAAAGGAAGACAAGGAACTTTGAATTGGTCCAAAAAGAATCAAAATTCAATGGCTAGTTGCTAATCCTTGCCAATAATTTCCTGAAATTATTGCAAATAAAGAACTTACAATTGCTACCTGTTTGGTGGCACAATTTACAGGGCCCTCATTAAGAAAGACTCATGGATGTTTGTATGGCCAAATAATTCTGGTCACACATTTCTCCATAGAGAAGCAAATAAAAAATTTCAGTACTTCTCAACTGTTTTCCCCCAAATTATAATTATTATTATTATTATTATTATTATTATTATTATTATTGCTATTATCTGATGCTTTTCTACATGACAATGCTGATAGACATTTAGAAAAATATGACTAAAACATAAACTAAAAGACCCCAAATATAATAATATTATAAGAAATAGAATGTTTTACACAAGGAAAAAAATGGTCAACCAGGATATTTAAAGCAATTGGGTACCTGCATCAGGGAGATAAATTCTGTATTCTGCTGGAGAACACAAATGACAGCTACATCAAAATCAAAAGACGAGATGAGTGAATATTTACTGGTTTTCAAATAAAAATGCTTTTCAACCATTTTTAAAGAGAACCAAAATTAAAAATTACTTCCCAAATTTCTTGTATATGGATTCTATGTGCCCTGTAGGGAATACAGTATTTCTGAAGATTTATGTAATTAAGGATATAGATACATTGGTTCAACATTTCAGATGCTCAGAAGGATTCCAACAGAACTTGGAATACTGAAGCATTTCCTCTCCTTTTGCTTCTACAGATAAGTCTTAAACTTTCCTGTGTAGTTAATTCACAGTGTTTTTCATTTCCTTTGAGCTTATTAGACAAGTTAAATGAGTTCCATCAGAAAACGTAGTCCTTGTCCTCCACTTGCATGCATGCAAGCAACTTGGTGATATTGGCATTCACCCACAAATTGAAAAAAGCATTTTTAAATTAACTGAGATTTAAATATACCTGAGATTATTTGAGCTATAAATTCCCTGTTGTGTGGAAAATAGGACTAATAAATTCATTGTTAAAATGAGTCTTAGTCCTGACAAAATAGATGCAGATACAGCGTTTTTGTGGCACTAGAAAAAAAATTTGTGTTTATGTACCTTTAATAAAGGTAGCATACAGAAGACGTTTTCAGGAGTAATCTGCAGTATATTCATAAATCACCAAATTAACCTGAAATTCCATTTTTAAAAAATATCTTTTTATCTACCTTTCTTTAACTTATTTCAAATTCAGGCAGTTTGAATGTTATAAATATCATAGCATAGACGAAATGAGTAAGATTACATTTTTAATCTGAAGATTAGGATGAACTGTGATTTAATAAGTCAGAATTCCTCTCATTTCCAGTCAATGTTTTGTATTTCCTTGATTTAAGTATGATTTCTGAAACTGATAATGTCTGATTATATGACAATTTGTGGGTGGGAAACTTTCAGGAAGTTTCTTGTCTTCAGAGATAAAAAGTTCAAATTAGACAAATTTATATGCACCAATATTTACCAGTGTTTGTATGCATTGTTCATTCTGAATGGATTTTGACTTTTAAAACAATTTTGTGTTTTTTCACTGTTGAAGGAATAATAGTTGCAGCAAAGTAAGACAAGCTAAAGAAGGAAGTGATACCTCAAATAAGAAGATGTAATCTCAGCAAATAAGGAAATTATTTAAAGAACTGCACAATGAACTTTGCTGTGATGAGCAGTTGTCATTTTCTGCTGAAGCCACTGCTGTTGACTATTGCTCTAAATTAGACATTGGACCTAAGTAAAGGCAAATATGGGAAATGATCTGCTCCTCAGGCAGATTTTGCCAGAGCACAGTCTAGTCTTGCACTTCTGTTATGAGAATGATGGATGTCTTTGTCCAGGTGGCCAACTTTGGCAGGATAATAAATCAATGTTCTTTCTTCTCTGTCCCGGAGGAAGCTTGAAGGAGGGAAAATGTCTTCCTTCCAGAGGATATTTGCCTTTGCCATAGTGATAGAAAAAGCTGATGAATAAATCAGCCAGAAAAAAAACCAAAACAAAACAAAAAGCCAGAAGGGTCAGAAAACTTATGGCAAAGGAAAAAACATCAAGAATATTGTATGTGTCAGGACTCTGGTTGCCATTTCATAAACAACCTTCTTCCTATTTTTGTATAATTTACTTGAACATCCTGTTTCTTTCTTTATCCTGTGTGTGACTTTGGGATTTTGCAAAGGGCTGAAGCCTTAAAAAGATTTCTTCTATTGTGTATTGGGAGAAGGTGGAGGCATCTCTGCTAAAACTGAGAAATGTTTAAAGAGAGATAATAGATGCTATTATAATGATAAATGCCAAGTTTCTCCCAAGAGGAGAACAGAAAGAAACAGCACAGAAAGAAAAGTGATTTTGATTATACGCATTAGAGATTTACTATTTCATTTGAAACATCTTTGCATTTTGAGATCAGTTTTGACATGATTTTCAAGCTGTTTTGCAAAGCCAACTTCCACTCTTCAAGTAAAGATATGTATTATTGCGATAAAATTTGTAAATTTTTGTGTTGTGAAAAGACAGTCTTCTAAACTGCATCCATGCTTCATGCTTGAGCCCTGGGCTGAGTGGCCCAGCATAGCAGGAGCTCTCTAAATTATGTTACTCATGATTTCAGTTACACCAATCTGTATTGCAAAGAAGCAAGCAAAGCAGCTCCTTGGCTTTTCAGTCATTCCAGTTTGCAGTCTTAGTAAATGTGGTGCTTTCAGGCTTAAAAAATTGTTCACACAGCTGAAGAGGGCAATGTAAAGTCTAATCATGTATCTTGAAGATTCTCTGTATGAATCCATTGGGCTTTAGACTAGGCCAGAATGCAAACCTAAGTAGGAAGGTGATATGATTAATTTAGGGAAATCCCTCGTTTACAGGTGGGTGCCAACAGGCAGCTCTGTGACACTCATAGTGCAAAGTCAGCAGATGGTGACACAGGCACATGAGATGGCCTGGGAGCAGTGCACTGGCAGGCAGCAGCAGCTGTGGGACAATTCAAAACTTTAGAAGAGGCTCTGTGCAAAGCTGGAATGCTAAGAAATAAAGCAGCAGAGCTGGTTTTAGGGTGGCAGAATATAGCTGGTGATTCCTAGTTCTAACTGAAATAGTGTTAGTTAATACTATTAACTTCGGTCTTTCTGTGCTGTTTAGGATAAGTTTTAAAAGACTGCAAATGTTAGAAATACTTCCATAAGCTTGTATTTCCAAATCTCTTCGATATTTCTCTAATTTCGTTTGCTCATAGGATTTTTCTTGTATTGAATTATGCTCTCAAAAACACAGACTCAATGCAGAGATCATTTCTTTCTGAGTTCAAGAATGATTTTAAGTTTTAGCATAGGCAGAATTAATGGTATTTAAAATAAATTGTTTTAACACTCTTTCAAATAGCTCTTAATATGTAGAACCTGGAAATTTTACAAATAAATTTGTGGCAGAGTCTGACATTCATGTACACCTTGAGTACTAAGTTTCTCAGAGAAGAACCTGTGAAATTTATGTGTAGCACTGTTTCTATGGCAGGAATGGCAGATTTCATTTCTCTTTAACAGCAAGATTTGAAAGCTGCATTGGACTCCTGGGTAGTTCCTGCATACTCATATGGGAAGCATCAAGCTGCTCTCGCTGTTACTGAACACTTCTCTGTGTTGTAAACCCAGACGTGACAATCCAGGCTACACTTGCTTTCCCTGCAGGCTCTTGACATTCCATGAGCTCCAGAGAGCTCTCTGAATAATGTGGAGTTCTTGCTTTTGAGACACAGCCAGCAATTACAGCAAGGTGAAACTGAAGTTCCAATCATATATAAGTTAGGTTTGCTCTGTGTTTAACCCTCGGTGACTTTGAGTTACTATGAAATTTTGGCAACTGATGTCACTCTGTAGTCATGAGACTACCAAGAAGTCACAAATGACTTCTCACTTGGTTTTATGTCCTATTTCTTCTAATTAGATCCTGACAGGATTTCCAGTTATTCACCATGGTTTGCTTTACAGCTATGTGCCAGAAAAGTGCTATTCGCACTCAAGTCCCATAGGTGACTGTGTTTGCCAGTCAAAACACTAACGTGGTTGTCTGAGCTTTGCTTTAATTTTCTGTCTAAAACAGTCTTGGAAGGATAAACTGAGTCTTAAATGGCACATTATAGGAATCCTTGTGAAAATGGCTTATACCATAATATGAAATGCTTTCACTGAAACATTAGATTTCATTAGGAAGAGTAAGGAAATAAAAGATCAAGGTAAGTTTACAAGTGATTCACAAAACCAGAACTAACTTCACAAGGAATTTTGTTCAGAATTGTAGTCTCCTCACTTATTCATCTTTATAACCAGCAGCAGCTTTAGTCTGAATTAGTAGCATTTATCAACTGTACAGTCCTTTCAAAAAGTTAGAAAACAGTTGTTTCTTTTATTAAAAAAAGGAATATGGTGAGCTAGTAGGAATTAGTAAATAGTGCAGATTAATTTAATAATTGCTTTCCTCCTGGGTAGTTATAGAGTTTTGAACATATACACTGCTTACTTTTCAATCTTGTGATGAATTTCTCTTCATTCTTGTAATCATTCTGTACTGTAGACTTGACCTGAAAATTTATCTTCTTTTGGGTTAAATGTGCAAATCTTGTCGTAATTATTAAATATAACTTTTATTTATTAATTTTCCAATTAATGAACTAGAAAAATAAATTTTAAAAAAATTCCCATTAATAAATACAAGGATAAAGGGAAATTATTTTTCTTAAATTGTGTGAAATCCTAAATTGTTGATAGATGGTATTTGCTATGTAACAGCACATTTTGTGAAACCATGAGCTACAGCAGGATCCATATGCTGACCTTAGAGGTAGAATGAAAATCTCATCATGCCACAAAAATTCAACAGTTGTGGCACAGGACACCTGAGACTGCAGGAAAAGCAAAGTCAGCAGCTGGATCTTGATGCTATAGCACATGAGTCAGTGTAATAAAATGTAATAATAAATCACTTATAGGCTGATGGGTTTATATCACTTTAAATCGATGATATAGAATTCCTGGGTGTATTTCTTTTTAGTGTGAGATGTTTGTATTACATTCATTCAAATAATCTGGGAAACTCAGTGTAAGATGATTTGCTTAAAATCTTAATGAATTCACCCTCATACATCTCTGGAAATTTCCTGTGCCCGGATCCTGATGGTCTTGCAGATCCAAGTCACCATGCTACTGATATCCTGAGTAGTGAAAGGTGCTACAGAGGTAAGATTAATCTCGAGCTCATGAGCCTATGAGAGTTTAATTGATTGATCCTTGATCCACAAAAGCATCTACTTTTAAAACAATGCTTTTAAACAACACTACTTTTAAAACATTTCTGTCTTCTTTATCTGTTGGAAACTGTGGGTTGCACAGAATTGTTTCCTTTCCCTTTAGGGTTTTGGTCCCAGCTTCCAAGTGAAAGCCCTGGCAGTAGGTGCATTGTAGAAGATGTTACCCTACAGTGCATGGTCATCTCTCTTAGTCAGTAGTGGTTTCATTCAGCTGCAAGTGAACCATGTATGTTGGCTGGATCTGAGCTGTTGAATGAGAGCTGCCAATATCCATTCCTCATGTTGTGGAGCTAACTATAGTAAGAAATTAACTTAAACAAGGCAAAATTTATCCAAACAAGAGGGTCATTAAACCATCTGTTACTTATGATTTGGTATTCGCATACAATTATTGGGAAATTTCAGGAGAGATCCTTGGCTAAGAAGTGTCGGAATGTTGGAAGTCAGGTATTTCTCATACTAATTCAGCACAGTTTTATCCTGCCTGAGAGCAATTTCAAACATGTGACACATTTCTCAAGTTAACTCTCTTATCACTAGACAGTAACATGGTCTGTGATAAAAGGTGGCACAACTATGAAAGCCATTCTTGCTCAGTTGTCTGTATCAGACTACAAGGGCTGTGGCTTTGATGCCTAGCCAAGTAATTGTCTGGGAAGGGGAAATAAATTCCAGTAACTCGCATCTTTCTTAGCCTTGCCTGTTGAGAAAAATTCAGCTGCTTATGGTTTTTATCACTTAGCCACTCCTACTTTGGCATATTCTTTTTGTAGAAGTGTTAACAAACAAAGCAGTTAAAATGATACCTAACTGTCTGGGGGAAAAAAAAGGAAAGAGATAAAAAGTCCAAGTAAAAAAAAAGCATGTTTTTTATTTAAGGTAGAGCACATTCAAGAGACAAAAGCAAGGTGTCAGATCCTTATTAGAGTTGCAGCTGGTTTCAAGTATCCATTGATGTATCAGTATGTCTACAGATACACAAACATATATATTTTGCTGCTGCAAAATACTTCCTTTTGAATACTTGTCATTTTGGCTTGATAGAAGTAAAAATTGGTTCATTCCCCGTTGTTTCTATTTGGAAGGTCAGTTTCTTCAGGACTTCCAGTCCACTTCCAGAGAGGGGAAGGTGCCAAAAGGTAAAAGAAAGATTTCATTTGTGTGTATATTTAAAAAAATAAATAAAATAAAATGAGCAATCCCTGTAATTCTTAACCTATATGGAAGATTTAAAAATTATGAATCTTGAATCCTGGAAAGTTAAGTAATTTAATTCCTTTCTGACATCTGTGTAATATTTCTACCTGTTAGTGAGCCAGTCCACTGTGGGACAACAAAGATAACATTCCTATAACACAAGGCAGCAAGGCAGCCAAGCACAATATTTCAGAATATGAACCACTGTAGGAGAATAAAAAAGAATATGTTCTGGAAGATAAGCTGAAGGATAATCAATTAGTAGCAGTGTAGTTTTCAGTAGTCTGTCTTAAGAGAATCCAAGATCTGTATTTCTTGCAGGTGGAATGGCCTGTTATAGATGTTGCTGTCATCATTCCTCTTTTTCTTTCTTAGTCCATAGGGACATCCATGAACCTCATGACTGAAGAGCAGAAAGGGTGTGGGAAACAGGGAAATGACTGATGTACAAGTGTATTGGAGAGCTGTTGCTGGTGAGTAATAAAAAAGCTTGGTCAAAAAGTTCTCCACAACTGTCTTGATAACCTTCTTCTGACCATGTAAAAGACTGCCCTTAATAAAGGACACAACA
The DNA here is from genome assembly GCF_903797595.1 of Erithacus rubecula. Taxonomy (NCBI): domain Eukaryota; kingdom Metazoa; phylum Chordata; class Aves; order Passeriformes; family Muscicapidae; genus Erithacus; species Erithacus rubecula. Next base: position 9,106,408 of record NC_136662.1, read on the forward strand.
AGATTTAATGATATTGAAATTTCCTGTGGAATGTTGGGGGAATTAAGTAACTTGCTCTCATATTCCTTCTTAAATATTTTAATCTGACTTTACTTTGCCATATTCTAAGTTCTAGCTATCATCTGCATGTTGACCAAAATCCCACTCTGTTTTTTCACTCTGTCCATTTTGAATGGGTTTTGTGTAAGGTTTTTTTTCTTGCTTTCTCCAGTGACAATGAATGATTTTGATATGCTTTGGTATATTCAGATCAAAATAGTAGTGAGTCTGAAGTCTTACTTCAGAATTCCCAAAGAGATTTTGAATACTTCAAGGCTCAAATTTGACTCTTTTTATACACTAGATAGTATTTCAGGAGGGAAACTTCTTATTACCTGTGTCACTATAGATATAGGAAGCTCATAGGAAGACAATAAGAGCTCAGCTAACTGAACTAATGAAGTTTGGCTTGGAATACTGAACTTGGCACTTTAAGTATGTGGATTTCAAGGCTATCCAACACTTTCGGTTTTAGATCCAGCACCACTAAAATCACACTTTCGATTTTTTAGAAATTAAGTTTGGAATTTCCACAGCATGTTTTTTTGCCAGTAACAAAAGACTAAAATAAAAAGTAGGGACTTTTTTCTCTAGTGGCTTTTATTTATTATCAGATGAAATTTTTATTCTTTCTGTCAAGTGAGCATTGCCTCTGAATACAAGAAAATAAGAAATGACCTATTCTGTAGTTTATGCAAGTTATCACACTTCTGTATTATTTTATCTGGCACCTTTGTGGATTCTGGTTGCCTTCAGACTGACCAGACAGGAAGTGTCCTAACTGAGAAGCTGGTGCCTGAGAAAGATAATGCAGGAAGTAGATGCATTTATTTTTACATACAGTATTTAAGAAATTCCAGAAAAGGAAAAGAAGCAGATGATAAAACTTTCTTAAGATGTTTCATTTTCTTTTCCTTGCAATAGATGACAAGTTAGATGTGGAGTACAATTGTGAGGTGTGATGTGGGTTACAGGGTAATGCGTTGGTGTTCTTTTTGTAGTTAGGTACAAAGTTACAATTCCTGAAACAGACACAACCCTTTAAATAGATCTGCATGTAGATCTCATCCTTCCCATCCGGAGATGAAAATTATAGGGAGTCAGTGATGCTCTCCTCCCCCTCTTGGGGCTATATAGGGGTTATATTATTGTCAGGTGGTGGGAAAGCAGGTGGAGGGAGTCAGGAGAAGCAATGTTGGGGTAGCTTTGGGAACCAAAAATCCAGGTGTTCTGAGGAAGGAGACAGTGCATAACCCATAGAGCAGGCTCTTGATGTTGCTGAGAACTGACAATGTTGAGGTTGGCAGATCATTTCCTGCTGTATTAGCCATGTAATCAGCAGTCTTAGTACATGTCCTCCAGCTTCATTTTTTTTCACTTCCTTTATCAAGGTATGACCATATTAAAGGCATTACCTTGCATGTGGTCCCTGAAGGGCATTCCTTCTTTGCTGATGCATGTGAGTTTTCCCTCTGAGATTAGCTCTCATTCAAGCTACAGTACAGTCCTCTGGCTCTTTTTCTTTAGGCACGACCATCCTGCAGAGGTATCAGTCACTCTTTGTATGGGATGAAAGCTCTGCATCCCAGCTGCTTCTGTAAAACATCCAAAACTCTGAGGCTTTCTTTACTCAGACCCCCTGTGCACATCCCAAGAATATCTTTCCTGAGATGTGTGAGGGCTGCAGTTTGAATGGGGGACCTAAGTATGGACTTGCTGTTACACCTATTTGATATGAGGCTCTAAAACTGTTGAGTCAGACTTTGCTGCATCCTCTCACTAGAATGTCAAGCCTTCCACAGAAAGGTTCTGACCTCTCATGTTGATATGACACAGAGATCTTTAGCAATACATTTCTGTGTTGGGGTCCTGTACAGAAGTTATGATTCCAGCACTGAGTATTTTTAGCAGAAGTCCCAAATTGTGCTTCTAGATGCAGATACAGGAATTAAGTGCCATGAAAAATTTTATTGCTGAGACAGGAAACATAATATCAGATTAGATGAGTTTCCTTCTACCATTTTTTTTTTTCTTAAATTTCCTCTGCCAAAAGGATAATTTCTCTTCACCATAGGTCCTTGGCCATAAACACAAGACCAGTGGTGAAGGTTTTAATATTCCAGATTCTGCAAAAGATTAGCTTTTCAGTTTTCCTCTAATAGCCTCCATGAAGCAGGGCAGTATATTAAAAATGCAGGAAGAGGTGTATAAATGTTGGATAACTAACATGTTGGATAATATGCATTTTGTTCAAATAGTTAATTAAGATTTCAATAACTTATTATCTCTTTTGCTTAGAGGAAATTAATAAATACATCGTGTAGGTATTTAACAGGATTGCAGAAGTATGAGTTAAAGCAAATTTGTAGTACAGTTCTGAAGTGGTTTCTTTTCTTAAATTCCAGACAAGTCTGATGTAATTTTAGTTTCCTGAAGGACTCTTGTCTTTTCTTTTGCCAGGCCAAAAGTTGTGTTCAGTATTTCCAAATTCTGTTTCGCAACACATAATTGTTTTATCTGTGTTTGTCCATCAAAGCCTTAGAAGTCTCTTTTGATTACTAGATGTATTGAAAAACATGTAGTTACTTCCCAGTGTTTAAATCTTTTAATCTTTTTTGCCTTTAGTAATATTCTTGTAATACCTGTTTCATTCCAGTCCTTGTTACACTCAGCATGTGTCAAGATTTCTTCCAGTTGGTCCTGTAATACTTATCTCACTGTGGAAGTTGATGCATCCTCTATTTTTACCCCCAGCATCCTCCTCTGTGCTGTTTGAATAAAAAACTAGATTATCTGACTCTCAAGGTCAAGTGCTAAAACTTGTCAGATGATCTTTGTTTGTTTACAGACAGAACAGACAGTTCTGAAAATAATCCAACATGGTGCCCATTTTCTTCTTTTGAGGTTGATGCTGAGGGTAGTAGGAGCAACAGTAATGTACATATTCTTTTTAAAATACATAGAAGGCTCACATTTGAAGTTGTGTAAAAAGAAAGTTTTTTGAAACTTTTTAAATTGTTGGCAGATTTGTACTTCCTTTAGTACTATTTGTTGGCTGACTCTGCTCTTACCTAAACTGCCTGAGTTGATTTTGTCTGATCAGACAGTATACTAGTCCCTCTGGTAAGGATCCAGCTCCAGTAAAGTTAATGGCAGCAGTCCAGTTTGATTTACTGAGAGCAGGATCAGAGTTATTTCCTATTTCATGTTATCTGATGAACGACTTGATTAAAACTTTTCCAGTATGTAGATATGGCCTCCTATGTTTATTTTTTTTTCTGTGTAGAAGCTGATTTCCCAGAAATAAGGAAACATTGCTCTTTCTCTTTCAGCTTAGCTTCTGATGATTGTTTAAGCAGTCCAAGCAGACGAGTTTCATTTCTTGCTTCTCTCTGACTATGATTTACAAATAATTATTTGCAATTTAAGTGAGAGGGTACACTTTCCTTCAACAAAACCATTTTCTGTACGGTAAAATCACATCCTGTAGATGTGTTATTTCCTATCCTGAATAGCTTTTGGATTTTTAGATTTGATAGCAGTGCTTCCAGAACAGTACTCTGCTTGCATTTTGTGACACTTAGGAGTGTTTTATACTTCCTCCTCCTCCTCCTTCTCCACCTCCTGCTCCAGCTTCTCCTCCTCCTGTAACAAAAAAAAGTTATGATGGTGATAATAAAAATAAAATATTATGGTAGAATCCATTGTAGCAATTTCACTGAATTTTAGTTTAGTGACTTTTGGTTAGGCATTTCTAGATGCTTCAGTTTTCCCTGCTTTATTGCCTTCTGGGTAATTTTTGGATTGTCTTAGTGTGTTTTTTTCAGTTGTTGTTGTAGTTATTATTATTATTATTATTATTATTACTACTACTACTACATACTTGCTGCCCAAGATCACAAATTTAAATTTTCATGATCTTTCATCCCTTTTATATTTATGAGTTTATGACAAGTGCATGGACAAAGTCGTTGATACTTCTTATTTTACCCAATGTGTTTCTGTGGCAGCTTGTACTCTCCAGCTATCATTTGATGAGAATGCAAAGGTATAGCAGCAGCTGCAGTCAGATAAAAAGCCATAAAAAAATAGTTCCTGAAGAAGATATGCTGCCTGTAGGACAACAGGATCCTTACATCCTCTGATACAACTCTCACCTGAGCATGGTATTTTGGAGCTAGCATGAGGTAATGAACAATAGAAACTCTGATGTACAATACATATTGATTTGGAGCCAACTTTTCAGCAAATGTATTTCTTTAGCATTTACAGCATTGTTACTTCAGCCTTTATTTTTCCAAGTTGTTACTCACTTACTAGATATTTGAATCTATGTTGTTCATAAAATACAGACATCAAATGACCAAACTATTACATACCAATTTATTTGCCAGAGACATTTTAAAAACATTTATGTTAGTTTTTAACTTCTTGCTGGTTTTATTTAGTGATTTTAAAATTGATTTTAGAATCAGAGAATTCTTTAGGCTAAAAGAACTCTCTAAGATGAAATCCAACCCTTAAACCTGCACTGCCATGTTTGCCAATAAATCATCTCCCCACCTTCCACAGCCATACATTTTGGAAACCTTCCAGGGAGGATAATTCTACCACTGCCCTGGGCAGCCTCTTACAATGCCTGGCCACCCAATATTAGTTTATTCAGTAAATTTGAATAGTATGAGCCTGAAACAAGCTGATTAAGTCAGATCTCCAGACTTCTGTTATCTCATGCATTTCTTCATTTTTAGAGACCAACAATACTTAGGAGGAACATGAGTAATAACACCTCTTAAACTGGTAGCACAGTCTTCAAGGGAAATACTGAGTCATGTAATGTTATTTACAGAACTGAGCATTGTTAGAACTGTTTTGAAGACTCAGTCCCACAAAAATATTTTTGTTAAAAGCAAATTTGAATAAGTTTTTCATCTGAGATATAGTTACATTGGACTTATGCACATTCTTTCATTTCATTCCTATTGTTTGCATGATCAGATCTGATGCAGATTTTTTCAAATGTAGTAGGCACTGTATTTACAATTGTTACTGTTTATTTCCCTGGGCTTTCACAAAAGCAGCAGAGGGCGCTGAGCCAGCGGACACCGCCCGATCCATGCGGGTCTCCTCCTCCCTGCTCTGGATTTCCCCGTCCAGGGATTTCCCAAGGGGAGCCTTTATAAAGAGCACACTGCAGCTCTTGTATTAATCTGTTATAGGGCAGCAAGATCTCACAGTACTTCTTCACAGGAAATAGAAAGTAAACTTTTGAATTTACCCAGTACCAGCAATTAAAAATGTTAAAAGAGATGGGAAGGACAAGCCTGGCTGTGCTAGTAATTTTGTGTGTGTTAAGGACTGGTAAGTTGGGGAACGTGGGTGTTGGTGATGCTTGTTTTATTTGTTTTAACTTTGTTAAGTATAAACTGACCTAAAATTTACTGCTTGATCTTTATTTCTCTCTTCTCCAGTTACCTTTTCATTTCAGTGAATACAACTGACAATTAAGTAGTTCTGTCAAAATGTCAGGAGGCTTTGTTTGACATTTACTTTGAGCTTTTCTGTGCTCTGCAATGACTCAGTCGTTTTCCTATTGAGTTTGCTGAAAGACAGTCTAGAAGACAACTGCATGCTTGATTTTTACTGTCATTCCTGACAGTATCTGGCAAGTTTGGTACTAAATGTCCTGTTTAAAGTGTTTCTGCTGTTGTCTTTGCCATCTACCTGCTACTTCTCCTCTCAAATGTTACAGTGCTAGAACCAAATCCACCTGACAAAAAAGTTATATTGTGCCAATGCATTTATTTAAATTCAGTTTATGCCATTTTATACATGAGAACTGTCTGATAGTCACCTGAGCCTGTATTGTCTTTGACAAAAATAGCAATGTTTATGGGGTGTTTTGAATATGTAAACCACACTATGATCTTTATTAGTTTAACTTCCACACAACCATAAAGAACTGAAGCACAAAGACCTCATGTCACATAAGAACATGAGAAGAAATAGGAAGATAAAAGCTGAGAAAGGTGCTGATTTGATGTGTGTTTTCCCTTTTGTAGTTAAAGCTTTTGAAATGGAAATTGTACCTGCTGAGAGAATTGTGGCACAGATTGGAAACACACTCATACTCACATGCAATACTACTGGCTGTGCATCACCAAGTTTTTCCTGGAGAACACAGATGGACAGCCCCCTTGGAGGAAAAGTCAGCAACTACAGGACATATTCTACATTGACTATGAATCCAGTTAGCATTGTGAATTCTCATTCTTATCTGTGTACTGTCATGTGTGATGACAGAGAGAAAAAGGAGAAGAGTGTCAAAGTTGAACTTTACTGTAAGTAAAATGTAAAATTTTCTTTAAATAGTACATGTTGATAGAAAAAATCAATAATTGCTTTGGGCATTGTGGTTACCAGTTAACTTTTAATTCTAGGATAATGAGTCTGTTATAGCTCAACATATGCTTCCTTCTAAGATTCCTTTATATGTCTGTTCAGGACACTTTCTTAGCCCTTTTCTGCTTAGGTTTCTGCACTGAAGTACACTGCATGTACTAGTATTATTATTTTTAGTAATCCTTGAAAGCCAAAACATACACTTGCCTGAATGCATTCCCAGAGCTCAGGGAGAAAAAAATCAAAACCTTTGTAGAGCAGGGGAGTAATTCAGATGTCCAAACCAGCCCAGAAAACAGGATAGCACTAGTGTATGGATTGCTCTGAATGTCTACAATTTGGCAGCTGTATCACTGCTTAGGTGCTATGCTGCATCTTACTAGACCTGTTGTGCTCATGTTTCAGCAATTGTACAAATAAAATTCCTGTTAGTGTATGAGTTGCTTATAAAGGACCTGTAGGTCTTCAGATCAAGATAAATCTTGTAATAATGTTGATAGAATGTCATGTTCTGAGCCTCTAAGCTCAAGATATTTGGTGTCTGGATCTTGCTCTTGTGTTGATCCTATTATTCATCTCTGCTAGTCTAAATAAAAATATTTTATTCTTTTAGCTTTCCCCAGTGATCCTGTCATTGAGATCAGCCCATCCTTAGTTGCTGGAGAAGAAGCCACTGTCATCTGTAAAATTCCTGATGTGTATCCTTCTCACCACCTGGAAGTCCTCCTAAAGAAAGATGAACATGTTCTTCGTGAGAAAAAATTTTTTGAAGATGACAGCACAAATACAGAGACCAAAACTGTGACACATACATTTCATCCCACGGCTACAGATATTGGGAAAGAGATTACCTGTGTGGCCAGGTTACTAATTGCTGATATGGATTTTGAACCCAAAGAAAGAACATCTTCTCAGAAACTTAATGCAAATTGTAAGTATTTTTGTATGAGGGCTTTGGCTAGTTTAGCTTTCAAAGCTGCAAGCAAAATATCTTACTAAGTCTGGAAAAATTGTTCCATTGTGCTACTGGAATACACATTTCTCACTTTTTTCTTGTTGTTGTGTGACATGTACCTCTGGAAAATCTAGTGTTAGAGATGTGCACATCATTCTTCATTTACACACTGACCTTGTCTTTTGTTTTTTTACAGTTGGCCCACAAAATACTGACATTGCTGCATCTCCTGGCAGCTCGCCGATGGAAGGAGACACTCTGAACCTCACTTGTGTGACTCAGAGTAACCCACCAGCAAAAATAGTTTGGAGTAAATATTTGGCTGAAGAAAGCATTCAGCATCTGATAAATAACGATGTTCTTTCTATTCCCCATGTGCATTTCAATGATTCAGGACGGTACATCTGTGAAGTAATCAATCCAGTAACTAATAAAACAGATAAAGCAGCCATGGACATTATTATACAAGGTACAACTCTGCTTGAGTTTCACTTGCATTATCCTGTACCTAACTGGGTGATCTCTGTGAGGGTGGAGGATGCTGAAACACCGAAAATTAGGAAAATATGAGGCTTTCCTTGTTACATATTCAGGATTCAGCTTCAATTTAAGGCAGTTCCTCATGGACTATACTTTTTCTTTCTATATTTAATTTTCAGCTTATTCTCTCAGTACTGCTGTTATTTGTGCACACTTCTATACATTTCCAAAATACAACACCAGAAGTCATAAAAGAATCTGAGAAAGTGGTGGGGACACACACACTGAAATATATGAAATATATTGCAATATAATGTGTGTATCAATTTCACAGGGACATCAGAGTCTCCTTTGAACTAGTAGTTTTAGCAATTAGTAATAAATTTAATAGGCATTTAATGGTAAAACTGTTTTGGACATAATAATATTATTGTTGTAATATTTTATGATTGACTAATAGACTGATGTTTTGACAGAGCCAAAAATCTTAGATTGAATCTGGGATCAAAACCAAAATAAATAGATCCTTGAGCAAGCAATTCCTGCTTTCTTAAAACCCTCACCATCTTTAGTACCTTTGCATTACTCTAACAGCCTTTTCTTTTGTCCTGCAGGTGCTCCAGTCATTACAAAACTCTCCATTGAACCTTCTACAACAGTTCAAGAAGGAGAAAATGTTTCCATACAATGTTCTGCTGAAAGTAACCCTGCTCCCAAGATTATTTTAAGGAGAAAATCTGACAATGCAGACATGAGGCCTTACAGTGCTGGGAGTATTCTTCTTCCATCTGTGATGTTCCAAAATGGAGGAGACTATGAATGTCTAGCAGAAAATAAGTTTGGGAAGAGCAAAAGTGAAATCACACTTAATGTGAATTGTAAGTATGTGTAAAGTTTTCCCATTCATTTAAAAATTATTTAGTTCTTCAGTGATAAATATAGCCATCAAATTAAACAAAACCCTGTGAGAACAAAAAATCTTCATAGTCCTCTGCTTTTCCCTAAGAAAGGAGCAGTGCTGATGAACAAAACAAAGTCATTAAATCTTTAATGTAATGACAGTTTTTAGTACAGGTCTGAATAAGTGAGAAACTGATTTACATGGTTAGAATAATTGGGCTAGAATGTTTAGGCTATGGAGGCTTTGTATGGGAACTCTGATGATGTGTGCTTTACTTTTGTTTTGAGAATGAAAAAGAAATTAGCTTTGGAAGGGTGACAATCTAGTATCCAATAGGGTGTGTTGCATCCATCTCTAAAAAATCCAGTGATTATTGACTATAGGACTCTTCCTTTCAGATGGACCCAAGAATACCATGATCACTGTTATCCCCACTGCTGCTCTTAAAGAAGGAGAAACTGTGACAATGAAATGTACTAGTTCTGGTAATCCAGCTCCTGTGATCTCCTGGAAGAAAAAGAAGGCCAATGGGGAGTCTGAGAAAATTTTTAAAAATGCAACTTTAACCATACGGAACTTGCAAAGTCAAGATCTGGGCCTTTATGAATGTGAAGCTTATAATCGATTTGGCAAGGAAGAAAAAGCTGTGAAATTATATGTTCAAGGTTTGTATAACAAGATGGAAAACAAGTTTTTTTGGGTTTGTATTTTAGGTCCAGATCTTTTGAAGAATGAGATAATTGTGTCTTTGATGTCAGTGGAGTTAAAAGGTGGCCCTAATGTCACTAACTGATTTAGGAAGCTTTAAACAATCAAGTGTGAGCTCTGCCTTAGTACAGATAGCTTATGAAAAGTACTTAAACCAGCAGGGCTTCCATCACTCCTTCCAACTGACAAATGTGTGCATGAGGTAAAGAAGGTATGCAGTGCCTGGAAGGAATTATCCTTCCAAGCAGGCCTCAGTGGATATCTGCATAGGAAAGATTCAAGGAGACAGTATGTGCTGAAGCTGCTCTGTGGAACCACTGCTCCTTTCTTCTTCCCTAAGCTGCAACTCTGTTTCCTGCTCCTGCATTTAAGCTACAAGAAATGCTGATTCCTCAACTTAGACAGAATGATAGTGAAGTTTCATTTTCAATAATAATCAGACTTCTCTGCTTTAGCTCTGCTGCTTCTGCCTATTGCATAGCAACAGTGTCTTGCTTAGGGATCACTTCTGCCACCAATTCAGCTCTCTTCCCTGTTCTCTGCTATTTTTATAGCTGCACAGTAAAATAACACTTTTGATTTCCCCTTCAAGCAAAGCGAAACAAGGACAAAGTGTTACCATTCCTTACATATCTGCAGGTGTTACATCTCTTAGGAGTAGTCTGTAAAAGAAAGTTGGTGATGGATTCACAACCCTTGTAACAGTAGACAGCAAATATACCAGGGCTCAGCTCAGGGATGCAAGAAAACACACAGTTAATGAACTGGGGGAGCATCTGAGCACATAGTACTTATGTCAAAGGTTAGTTAACACAACTGCTGTGCAGAGTTCATATTAGGATTTGTTTTACACAGAGTGACATCTTCAGTTTCATTAAGAATGAATCGTCTTTAAAAAATGGCATGAATTGCACAGTTCTTGTCATAAGTGATAGCTAATTAATGCTAATGAAAACTTCTGTCCAAAATTGTAGATGCATAAAATAATTGCCGCTTCAAAATTTTTCATATTTCCACTTCATCTTTTGAAAACAGGATATAAAATTGCAGAACCTTGTGAAGAAAAAATACAGTTCTAGGACTCCTTCCTTTGCCTTTTCTGTTTTTCTTCTGTTGAAAGAGGACATTAGCCTCTGGGTTGTTGGTCTGTGCCCTTTCATGAACTCAAACAAATAAACAGTGAATTGGAAATAAAAAAAGAAGAGAGTCCATATAATGCAAAAATTATGCAACATACTCTATTAATTGATAAAATGTTCTCTTTGTCAATTGCTGTTGGCTTCAGTGGTGAAGGACAGCTGGTGACAGAGCAGTGTCTAAAGCTATGTGTTCAACTATTACAGTGGGCCCATTAATTAGATTAGTATTTTGCATGTAGAAGCTGCTGATACCTCCTGAGTTTTGCTTCTGTTTGTTGCTAAATGCTACCTTGCATTTCTTTTCAGTTCCTCTCCAAAATATTACTGTGTTAGTATATCCATCAGAAAATGTGAAAGAAGTAGAAAATATCACTGTTACATGTAGCACATACACTCTCAGAGATGGTTCTGAAAAAAAGCCCATGAGGAGAAATTATTCTGCCATCAGTGAATGGAAACTTTATACTCTGCAGTGTCACCAAAAATTATATAAGCATATATGTCCTTCATATTTCAGGTTGGAACAATATTAAAGAGATTGAGACCAGTTGTAGGTAGCTGGGTCTGTTGCCTTAAACCTATTTTGTTGGTACTTTTCAGTGAAATTCGTGTCATAGTTCCTAGCTGATCCTTGCATGACAGTTTCCTGGGTATAATATGTGGTATTCTTGTTGTATTCTTTGTGATTTTCATGGTAGTCTTGGTTGTAGATGATATCAGATAGGTTTAAACTTGCATAGCAAATTCAAGACCAAGATAATGACTAGAATTAAAGTATATAATATGAAGTTGCTAAAGAAAAAAGTATAAGGAAAACACGAAAAGTATGCTTTGTCCATGAAAACAGAAATATGTTCCAAATGAAGGTCATTAATAACACTGCTTTTGCAGTGATGCACATATATCTGTTTCAAACAATATTTACACACTTTTGTTCTCTTTTTGTTCCATTTTCAGCAGGATTGGAAGAACCAGATCAGATGATACCACTGATTATTGCATTCTCATCTGTAGCAGCAGTAGTGGTACCTGCAGTTGCAATTTTGATATACGTGTCAAGACAAGCAAAGATCAATGGATCCTACAGTCTTGTAAAAGCACTCAGGTTGAAAGTTTGAAGTGTTTAGTTGATAATAAGCACATTTATTTATTGCTGTGACTGGTTCTACTCTTCTGTAACATATGGTAACAAACAAGTGACTTGAGAACAGCACCATGTGATAGCAAATGGGTTTATTTTCATGTTTTATAAGTGTTTTGGTGTTTAAATTAAAGGAAGAGCTAGAATCCTGACCTGGAAATAGATAAATCACTTCTGTGTTGAAGCATTCTGAGCAAAGAGTTCTGTGGAGAACTAGGTTTGTACATAGTATATAATTTGTGTTATAAATATGTTCAATTAAATATCGATTTGTAAAACTGAAGTTTTATTGCAGCTGTACAGAGAATTTTTGTTAATTCAAAGACATAAATCAGTATTGCTTGAGCTGATCAGGTGGTTTTTATCTTGTATTACTCTGCAGCATGAATGTTTTTTATATAATTTGTCTGTGGTAATGTTTGGAAAATGTTCTCTTTTCACTGATATTGCCATAAACTTTGCCTTCAATGAAGTTACACAATCACTGGACTATGCATTTCTAACAAATTTAAACTAATTTAAGCCTCCAAGGCTCATTCATGAAACATTTTATTTTAAATATTATTAAAAAATGTCTGGGGTTATAATCTTGTAAATTCTAGGATTACTAAGATATTCTTGCTGGCTTCAGTCATTCTCAGATCAATGTCAGAATTCCATTATTTTGTGATGAGCCAAATCAGACCCTTCTTGTAAAATACAAGCAGATTGTAAATATGCTTTACAGATTTCCATTGCAAAATAAAACTACCAGTAGATTTCTTTGACTAAATCCCCCTAGTGATGCTTGTTTAAGATTATGCCAGAATACACATTACTGTGCAATGAAATTCTTCTTGGCAGCAGCAGTTGTGGGTGTCATGGGAAAGGCACAAGCAAGGCCAGCAGCAACCTCAAGGTATAGCAGGGGGCACAGGCAAAATCTGTGCACCTCTGCAATGGTGGGTGAGTTGCTTCTTGAAGAAATGCCCTTCCCAAGCTCCTCCCTGTGGATATCTAAACCATGTGCTTGAAAATTTTCTTTTTAACAGAGAACCAGTGTTGGCATGCTTCGCTCTGGTTAGTGCCTCTTCCACCACACACTGTCCAGTGTTGGCAAAACAGTTGGGAAAATAATGGATGTCCTGTGCAGAAGCAAAGATGGAGGAAAGAGAGGTGGAATTTGATAGTGTTCCTTTTTCCTTCCCTTATCCTGACTAGCAGTGGTGCCTTGATTGTTTTGGGTGATGATGTTCAGCACCAAAGGCAAAGTAGTGGGAGGTGCAGGCTCTGTGGCTGAGCAATAGAAATGCATCCTGATGCACTGTGGCCTGACCCACTGTGCTAAGCTGGGCCTGGCCCCTCCAAACTTGCACACAAGAAGCTCAAGCAGAGATATGGGAAAAGAATATTTCTTTACATGATACACATGGTAGCTGCCAACAGCAATGCAAATCTGGGTGCTAGCTCTGGGATGAGGCTAGCTCTAGGTTGAGGCAGTGGTGCACATCTCCCATATTTTTGCAGTGTTTTCAGCAGTGTTTTGTGCACAGTAAATCAGTTCATGCAGAATGTCTATCTAGATTGGAAAGGGAGGTTTGGGGGTGTAGCAGAAAAATGGGAGATCAGTGTGGACTTGGCTTGGAGGAATGTGAGCATGCAGTAGGAGGGTGAAGAAAAGATTGAAGACAGAGGAGGAGGAGAGCTTTGACAGGCCCATGACATAAATTTCTTGGAGGTGGTGCCAGGCATATTTATTCAGAATAATGTCAGGCCTGTCTCAGTGCTGTCTTGTGAATAAACCAGAAAGCATGATTTTTTTTCTACTGTGCAAAACTTTGGTGCACACACATTTTGCCTTATCAGTGAGGTTCTGGTGTCTGTATTGCAGGAAGAATAGCTAGGAAAGATACAGAGAAGGAGGACTGGAAAACAGGACAAAACAAAATGCCTGGGACTTTCCAGTTTGGAGAAAGAATGCTGAAGGAGGAGGGGTTCTGACTGATGTTTTCCAAATTGTGAAGGCAGTTGATAGCAAGTAACAGATGCAAAACTGTTTGCTAAATCATGCAATTCCAGAGCTACAGCATATGCAAACTAAGGAGAAAGTGGTTGAACAAAAATAATACAACAGTACTTTTTTACAGAGTGAATGTTAATCTACTGGAAGCTGCTGCAGAAGGATCAGGGGGATAACAGTATCAATTGTTTCAAAAGCAGAATGAAAAAAATAATGGGCTAAAGGTCCAAAAAAAAAAAGAAGAAAGGGAGTAGACAGAAATGTACTGTACAACATCCCTAATTCAATGGCCATTGATGCTAAGCAATCCTCAGGGTATATACCAGAGAAAGTGGGCAGGGTATGGTATCCTGAAAGTGTCTTTCACTGCTGGAGACATCCTGGGATGGGTGGGTTACTGGTGAGACCCACCAAGGTGTGTCTTGTCTTCTTACTCCTCCTCTGAGCAGCCTTGGGCCAGACCTTGCAGAAGGGCCATGAAAGTTTCTGTGCTGTTTTATCCTCACCTGTAGACTGAAAAGATGAAAGATGGGTGGGAGAGAAACAGGAGCCATCTTGCAACAGTGCTGTGGTGATTGAGCAGTCTTTACTGAAAATTCCTCCACGAGTTTCTAGCATTCTTTCAGCTGTTAGTTTTGTCAGTATTTCTGATTCAGATACAGATGTTAATGTTCACATGGCTTGTCTGCCTTCTTAGGACCTGAATTAAGGTATTAAGTGACTTAAGTCAATAGGAATTGCCCTTTGATTTCAACAGAGCCAGTTTTTTCCCCTGAAACATTAAGTGAATAGCTAGAACTTCTAGTTCCCATTTTAGGAGAGGCTGCTCTTGTGTGGGCAGTGAGCTTCCTAGCAGTGAAATCACAAAGAAAGGTCTTGCCAGGGGATTTCCTGCCCTACTGTTTGACTCTCGGTATTTTCCAGGGAACTTAAGGATATCAGTAAAAGCTTGTTCTATGAAGATTGAAAGTTCACAGCCAAATAACTTCTCTTTTTATTCAAAATTACAGAAGGAATATTGCTTCTCCTTATACAGTTTCTCACCAAGAAATCTGCAGAGCCTCTGCCTTGGCAAAAAAGTTATGAACAGCAGCTCCAGCTCAGCAAGTGGTTTCTGAGCTGCCTGGAGGTCTAGGTAAGAATCCCTGACACAGGACCTATCTTTATGATCAGGAAAGTGGTCTGTGAAGCAAAGAGCTGTGACAGATCCCCTCAGGTTTTCTCTATAAAGTCATTTCACAAGTTATAAATCTGCATTTTCCCCTGTCTGATCTGTGTTCAATCATAGCTTTGTTGTTTTGTCTTCAGTTTGGCCCAAAAATACCATTGGGCAATACTCATGAGAGTCTGGTGATTGCAAATCTCACTCCCTAAAGTCAGTTCAGGATGCATTCTTTCATGTAAAGCTCAAACAGGAAAACATACATATTTTAAATGTCTACAAGAATGCTTTCAAATAATTTTTTAGGTATACTGACAGGAACAGTTAATATATCCCATGAGAGAGGTGCTGTTATCAGCTGGAGATAACACTGCTGGCCGGGTATTTGAGGGGGCAGGCTCCTCCTCTTTTCAGGGACTTACAGGGTCTGATTAGGATATTTAAGGCCAAATGATGATCAGTTGTCTCTGAATGGGGCAGCCATTCAGCTTCATGGACTTGCTGCTGTGTCAGACCATGTAATTTCTTAGTGTGTTCCCCTGTAAGGGATCTCATCTGAAAATTCCTCACAAACAGAGAATATGCAATTGTCCTTGGTTATTAGTAGTGACCTTCCTGTCATATATACATGGTCTACTCTATAATCCAAATTTTCTGTCCTTTTTCACCATTCTACCCAAATGATAATTGCATGCTGTAATCAAGTCATCTCTTATTTCTTTGATAAACTAAAGACATAAGGCTGTTGGTAGCCTACATTTATCAGGCCTTTTCTACAGCACTAAATAATTCCTGTAGTTTCTTCTAAATACCCTCCCAGCACTACACATACCTTTTAACATGAGGCAAAAAACTTTGTCAAACCAACCAGTCTGAATTTTACTTAGACTATTCAACTGAGTAATCAAAACTTGACAGTTTTTGACACTACAATCAGTTTGAAGGCCACTTCTCATTTAAGAAAGAAGTGGTTATATCAGGGAAACTCCCTCTATTGTTCCACTGTCTTTTATGCAGCTCAACAGTTTTAATCCTCACAGTCTTTTGGGATCCACATGCTACATATCCTGCCACAAAAGTGGTGCAAATTATGTTAGCAGAAATATGGAAATGCTTGTGAAAAGATTGATGTGCTTTACTCTTAGCTACTGAGCATCTTAGTAGTTCTTGTTCCAAGAACCTGGGTACCCAGCAGGTACAAAAGCAGGAAAATCTCCTGTCCATTCTTCTGCCCTTCTCACCTGAGGAGTTCTGGTGCCGTTGAAGTACAAGGAAAGGCCAAATATGTGGCTGTGAGATACAGGGCTGGGAAGTTCCCTTTGTTCTCAAGGTCCTTGGTTCCTCTCAGTGGTTCTGCTATGTTTAAGGTTCATTGCAAATGAAACAAGAGAAACAGTTTTTTGACAGGTTGAAAAATTACCCTTTAAGGGTGCCTTTTACTTTTTGCAATGTGAAGAAATCAGGCCATTTAAATACGAAGGTTTATTTTTTCAAAAGGCAAATATGTATTTTTTAAATAAATGTGATCCGGGGGTCTGGGACTCTGTGACTTGAAGGAGGACAACAATTACTTTCCTTTCCTTTTTCTTTTTTAATTGCAGTAACAACCACTATGTCCATATGTGTTAAAAGAGAGAGAAGCAGATGAGGAAAGTAAGATCATTTGACTTTAATCCTTTTTGCTGTGTGTGATTGTAAAACCGAGAATGTTCTGCCCTAATGCTGCTTGTTTTTTCCCTTAAATATTTTTCCTTTCCTTTTGAATGAGAGGCAGATATGGGACATCTGCTCTCAGCAGCTGAAAGAAATGGTGGCATATGATGTTCCAACACAGATGTCATGTCTTGAACACTCCCACATATTTCCAACTGTTCTATTTCATGTTGTTATTGTTTCATATTTATTGGAGATTTCCAGTGATGGAGACTATCAGTTTTTACAGTGATGTAACTTTGAGATTCTGCTACCAGTTGAGCCACAGAGCCTCTTTGCTAGTCAAACCTGGTAGATTAAAGTAGTTTTTTCATTCCCAGGCACTTGGTGTACTGGGCAGAGAACAGCACTTGACCCTTCAGCACCATTGCTAACATGCAGCTGAATAGAGAACTTCAGGGCATAGGGCTGTGATATTTACTTGACTTTCAACTAATAGGCTCAAACACAAGATATTACCACAAATTGTGCATTCATTTGCTTGTTTCTATATCAGGAATACATACAAAATAGAGTTTAAACACAGCTGCATTCCTTTTTTAAAATGACATTTAAAATACATCTACTATTTTTTCTGTTGATTCCCACTCAACTAAAATTGAATATTTTGTCCCTTCATTTATATCCAAGCATCAAAACAGTTGAGTGAGGTAAGACAGCATGATTCTTCACTGTTGAATAATCATTCAGGCACTTCTTGTATCTGACAACCATGCAGAAATAAATATTTTGGTGAACTAATTTAGGTTTTGTAGATAAGCTCTGGGAAAAAGGAAAGAAAATTTCCTTCTTACAAACAAAATTAAGTTGCAGCACCACATTGTTGTTGAGGCTTTTGTTCTAGTTCATATTCACAAAGGAGTTGGTGCTGATAACAGAGCAGGCATAGAGCAGATAGCAAGATTTTGTTTGTATTGATTAAAAATCATTTCTTTTGAGAAATCATGACAATGTTGGCATAAGTGGTTTTTCCCAAGTAGTCTGAGAGGAAATAAAAAGCAAGAACACGGCAGAGTCAGGCTCTGCTTTCTTTGTCTGACAGCCAAAAAAGTGGTACATCTGTAGAAACAGATAAAGAAATTAATAGAATGCAAGAGAATGTATTTCACATCTAAAGATAAATTCCTAGGCTGAAATTCTATGTTCAAACACAAATGTACTGAAATATCCCATTTATTTTATTGTATGTATAAACTTGTTGTCAGAACTTAATGATTCTCTTGTTATTTGTTTAGTAGTGTCTGTGGTAGCAAGCAGTTGAAGAGCACACTTTGCCTGTAGTCTGTATGTGTGATTGTTCCTGTTTTCCTTCTGTGTCTAGGTCCCTGTTAATTCACTAAAATGAGAAGGTACAAATGTCCAATATTCACTTCTTCAAACATGAAAATCTACATTATAAAAGCTGTTGTGCTTTTTAATTAGCAAAGTCCTCTTGCTGCAAAAATGAGAGACAGGTGAGTGGATGTGAATTATGATCAAGGCACCTGTTTAGCCTTGGGATTGATTTAATAGGGAAGAGCAGTTAAATTCTGTGTGAGATTGCTGCTGAATCACCCACAAGATTTCTGCAGTCTTTTATGGATGCATATGCATGATTTTTGAATGAGACCAAATTAAGAAGGTAACAAGATAATTGTAGAAAGATTCAGTGAAAGGAAAATGATGTTCTTTATGATGTAGAGAATAAGAATGACCACAGCTTTTTAACCAGCAGCAGGTGAAACTGAATCCCTAAAAAAAGCTGTAAAATCAACAAACATGGTAATATACTCTCTAAATGCACTCCCAACCTCCAGTTGCTTTGAAGCTCAGTAGTTTCCTGAGTCAGAGTTTTTTTCACTGCATTTAATAATTTGCAGGGGGCTTGTTTGCTGTTCATCCTGTCACTTGAAATTATGTAAATCCATAGCATGCACAATATCTTTGTTTCCAAGAGAAGAGGCATTGCTTCGCTGAGTTTGAGATCTTATGCTAGTATGTTTAGGAGCTTTTGAAAGTTTTCTGCCTTACACTGTTTTGGTTTGTGTTCTTTTCAAAATGGGAGAAAGCTTGAGCCATCTTTCAACGCTGAGCTATCTAGATTTCTAGATAATGTCTGGGACACAAGAGAATGTAGTGTGAAGAACTCTGCACAGCATTGCCACAAGCTGTCAACAGCAGAAGAGAGGGATTTGGCAGTGATCCCACAACCTAGCTGGAGAGCTGAATGTTCAAGGCTTATTAAGGAGTAATTCTGCATACAATTTATATTGCCAGTTACTGTGTTTAACATGGTACAGGTGAGTAATCAATTACTTTCACATTTGAAGAACTCTCACTTAGATATTTAATATTCAAGTACACCAAAGCTGAAGATGGCTGTGAGAGTCATGTTCAGGACTAGATACCACACCTGCTCTTGTTCTTTGCAAAAAAATTGAAAGCCTTCCTGATCCTTTGCACAAAAACCTGGGGAAAAAAATTGAGGTAGGTTACTTGGATTATGGGAGAATAAATAATGTTTTTGATAAGTAGAAATTTGGACCAGAGAGTATTAATGAATTACTAATGCATTGTTAAATGTCATAATTTTAATAAGAGTAATAATAAAACATGGTAAAGACTATAAAACAGGTAAGAGTGAAATATTTAGAATCTTACAGAATTGGTAGAACAGTTTTTAAAACTTACAGAATTTTGTAAAAGATTGTTTGCATAGGTACTGTTGCCATTGTTAATGACAAAAATTTAATTTCAAGGTAGCATTTTGTATGATTTATCAAAATGAATATGTGAAACAATAGACCAATAGCATGAAGCACAGATGAAACAAGAGCTTCTTTTGTTGGAGCCTCTGAAGAGTGTGTAATCAGAGCTCAAGTCTATGACACTTGAAAAGAAAAACTGTCAGTTCTGAACCACCAGATTAACATCCTTGCCTGTACTTAAAAGATGAATACCTCTTTTCAGTTATCTTCCCTGCAGTTGAACTGTCAAGAACAGACATCTTGAAAGCATATTTTTTGAGTGTCTTAAAAGAGCCATCCTCAGATTGGAAAGAGACAGAAGTCTGCAGTCTAAAGGAATGTAGTGCAGTGCACCTTCTAGGTCACCCTAAGATTATGACCCAAACACAAATTGCACAAAGAAGTACCTTAAATTTCATTTAATATGCTTGGCCAACCTAATTCTTGATAATTTGATTTCCAAACATTCAAGAGGTCACAAATAGACTGAGTTAAAAGCATGACTTTTTCAAAAATACACTGATGGCAGGTTTAAAAAGCAAAGTATGAGAAATTTTGTGGCAAATGCAGGCCTACTTTTCCATGTCATTTAATTTTTTTTGCAATTTGAAGTTTTTAAGATGCAGATATGTGTAAGTACTGATGCTAGGTAGAAGAAGGGAGAAGTGTGTTTCTGGACTGATTGAAGCCTTTTAATATTCCTCCAGTAATCAAAAATTAGAGAGAACACAGAGCCAGTCCCTTCTCAGAGGTGAAAGTAAAAAGACAAGGGGATGTGGCCAGAACATGTGATAAGGGAAGTTCCAGTTGTACGTGAGCAATGAACACATGGTGAGGGTGCCTCAGCACCTGTAGGAGCTCTGCCCTTGGGGTTTTCTACAATCCACCTGGAAAAGACCATGATCAATCTAATCTAACTGTCAGGTTTGCCCTGCTTTCAGTGAAACACTGCATTTGATAATCTCCTGTGATCATCTTGCCTAATTTTTTCTGTAACTATGCATGACAGAGGCTTCCATGAGATACCATAGTTTTTTGATTAGGGACAATGTAATTGCCATAGAAGATCAGATGAAAGATATTCACAGACACTGATTTTTGATTTTTGGCAATAAGCAGCAACCAGAGTTTCACAGGAGGATGTAAGAAGCATCCCTGAAGAGAGATTTAGGGCCACCTGCTTCTACAGGATTAAGGGGGGTTTATTCCATCTGATATATATTGCCTAAATGGAGGCATAAGACTCAGTCTATCTTCCAAATCCGTGGCATAGTCATAAGTGTAAAAGTCCAGTGATTTCATGACTCCTTTTTGAGTGCTGTCCCAATTACTTCCTGTGGAAAAGACTTGCACAGTTTAATAAGACACTTTGTGAAGAGTATTTCCTTTGATCTGATTCAAATACTTCTCCTTTTTGTCCTCTTTGTTTCTGATAATCTGTCACCCTCTAAAACCTCAAGTGCGGTGTCACCTTTTATAAGCACTTATCAGTGTGGTATGTTCTATTCCAAATGAAGCTTCATCATTTACTTACCTTAAAGGAACTATAATGTTTCCTGGATTATTCTGCCTCTTGTTCCTTTCATTGGAATATTTTTGGGATATTGTTGTTTAAGATGACATGGTCTGGCTGATATCCATAGTTTCCAATCCAAATCACCCATAGTATGCTAAAAAGAGGGTCTGCACCTTACAGAAAACTATTTTCTCATCCACCCCTCCCTTTCTTCTTTTCTTCTGGGTTCATTTCTAACTGGATCAGGTCCTGAATTGAAGTTGCTATAGGATCTTGCACTTATTTAGGCTAGTGCAACCAAGGCAGAGGTGGTGACCATCAGGATGAAGACACTCTTGCATCAGTTGAAAGTGTCTGTGACCAGTTACCCCTGCCAGCTGACCATCTTTTAACCACAGAAGCACACTCAGCAGAGGCCTTTATTGCACCTAGAACAGTGATTTTTAATTGCCTACTTATTAATAACTTCATCTAAATGGTCATTGTTCAACATGTCAGCAAAAATTTCCTGTGGAAAGGAAGCGGAAAGTAGTTGGCTGCTCTCTGGAAGTCTTTGATATTTATAAAGCCTGACCTGGATTTTCCAACTGAGTTGACTGAAAAATATTTTCCATTTCCTAGAACAGTTTCAGTGTATTTGATAACCACTTTTAAGACTTCCCAGAAAGAGTTTAAGATTACCTTAACATTCTTTTAAGTGTGAAGACCTGTATTGTAAAGATTAACGAGGCTGTCAGAGATCACACAGGATACAGAATTCAGCCCCTGCACAGGAAGATGTGATGATGGACTCTCCTACAATTGTCCTGCAGTGCTTTGCAGCCATATGCCTTCCCAGTTTGTTGCAAATGGCATTTAGGATCAGCCATCCATAGATCAGTAATGTAATCAAAAAAGCTCATGAAAACATAAACTCCTTGCCATGAAAAATTTTAAGAAGCTTTGCTGTAGAGCAAGGTCAGAATATTCTGGTTTTAATAGAAAAGCATTGAGTAAATGAGAAGTTTTCACTTCTTGTTCAGTATTAGTCACGGAAAACACCCTTTCTGCTCCTTTCCAGTCTGAAAATTCTCACTTGTACATCCCCTCTGGATTAGAGTTGAGTGACCATTTCAGTCACATCCCATGAATTCCAGTGCTTCCCTCTGTTACTGGTATAAACCTCTTCAGTGGCTTCCATCTCAGCAACTGTATTATCCAAGAGCCCAGCTGGGTGGAACCACAGGACACCAACACAACCCCAGGGCTGTGAGCTGCACCACGGTGGCTCCTCAGTGTCCACTGCCCCTGGAGAAATCCTGCAGTCTGGAACCAGGACCTTTTGCTAAGGACCCCAGGGAGCAGAGGCAGTGCTGTAGATGAATGGGTGCTCTGAGTTGCTTTCAGCAATTTTGCTGTACAAGTGATACATATTGGTATGTCAGCATCTTCCCATCATTGTTTTGAAACAGCAAATTGGTTAAGAACACATTTTGTTCCTGTTGTCTTGTAGTATCACTCACTTGCTCAACAACAAAAAATGCCAAAACCCCCAAAACTTTATGTCAAAATCCATGAGTCAAGCATATAAATCTGCAAATAATTGCTATTTGTCTTCCTATTCCCTTCTCACAAAAAAAATTGCTTAGGAAATAACTTTCCACAATGTTCTAGAGTCATCTGCTTTACACACATATCTGTGTAATATCAAAATTCATGTCAACCAAAAGCAGTGCCTTTTTAAAGGAGCATAACTACAGTGTGATCTGCAGCTATTTCATTCCCTGACCTAAATTTGGGTGTTTGTCACTACCACCAACACCACTACTATTTGCTTCTAAGATTAAAGGGGGAAGAAATGTCCCTATCTGCATGCAGTAGTAAAACTATGCCAGAGTAGTTTTTACTCTGTTTGTTACCTCTGCTGAGGCAGAAGGTGCTCTTCCTCACATGGTGGTAATTTTAGTGCAGGGTAGATAAAGCATATGTAGAAGCAAAATGCTGGGAAAGAGATTATTCTAAAATTTGAACACTTTTTAAAAAATCTCTTATTTCTGGACTTTTTGTGGATATTGCCTGTCTTGGTTTCACTGAAGGTCAGTCTCGCATTTACATGAGAAAATTCAGTCTTGTTCTTTTCCTGGATGAAGTTGGGAAACCTCAGGAATCTCATGCAAGTAATTTTGTGAAATTTCCATCCCAACTTCCCAGCAGTTTAGATGCAGTCTTAGTCATACTCTGAAGAATATTCTGCCACCTAAACAAGGAGTACTAAAAAAAACCCCACCCTTCTTTCAAAGATGTGTGTTGTCTTTGGGCCAATAACTTATTTTGCTAAGGACTGAAAGGTAACTGCAAGCCCTCACAAATCTCCATGTATACAATGGGGATTAGTTTTTGCTAGAATGGTATTTGAGTGACTTTACTTTTTAGCTTCCTTGTGCCAGAACTCCCAGATAATTCATGCTGCCTACACATTAAATCTCACTTTGTCTAAGATGGATGAGCCATGAACTTGCCAGGAGGAGTGACTCAGACATGGCTACAGCCTGGTTCCCATGAAAGTCTATCCCTCCAGGCTCTGTGGATGCAGCTGGCTCCAGGAACTTGACCATAAACATAGGCTCAGCTACAGCATTATATGCTCAAACTTAATTTGCCTCAGTTTCATGTGGTTTAAGTAACAAATTATTTGATGCAGAAAACCCCAACCCAGCTCTGTAGGAAGATGTGTCTCCATTTATGCAGAATAAACGTGAATCCCAAAATCCAGTTTTCCTTCTCTTTCATAAGATGTCATGAGGCAGCGTTTGTGCAGCTGTCCCTGCAGGCAGAGCCTGGTGCTGCGTTCAGGGGAACTGAGCCTCTGCTCATTTTCACTGTAGGAGGGGCTTCCAGAGATGTCCTTGAATCTTCTCTGTGTTTCCAATTGTGGTTTTCAGGAAGCAAAGTGGTTTTACAAGGACCAAGGTCAGCTGGAGCCAGGCTGTACTTCTAATTCTGTAGTTTAACCAAACTTTGGTATTGTAATGCTTCTCTAAGTAGATGTGAACGTGAGAGGAAGGGGGGAAAGGGAAATGAGGGAACTGGAAAGCTGGAGAGAAGGTGAGAAATGCACATAAAACAGGAAAGAAATAAACTTGAAAGCAGAACATAGAAAATAAAAATAGAAGCAGAAAAGGAAATTATAAAAACCTAAGAAGTGAAAAATGACAATTAAAAAAAAAAAAGATTTTATTTGTCATAAGTACTTGGCTCTACTGCAACTGAGTCTGCAAGATGGAGACACTGATAGTCTGCAGTGCAGGAAATGGGCATTGCTCACTTCTTCACAGGCTTACATGTTACAATGAATGAAAAAAGAAAGAAAAAAGGAGAAGCTTTGTTAATTAGAGTAATTTAAACCTGCTAAGTGTCAGAAATTTTGTATTATGTCATGAGATCCTATGAAAAATTGTGTACTTTTTCCTGAGGTTTTCTTACTTTCTTCTGCTGAATTTTGTCCTTATTTCTCTTACCCATACTAGACATGCAGGGGAGTAGTGGATCTTGGAAACAGCTTGCTTATGATTTACTGGAAACTTGAATGTCATGCACTCACATGTGGGAGAAGAAGCTTTAAGTCAAAATGGTCAGATTGTGGTGGCTGGCTCTGAGACTCAAACTTCTGGACAGTGGGAGCCTCGTTTTGTGGTCCCAGGCTCACTGTGCAGCCCATGAGTAGCAGAGCAGGGAACCATCCAAACCCTTGGTGTTGCTACTGAGCCTAAGTGGTATGAGGGTAAGTTCAAAACTCAGTTCACCCTGGAGGAATATCATTCCTTCCATTTGTGATCTTGTGTTGTGGGGGACCAACAACCTTTTGATCAGAAAGCTACAGGAGACATTTAACAGTCAGAACAAGAAGTGGGTTTCCTTCTTTTCAAAATATGTGCATTAAAGCATCTCCCAGGGTGTAAAAGATCTACGTGTTAACTTCTTCCTCTGTCAGGATGGATTTAACTATCTTTCCCTCCAAACTGCAATAATCACTAGCTGTCCAATTTGCAGTGGAACAGAGCCTCTCCTTTTTTCCTGCATGATAACCAGGATGACTGGAGTGTTCATATGGAAGAAAGTTTCATTGGTTCTGTTTCAGGATCATTGATAATTGGATTAAACACCTGAATTCTGTCTAAATATGGGCTTGGGCTTGTCTCTTGACTGAATGGCAAAGCATTTGAATTACATTATTTTTGAAAATGTGCTTATTTTACAGGGCACATATTAAATAATAAACAGGATACAGGAATCTGGCTTGCTGTCAGAGGACATAAATCTTGTCCTGGAGGTCACCATCCTACGAGACGGAAGCAAACAAATCTATCTAAAAGCACAGTTTAAAAACTTTTTTTGCTGACCAACCAAACTGTCTTAAAAGGAAGTTAGTTCACCATCACATTGACCTTTTCCTCTGTGAATGTGGCTATCATTGATTCTGTTACCTTAATTTCTCACTGCAAGCACAAAGAGTTAATATAGAAAGCATTTTAGTTTAGTATATGGCTTTTGTACTATCTTAACCCATTTTAAATAGTCTATTTCATTGTTACTAATTAAATGTCTTCAGCTGTGCAGGTTTTACAACTGATGAAAAAAAAAGGCAAGAAAACCTACATATATTCTCAATTTCAGAGGAGCTGAGCACACTGCATCAATTGCAAACTTCAGTGGGAATACAAAGAGCCACTTCTGGAATCAAGACTTCATACAGGTATGTAAAGAGTCTCAACTTCACCTGGCAGTAGGCTCTGTCCTATTGAAAGAGATGAATTTCTAACCCAGTTAACTGTTTGTCTCCAGAAGTTCATCAATTTTCAGAATATTTTCCCGTTGTAATTAATAAGGTGAAATAAATCTGCACATCTGAATGTTTCCATGAAATATCTCCATAGGTCTTTTCCTTTCCCTTCAACAAAATCAGCAGCTCAGACAGATTTTTTTTTGTAGTTGGTTTTCGAAATAACTCCATTTTAGAATTGAAAAAGAGATAAAGTAAAAGATTTAAGAGTTATTTTCAAATGCTTTTGAGAGCAG
This sequence comes from Erithacus rubecula, assembly GCF_903797595.1. NCBI lineage: Eukaryota > Metazoa > Chordata > Aves > Passeriformes > Muscicapidae > Erithacus > Erithacus rubecula. Next base: position 9,132,344 of record NC_136662.1, read on the forward strand.
AGACTTCTACACTTTGGAATGGAAAGAGGAAAAAATCCCTAGCAGTGGTAATATTAAGAATGTTTCAGCTGAGAACTCAACAGTGTGTAGCAAGATCATGGGTAAAACTGAGGAGCTCAAGTTCAAAGGCCAAAGCTATGATGTGGGGAATATGTGGGGATAAAAAGATGAAAGGTTTGTATAGATAGAAGGCCGAAGATTTGCTGGTCTTTATGAAATGTAATTAATTTTTAAGTCCCATTTTGAGTTCATACAGTTTAGCTTAGCTTGCAGAGTCTTTATAGTTTTACATCTGATAATTTGATTATGAAAATGAACTCTCTCACATAGCAGAGAATGCTAGCAATCCCCTTCTGATAAGGGGTATTTATACAGCACCACCAAATCACTTAAACATAAGGGGGCCATGTGCTTATCCTCATTTCTGATGCCAAGCCCACTGTAGCTATCTAAGATTTGTCAGCATGTGTTGATATTCCCTGTTCAGTCAGGGCCAGTGCTTTCCAGTGCTGCTTCAGAGCAATAGCTTTGACTTGGATATTCTGTGAATTTAATTGCTGTGAATTGAGACACATTCTTTGTGCTTGCAGCTTGGAATAGAGGTGCTGATAGAGGACCCAACTTTTAACCTATCCTTGATAGGTTAAAAGGGAGCAGGGGAAGAAAGAAGTAACTTTTATAAAAAGCAATGATAGGTAAATTTTCATGGCTGAAAGGCACATTGAGCAAGCATGAAACATTTGCTGCAAAGTATTTCTTAGCAAGCCATTTCAGCAAAGTAGAATAAAAAATCATAGTTGTCTGTGGAGAATTTGGAGGAGATGATGGTAGAATAAAAGTGATGGAAATTATGTTTAGACTCACTGCTTACTCTACCTTCCTTTCTTTCCAAAGTATGTAATCTAATAATGATTTTAATTTATGTGTATAGCCCAAGTTCCATCTTCAGTTAAACAAATGTAAATCCCCATAGTCATGGTTTCATCATATTAAAAGCAAATGTGTGCTATTATATTAGAATGAAGCCTTGACTGCTGTTTCTAAAACACAATGTAATGGAATTTGTCTTAGTCTGCACAGACTCTTTGTAGAAGACCCATCCTATTAACAAGTAAATGCTTTATTCATCACTTTTTTTAAAAGAATGCAATACCAATATAAGAAAGAAGTAAGAGAAACCTGACTATGTTCTGATGATACAAACATTAATAGCTGAGAAAATACATGAACTACTAAAATATTTCTGGATTGCAACAGTTGGATAAACTTCAAGACAGCAGGCGTATAAACTAGGAAAGTGCAATGCATGTAAAATTCTGTTTATAGAGAGGTTTTCATATTAAAAAAAAATCAAACCCTTTCAAAAAATTGTCTTTTTATATAGGAATCATTTATCTGGTAATGAAAATCTTAAGTAGCTAGAAAAGTATCCCTAGAAGAGGAAAAAAAAATAACATTACATGCTTTCTAAGTTAATATTTGTTCTTTTTATGGATCTTTGAAAACTTGTATGGTGTGATATAAAGTGTCTAAAATTTAATCCTAAAAAAGTTTTACGCAAAGAAAAAGGTTAAGTTATTATTTGAAAGTGTGGTTGTCAAATAAGAGCTCCTTTTTCTAGCAGATGTCCTATCATTATGGGATCCCAAACACATTGGATTTGAAAAGCATTGCACAGAAAGCCTCCTGGGCACAGGAGAGACAGTTGGGTGGGACAGAAATTCAAAGTCACACAGCTTGCAGTGGGACATTCTCCATATGTGTACTCCACAAGAGCTTTTAGCTTTTAAGTACACTTATCTGTAGGCTTCCTGAGCCTTGAACTTAGGTCTTCAAGGCAGTAGAAAATCTGGGATTAAAAGAAAAAAATCTGGTTCAGCCCAAGCTTACAAAGGACTGTGTTCTCACTTGTTTTACCTGTCTTTACTGACCCTTCTGCAGCCAAATATTAGGGAAGCACTTTTCAGCTGACCTATTTTGCCTGATACTGATATTACTTCCTATTCTCTCCAATCACCAACAGATTTTATGTCTGTGTTTGCAGTCACTTCTTATGAATTCAAGATGTAGCGCTAATTCTAAAATTTCTTCATTGTTCCCATTTGAGGAATTTCTGTTGGCAATTTTTTCCTGTATGCACCTTTGTTTAGTGTACTGTTTTATTTAACCCCTGACTGGTTTCAGCATTGTCAGTTACAGATAACCTGTGCTGGAATATTTTAGAGAATTCTTTCACATTATGTTTGGATGATCATTAGTTGCTGGATTGGGACTTCAGGGTCATAGGATGAGGTGGGAAGGGATCACAAGTGGACTCTGGTCAAAACTGCTGCACAATGCAGGGTGAGCCCTGAGCTCAGGCTGGGTCAGGGCTCTGGCCAGGTTGAGCATCTCTCATTTCTGTGTCTCACCCTCTGTCACACACCATGGGTCTGACTCCATCTCCTCCCTCACCTCTGGGCTGGCCATTTGCTGGTAGCTATCCGAGCCCCTTCCCTCCTCACAGAGCCCCAGACCAACTCCACCACTGGTGCTCTCCTGGGATGGAGGGGCCCAAATCTGGATGCAGTGTTCCCAGCATGGGCTAGAAAATATTGAATGTGTCACTAACATTTCAGTGACCAGAACAAAATGCCCAGGCTCAGAAGGGGAACAGTCATCAGTGGATCTAAGGGCATGAAAGGAGAAAAGGTTAAAAAATATCCTTTTTGAGAGGAACAGAGTTCAGTCAGAACTAGGGCAAAGTATTTCCTGGAGAAAGTTTGTAAGTGGCTGCATATAATACCGTCATTATTTGTCTTGCAACTCCAGTCCCCACATACCTGAGTGCAGTGCCTCTGATTGCATTCATCCAAACACAATTCTCTCTCACACAAGTACACCAGAGACACACTGTTGGAGAGGATTTATCCCATTTCCTTGGTACATAGAACTTCTGAGTCATTGCCACTACTTGTTTGAGCAGTACTAAATGTAAGCATCTTAGTTGTATCTGTACACCCACACTGAAGTTTTTATATAAGATTCAAATGTGCCTGATTAACATAAGAAAACCCTGTGCATATTTGTGGAGCAGGTGCAAGCAATGTCTCATCTCTTCCTGAACAAAAGGTTAATACATTCTCACAAGTGACTTAATCCAACCTTATAGTTAAAAATTATGTGATTGTAAATGGATAAAAATGAAAGCTAAAAAGCTTCAATATGAAGTTTAAAAGCCCTGTAAATATCAATTAATATTCAAAAAAGGACAGGATGTTTTAAAAAAGAGAAAAAGTTACACTACTAATTACCAACAACTAATTTGCACGCACTGCATTAATTTTAAGAATTATTTATGCTGTAAAATTTAAGCTTAAGTACATACAGCATGTGCAGTGTAAGAGTGTGATGTAACAAGGACTGCAGCTCATATTTTGACTTGTAGATTTAAAATCAAGAATTGAAAGTAAATGTAAGCCTTTACAGGATTTAAGTTTTATGGTGCAGAGCCCCATTGAAAAGGGAAGGTAGGAACCTGGTAGAATATGAACTATACCAATAGTCCCAAATTAATATTATGAGTTTTATAATCTCAGTTAAAATTTGTTTAAGTACGCATGTAATGAAGAGTAATTATGATATATAGAAAAAGAAGAGGACTTACAATAAACATTTCAAGGTTACCATGATGTGACAGCATGTGAATTGGGCCTTGGTAACAAAGTCTGTGTGTGTGTGTGTGTGTCTGTTTTTATGTGTGCAACAGGGAGTAACAATTATTTGGGGAATTTAATCCATTGTGGAGTAAAACCTGTTGTGGATAACGCCCATCTAAAGATTTTTTAATGCCAAGGAGAAAAAGGCTGCATGCAAATCCTTGTTAAATCAGGTCCAGTTTTCTCTACTGCCTTAAGTTTTGGTTTTTGTATTTTCCAGATTATGTACTGCATTAGTATGTAACTCTGAACTTTGTATCAAGTGTTAGCAAGTTCTCTTCCCGGTCTAGTTAGACAAAACAATCCTTTTCTAGCCTGAGAACCAAGGATACTGTTGCAGCTTTGGGCCAAAAAAATGTAAACAGCGATGTTGAGTTGAAGAGAGCAATCTGGGAGGATGGGACTGCATAACCTGAAGTTGTAATTGGACAATTAACCCCAGAATGTAAACAGACCAGAACTTACAAAAGTGTGAAAACTCATGGCATGCTGTCCATCTTGTGTCCCTCTTGGGTGTAGCCACAGCCAGGCTCTTGTACTGCCCAAGATGACTCCTTTAAAGGCCTTTTTAATCAACACCTACTTTATTCCTTTAACACTGTCTAAGCTCTGTGTCAGGTAGCCTCTCTAGGCATCACCTCCAATGCAGGAAGGCCAGCAGGGATGGCAGCAGGGACAGCCCTCACACTGCCCAGGCAAGCAAGGGAGGGGCAGCCCTGCAGCCTCTCCCCTGCCCACTGCTGGCCCGAGGCCGGGTCACAAGGAGCCAGGGCTGGGTGCTTGAGCAGGCCTGCCAGGAAACCAGCAAGGACTGCACTTAGTAATGCCAGCTGCTCCTTGCAACACACCTGTGCAGCTCAGGGAGCAGCAGCAAGAGGTACCTGGCTGCTGAGCTGTTATTTACTGCACATTTAACAAGAAGAGGTTCATTTCTGGTAACCTAGGTGTGTTAATCTTTGTTAAATGTGCTGGCTGAGCATTTACATGCTTTTCTATGTCTGAAAGCCAAAAATTGCAATTCAGTTTTTCAATGGGATTTTTTTTTTTTTTTTTTGTTCAACTGAATTTTATTTTGTGGGTTTTTTAAAAATATTTTTTTAAACTTTCATTGGTAACAAAGTCTGCATGTTTAAAAATCAAGTAAAGTATATTAACTTTTTCAATACTGAAAACAGGTAAAGATCCATTCTAATGTGGTTTATAAGAGCTTGTTTTCTTAAGCATAGACTGCAAATTCTTTGGGATTTTCTTTCTTTTTTTTAAAAAATACATTCAGAATTCTTCAAAAAAGAAGCACTGAAAATCATTAACAGCACAGCTGAGTAACTCAGAGAGGTGCTCTTCGTCGAGTCTGTATCCCAAAAATACTTCAGTGGGTGTCTATTGCCCCCTTCAGACTATTCCCAGTACTAGAGAAAAATAATTAGTTGGAAATTAATAGAATTCCTTTGCACTAAGGGAAAAGGCTAAGAAGAAAGATATTGTTAAGTAGATAGTTGGTGAACTTTTTTGGATATTGGCAAATGTTTTTCTTGGTATTAGAAATCCACAGCAATGCACAAAGTAATTTCTTAAATTAGTACAGTAAACAATACCTCAAGTTACATCTTTAGCAGTTAGGTTCAATGGTCACAACTGAGGAAAAAAGATCTGAGAGCAATGGGCTGGGAAACTTGAAAATCAATTCAAGCTTCCAAAGTGCATTTATACAGTTTTGGTTAAGTGATTCCAACTCTGTGATTGGAGTTTTCATATGCAAAACACATTGTGCCCTATTTCTCCTTTCACCTTCCTTTTACTTCAGAAAAGGTTTTTGTAGCACTATTAACACCAGGCTGGTAGAAGGTCTTCTTTACTTAATCCCCAGATGGACTTTATATGCCTACACAAATAGTGAGTATTTACAGTGCTCCATGTCCATACACATAGATACTGTGTCTATATGTGTGTTCAACAGCACCCTAATCTCAGCTGCAACTAAGTACTCCCTTCAAAAAGAATATCACCTCAGTGGAAATGTAGCCTCAGTTAGTAGGCTAAGTGAGAAGGACAACTGTGGCTAGAAAATAAAATTGTATCATGGAGTCTGGGCTGTAATGTGGTACATTGATTTAGCTTGCCTGATAAGGCTTTATAAAATAGATGAAAAAAGAAGATTTAAAAGATTATCTTATGCATTGAGTATTCATTCTGTAGGAAGAAAAAGAAAACTATGCTGCTGAAAAGTTTTGTGTCCACCTCTCCCAAGCATAACCTGCTGAAATCACAGCACATATAAATACCAGCCTTTTATGCTTTTATGGGGTGATACTGCTTTATTATTCAGCAAATGGTTAAGGAAGAACAGCAATACAGATTTGATGGTGCATTTCATTCCATGTACTTCATAATATAAAGCTTTCCAGAGAACCAAACTTACATTTTTTTAAAAGGGAAAGAAATACTGAACTAAAAGTTATTTTCTACTTAGGTAAAATTCAAAGCTTCTAACTGAAGCTCTTGCATACATACAGTATATTCTATTTCCTGTCCTGTTGCTACTCATTTTGCTGCTAATAGTAAAAAAAAAAAAAAAAAAAAAAAATTGAGTTTTCATTTTTCACATGACAGATTCTCACCATACCAAGGAAAATCATGTCATCAACCTTCAAGTTAAATCACTCTGATGAGACAGAAGGCTCCTCCTCTTCAGGCAGATTCTACATCCAATGAAGTGTAGTGCAATACATCACTGAGGTATGTTGAGTGCTGCTTTTGGCAGCTTGCTGCCTCTTTTTCTCTTTTCTTTTCTTTTCTTTTCTTTTCTTTTCTTTTCTTTTCTTTTCTTTTCTTTTCTTTTCTTTTCTTTTCTTTTCTTTTCTTTTCTTTTCTTTTCTTTTCTTTTCTTTTCTTTTCTTTTCTTTTCTTTTCTTCACTACAAATTTGGGTTTATCATCCCCATTCCTTGGCACTCAATGATGTAGGTATCATTACCAGGGTTTTCCTCTTCTGATTTTGTCACTGTAAATTTGGCCTAAAAGAGGATTAGAAATACATCACTAATTAAGTTATCAGATACAGAAGTTTAAATATTCAATATGTGATGTCCAATAACTGCATTGCCACGTGTTCATGTACATCACAGCTTTGACAGATTTAATTCAAAAAACTATTTAAATAAAGGTGGCAAAAGTATCAAAACATTCTAAAAGCCTTTAACTCTAGAGTGTGCTCACTTTCTACAGGAAAACTCCCAGGTAAATATTGTAGCAATTATTTTTTCAGTGCTTGTCTTCCATGATCAAGTTCAGCTCACGCTGCCTGATGAACTTTGCCAAGTTACAGTGCCAAGTTACTGGAAGAAAACCGACAGGTAAAACTTCCTGAATGTTTGGACTCACCTTTGTTAGCTGCTCTGCAAAGTGTATAGCTGTTTGAGTATGAAGTGTAATTGGTCCACTTTTCACTCTAGACACTCCCTTTGCCAGTGCCATAAAAATGATAAGCTAAAAGGTAGGGAAAGGTAATTATTAAGTCATTCTTCAGATTCTAGGAATTTATTGTTTAAAAAAAAAAAAAACAACCAAAACATGCAACATGTCTGTAGATATAAAAATTTTGTTTTTCAAGTTTCATAAAAGTTAATGAACCTGAGTCTGAAGGGTGATCCAAGGCTCCAGAAGTTTGGAAATTGCTACTGTAATGCCTGTTATAGAAGGGCTATGTTCCCATCAATTGTACTTGCATGCTTTGAAAAAAGTAGGCTGAGACCAAGACCAAAATGCTTATTATACTACATAATATCCATGTGTGCCCAGGGGGTTACAGCTAAGAGGTAACATCATCCTAGCTAAACCAGCCCACAATTCTTAGCAGGCTAAGATAAGGCAATGGAGGGCCCTCATTCTTAAATGAAAGTAGGGGAGCAAGACAATCAGAAGAATGTCCTAGGTACTCTTTAATACTTTCCCTTAGTATCATTCTATATATGTAAGGAGGGAGCTATTATCACTGCACTATATGGAATCCAAAATAGAAGTGAATTCCTACGTCTTTCTTCCATATTTACTGAGAGTTAAAGAAAGTGAAAATTTGAGGGTGTTGGTGCAAAGCTAAAAGCATTTGTGTTCCTAAAAAACTGTATGTAATTTGCTAATTCTAGTGATGTTGTGAGTACACACCTCTGAGACTACTAACAAACATCTTGTTCCTTCCCTGTGCAGACCTATATTGTTTACAAGTACTGCATACACGTTCTTGCTACTTCAAGAAAACATATATAGGAACCTTACTTGGTCTTGCAGAGAATCATCAACAGTTCCACCATGTTTAAGATTCTGAAGCAGCATCTCAGCTGCTTCAATGCCAACCTTGTCAGCATTCTTTCCTAAGAAAGAAATCAGAAAGCTGAAAATTACTATTTAAAGTTTTAAAAATACAAAAAAAAACCAAACCACCAAACCAAAAAACCAACCCAAGAAATTATCAACTTTTTAAACCTTGTTTTCTTTAAACCTTATGCTCTTGCCTCAAATATTTGCTTAAAAAATATTTTCCCATCTTATGCACATATATAGTTTATACTTCCTAAGCAGTGGAAAGAAAGTACCCTCATTTAGTCAGAAAAACATTTGACTCAAATAATTTAAAACCAAGATCACTTCCATTCATTTTAATCTAGATTCACTCTTGAGCAAAAACTTCATATGTAAAACACAAAGTCTATGTTCTTAAAGTTCAGAAATATTTCCAGTGATTCTCCAGTGATTCTCCATTCTGATACAAGGTATAGTTAACAGTTTTGTAATTTTTGTAAATTTCCTTTTACTATGATTTAAATCCCATAATTTCTGTTGTCCCTTATTTCTGAAAACATACATTTAAAAATTAAATATTCAAAGCATCAGATCTTTAAAACAGATGATACTTCAGATTCCTATTTGTTATTGGTATATTCAGTTAAGTCTCAAAGAATTCACAGAATTCTTACCTCTCTTGCCAAGTGATGACCCAGCTAACAAACAACCTGTTGAAGTCTCTGCAACAATACTAAGCAGAAAAACAAATATAATTAAAATAAAGTACAAAATCACTCATATTATAGTTTTTTATCAGATATGTAATCAAGATCTAGATAATTAACCAACAAGATTAGAGGTAATAATAGAAAGATTGGAATCATCTTACATTATTCCACTTGCAGTCCCAACAGCTTGATCATCAGGTTCTCTGACAGGCTGAATGTTAATATAAAGATCTCTGATTTCTCTTCTGATGCATCTCACTGCTGCTGCTGACATGTCTTTTGCCAGCTAACAAGACAAGACACAAATCCAGTAATTCACTTATGTAATACAGCAATACTTTTTCCTCCTAAATTCAATTATTACAGTTAATCCCCAAATAAAGGGGCTACTTTATTAACTAGAAAAACAAATTATTGTTATATATCCCTACACACAAGAACTGAATGTGATTTTTTCCTGTAAGTTTTTCTACAAAATTAAGGTAACATTAAATGCTGCACAAATGACAGTTATAGAAATGTATGAAGAAACTACAATATCAATAGAAATTCAAGAACTTCATTCACAGAGAAAAAGATTTGATTTTAGGTTTCTCACAAAACATCAGATTCTCAAAATAACCCACCGCAAAACCCAGTGCAAAAACCCCACCCCCACAATTATTATGTACAGAATGTACTCTGTCAGAGGGAATACACAAAATAATTTCACATCACAAGGAAATAGGGACATATAAAGCTTATCCATTCCTGTCATCTAATCATAGTTATATTAGTAGGTTTGGAGAATTTAAGACCAAAACCAGCAGTCCACAGTTTTTCAAACAGTAACTCAGTTTCTTCTCTTCCTTCCTCTACTAATTCCTAGGCTGTATGTGAGAAGGAACCTTAAGGAGATCCCAGCACTCAGGACTGGAAGAATAGAAAGAAGGAGATATAAAGGAGCAAATTTTGCTCCTTTTTATTTTTGGCTAAACCTACACTTAACTTGTTCTAATAACCTTAGCAATGGTTGAAAAACTTGTATTGTGGCCTCCACCCATTACAGTGCTCATAAATTTATGAACAAGGGCCCTAAATTCAGACTTAATCCACATGAATATGAAGAATACATAAATCAGATATAATATATCCCTCAATATATGCTAAAGACTTCTGAATAGTCCTATGAAGGATGAGGATATTGTTCTCACTTCCTGTTTTAGCTTTACATTGCTGTGCAATGAATGAATTTTAGATATGTCAAATATAATATTCTACAGCTTGAATAATTGAAACCATTTAATAAGGTTGCTTAGCTTGTGTAAGACTGCAAAAGACAAGAGAGTAGAGGAATGTTAAGCAGACTGTATGCAATTTTATATTCTTACATAAAGCTGGATACTACCAGAGCCATGACAAGCACTTACTTTGATAGGCAGTGCTCCAGCAACAAATGCCCTTCCATAAATCTTTGTCACTGTGCCACGTTCTGTTAAGTTTATTGGGCTCAGCTCTTTGACTGGAGACATCTGGAGTACAACTTCACCACCTCCCTGAGGATAGTAGCCCCTATTTAGAGACAGTATTGGACATAATTAAATGCAATGATCACAAAGAAACCAAGAAAAGGGCCAGGAGGCTCTTAATATATTTCACTACACATTTGAATGTTCCCTGTTACTGTACATACCAACTTTCTTCATGTGTGCCTTAGAAACCCTTATAATGGAATTGGGTTCTCTAACAGTAATCCTCTGTAATGCACATCTTATTAACTTCCTAACACCAACCTAACTGGCACCTTGGAAAAAGCTCAGTAATGCACTGCCTGTTCAGCATGTGCTCCCCTCAGGGGAGCTAACAGGAATCATTACATAGCAGCTCTAGACTCAGCAAGGGAAAAAAAAGCAAAGAATTATTCATCATATGGTGACAGTATACACATGGGCAGCTAATGCAGATTAGTTCATGTATTATAAATTCACCCCTCAGTTTGATTGAGAGCCCCTTGTGTGTGCCTCTGCTCACTCACAGGTTCAGTAAGGCCCAGCTCTGCTGCACAGCTCCACAACTCACCTCCTTTTTATATCACAATTAAATGTGAAATTGAACTTTTCAACTATTGGCTTGAAAACCTGAAAAACAAACATATAAAAACACAGAGTGAATTTATTTTGCATTGATAATTCCCCATCATTTTATGCAATCTTAAAAGGAAAAAAAAAGCTCAACACAAAAATTTCAGTTGCATTATCTTAAAAAAAGATAATTGCATCCATATATCTTATTTGACATTTCTCATACTTCATTCTCAATGTCATTTTGTGTAAAAGGATTTTCTTATGGAAAAAGTAAGAGTAATTCACAGCACTTCTAGAATAAAGAATACATTTTAAGAGAAATTTTCTGTAGTAATTAAAATCAAAGAGACTGCTGCTTCAGGAAAGTCCACGTAACATTGGTTGCTCTCTACATCGAGTACACTAATAGTGTTATACTCCCATGCCAAATTCCATAATCACAAATAGACTTGCAGTAAGAGCAACAGAGGAACAGCAGTCACATTGCACACATATTCATAGAAGATGCACCAAGGCAAAGGAATTTCTCCCTACCATGACCGTGTAGTCTATCTGAGGAGCCATCTCCGCATTAGTCCCACCTTTTAAATGAAGCTCTGATGGGGAAGCAGCAAACAGCACACAGGGCATTGCTACCTGCATCAGTAGACACACACTCCTAAAAGCAAGTACAAGACACTCAAACTCATACACTTATAATCCATAGAATGCCAGAGAATCATTATATATATCAAGGGCAAATTACTTTCCAGAGCATTTACTTTTTATTTTTTAAATAAACTTATTAGTCTTAAAAGATACTAATTTAAAACTTCGTGTCCTTAACCAGCCTAAATATGATCATTTTAATCTCAAAATAATTGCACCTTTAATTGTTCTATTTGAAATAAAAGTTATGTATCTTCCTAGTGATATAGTATAGTGATGGGACCATGTAGGTTTAGGTGGCAGAAAAGGCTTAGGCAGTGGAAACATTTTAATACATGGATGGAATATGTTCCCAGTTCCAAAAGACTAATATAACATACTGGGGTACTATAAGCATAAGTAAAACATCAAAATTTACCTAATTGCACGCTAATTATTCCAGACCTCATGGATATGAGATACTTATCTAATTTAATGCATTTGGTCTGGTATGTAAAACATTAATGTGAGGAAATTACACCTAAAGTTTTAAAGACATGGGCAGCTACTTTTTTGCATTATATGAACCAAGCATTCAGCTTTTTTAATAATCATACTTTTAAACTTCATGCATATCCTGTCTATAAGACAGATTCTTTGGTCACATAAATTTGGCTCAGGCAGCATATATCCTGGGTCATTACCAAAGCATAAATGTTCTTTTTTCTTTATTGCGATAATCTATTGTGATAATTTTAAAGTTATGAGAAGCTGGTGTTCAAAGACATACCCTGCTGTTTTTGTATCAGCTATATGAGTTCCACCTTTGATCTTCCCGGGAGTGAAGGTTATTTCTGTTGAGCCAATTTCTCCACCATTCAGCTTCCCATCACACAGATCTCGAACCATCTCCAATCCAGACAGATGCTGAGGTCTTAGAGTGACAATACACAGTTAAACACACATAAAAGTAGACTACATGCTCATGTCACATTTAAACAACCACTTCACACCAACTAAAAAATGACAATTGCAAATTACAGATCAGACAAGGATCAGAAATTTACTCTGGTTTGCTACAGTACTTCTGAGTTTACAGAAGCCGAAGGAGCATCAGAGATATGCAGGATTCTGGTGTCTTTTCCACTAGAACAGGTCCAGGCAGATAGACGAGATACAAGAACAGTCATTTGTACTAATGTGATAAATGCTTGGACAGAAATTTAGTGGGATAATGATGGCAATACTGGCTGAGCCAGAACCAGTTGCAGTGCTACAAGAGAATTAACAAGTTTGCTATGTACTTCCCTTGTGTTTGCTTTTATTTGTTAGGGTAATTTAAATAGGAAATACACCAACTGTTCTCAACATTGGTGTAACAACACTAGGATATGCATTAACTGTTAACACTGTACGCTCGGTGAGTATGTTTTGCTCGGGCATTACAGGAGGTGTTCCCCGTTTCAACCCCTGTGTTCCCCTTAGCGCCCGTGGAACCATTTCCGAGGCAGCGGCCGGGCCGCGCCCTCACCTGCGGCCCGGGGCGGGACCCGCGCTGAGGCACCGGCGGCGCAACCGAGCCCCGTTCGTGCACCAGCGATCCCCCTCCCTCCTTGTGAGCCACCGACGGGATTTTCTGGTAAAAAGGCTCTTTCAAACCAATGGAAACACAAATGTTTCAGACAAGAGCAGCCGAGGCCTTGCGCGGCCGGGAGGCCCCACACTCTGTAGGTGCCGGGCTGAGCCCGGGAGGGTCTCACCTGAGGCCGGGCTGGCTCCGCCCGGCGCGGATCCGGCGCACCCGCAGCGGCAGCCCCAGCAGGCAGCTCAGCGCCGTGGACACCCGCAGGATCTGCCCGCCCTGCGCGGAGAAACGGCGATGGTCAGGCGCTACGGCACTTCCCGCCCACCCGGCCAGCTCGTACCGCAGCCCGGGGCCAGGTAAGCCGCGGCCCGCTGGCGCTCACCCCCTCCATGATCCCGCCGTCTATCTCCACCCTGTCCCCGTCCATGGCTGGCGATGAGCGCTGTCTCTCGCAGAGGCCGCGCCGATGGGATCCCGGCGGGGCCCTAAACACGGCAAGCCCTCGGCGAAGCAGCCCCGGGGCCAGGAGTGCTTGGCGGCGGCGGCGCGCCCGGGATGCCGCGGTGCCGGTACCGGGGCGGGCGGCGGTGCCGGGCAGGCGCAGAGCGCAGGCGCCTCCCTGCGCCCGCCGGGGCTGGGCCGGGGCGGCTCCGCCGCGGGGAGGAGCAGCGGGCGGGCCCGGCCCTCAGGCGGGGGCGGGGGCGGGGGCGGGGGTAGCTCCGGTGTCCCCGCGGTACTGACCGCCTCCCGGGGCCCGCTAAAGGCAATGCCTTCCCCCGGTCTCGACAGCCGGAGCGGTAACGACGGAGGTCAGAGCCGTGGGCACAGCGCTGCCAGAGGACAGCGGCGGCCCTCCTCGTTACAAGCTAGTTTTCCTCAGAATCACAGAAAGAATGAGGTTGTAAAAGACCTCTGAGATTATCATGTCCAGTCTATAAGCGAATACTACCATGTCAACTAGACCGTGGCACTAAGTACCACGTCCAGTCTTTTCCTTAAACACCTCCTGTGCTGTATCTCCACCTGGTCAGCCCGTTCCAATGCCTAATCACTCTTTCTGTGGAGAGATTCTTCCGAATGTTCAACGTAAACCTCTCCTGCGCATCTTAATACTCTGCCCTGTCGCTCGTCACCTGGGAGAAGAGTGGCTACAATCACCTTTCACGTAAAGCCACGGACACGGGCGTGTTGGTCTGGGAGGCGCGCTCGGGACTTTATGACACGTGTATTGGGAACGGCCGGGCTCTTGGCGCTGCCCGTCCCGTTCCTGCGGCCCGGGGCAGCCGCCCGCCCTGCGCCATCCCCGGGGCTCCGGTCCGGGAGCTCCCGCCCAGGGGACGCTCTCCGGCCGCTCCCGCGGGCGCGTGCGGGCCCCGAGCGCCGCTCGCCCCGCCCGGGCCGCGGCCCCGCCCGCCGCTGGTTGGCTGTGGCGGCGCGGCCGCCGCCGGTTGGCTGTGCCGGGGGTGTGTGCGGGCCGCCCTGCCGGGGTAAGATGGCGGCCGTGACCGCGCTGAGGAGCAGCTGCCGAGCCGCGGGGCGCCTGGTAAGAGGAGCGGGGACCCCGCGGGCGGCGGCGCCGCCGGCCAGCCGGGGCAGGAGGGATAACGCGCGGCGTGCCCGAGCCCGAGCCCTGCTCCCGCCGTCCGGCGGGCACGCGGCCAGCACCGCGCCTCTGCAAACGCTGCCGGGGCGGGCAGCGCCTCAGCTCCCTCCGCCTGCGCTCCCCGTGCCCCGCGCAGGTGACCGAGCCCCGGGCAGTGCCCTGTGCGCTGCACAGGGACCCCGGAGCTGGCACCCTCCGCCCCGGAGTGCCCTGCGCTTGCCCGTGTTCCCTGTGAAAGGAACGCGTGTGCCTCTCTGCAATAAGCCGGTGACACCCTCCTTTCTGTTATTTCTAAGTCATCCCATTATTGCTTTGCCTATGCGTTGCTCTGCCATCACCGCCTCTCCGCCCACGCATCAGCCCCCTTTGCATACCGCATCCGCACGGAGACGGTGCGGCCACACGTGCCGAGAAGGGAACCGGGTTCCTTTGAATCCCAGGAGCCTTGAAAAGTAGTGGAGATACCTTAGCATAAGAAGTGAATCTACTTGGTTGCCTTTTTGGGATGCTTACAGTTCGTGAACATAGGCTTAGTTCGTGCTTTTTTCTGTCTTCTTGTATTATAGTCTTGCTGTTGTGAAGAGCATCCTATTGCTCTGGTTGGTTGCCTATTATGTCACTTCTATTTTATAGAATGTCAGAGAACAAGTCACTTTTGAAACGTAGAAACAAAATTCAGGATCAGTTCCAGTTTCTAGTATACTTTTTCTCTTAATTCATATTGTAATTTTAAAGCATAGTGATGAAGAATTTTTGAATGGTAGTTTTGTAATCCATTTTTCAGCTAGTAACTTTTAAGTATTTATAAATAATTTTACTACTTAAGGGCACTAAAAGTAGCACTTTCTTTTAAATTGTATTTCTAACCATCTACTCTTAAATCCAGAGAGAGATTCTAATAAGATAAAAATGCTCATCTTCTCTATGTGCATGCTGAACTATAGAATTGGTTGGTTTATAGTGTGTGTTTCCTGCAAGCACATTTTGGATCTGAGCCAGGGAGCCTTTGTGTTAAGTGTAGAAATGGCATTACCTGGGCACTGGGATGTGTGCCACGTATTTAGATGAGGGATGACATCTGATTAAAACATGTTACTGGGGTTGTTGCTTAGTATACAGGTAGCTACATACTTGGAAATATGGAATATGGATGCAAAACACATCCAATGTGAGGAAATGTTCATTAACATGACTCAATGGGACAGAAGTCAAGAGAGCTCAGCACAGCAGTATCCTTTAATGCAAAGTCATTGCCTGTGAGCATGAGCTGTTCAATTTGACTTGGAAATTTTGTGTTACCCTGTCAGGTAGTCAGATCTCTGCAGGCTGCTTACAAACATTTTGGTCTGAGGCCAGCATACATTTTCAGGGTCAGTGATAATTTAGAAAACCGGAGTTGACTTGTTCTTAAGGAAACAACCAAAGCTGAACCCGAGGGGCAGGGCAATTCTCCCCCTGAGTGCATCAGCTCCCTCCTGGCCAAGCCACAGCTCTGTCAGCCAGGCTGGTGTGGCCTCAGTCCCAGCAGGGACTCGAGTGGGCCCTCAGGTCCTTTTTGAGAGTCCCTCCTTGCACAGGAAAGGGGTTACCTTGCTGGCATTATTGCCTTCAATTACTGTTTAGTGTAATAGTAGCCACACTAACAAGCTCAGTACTGGCAGTAGATTGGGGTTTTCTGATAGATTTTTCCAGATAATCAAAATATGTAGATGGGTACACTATGGATATTAGAGCTAGTTTTGTCTTTTTTTTGTGCCATTTTTATTTCCTTGTTTGGCATCACCACTATAATGGTGATTAAATGCTGGAACTGTAAGCACAGTCTGTTTAATGGATTTTAGTTTTTTCCTTGTTACTAAGGAGCACTGCTCTGTGAAGAGAATGTGTCCTGTATTATTACTTTAACATACTAGCACACCAGCTTTTTAATAGAAAATGTGCAAAACTGAAAACCAGAAAGATTTAGTTTTTTAAAAATGCAGTGGTTTTGAATTATTTCTACTGATATAATATGAAACAGCATGGTAACTCTTCAATAACAACACCAGTCTCTTTTTTTGGCAGTGACATTACTAATTCACTACCTGCATTGGTAACCAAAGGTTAAAAACACATGGAAATCATTGTGAAACTTCACATTTAGAAATAGTTCAGAGATTTGATGTGCTCCTTGTGATCATCCTCACAGGTAAATACTGAATGCTTTTCATTTAGGGTCATATAAAGAAAAAAGAGCTTTTGCGAGTTTGTGACAAAAGGTCTAGTTTAACGATTTTTTCAGTAACATTTTATGTAACTTTCAACTGGGAAGAAACCTAGAATTAAAACCAGGAGAAAACAGGATTGTGAAGATGTACATTTTATATGAGAGTTTTGTAATTTACTGAGAGCTTTAAATGTACTCCCAAAACACAATTTTTCATAGCTTGAAATTGCCATGTTACCTGATTGTTGAATATGGAAAGTTGTTTGGAGGACTAATGAAAATATTTTCTATTTGCTTGTTATAGGAATTAGAAAAATATTCATTCTAGATCAGTAGGTACCATCTTAGTAGCAGGCAACTGAAAGGTAAATCAAATGATATAGCTTTGTTGTGTCCATTATGATAGATTGTGTTGTATAAATGTTTGTTTAAAAGAAAGGGGGTATTAAATATAACTTGCAGTGCTAGGTTAAATAATACAGAAAATGAGTGCAGTGTCAGTTCAGAATTGTACAGTCTGCTGAAGAATGTACTTTTTAAAAAGTGAAAAGTGATAGCAAATTGTTGAACAGTTTGGGGTGTGGGGAGGGAAACAAGAAGTTTCATATGCTCTGTTATTACTGAAAGGATTTTTTAAAACAAGAAGTTAAAATGAACTTTCCCATGCAGGTGTGCTGTTTTCTGGCTCCTCTAAGAAGATAATTTCTAAATTTTACAGTTTTGAGGTACATTGTAGCACCTGAATTTTTTTCATATCTCTAAATTAGTTAGAGATAGTATCTACAGAGAAATTATTTCTATAATTTTTACAGCACTCTTAAGACAACATAACACCAGAATTACATTAAATTTAATAAGTTTTACTGGATAACAATGTGTCTGAACTAACTTGTGTTGAGATTAATAAAATACCTGTTTATGTCAATGCAAGCACTACCAGCTTTGCTTTGAATCACAATTATGACTAATTACCAGAGGTTTTAAAGCATAAACTTATGTCTGAAGAATCTTTCAGAAAATTCTGTAGACCCTTTTAAGCTAATTTCTGGATAAATATAATTGCAACCATAAAAGAAAATCATCTCATGAGCAGTTCTTG
The DNA here is from genome assembly GCF_903797595.1 of Erithacus rubecula. NCBI lineage: Eukaryota > Metazoa > Chordata > Aves > Passeriformes > Muscicapidae > Erithacus > Erithacus rubecula. Next base: position 9,150,230 of record NC_136662.1, read on the forward strand.
CAAAATACCATTGAAGCTGATTTGAGATGTTTACTTGGAGATGATTTCCTCCTATATGTAGGAATAAAAATGAAAGGGCAATTCCCTGGGCCCTCTGATGAGAATTCATTTTCTGATTAGTACTTCTGATCAACCTCTGATGGGATTAAGAACTGATGAAGATAAATATGCTGGTTTTCCCTGCAGTCTAGGGAAACCTTCTGGCATGGATAGGAATATTTCAGATATCTGATGTAGTTGATGTTGATAGTATGTGTGCTTTTTGTGTGCCTGATTTTTGTGTCCTGATTAAGCTAATTCCTGAGAGAAACAATAGCAATGAACCACTCATCAAATGCTGTCATGATTTTTGTTAAATGGTTGTCACTGTGGCTTTGATTTCCCCGTGTGTTGTGTTAGTGAAAGAAGTTAAAGGGCTGGCAAAGCTGTTGCTAATGTACAGGTTATTGTATATTCAAGAATGTATTCAGTGTAATTCTGTTTCCATAAGAACTTCTCTTATGTAGACTAGAATGAAGCTGTTTTAGTATGACTGTTACATCAGGAATATTAAATGAGCTCTACATCCTCAGTCCATTGTATTAACCCTTGAGACTTTTCTCCCCAGGTTTGCATTCATCGCGTTAGATCGTGCAGCAGCATTCGCTTTATAAAATCAAAATATGTGTGCGTGTTTGACAAATCTGCCCTCAAGTTTAGTCATCAACAGCGATTATTCAGAACATCTGCTGGTAATCTTTTTCATAATAAAATAATTTATTTTATTTTGCTATTTTATGAGTGCTGTGTTAGAGGTTTGCATATGACTGGTGTGTAGACTGTTTCTGATGCATTCAAATTTTTCTGTTTGATAGCTTGTATTTAGTATTAAACATACTGTATTTTCTTCTCTGTCTCAAGTTTCATGTGGCCAAATTGTCCAGTTTAAGCTTTCTGATATTGGAGAAGGAATTACAGAGGTGACAGTAAAAGAATGGTAAGTTCTGCTTTCCTGGAAATACACTAAGAAATCAGCAGATAGTTTAGCAGCTTTAGCTGCATGATCAATGAGTTGTCTGAGAATATTTTCTGGGCTGCTAGTGAAGATTTTCAGGTTTTATTTTGTACAATTTAAAACCTTGTACAAACTGAACTTTACATTTTGTTCTTTTGTAATCTGATATATTTGTGAGTGGAAAAAGTGGAAGGAATGGGATGCACATGTGTATAGGCTTTTCCTTGAGTGACTAATGTCTTTTGAGTCCAAGAGACCTGTCTTTTATTATATTTACTTAGACTGAGCTTTAGAAACAAATGACTAGTCTAGAGAATCCACATAATTTTATCCTCTACCTCTTCTCTATTGCTTTTAGTAATATATTTGAACTTCTGAATTTTTGGTAAAAAAGCAGTGATGAGTGGATTAAACAAAATACAAGTGTACAGTGAAGGAAGGCAGTATTGGAAGGCCTTGTTCTTTGTACAAATATCTCTTTGCATGGAAGACAGTGTTCCCTACTATCCATTTCATTTCTCAAACTCATAGTATATTGACGTTGAAACGAAGAACTTCCTTGCATTCAGATTAAGCTGGGTTCATTCTTATTTTTAGATGTTTCATAATCTGATAGGAAAACTCTGCTTTATCAAAGTAAATATAATATGTGTGTAATGGTATTCATAATAATTTTGTCTTTTCACCCAACAAAGAATTATGCAGCAGTCAGGCGAAATGCATGTAACAAACATATCCAGTACATAGAATTTGTCTTCTCATCTGGAAGGCACTTCCATATTGTGGGGTGCATGTTACTGAGCTTACCAAAGGAATACACAGAACAGGATTTTACACTGACTGTGTTTCCCAGTAGCCTGTGTCTTTCCTCCCAGGTACGTAAAGGAAGGTGACAGCGTGTCCCAGTTCGACAGCATCTGTGAGGTACAGAGTGATAAAGCCTCTGTCACTATCACCAGTCGTTATGATGGCATCATCAGAAAACTCCATTACAGCATAGATGATATTGCTTTTGTTGGAAAACCACTAGTGGACATTGAAATTGATGCTTCAAAAGGTATTGTAAGCCCTTTTTTCCTCATATATTTTAGGCTTGTTGTCATAAAACAATCAGTGACAGAGAAGCTTACTTTTTCCTATTGAAAATCTTCAATCAATTCAAAGATTTTTTTTTCCCTTCATAAAGGCAAGAAATTTGAGTAGGGAAAGTTGTGATATTTATTAGAGTTTAAAATCTCCTAGACATTTCCTGTTGAATATTTAGCTTAAGTAGTAGCCTTAAGAAAGTTGTGTTCCTATCCACCTTGACTCAAAGTAAATTGTTAAGGCTTCAGCTGTCATGGAATGATTGAGGTTGGAATTTAACAAATGCTTATAATGTAGTAAAGTTAAGTTTTTTCTTTTTGTTTGCAGGTGTTGCCTCAGAAGAAGATGTTGTTGAAACACCTCCTATGTCTCATGAAGAGCACACTCACCAAGAGATAAAAGGTCACAAAACATTAGCTACCCCTGCAGTTCGTCGCCTGGCCATGGAGAACAATGTAGGTTTGCTGAATTAGGTCCTGCTGCATTTTACTCAGCTTTTATATGGCAGTTTGAGTGACTAAAAGAACACTGATCTAGAGGAAACACTTGTTTTCAAATACATTTAAAATATGTGTGAAAACTGTTGTAAAAATGAGGAGGATTATGGTTTCTGATGATTGTGGTGGATAGAAAAAGAATTACTGGGCTTAAAACACAGTTAGGAGGCTTTAAGCTGAAGACAGAAGACGTTTTTAGAATAAAAATAAGAAACTGTCAGAGGAGATTCCTGAGAATCTCTACAGAGAAAATAGGAGGGAAAAATTTAAAAACCACCTTGTTTTCCTTTTCAGATTTGTATTAGAGCAGAGGATATACTAGGTGATGTTTTGCATGCCTTTCTAATGCCTTTTTTTCCCTATGAATATTCCATTGGTTTTGAAAGCTCATGATGCATTTTTAGGAGAGAATTAAGTGACAAATAGCTTTTCTCAAATTAATATTTCACTGTTGATCCTGTGAGGTAGTTAGGCAGTATTCATAGTTCTCCTTGAAGCATGCAGTCAAACAGGGACTAGTGGGACTTCTAGATTACTTGAACTATGCTGAATACCTAATAAGTTATAGAAAGGAAAAGAAAACTGCAAATATGTTGGATCAGAAATAGGAATAATTTTTAACCATAGCTCGCAATATAAACTACTTTTATGTTGCTGTAAAACTGAAGTGTCACAGCTTGTTATGTACTTTCCAGATTAAATTGAGTGAAATTGTTGGGACAGGGAAGGATAACAGAATCCTTAAAGAAGATATACTCAACTACTTGGCCAAACAAACAGGAGCTATTTTGCCCCCATCACCAAAGGCTGAAATTGTCCCACCTCTGCGGAAACCAGAGGCTGTGCCGGCTGCTCCGAAGGACAAAGCACGCAAAATCCCTGTCCCTGTTTCCAGACCCATTGCATTTTCAGGAAAAGATAGAACTGAACCTGTAACAGGTAAATCATGAAATATAAAGTCTTGAGACCGTGGTCACAGTAGACAACCAGTAACTGTTGTTCTGTGAGTAGCTGATTCCTTTTGATGGGAGTGTGTTTCGTGTTATCGTTATGCAAGTGAGCATTTAGGAAAACATTCTCTGTAAGAAGCATATCTGCTGAAATTATTTTATGAAATATTTGTTCATGTTTTGGTTGGATGGAATTGGGCTGCAAATTGTACTTGCTCATTCTTCAAGTGTATGTTGAAACAGGTAGGAATTCTAAACATGGATTTGTCATGGTAGGAATCATTATGCAATTCGTGGCAAAGTGCACTGAATTTAAGGGTTTATCAGTGCTTAATAATGGCATACTGCACTAGTATGTCACACTTGTTCTGGAGAACAGTGCCATAGAAAACACTAAGGTAACAAAAAAATCACATTAAAAGGGGAAGATAAAAGTTTTTTGGAGAGGCTGGAAAGCATAATGCAAATTATCATATTATGATTTCAAATTCATACATAGGAGAGGGATGCAGTAATATAATCTGAAGTATTACAGTCATCAAAACTGAGTTCTATGAACACAGTAAATCAGCAAGTGCTCTTTGTTCTTTTTTGGTTATAGTTTGGCTTTGGTTTGGTTTTTGTAAGTTGTATGATTTGGTTAATAGAAACAGATGAAATTTAACCGTAACTTCACGGAAGCTCCTTTTGCTGATTTAAGAAGACAATGAATATTTTCCAGGTTTTCAGAAGGCCATGGTCAAAACTATGAGTGCAGCCCTGAAGATCCCCCACTTTGGTTACTCTGACGAGGTTGATTTGACTCAACTTGTTCAGCTGCGAGAAGAGCTGAAACCTGTAGCTGAAATGCGTGGAGTCAAGCTTTCCTTTATGCCTTTCTTCATAAAGGTGAGGCACACAGCAGAGCCCTGTATGGAGTACTTACACAGGTTTTGCCAAAATCTGTTCAATAATTGTAAGTTTGGAGCATCTCTCTGTCATCTGAGTTATGGCAGATCACAGGAAAACTTTCAGCTATTTTCTTGTTTATTGAGCCACTTACCAATTTACAGTTGGGGTTGCAGTTGGAGTTGTGTAATTTCATTGAAATGTTTGGAAATATTAATGGGAAAGGATAGAGTGCTTTTAGCATTATTTAATACAGAGTTAAGCATCACCAGGTGTTGGAATTGCACAAAAACAGTTTTTGAAATTCAGTATCTTTTGAGCTCCTTTAAAATGAACCTTATATGAAATGCATCATTGCTGCTGTTGATGTTATTATTACAGTCTTTGTATTGCTAATGAATCCCTTTGGTCACTGACTATTGTCCCTTCTATTGTTGAGAAGAGCAGGCAGCTGCACTCATGTGCAGGGAATGTATAGCTTAGTCTGAAATTTGTGGTAATGCTATTGCACTCAGAGTGCTACCTAAACACTCATTCCATATTGTTTTTAATCTATTTTTTTGCTCTGTTTAACAGGCAGCCTCTCTGGGATTGCTGCAGTATCCCATTCTTAATGCTTCTTTGGATGAGAACTGTCAAAATGTCACATATAAGGTTTGTAAACTATGGAAAAATGTTGTGAGCAGAAAGTGCAAAGTAATGTCTAACAAGGGCTTTTCAAAATGCCCCAGCTGATTATAACAACCAAAATTATGGTGTGCAGGAAAATAATTTATGTGTTCAGGTCCTGAGATCTAGATTTGATTTATTGTTGGTCTTATTTCAGTAGTTTGTTAGATGAGTCACTTTGTTATTCAGACTTGCCTCAAAAATGCATATTAACATATTAGTTTCCTATTTTTCACCAGAGTATGAACCAGCCTTTTAAAAGGAGAACATTTCAAACCTACTACAACAATTTTTGAATTGTGGCATAGTGGTCTGACTGTTCCAATACTTAACCCTTATATATTTAAGTACAATCTTGATAGAAGTTTTTTAGTTTTTATATAAGATGCTTGGTTGATACTTTTGGAAAGCAAGTATCTATTTGCTGAAGTGATGTCTACTTGCTCCTTGCAGCACAAACTTTTTTTGTGTGTGCTGTTTCATAAATATCTCTCAGAATCCTTTTCCTTTCAAAAAAATGAAAAGCAAGTGATCTCAGTGATATGAGGGTTATCTAAGGTCATCTGTAATGTGAATGGAACATGAAGTCTCCCTTTGTTGCAGAGAAACTCCATAGCTCCTGATTGAAAAATTTGTGGTGTTTTTAAATGACTATGCACACACCAAATTTATTTTTCTTTAATTTTAGTATTCTCCTAAAATCTGCTATTTATGTTTTGTTATACATATGATCATCCTAAAGTGCAATGTTTTCAGTGTGAAGTTGATTCCGGGATTTTGTATTCTCTGAAGGTGAAATTGTCAATATCAATTTACAGTTTTGCAGATGTGGGGCTAATTTTTTAAAAACTACCCCCTCAAAGTTGTGTGCCGGAGTTGATTACTAAATACAGCACTTTCCAGATTAAAAGGGTAAATAAGGAAAATGATTGAAGTGGCTTTTTATGTAAAATACATTTTATGTTGACAGCTTATATTAATGTCTGATTCATGACACTTGCTGCAGGCTTCACACAACATTGGAGTTGCAATGGACACAGAGCAAGGTTTAATTGTCCCAAACGTGAAAAATGTTCAGGTGTGCAGCGTGTTTGACATTGCTGTGGAATTAAATCGCCTCCAGTCCTTGGGCTCTGCAGGCCAGCTGGGAACAAGTGACCTCACTGGGGGAACATTCACCCTTTCAAATATTGGCACAGTAAGTACAGGGAAAGTGAGGCCTTCTTCTGAAATCTGCTTCTGAAATGCAAGCTTTACTGAAGTTTAATATGCAAAGAGCAAAATCTGTAGCAATTAATTAAAGAGGCAATCTGCTTAAAAAAGTTGTTAAATAACATTCCCACCTTTTTCTTTTCTAGATTGGTGGCACTTATGCCAAACCAGTGATACTACCTCCTGAAGTAGCTATTGGAGCACTTGGAAAGATCCAGGTATATTATTAACATTATCTCAGTGATGAGAGTGGTAAGGTCATGTGCAATGAAAATGAAACATGGAGTCTGCCTTTGTTACAGAGAGAATGCATAGCTCATGGATGAAAAGTTTGTGGTGGTTTTAGATTACTGTGCACACACCAAATGTTTGATTAGAAGTCTCTTACACCAAAAGTTCATATTTATTTTCCAGAATCCTGTTGTATTTCACTCACATCTATGTAAATACAATGTAAACATGTAATGAAACAATGTAACTACAGTTTTACAAGTTTTGCAACATAGCGATTTTGCTATGGGGGAGGGTGTAGAAATTAAGTATTCTGAAAATGAAGTTTAATTTCATGAGCCAGGTAGCTCATACAGAATTTTAAATGTGAAGGCAGTTTTATATTTTCTGAATCTCAGTCTTTAATTTGAGCTCAATAGTGGAAATGAAATTAGTATTAACTGAAATTACTTCTATGTTCTTCCTCCGAGCATTTTTTTAGAGGTGCTTTAAGGAAACTGCCACTTTGAGAATTCAGTGCAATAAACTATTCAGGAAGAAACTTTTGAGTCAGGAAAAGCTTTTACTACTTCCCTATTTCCATGATGATGGAAACAGGCTATGACTGTATGTAGGCTTGCAATATATTCTAATCCACAGCACAAACAGTATTGGAAAGGTCTTGTTTTTTGGCATGGTGCTGTCTAATTCAGCAAAATGTTTTTATTCAGATCAACAAAATAGCAAGAACAAAAAAATAAAGATTTGCTAATGAAAGTATTTAGCTTAATCACTCTGTTTTTGTCTTTTCTCTGAATTTTTAGGTTCTCCCTAGGTTTAATGGCAAAGGTGAAGTATTTAAAGCACAAATAATGAATGTGAGTTGGTCTGCTGATCATCGCATCATTGATGGAGCTACAATGGCCCGGTTTTCTAACTTGTGGAAATCTTACTTGGAGAACCCTGCTTCAATGCTGCTGGACCTTAAATAAAGGAAACCATGGCTAGAATATGCCTTAAAACTCTATGGATTAGACTGAATAGTTATAAAAGCTGTCTCTGCTAACATGTGCCCTTTGCTACGTGCATTATTATATAATGTTATGTGGTTGAAAGTTCTCAACAGCTGGTATCAGTCTCAATTAACTGTTACTTCTTTCATTTAGTATTGCTATAATTTTGTTCACAGCAGACTGTCAAACTGGATAGGTCACAACTTCTGAATATGGTGGTGGAATGTCTTTATTTTGCCTTTTATAATAACAATGATTGTCAGGCTGGTGTGACTGAGTGCCACTGCTCTACACCTGCAGTATTTACAATCTGAAGGGAAATTTTGGAGGGGAATACTTCATAGTTCTTCCATTTTGGACACATAAATTTATTTTAATAAATAGTACCTGAATTTATAAAAGGGATTATGCAAAAATCATATACAAATAAAATGCCTTTAATGCTTCTGCTGTGAGATGTCCAGAGAGCTTTTTGTTGTTTAACTGAGTAAACATCTTAAGACTTTTGCTAGTTCACTTTTTCTGGCAATTACTTGCACAGTTACTCTTTATCAAACTATAAATGAAGAGGCTATATTTATTCAAATGCTTACTGACAACACTGATTGATAACTATCAAGGCCTTAATATGCTCTAGAATATCTTGTATTTTTAAAGAGTGAGAGTACTTTCAGCCCTTAATGCTTTCCAGTTATTTTTGATTCTTATAGAAAGGATCTGTCTGTTAAAACCAAAAGAGAAAGAAAAACAAAATTAAAAAGATCATTTTTTATTATTTTGTCATTTGGTAAGCCTGACAATAAGATGATCATGATCTAAAAGCTTGCATTCTGTTTTTGTTATTCATATACTAGAATCTGATAGATTAATCAGATTCAACAAAGAATGGATATTAAAAAATACTGTGAGTTAAGGACTTCTTAAACTCAGATACAAGGCACATAATGGATAGGCTCAAGTTAATGCCTTTAGAACAGAAAACTTAATTTGTTTTAAGGTAAAATAAACAGGTCATGAGGATTGCACAGCTGATTTAATGACAGATATAAGAAAATTGTTGGATATAAATACCTTTTAAACATTTAAGTTTCACACTGACATGAGGAAAGACAGCCTTAACAATGAATTTGTAACGCACAAAATGGAAATTTTCTCCTTTTTTTAGATATATCAAAAACAAGAGCATTCGTCAAAATTGTAGACCAAAGTTGTCTATTGCATTTAGCTGTGAAGATGTGAGACAGGCTACCAGAGGTAGAATCCCTGCTATCCATGATGCTGAGACTGAATAAGAGGAAAGCTGGTAATGTACAAAGGGGAGTGTGGTGCATCCATGTAAGGTGCTATTAATATTTCTATTGTGGTATAGGGGTCTTTTATATAAAGGTCATTTCTTGCAAAGTTTGACTAATATATCATGCTTATCACTTACTTCATTTTTATCAGATTTATTTATTCCTAATAAAAAAATATAAAGCCACAAATTATTGGTTTTATTTGTGAATTTTATGCAGGTAATCCTGTATGGGTGACTCAAACTCTTTCTTCTTGCCTTAGACTACATACTGTACTCAAGGCTACCAGAAGAACTCAGCCTAATGTCTACCTTCCTACAAGTATATTGTTGTGGTAAGGGCTTAGTCTAAAGGCTTAAGATATTTTTTAGTCTGATGACTATTGAGGAAATGGAAGTGTATGAAAGAAAGCAATGAAATTACTTCAAAATACTTTAGACAGAATAATTTTGCTTACAAGGAGAAGATTGAAAACTAAAGTACTTAGTGTCTTTTTAAGTAGGTATTTGTGTTGATGTATTTAGTTGGTTGTAGACTGGAGAGGGTTGGGGTTTTTTATAAAGTTTTGTGGTAGAGTTATAACCCAATTAATAATACTAAAATTTCATAGTCCTATTTTATACTCCAGTGCAATTGGTTAGAACTATCCAGTTTTATGGCTTCTGTCTCAAATAGTGACTTGTGATTATTGTTGTCTTTCTCTTCCCATTTGATTGAAGAAAAAGATTCTGACAGTCTTGTTGTAATTTTATCTTCTCCAAGGGCTATTTGAAGAAATAAAATGCTAAATAAGTTTCATGATTGGAACCATGAAAAGGGGTGAGTAATAACCCCTCTGCACATCCTGGTAAAGGTGCCTTTTGCTCATGCTGAAGAATTCTCTTGCTGAAGAATTTTACTGCAAATTATCAAACTCCAGACAGAAAAGTAATGAGTAAAATACTTAGTGATGTAATACCTTTTCTAGTCTGTTTAGTCAATGTTGCTGTTTAATAGCACTTTGAATCTCAGCTACCTTGCAGAGAAACATTGCTAAAAAAAGCAGTCATTTTTAATTCAATACTGGCCTTTTAAATTTCTAATTGTCATTTTTAATTCAAAACAAACTTATTGTGTAGCATAACAGATATTTCTTTGTTCTTCACAGTTTCTATAATGGGAGTGCAGTTTAGGGGGGCCCAGTCATACTTACTAAACTGGGGAGACTTTAACAGTGGTAAATGCTTGGGGGGGTTGCAAAAGTGCCTCATGTGATGCCTTCTATTCTCAGCATAGGTTAAAATTAGAACTAGACTGACATTGCATTGGAGTCTGAGAGTTTTAAATGGCTTTGGTAATGCAGACAAGGTTCATAATTTACCTCTGCTCTTGTCCAGAAAGCAATGAGTCACAGAAAATCCTTGAAAACATCAAATAATTGAGGTAAGTTTTGTCAAACTCTTGCTGATACTTGGAGATAAGTTGTTGGGAGATCTGATTACTTGGAAGTGAATTTGCAGTTGTTTTACAGACGTGCTTGGGAATTCACCTCTGAATTGTTGGCTGTGATAGAATTAGTATGGTTTTTATTTTCTTGATGAATAATAAGATCTAAGAATAAGACCTTTTTGATGGAAGCCTGTTAACCCATATAATGAAATCATCCTGAAAATAGTCATATACTTAGGTTCTTTGATATTTCATGGTTCTAAGGCAGTACTTGATGAATAATATCCAAAAGAAAGTTGCCCAGAGTAAGCTTTACTAGAAATAAGTATTGGTTTGAATGTATAGTATGATACTGGGTTTGGTAGTACAACTATTAACAAATGTCTCTTTTCTGCACAATTTTTATAAAAATATTAAGTTTTCTCCCTAAAAGGGCATATAGTTAAAAAAATATCTCTAAACAAGAAGATGTAATAGATTAGTTAATCACTTGATTTCAACAGAAATTTGATCTTGAAAAAACAGGCAATTTGAATTATAACCACTGACTGGAGTTAAACCTCATGCATTTGTAGCATTATGTTGCATATTGGGGTGGAGATTGGGAAGGATAGTTACTCTGATGGCCACTGAAAAAGAAGCTAATCCTTCAAATTCATAAAAGTGATCACATTTATGTGGGGGAGGGAAAAAGTATACAGTCCTCTCTTTACAGGAAAAAATCCAATCCTTCTGTAGGAACCCAAAGACCAGACTACACTGCCATGCTGGGCTTGCCATTTGTGTCACTAGTCAAATCCTGCCATTGTTCCTTGACAGAGGACACATAAGAATCATAATATATTAGACCAGATTCTTCTTTATTCAAGCTTTATCATTTGATTTTGTGCTGTCTTTAAAATGGCAGACTGTCCTCATGTTTCCATTTTATTTGCCTCCACATTCTAACTTTATTTCAGTATAAGCAGACTTTACAAATAAGTATGTTAGCAAAAGATATAGTAAACATAAAATAGAATGTTTGACAGTTTGAACACAAAAATGGCCACTAAGCAACTGTGACTTATCCAGGCCACACAAAATTATAACAGAAAAGTGTGAAAGAAAAGATTGGTTCTAAAAGAACTGCAACAATTATTGTAGGGAAATATATGTATGAAAAAACATTAAATTCCTCTTTTGTTGTTACCTACCTGCTTCTTTGGAAGAAAGTTATCCTTTTTTTTTTGTTTTTTTTTTGTTTTTTTTTGTTTTTTTTGTTTGAAACATATATAGGATATTTTTCTTACTCGCCACTACAAGTATCAGTAAAAAGTTAGAAAGGGAGCAGCATTCAGATCATCAGTGTTCAGAGTACACTGCTGCTGGCATGAAGGTTCACCCAGCAACCTTATCTTAATATCAGTATTTTGGCTCCAGTAATGGCAATAAGAATGATGTTTTAGAGGGATGCACTGATTAGTGTGAGTGAGTATCCTATTTTGCTGCTCTTCAAAACAATATGTATTAATTATCCCACTAAAGGATAAGTAATTTCAAATTTCTAAACTGAATTTAATTTTAAATGTGAATTTTGACACTCAGGAGGGATACACAAACATTCAAGGAGAAATCAGAAGGATTTAAATGCATTTTCCCAAAGGTAATGTAATGCTAAATATAAAATGCATTGTAATGAATTAAGCTATGAAGAAAATGAATGCACATAAAATATACTAATTAATCTCTGGAAACACTTCAGTTTTTGTGAAGTGCAAAACTGACAAATATAAGTGACCAGTATTTCTATCAGGTAGGTGCCAAAATGCAGCTGTCAGAATTGAAGTGCCTTAGCCTGCAGGTAACAGCTTAATTTCTAACTGGGATGGGAATGAATGCTCTGCATTTAATAGTTATTGTCAATACTTAGCCTACCTTTGGAAGGAACTGAGAGCAGCAGTTGTTAACTGAATAAGAATGCAGAGACTGCAAAAATACCATTTCTTATTATAATAACATTTAAATAGGTGCATTTATCTATTTTTATAAAGAGAAAGCAGTCAATCAAATCCTGTCAGTCCTTTATATTAACTAATTTGATAACTTTATGAAGTGGGTATTGCAGTATTTTAGTTTTCACATCACTCTCCCCCTCTGGTAACCCATACCTGAAGTGGTGGCTTGAGCCTGAAATTCAGTCAGATTCCTGCAAGCAAATCTGAACATGTAAAGGATCATGGCTGAAACTGCAGTTTGCCTGGGAACATTCACTGCTGTGAAGACACTCTGGGAAGTGAGAATACACAAGATAAATGAAGAATTACAGAGAGAAAAGGAATTTAGGCAGAGGTCTGCAGGAAGGTAGGTAAATTGTAGCTTTTGAAGTATGTGAAAAGCTAGAGCATATTTCAGAAGACTGTGATTGGTTTCTTCAAACTCACTCAGACTCTAATTTATCTAGTGTCTGTGATAAAAATATTAGTATATAGACAAATCCCTTGAACTCAGATACTGAAATCCTCTGCTCTGTAAGTGACGATTTGTTATGATTTCTTCTCCACTGAGGTATTTCTTGATCTGGCCAGCAATTTTATGAAATTTTAAGAAATGTAGGATTCTATTTTTGGTACTCCTAATTTATCAGATATGTTTGAAATGAAACAAAAAATTCAAAAGCTACTCATGGAGAATACAAGCAGAAAGAAAGAGAACTACCTTGTCAGAATTCTTGTTTAGGTCCCCTTTGGAAATCAAGCTAAAATAAGCTGCTTGACTTATTTTCTTGCATTTTTATATTGTTGTATGAAAGGCTTTCATTTTAGGTGACTGCTTCAAAATGTGCTTTGGAACTTAATTCCACATGATGTTATATTCTGTGGCCCTGCTGTAACATGTTGAAAGTGAATTATGTCCTCCTTCTGAATATAAATTTGAAGAACTGTAAAATAGAATTCCTATAAATTACCTCAGCTGAATATTAAGGGTTTGTCTTCTCTCCAGCTGATAGTATATTAACATCCAGATATAAGTAATGTTATTTGACAATAAGGGAATTGTCTCTTTCCAGAAAATAGATAAGATAGTAATTGTTGGCTGTATTCATTATGGCACCACTTGCAGATCTTCTTTCCCTTGTAGGCTATTGCTTGTCTGGGAGGAGAGAGCTGCTTTAGCAAAGCTCAAAGAAAAAGTTATTAATGAAGGTGGAAGAGCAATTTTAAGGATAGAGGAAGAAGAATGGAAGGTAGTGTTGATAGGAATAAATGCTGCTTGTGTTGAATGACTGATTAGAAAACTACTACTTACAACTTATAGTGGTACTATTTTTGTTCTGTTAACTACTCACTGTGCTTTGCTATCAGTGAATTGGGACACACTGTTGTGAGTGTAAAAGCAAGCTGGGTGGTTTTTAGTCCTGAATATTTAGCATAATCTGTAAAAACAAAGCCCAAAAGCCTTTTCTGCATTAGAAATTATTTACACTGCAAAGTATGATTTTCATTATGCAAATTCTCATATAACATTCACACACCAGAACTACTGAAATGTATCAAGGTGAAAACCCTCTGTTTGGGTGCATTAAGGTATTTCTTATTGTTTATTGTCTCTAAGAATGAAAATGAGCCAGTAGATTCCCAGAACACTATTTTTGTTGTTTCTCATGCACAGGGATAATCTGCTGTTAATATTGGCAGAGTGAAGGCCAGCAGTGTTCTGAGCCATGCAAAATGCACAGACCAGCTCCTAGAAAGTGATGAGTTTTAGTCAGTGTTGAGGCCAGTCAGAACATGACAACCAGACCCAGCCATACTCCAGTGGTCTGCAGGCCAGTGGTCCTTGTTCAGAACTCTTTGCATATGGACACTGTAGTTTTCTTTCCCTCAGCTCTTCTGCTCTCAGCTGCTCACTGTTTTTATTGACAGAATAGGAAATAGAATTTAGATCTCCCTTTATGTGCAAAAATCTAATTAAAGCAGTTTCAACTTCAGTTTACTGATTTTTTTTAAAGAAAGAAAACAAAAACAAGTCTGAAAAACAAGTTTGTCAATGACAATAGTGCAGGTATCTAAATCCTGGGAGCCAAAAGTGGGCAGGTCAAATCTGTGATCAGAACCCACACTGTGTTCACTTCAGAATCATGGAATATGCTCAGTTCATGGAGTTGAACTCCTGGTCCTGCACAGCCCATCCTCAAAGTCACACCCTGTGCCTGAGACCATTGTCCAGGCACTTCTTGAACTCTGTCAGGCTTGGTGCTGTGACCACTGTGCTGGGGAGCTGTTCCAGTGCCCAAACACCCTCTGGGGGAAGAACCTTTGCCTAATATATTGATATACCTTTAAACCTTTATAAAACATAAACCCTTTTGTCATATGTATGATATTAAAATGGTATTAGTTATGCTTGCTATTTCCAGCATATTTTAGAAAACAGTTATCAGGGTTCATTTTGTAACCTACATGTTACAGTATAGCTTAAGGACAAGGACAGACTGTTAGTATTTCAAATAAAACTTCTGCCTTAGCCTGTATTCTAAGCTGAATTTCTTCTGGTTTGTATTTCTTGTTGTAGACATTACCTTCATGCTTATTAAAACTAATCCATCTCCAGGAATGGCAGCTTCACAGAACTAGTTTGCAGAAAATTCCTCAGTTTATTGGAAGATTTCACAGCCTTGTTGTTCTGGATCTGTCCCGGAACTCAATTGAAAGTGTACCTAAAGAAATTGGTGAGCTGAGCTTTCTTTTATTTTATGCTGTTTTTCTAAGAAAATTGGTCTCACACAAACATACCATTTTTGTGCCCTTTGCCTGTCTAATAATCCTAATGGATAGTAAGAAAACAGATTATTTAAATCTAACAGTGAGATAGAGATCTCCAAACCATAGATTCCATATAAACTAAAAACGGGACTGGATGGAAGAGACGTATCTCTATGAAAACTCTCCATGATAAAAAAAGGAATAGCCTAGTTGCAATTTTTTGGTTTTGGGCTTTTCCTGGAAACACTCAACTAGATTGCAGTCCTGTACTAAGGAGTCCTGAAGTGCTGCTATTTGCAGTTTGGTGATTTTTGTTTGTTTGTTTTGTTTTGTGAGAACACAGAGTATTTTTATAACAGTAAAAAGCATAAGACAACACAAATAATACTATGCTTCAAATAGAATAAACATAAACATTTTTCATTTGTGCTCTCTGCAGGCCAGCTGACCAGCCTCCAAGAGCTGCTTCTCAGTTACAATAGAATAAAATCTGTTCCTAAGGAAATAAGTAACTGCATCAGTCTGGAAAGATTGGAACTGGCTGTCAACAGAAGTATCTGTGATCTTCCTCCTCAGGTTTTGACATACTGTTTAGTTTTGTTTAATGCATATTTTGAATTTATCCAAAGCCAATTATCATTATGCATTGGATTTCTGTTTTCAGATTTGCTGGGATACTGTGATTTCACAGTACTCCACAGAAACACTGATGTGAACAACCTTTTTATGACTGGTCAAGCTGAAGCCACATGAGAAGCACATACATACACTTGAGTAGTTGAAGGAGCCAGTGTTTGTTTTGGCCAGATAAATGACTTGGCAGTGCACAGAGGGCAGTGATGCACTCCATATCAATTTGTTTAGGCTGGATATTGTCACTGATTTACCCACTGAGAATCAGATGCCTTAGCACAGAGAAGTTCCCTTTTGTGGTGGGAGTACAGATTCATACCATATACCAGGTCACAGCTGTAAGCATCTTTACCAGAACAGTTAGATCTGAAAAGGGGTTGTGTGATTGATACAACTGCCTGTACGGAGTTG
Organism: Erithacus rubecula; assembly: GCF_903797595.1. Taxonomy (NCBI): domain Eukaryota; kingdom Metazoa; phylum Chordata; class Aves; order Passeriformes; family Muscicapidae; genus Erithacus; species Erithacus rubecula. The sequence continues at coordinate 9,166,258 of NC_136662.1, forward strand.
AATGATTGTTGTTCTCAAATGTTGAAAATAATTGAGAGTGAAAACAACTTCTCCTCTACTATTGAACTTTAATTTGAACAGACTGAAATGTGAGAGATTAAGTAATAGTCTCTTAGAGATGTCAAGTATGTAACCATATTTACTTGTTTTTATTTTTAAAAACCACTCATGGCAATAGTTGACAGCAATCAATACCTTGAAAAATTGAGCGAGTTCAAACAGCAATAGCCAACATAGGATGTTCAAATGGAAATACACACTATTAACCAAAATCCAAAATTTACAAAGTCTATGTGGATACAGGTTGCAGGGTGTAATGTAGAAGATCTGTAGTTCTGTCCTAGGAGACTGCAGTGATGTGAACACTGGGAAGCTTTGCTCATGTACACTCGAGCACAGTCAGTGTTTACACAATTGTACCAGATCTGCTACACAACATCTTTGTAGCACTTGAACATTGCACAAGCTCCTGAAGGCATGATTCACCTAAGGACTTAAGTGCTGTGATATTCTCTTGCACTTTTTAGAATGAATAGACTTCACAGCATGGAGTGTAGTGGTTCACTCTAAAATAGTCCATGCAATTTGATACATAAAAATCTAAATATTTTACTAACAAAAATTGGCATATTGCATGACTCAAATTCTAAGGACAATGCTGTCTTTGACATTGTTTTTCTTGAGGTTTGGGGCATTCTGCATTGTAGTGAGCAGTTATGGCACTCACTACTGGGTGGGAGGTAAAGTTCTGCTGCCTCATCAGTTTCCACCCTAGCACCTTCCAGACAAAACTGTTATTGTCAGCTACTATCAGCCATTGGAACTCAAAACCATTCTGTCTTTACTGGCTCCAAAATGTGTTGTAGTGTTTCTCAACATTATTAGAGCTCTGCTGTGCTGCTGCAGCAGCTACACAAAGTTGCATTAAATCTCCCCTTCGTTTCAGCTCAGTGATTTAAAGAAGCTGTCACACATAGATTTGTGCATGAATCAGTTCACTGCCATCCCTCCAGCTCTCCTCAACATGCCGAATCTAGAATGGTTAGATATGGGAGGAAACAAACTCCAGGAGCTTCCTGATACAATTGACAGGTAAATACAGCTCAAAGCTCAGTCTCAATTCCACTGCATTGAAATTCTAATTAGCAAATACTTCTTCGAAAGATAATTGTTATGTTAACCTCAGTCCAAAATCAAGATTTTATCAGCCCTAATGTGATGTTTTGAATAGGATGGAATAATCCATTCAATTAACAATAAATTCAGTATCAACCATAAGGTTAAATATTCATTGTCCATCATCACATTTTTGAACAGAGATTAGGTGATTATCTTGGCTATGGGGTTTCTTTTGAGACTTGTTGCATTATGAGTCCTATATGTGGCTGAAAAATTAATTTTGTAGTAATGACTGAGAAGATTAATTTTATGTTGGACAAATACCTGTTTTTCAGAATGGAAAACCTCCACACTTTATGGCTCCAAAGGAATGAAATAAACTCTTTGCCAGAAACCATTGGTAATATGAAAAATCTTAGTACTCTTGTTCTAAGCAACAACAAACTTAAAGATATTCCAGCTTGTATGAAGAACATGACAAATCTGAGGTAAGAAAAAACACCAGAAATAGAAATGAAAATACTTGAAAATACTAAGGGAGAGGAAAAGACATTACCACAGTTGTACGGATGGATACAATAAATCAGCATAATTACACAGATTCACAACAATTAAAGATTTGGTGAAGAAAGCTGTGTGTAATACAACTTAAAGCAGTCATGATAGACAGATAAATTGTGATAGCTACAGTCTCACATGAAAAGTAGACTATAATAGATTTTCTCATTTCATAGCTCTTCCCCTATAATTGCCTCTCTAAAGGCAAGAGCTTGCAGAAAAATGTGGTAGACATTGAAATGACAAAAAGTAGAACTTTGCCATTGAGCATTCAAGCATTCAGAATTAAACAAAATTTATTAGGTTTGAGGACATGGATGAGACTGTCATGTACTTGATATGAAAACTAAAAAATAATGTAAATTCTTAATTGGTAGAATTTTAACTACTCCTTACTATACCATGACAGAAATGTTCCTGCTGTTAGCATTTTCATTTTGATTACTGGATGCTGGCCATTTTAGAGACAGAATGCTAATCTGCATAAACCATGTTTAACCCAGGAAGGCAATTCCTGCTCTCAGCTCTGTTGGAAGAACCTCCTTAACTAAATATATACAAGGATGGAACAAGAATAGAGACAGGACTAGCTCCTGCCTTGCAAAGCTGGCAGGGGCCACTTGCACTGTTTTCATCCACTCACCTATTTGTGAAAGCTCAATACATCTGACAGTGAGTCAGAAACTGAAGACAAAATGATGAGGACCACAATGTTTTTTCCCACCACTATCACTTACTGTTATAAAGCATCTTCTTAGCTTAATACTTAATACTACTCATAGAGTGGTGAATTTAGTATAATAAGAACTTAATTTCCTTTTGCTTAAAATAGTGTTTGCAAAATATTAATTCAGTTTCAAAAGAATTATTTTCTCTGGACAAAACTTACTCCAAGAATAACCTTTTCTGGTGAATTCCTAGATTTGTGAACTTCAGAGACAACCCACTGGAGCTAGAGGTAACACTCCCTCCATGTGAGAACACAGAGGAGGAGGAGCAACAGGAAATGTTTGGCATTGACTTCATGCACATGTATATCCAGGAGTCACTCAAGAAAACAGGCATGGCTTTTTTATTAATTTTGATCTCTCCACAATACAGTGAGGAAGAGAGGGATAAACTGGATAAATAAAATCTAGGATATGTATAGAAATGAAATATGAATAACCTTAATAAATGAGTAACATTTTCTAAAAGAAATCTGTAAACAAGCTTTTACTGAGGGCTGGGGCACTTTTAACAAGAGTTGTCACAGGAGGTCTCCAACAAACAGCATAGATTCTGGTAGGAGCATACTGGAACCATGGAGCACTGTAATAAATGTGCCTGAGTTACCTATACATGGATAAAGAGAAGCTGATGACTATCTTTGGTATTTGTAATTTAATCAGTTTACATAGTGAAGGTATTCTAGCATTCTTTAATTCATGAAGCTCAACTTTTCCTATTTTTGGATGTGATCCAGATGGTACTTCCAGACAAAGATTAAGGGAGAAATGTCTATGTTCCCAATATTCATCTTTTAGCAATGAACTATCAACAGCTGATAAACAGATGTTCCTCAAAATCTGCTTTCCCTGATACAGTCACTTAAACACAACACTCCCAGTTTCATCCATTTCTAAAACATGCTGTTCATTGTCTCTGGGGTAACAGTTTTGTTGCAGTAAGAGACCCAAATAAGCACTTTTGAACAGATGTTCAGTTGGCAGCTGTTACTTGCAGAATGTACTTCACTGCAGATATAAAATGTTCTCTCTGATCTCCATTCTGTGTTTTAAGCCTTCACAAAACATGAATGTAATGCTCTTGATGAATAATTAAATTAGCAAAAATACATCAAGATGACACTTTAGACACAAGGTTTCTTTCTGAATAGATTCTCAAACAGCACAGGCTGATGAAAGTACTTAGGCCTACTTAAATATTTTAAGAAGAAATACAAAGCTATTCTAAACTTCAAAGTGAAAATAAAGTATATCAACTTATTTTAACCTATTGTCTTTCAGGAAACATGGAAAGTTGTACTTCTGGTTCTCCTCCTGTCATGAATCCTAATGAATAAAGAATGTAAGTGAATGGAAGAAAATATCAAGCACTCTTCTTCACAGCAAAGAAGCTACAACAGGTTTTAAATACTCTTAGGGATTTTATTTTTTCACTGATGAGAACTGGTTTGCATATTTGTATATATACAGTGAAACTGGAAAAATATAAGACCTTTTCTTGGGTACAGGAAAGATGATAAAAGGGTTAGGTTGTTTTTTTTTTTTGGTAAGAAATGAATTAGTTTTAAAAAAAAAAAAAAAAAAACCCAGATGAGTTTTCTAGGGTTTTTTCCCCCATACCAATTCCAAATCTATCTCCTGTCATATGTTTGGCTCTGGTATCAAAGAAGGATTTGGGACAGCTGTCAACAGGACATTCTCCAAGGACACAGCAGACTCTGTATAATACTGCAGTGCAGCCTTGAATCCCTGTTGCTGTAAATACTCGATCCGTCCGTGATCAATCAGCCGCTTGCAGAGGCAACCGATCTCCTTCCGTTCCTCAACACTCAGTATCCTAGCTCCAGAGAAAGGGGAGGGAATGAGCAGCTGTCACAAAATAGTTTTGGGAATTACCATTAGCAGTTAAGCTTAGAAAAAATACTGAAATAATTTAAAATTCATTTCAGTCAGGCAAGCATGACTGTTGAAATATTTTGAAATGTATGTCCACGAAAATTTTATTTTTAAAGTAAAATATTTCTATAAGTTTAGTAATTAAATGTTTCTGCAAACTGAGTCCTTTTGAGGACCCAAGTCATTTTAATGTACCACTATACAGAGTTTTTCTGTTGGAGTCCATTTGCTAGGGAAAATAAAGGTACATACCCTTGTAAAGTATCAGAGCCACCCTCTGTCCTGCTGAGTGTTTGCTCATGTTCCTCTGTGTAGTTAGTTTGATCTTCACTGTCTTCACTTGTAGAAGCTTTGCTTGTGGTTTCTCGCATGCCACAAGTGGCCCAACTACTCATTCTCTGAAAATAATGGAATTCTACTGGTCCCAGTCCTACTGATTTAAAGAACTCTCTGCCTACATAATGTGTCCAGTCACACTTATGATGGCAACACAGAGCAATAACAATTCCAGCAACAGGCTTATGGTCTTCTGTGGTGCTTTCATTACCAGCAGATTTGTGAGGAGCAACCTCTGTCTGAGCAGCCTTGCAGCGTTTTGGTGCAGGCTCTTCATCTTCTCCATCACAGCAAGTGCTGTAACTTTCAACTAAGCATCTCAAAGCAAGATCTAGGAATGAACAAATACATCCTCCCAACAAAAATATCCATAAACACCATGCCAATATTTATACAGTCTCTATCACGGTTGGGAATGTGCTTTCCACAAAGAAAAATAAAATTACATGTCACAAGCTAAGCCAAAAATCAAGTTCAATGATAACTAAAAATTACAAAAGTGCTTTGAAAAACATGAAAACCCTACTGTGGTTTCTCTAGAGCTTCTAAGAGCTTAGATATTCTCTGATATATTTGATAATATTCTCTGAAATATTTGTTCTACAAAAGTGAATTTAAAAGTTTGATATCTAGGACATAATCTATTTAGCATGCACATGTAGTTCTTAAATGCTTAATTGTATCATCTTTGTCATGCTACCTGGAGACATATTGCAGATGTCTTTCTCTACATAGTAGCCATATAACGTTAGAAAAATAGTTTCAAGTTATCAATATAGAAATATAGTCTTATTTGTGTTTGGGGCCAATAAAAATTTAGAAAGAAAAATATTTCAAAAAAGAGGCAACTGAGCTAAAAAAAGTACTCTCAACTCCATGACCTATCCCACCACACATTATTCTCTGTTCTAATCTGTTAAAGCCAAGAGAGGCTTCACTTCTGCCTAAAGTACCCTCATATCTATTATCTCTTTACTATTCCATTGGAGACAAGAGATATTTAGAATATAATTACTGTGTTCACCAAAAAGGGTTAGAGGGCAATAACAGCTTAAAAAGACAATTTGGAAGATCAGTCTATTCAGAGTGTAAGGTTTAGTATCCTGACTTTCTGCAGTTCACACATCTGTGATTCATACCCGTCGCAGCTCCACACAAATGCTTCCCAATTCCTACCACTGGTAGTCTTTTCTTCTCCAAAATAGGTACCTTACCTGGTGGGGAAAAAAAACCAAAATAAAACTCAACAAAACCCCTGTCCAATCCACAACTACCCCAGCACCTCTATGTTTTTTATGAATAATGTAATTTCAGCACACTTAGAAATAAATGTTTGCCACTACTAAAAATACACTGATTGGCACATTCAGTTACAAGCTATTCAAAGAAAGGAATCTTTTATTAGGACAAATTCAAAGAATAGGATGCTGTGGCTGGGAAACACACTTAACCATTTCAGCCTTTCTGTACTGCCTATGAAAGGCAAATATGACATTAATGCAGCTCCTGCTGACAGGTGCTCCCATAAATTCTGTAGCATTGATGGTGCATCACTTGCTTAATTCTTAATTAAACACGTAAAACAAACAATGCAAACGTTTAATTCTGAAAGTGCTAAAAACCCTTCAAAATGTATTTGTTTTGGTACTTTTCACCTATATTGATATCCTGTGAGTGCATAAAAAATAGAAAACTTTCAAACTCCATTTAATATATATGTGTAGCTATGTATGTTCACATAAATATGTATGTATATATGTGTATACACACAGCATCAACATGTCCAAGCAACCACTGAGAATAATCTTCAGAACTAAGTACATTTAAGTACACTCAAGCTGACTGGAACCCAAATTCACAATTTAAAAATAAGCTTCTATTTCAGAATGACAGAGGCCAAGTAGGAACTTACTTAAACATAAGTGCTGAATGTCTACTTGAAGCCTCTCAAATGTAGAATCTCTCCCTTTGTGTTTTCCATCCACCTGTTTAAACAGAACAAGAGATACACAGAGCTGGCCACTAATAATTTTCCTCCAGGTATTAATGTCAGACTTTTTTCTTGTCAAGTCAACACCTGTGAATTTCCAATATTAAACATCAGGATTTGTTTCTAATAAATTTTCTATTGGTGAAGTATGGAATATATAACTTGTAAAATTTAAATTTATTCAAGGATAAAAATTAAAAAATGTTTAAAAAATTAAAATTAAATTTAAAAAGGATAAAAATTAAACACAGCTTCAATGTCAACGGTTTAAAAATTATACTTTACTAATGTAACAATATACTCTTACCTTGAATCTTGTGGTTGCCCTTTCCACAAGCAAAAACTGAACATTTTGAACATTCTCTAAGGCAATATCAACCCAATGAGACAGCTTTCCTCGCCCAGCTCCAAACTCAACAAAACACCTTCCTGGACCAAGTAAGTGCAATTTTTCCATGTTACCTAAAATAGAAGCCTACAAACATCAAAAGATTATTTTTGAACCAAGAAAATATATACCTGTGTTTTGTAATGCCTTATAAAAAAATTATTCCTTCACTGAACTGCAGAAGACTTTTTTAAGCTTTCCTTTCAGTGAGGGATTAGGGAAAAGATGATGCGTGTACAGAGGAAAGGGATTATATCTTCTGTTTTACTGTATCAGATTCCCTCTTCAGGAAGCAACTGGCATTATGCACCCAGTCACTCAAATTATATCAGCACAATTCCATGTCCAAACCCCTCTATAGTTACTAGGAAATGAGACCAAACCTGTTGTTTCAGGTGTTTGAAAGCAGATTCCCCATTCTTTGGGTCATTTAAGGCTTCTTGTAAAGCCTGGTGGGACAGTATTTGTTCCTTGAGATGAAGTTCCAGGCCTGGAGGCAAATGCAAAAGTTTTAGGTATAGCTTTTGAGTTTCCAAGAATTCCTAGTTTGTAACATACATTATTACAACTATGACATGAGCTCAGTTTGTAGCACTAACAAAACAGTCTGCTGGGAGCATAAATCTATCATCATATGTTTATAACAGAGCCATATTGTTATCTGTAGTGATTCCTGAGTGAGGAAAAAAAAAAAAAGGAACGGAACACAGGATTGGAGTTTTATCATTCTTTCAATCTAGTTTACTTTTTGGGCTAAAATTTAGCTATTGGAGGTCTGCCTGATAATTATTTCAGATGTGTTTTATGGCATTTATCTCATATTTTGACAGCTACCTAAGAACAAAAATAACAATTAAATATTTAATCAATTCGACTCAAAACATCTTATTTTTAGTATTTAGTATTAAGCTTACCATTACTTGCTTTTTTCAACTTGATAATTAAGTTCTGCAGTTCTTCAATAGATAGCGAAGATAGAGGAACCTTTTAAAGGAAAAAGAAAGTGACACCAATAAATATGAGACTTTTGAAATGTTCTGTATCTTTTTAGTCCTAAATTTCAACATATAATGTAAGGACTGAACCTAAAACCAAATGTACTCACTTGTTTTTCTGGTATTTCTGCTACATCTTTTAAACCAGCATTAATATCTTGAACAAAGTAGACCTTTAAAAAATAAAAGAGTAAATTTGATTCAGTTATTTACAGGGAAGCAAATAGCTAAATTCTTCTGTGTTCTTATGGTAAGGCATATAGGAATGGTAAGGCATAAGAATCTACTGCAAAGTAAGATTTTCCAAGTAATGTTTCTTCCTATAATCCCAACTTCCGACAATTTTACAAGACTGAACATGTTCATAAGAGTTAAGCAGTCAGTGCTTACTAGGCAGATTCTAGAGACCATTTGCAGCTTTCCCAAGGAATAGTAAAGGTGCAATTCTAACAAGGTGGCAAGGCAGGCCATAAAGAAGCCATCCTCTGCTTTCTCAGAAGAGCAGTTCAAACACGTCCTGTTGCCCGAGCTGTCAGCCAAGCTTTCCATGGCTCACTGCCAGCCCGGCTGGAATACCCAGAGCCTCCCTGCAGCTTTTGATTTCCCAGGACAACATCTCACCCAGCCTCTGAAATGAACAGCATTGCGAGAGCCTCTTCCCTGGGTGGGGTCTGAGAAAAATGAATTCTATGTTTTTATTTATCATCAAGAATTGAAAATTTGTAGCAAATTACAATGAGAAGGGCAGAGACTGGAGTGTGAGTTGCACTTCAGCAAGTGCTCATAGAGCGTCCATCCTGCCTTACTGCGGTGCTCTGCTAGAACTGCTGCCTTGCAGCTCACAGCTGCTCTCAGAACAGAAAATTCTCTGCAGGACTCTAATGTTTAAGGTCTTAAATCCGAGGGGAAGTGCTGAAATTACACTGCACTTACGGGCTTTGGCTTCTCTCTTGAGTTACATTTTTTTAAATGCTTTTGTAGTTGGTCCTCATATACAGTGCTAAAAGCCAAATGGAGAGACAAGTAAGTATCATGTGAATACAAACAAAGAACGGGAAAAGCATTTACATATACTCACTGTTTTGGATCAAGAGGGCACGGAATTCTTTTTCTGTCATTTTGTTCCTAGTTAGAAAAGTTTCAGAAAACACTTCAGCATGCATTCAGAGTTGTGTTTTAAAGAATCTGTTGAGGGGCTTCATAAAACATCTATTCAGAATAACTGAGTTAACTGGAACGGAGAAACTGAGACGGGAACCTAATACTTGACTGGATCCTAAAAGACCAAACCCCTAATGCAAGGGCAGCGCTACTTGTGCTGAAGCGAATGCCCGGCACACGAAGGCTCAAGGGAAGACACCCGTGCCACCAGAGCGGGGCCACCCTCCCGCCCGCCCTCCGCCCGGACAAGGGTCCCTGCACCTCCTCGTGCCCGTGCTCCCCGCAGAAGCGCCTGCCGGGCGCTGGGATCATCCTGCAGAAGCGCTTCTTCCTCAGCACGAAGTGAGCGCAGCGCCCCGGCTCCGGCCCCGGTCCCGCTCCCGGCCCCGGCGCCGCCATCGCCGCTCCCGGCGGCCCCCGCGCCGCCATGTTGCGGCCCCTCCCCGCGGGCGGGAGCAAGATGGCGGCGGAGCGCATCTTTGACCGGTCCGTGTGGGTGCGAGTGCGGGGCTGCGGCTGCGAGGAGCGGTGAGTGCGGGAGCCTCTCTGCGCCTCAGAGGGGCTGCGAGCCACAGGTTCTTTCCTGCTGCCTGCCCTGTGCTCTGTGCGCTGCGCTTTGGGGTTGCTGCGGCCACCCTCCGTGTGAGGGAGGCACCGGCTCTGGTGAGGGCCGGGCGGTCGCCGTGGGTGCCTCGCCGAGCGAGCGGAGCCGGCGAGGCGGCGGCAGCGGAGCGGACTCGCAGTGTCGCGGCGGGAGCGCCGCTGTGCCTGCGCTGAGGGCGGCGGCCCCGGCCCCGCGCGGTGTTTGGCGCAGCCCGGGCCCAGCCGCCCGCGGGCCCTCCCGCGGCTCCTCAGGGACCGCGGGTTTGGGCCGCCTGTGTAAGGCTGCGCACGGCGCTGGTGTCTCGGAAGCCTACAAGTTCCGTACGTGAAGCGTCTTTTCAAAATATGATGAATTTTGGCACTGTGGGTCCCGTCTGGATTAGACAGCGCGTGCCCGACTAACCTGTGTGAGGGGGTGCGGAAGGGCTGATGTCTGTGGTGTGCGTTGTGAAGTGACTCGATAAGAAATCATTGAACACAAGGTAGCACTGTGTGAATGATTATCAGGAGTTCGAGCAATTGTTAATATATTTCAACTTCTAGTTTCTCGACAATTTCAAAATTTCTGCCTTGCTATTTAAAGTCTGGTAGATAACAAGCAAGCAGCAAAAAAACCCAGCTCTGACTGAGGAGCTGCAATGACTGAAACTCTTATATCTTAGGTGCAGTCATCAGTGGGAGCTTTCTTAATATTTCTGCCTAAGTTTTTTTGGTTTTGTTTTTTTTTTGAGGTGTCATTGTTTCCTGTAATGCAGCTGTGAACACATGTTATTTGGAGAATGTTTTCTTGAGTCATTACTGAGTTTTATTTTTTTGTACACAGGAGGTTAAATGTTCGAGTGAATATTGAACTACTGTCAGTTTCTAATCCTGTTCATAAAAAGGTTTGTAAATTAATCATATTTCTGTCATTCATTAGGTATTATCTGAATTTAATTTTATGAAAGGATAAGTAGAAAAAGGAAAAGTAAACTGGGATTTTCGTGTTTGCCGTTTGACCTTACTTTTTTTGTAATATAATTTTGTGAGTAATTTTGTTTGGTTTTGTGTTTTTTCCACCACTTACCCCCTCCTCAGCCTTTTTTAGCCTTCTATTTTAGTTTGGCTGTTGATGAGTCTTGACAGGCTTGCATATAGAAAGTATTTGGAGGTGCTCAGGCAAACATGAGTTAGAGCTTAAGAGTACCTTTAGTTCAAGGTTCTAAAAAGTAAAAAAAAAAAAAAAAACTTTCTCAGGGAAAATCATAATGAGACCCCTTCTGGAGACTTTGCAATCTCTTCTGTTGTATGTCTGATTTGTCACCAAAGTGTTCATCCCCCCTGCATGATGCTAAGATTGGCCACGGGTTGGTTGTGGTGTTGCTGAGTTACAATTTGTTTGTGTAGGGATACAGCAGTTTTTGGTCCCATTCTGCTGCTGGTGACAGTGATAATGGTACTTCCCCCAGAGCAGAAGCAGCTGAGCTGCAGCCTGTGTCAGGAGGAGCCTGGAAATGCAGTTGAGTCTATCAGGGAGTGCAAGCTCTGAAAGACTTCCAGTTCTGGGAGTGATGTATTAGTGAACCATGGCAGTGGACTGCTAGTGCTACACTCCATATTTCTATTTCATATTACACTTTTATTTCATTTCAGGGGGAAAAAAGAGCAAATAGCTCTTTTTTTCTGTAAAATGATGGATACACACTGAATTTTTAAATCTTTGCTGCTCAAAGTTTAAGGTTTTGACTTGGTTTGTTTTTGTGAGTTTTCCTTGTTTTCCCACTATAATATTTGAAATTGTGTTAAATGGTAATGTTTTACACATTCTGAATCAGTTGCCACAATTCTGTTGTATTTTTGACTAAACAATGAAAGCATTCAATACTGTTTGCTATTCTGCTTTAAAATATTTAAAGACTTCTGGGTCGTTTGTGATATTTTAATCTTATTTAAATGTACATCTTTTCAGGACTTAGCTGTTCGATTGACTGATGATACTGATCCTTTTTTCCTTTATAACCTTGTCATATCAGAGGAAGATTTTCAAAGGTAAGTGAAATGACATTTTCTCTGTGAAACATTTCTAAATGGTAAAAAAGAACAAGAGAATATTTTTAACTTGGAGTTGCCTATGTTAGAGTTCAGGTTTTGGCAGTTTAAGTTGTGGGGTGTGTCAGTGTTTTGTCACTATTGTTCTCTGAGCAGTCGGTAGAACAGCCGGGTTCAGGACGTGACCAGCTCAGGTTACAGAGGAGTGTTGGATCCCCTGCAGGGACACAGTGCCATGGTACCACAGCTCATATTGCTGCTGGTATCTTCTGTCTGTCCTAACTGCTTCTTGCACTCTATTGTGTGTGTGTGAACTAGTTCAGGAAATAACTACAAGAAGAAAACCTGTTTGCATAGACATGGTTTTACAGAGCTCAGCCTGTATCTTAGGGGTTTCTTGCATAATTTTACTGTTGGAACTCATTTACTTGTTCAGAATTTGAGCAAATTATCAAATTTGGATTCCAGGCATGAACAGATGAACAGTTCAGTTTTCTGCTTTCTTTGGGTATTTATTTATTTATTTTTCTTAGTTTTGTTGTGGTCTTGGTGTGTTTGTTTGTTTGTTTAGGGTTTTGGAGGTGGGGAGTGGCTTTGGTGTTGTTTTTAAAAAGGGTGGTGTGATCAGTGTGTGGCTCAAAAGGCAAAAGCAAAGCAGAGTTTGCAAGAGAGATGTACAGAAGTGTTTTGTTGCATGGAGGCACAGCTTTGTGCACTGCAGGGTGTTTCTGTCTAAGTTTGCTCTTCTGTGGAGAAGGGGGACAGGGGACAGAGGTAATGGCTGAGGCTGCCCTCCTTGTCCTGTGCTTGTTCCCTGTGCCTGTCCCATCCCTGCTCCACACTGTGCTCTGGGGGTGATGCCTACTCAAAGGAACACATTTGTTACACCACAGCAACTTCTGGTTTTTAATCAGTGCAACCCATTTGCAAGAACTCTTGTGATCCTAGAAGTATCATGTTGGGACTATTATCCAAGATGTGCTCTAGGATGGCCCTGCTCAAGCAGGAAAGTTGGACAGCTGACCCACTGTGGTCCCTTCTAGTCTGACCACTTCTGTGATTTTGTGATGTGTAGACACACTTCTGATTGAAAATAACATGCTAATAATAAACTCTCTAATGACATGATCAGAACTGGTTCTTTTTACTAGTGTGAACAAAATATTTTATAGGAAATAAATTGCAGTTCTCTATATCATAACATTTTTTTTTCTTGTCTGTTTATATAGTTTGAAATCCCAGCAAGGTCTCTTGGTAGACTTCTCTGCTTTCCCACAAAAATTTATAGATCTACTTCAGCAATGCATTCAGGAGCAGAACAAAGATATCCCAAGGTAGGTCACAAGTGTGTGCCCCATTACTCTGTGTGTACCTGTTGAGTTTTAAAATGCTTTTCAGTCACTCAGACTGAGAAAGTCAGTAGAAGAGGATAATCTGACCTACCCCAACCTGAGTATGCTGGTGGATATAACTAGCAAAACCTGAGTTTTGGGAGGAGAATTCTTTTTTCAGTAAAAACTCTGCAGCCTTTTACTGCACATATAAAAATATATTTTATTGGGAAATAGCTTAAGATCTGCAAGTAGTTTCAGAAAAAAAATATGCTAAACATTTGATTCTCTTGGTTTTTCCCTAGGTTTTTGCTGCAGTTAGTTTCTTCAGCACCTGCTCTAGATCACACACCTGTGTCTTTAAATGTAGTGGAGACCAACCCTTTCAAACACCTTACCCATCTCTCTCTAAAATTCCTGCCAGGAACTGATGCAGAAATAAAGAAGTTTTTAGCCAACTGTTTGAAGTGCCTTAAGGTAAAATAAAAGTTCATAATTGCATAAGTATCATAATTGCAGCTAAGCCTTAATGCTGTATGTTGTTTTTAACCAGCTTTTTATTCATTCTGAATAATTCAGAAGTATGTACCAAGTTGTATCCTCTGGTTTATTTTTCCTTTTAGCCCAAATATGTAATTGCATGCAGCTACTTGGTTGTATGTTGTAAAATCTGAATTGTTACTGTCACCCTGGCAGTGAAGATGCTTTCTGTATGTTCAGGCAGGCAGTGCCATTTGGAGTGGCAGGAAGGGAGGTGTTTTACACACAGAGCACGTGGTGTGCAGCTGCTGAGTGCTCTGGCTGCTGCCCTGCCCTGCTCACAGCCTGTGCTGATGGCCAGAGCAGCTGCAGGACTTACTGCAACCTCTCAGTCTCTGTTCTGCACTTGGCTGTAGGAAAGCATAGGCTGCTGCTCATGGTGAGCCTTGGTGGGCTTCCAAGGACTAGCAGCTATAAATAGCCAATTAATATTGGAATGTTTCTGCAGTTTGGTAGCATGCTAGATTTGATTTCATGAGAAGTTAAAGGTCTCACAGTTTGACTGTTGTCTGTTTCACTTTCATAGCCTGCAGTTTGTCTCTCCTATTGTGCTGTCATGTTTCTAGGCAGCTAATAAGCCATTTTAATAACATAGATTTACAGTATTTCAGTTGATCTCTTGTTTAGATAACTCCTTTGTAAACAAGTCTTGTAAATGAGATACTATTTCCTTGTAGGAATTTGGTAAGAATTTAATTTGAGGTTTTTGCATTGTGAGCTAATGCCTTTTCTTTTGAATTTACTGTGAGTTACACCTTGTTCAGTATGACACTTATTTAAGAGGGTGATCTTTTCACAAGTACAGTGATTATATGGATGCTTAGGCAGGCTGTGCTGATTTAATTGGAGCTATATGCTACTTGTATTTTGGGAGCTAAGGATTTGACTTGATGTCTATTTGTACGTAGGAGGATAAAATGATGTTGGAAGAAAAGCTTAAAAAGACTGAAGAGGATCTTACCAGGCAACTGAGCTACACTCAACAGGTAACATAAATTTTAAACTTTTGCATGTTGCACCTTTTCTGATTTATGGAAAATGTCCATTTTTTGTAGGCTGGCTGGTCAGCCAGTGCCTAGCCAAGATAATTAACTTGAGACTGAGTGAAGAGAATATAGTCTACTGTGGCTTTTCTAGAGAGTGAGTAAAGCCTGCAGCTGAAGATTTACACGGACTTCTTGCAGTACTCAAGCAGAATTTTACTTGATTTTGTGCAGAGGTCTGTGTATGCACACACAAATTGAATACTAAATGTATGGTCATGTGAACATAAATAATAAATATACTTCATATGTTCCATGAATCCTTGGAAATCCTTTTATTTGGAAAAAGTTGTGAAACTGTGGCAATTAAATTGGAAGTCTTGGACTTTACTGACTCCTTTTTGGTTTTTGCAGTCAGCATAGTAATCACTTCACTTCAGTATTTCAAGAGAATGATTTGGGTGAGATTCTGCAATTATCAAGGTCACTTTTTGAACAATAATAAAACAGAACAATTCAATTGAAACTATTAAGAATTCATTTTGGAATGGAGTATTTGTTTGCCTCATGTCTGCAGCTTCAGTCTGAGTTACTGGAATGTTTGCTGAATTGGCATGCAGTATTACAAATTGAAAAGAGGAAAAGATGCTGCTGAAGAATATTTTTTTTTTCCCCCCAATAGAGTATTCTGTGTTACAAGGGTAGGGACTATCAGCAGGTTGTTTTTTCACTTTTAAATAGTGGTTGGAAAAAAATGCAATTGGAAATTAAGATTATTTTAGCCACAGCATTAGAACAGTCCTCTTCAGCTTCTCAGTGCCTTTCCTGGTTACAAAATTAACAGATTTCAGCATCTGGTGCTGAAATTGAGACTTCTTTAATAATTCCATGTCATTTTAATAAGTAACAGTAAAGAATCACTCAGTATTGGCTGAAATGCTTACATTTTTAAATTCTATGTGCAGAGCTTGTCAGAGAAGAGCCGGGAACTTGACAAACTGAAGAATGAATGGACATCCTACACTACAGCTCTGAGCAACAAACACACACAGGAGCTGACAAGTGAAAAGGAAAGAGCTCTCCAGGTACTGTGGTTGGAAGGGATGAACAGAATTCTTGCACAGCAATAATCAGATTCATCAAATAACTGCTTCATTTCTTTGCTTCTCACAGGCACAAACTCAGTACCAACAACAGCATGAACAACAGAAAAAGGAATTGGAAAATTTGCATCAGAAAAGTATTCAGCAGTTGCAGAACAGGCTCTCAGAACTCGAGATCATCAATAAAGACCTAACAGAGAGGAGATACAAAGGAGACTCCACAGTCAGAGAACTGAAAGCAAAGCTTTCTGGATTAGAAGATGTAAGGCTTCCCAGTACCCAAAATCAAGCTTACTGCTGTTAGAGCATGAACAGTGCCTGCCTGGGCACATCATGGGAAATACAGCATATTAAGTTCATGTATTTCCTCTTCATTCCATGTTATGCTTACTATTTAAAGATGTCTGTTGAAATTACTGTTAGGGGTTTTCTTGAAGAATAAAATTCGATTCCTTCCCAACATTTAGGAATGTCAAAGAGCAAAGCAGGAGGTGCTGTCCCTGCGCCGAGAGAACACAACTCTGGATGCTGAATGTCATGAAAAAGAGAAACTCATTAATCAGCTTCAGACACGAGTTGCTGTCTTGGAACAAGAGATCAAAGACAAAGATCAGCTCGTCACCAGAACAAAAGAAGTCTTAGATGCAACACAGGAG
The DNA here is from genome assembly GCF_903797595.1 of Erithacus rubecula. Classification (NCBI taxonomy): domain Eukaryota; kingdom Metazoa; phylum Chordata; class Aves; order Passeriformes; family Muscicapidae; genus Erithacus; species Erithacus rubecula. The sequence continues at coordinate 9,182,673 of NC_136662.1, forward strand.
CAAAAGGTTTCTTCATGAATTTTTTTCATCTTCCTAATTGAGGTTTCCATAGAGTAGCTGCTGACCAGTTTTTTATGAATACAGCCAGTCAGCTTTCAAGTGTAGTTAAGATTCTAAATTATGGCATCAGAAGTATACTGGGTTCAGATTTAATGTTGTGGTACTGGAGTAATAGTTCATGGTATTTTTGGTAAGAAAAAAAGCATGAATCCAGACCCTGAAAAATTTGACTGAAAAGCACTGACTGGTTTCTTGTAAGGATAGTTCTCAAAGAATAATGAACATTCTACTTGAAATCATAAACAGCCTCATCATTTGTAACATTCTGTTGAAGGTGATACTGGAAGAGAGTACAGAGGAAAAACAAAGGCATATTGAAAAACTAGAGACAACAATTAAATCGCTGTCAGCTGAACTCCTTAAGGTTTGTTTGAACATGGCACTTCCCTGTGCAACATCTCCCTTATTCTTAGGTGTTTGTTTTTGTAATACATGGTTTGGGTTTTTTTAATAGGCTAATGAAATTATCAAGAAGTTACAAGGAGATTTGAAAACTCTAATGAGTAAATTAAAATTGAAGAATACAGTAACAATTCAGCAAGAAAAACTATTGGCAGAAAAAGAAGAAAAGCTTCAAAAAGAGCAGAGGGAATCACAGGAGGTGGGACAATCCCTTCGAATGAAAGAGCAGGAGGTACTCATGGGTTATTGATGATAACCTTGTGTGCTGGAAATGCTGTTGGGTTTTGTGGGGTTTAATGTAGTTACAGCAGTAAGTTCTTAAATCTTTCCATGCAATAGAATGTACTCTTCTGCTTATTTAACATGTTTATTTAAATGTGGCATCAACTTTCAAATTTTTTTAATGTTAACCTGATGTGTAAAAGCCACCCATTGATATGGAAGGCAACTAAAATTGTTTTAAGACAACAAAGCAATGTAATGGATGAATCAGCACCCTTTAGAAGGCAAATTCATTGTTGATGAAAGAGAAACAAGAGCAGAAACAGAATGAACCTTTTTCTTCCATTAAGAACATTCCCCTGTTTAGAGTTCTTGCACTGTTTAATCATAGAAAAAATAAGGTCAGAAAGGATTGTGGCTGTCCCCTTGTCAAAATCCTAGCTGAAAGTAGGGCTTTCTTAAAAACAATTACCGTGTTGCTTTTGTGACAAACTGAGTTCAAGCTTCTTTAATTTTAGAATAACTTCATAAATGCATTTTGTTGTTGTTGTTGTTTGTAGTATAACAATGGTAGTATAGCACTCCTGATAGTGTTACCATTATTATGGGAATTGCAGGTCTGCAAGCTACAAGAGCAGCTAGAAAGTACAATACAAAAACTTGAAGAAAGCAAGCAGTTACTGAAAACCAATGAAAATGGTAGGTTTATACAGTTTGATTTCTCCTTCTGTAAAAATGACCCAGTGATCTCACTACTACTGAAATTGATTGAAGCAGCTTTGGGGGTTTTTGTGAAGAGCTGCCATTATTGTCATGTATGGAAAACGAGCCTCTGGCTGTTGTGGGCAGCAACAGCCAAGGGCTGCACATAGGGAATCCTTCCCTTGGGGCTGTGGGGTGGGTGCTCAGGGGCCTGGAGGGGGGAGGAAGCTTCAGCAAATGGCTTTGCATGGTACTAGGGAGGAAAAGCACCCAGTGAGCTGTCACTTTTTGTGAGGAAGGGCTACTGGCCATTTCAAACAGCTCATATGAGAGAGCAAATGGACTTGAGCTTTTTCTTCTTCTCTGCAGTTATCACGTGGCTGAACAGACAGCTGAGTGAAGTTCAGATGGCAAAGAAGCTGGACAGTCCTGCCAGTGTCCATGCTGCTGGGAGGGCTGCTGTTTCACCTCTCAGCATGGTAAGGTGGAGCTGTAAATAACAGCCTGGTGAGGTGGGCATCAGCTGCTAAAATGCAGGGCCATGAACAGGAAAAAAAGGAGTGCTTTCATCTTCTTCTGGCCTTACAGTTTTGGGTGGGTGTGGTTTGGCATTGTTTGTGTGTTTGTTTTTCAACAATATAAAAACGTGTTGGGTCCTTCTTGATGTCCTGGGCCTTGTAGGTGAGACTCAGAATTCTAAGCTCTTACCAAGCAATGCAGAATTAGCTTGGAAAAGATGAAGTGCAGAGTGAAGGCAAAAAAAGAAGGCCTTTTTTGTGTTGAGAGGTAAACTTACTAATTCTCTTTATAAAGGTTAAAACCCAAAGTGTACTATTTCTGTGCTCTAACTAGTGATTTTTAGTAACAGGAAAGTCAGGGGCTAAGGAACACTGCCTGCAGTCATTGTTGAATACTGTCACTTGCTGCTTCTCACCCTGTGCTGTAAAGATCTCTGCTGTCACAGCAACAACAGGAATTGATGAACTGCTTGTTCACAGTGGAAGGGCTGTTCACCCCTTGTAGCTGGATACATGAGTTACTAATCAATGACAGGGTGTGTAGCTTATTACTAGCTAAGAGTGCTCACCACATCTAACTTTTTTAAAATTATGTTTTAAAAAAGTGATACGTTCTTGCCATCAGGAAACTCACATAAGTGTTGGCTTTGTAATGGCAGTTAGTTGTTAATTTTGGAATTTTTCATGTCTACAATTACTTAATAAATTTGTGTTTCTCATTTACGGATGTGTTTCTATTTCTTTTACAGCCTGACCGACCATCCTTTCACAGCTCAGGAATCAGCCATCCCATTTCTCCTCTCTATGCCTTCCAGAACTTCCTGGAACCCACACAGAGCAAAAATGGAAATTCCCAATGTCCAGTATCAAAGGCAGGCACTTGGACTTTTTTGTTTAGTTCAGAATGTGACAATATAAAATATCAAAGCACTGTGTTTTGACTATTTCTCAAAGTGCATAAATATTTACTGTGTTTACTCTTAGGCTCCCTGCCTTGAGCATTATGACTGTTATTCGTAGCTAAATCTTGTCTTTAGGCTGTTTCTCAAAGGCTTTGCTGCACAGCTGCACACCTCTACTGAGGTGTAGAAACAGGAATTCCTGAGAATTTGGCTCTATGAATGCCCTCAGGGGAGGGGCCTCAGATATGGAGCAACTCTTAAACTGCAGCTCTTTGTCTCAGCAGGTTCAGTTGAACTCACAGCTTTCAAAACTGAGTCGATGTTCAGATGCTCACCCAGCAAACAAGGAGAAGTGAGTGTCAGCTGCTGCAATTTAGTATTTTTATTATTTCATTTATTTCAAAGCCCTTTGTCATGTTGGTGTGTTTGGAACTGACTAGTGTTCTAGTGTTAGCCTGGTTCTGTGATCTGCCTTGCTTCATTACCATGCTAATCAATTTTGTGTTGGTTTGCTGGAACCAAAGGAAGAGCTGTGCTTGCAGGAGTGGGTCCCAAGGAACAATAGTGCAATATTGCTCCTGCTGCCAGATCCAAGCCATTGTGTGCTAGGCCACTGAAAAAATTTCTTCTAGGCTGTTTTTAACCTACTCAGTGATGGTTTAACTTTACATGCTAAAGGTCATGAAATGCAGTAGTTGCACTTCTAGTGAAGGTTTTCCTGAGGAAGTCTGTAGCTGCCCTTGTTATAATACACTGATGACAAACTGCATTTGCTTTAAATTTTAATTTGCCTTTCTATTTCTAGTGGTGATCCACTGGGGCTAGAACCAAAGTATTTGAAGAAAAAAGATGACAGCATTCCTTTGAGAGGGCTTAGTCAAAACACCCTTAGCTCAGGTAAGTATTAAACAGAGCAAGGCCTTTTCTGAATGTCCCTGAAGGGCAGTGGCAGCCATGCTCCAATGCAGTGTCCTGTGCTGTTCTGCAGAGTACCTGAGACCCTACGTGCCAGCCAAAGCCCAGCCATCAGCAAAAGCTGCTGCAGCACCAACCTCGGCCTATTTCCCTGGCTCATAGACAGGGTTTGTACACTGAGTCCTTTTTGAACCACTGGGGGGATTTTTGAATGTCCTGCAATAGTGTGTTAGTAAAGTATCAATGTGAACTGATGTAATGTTATGGGCCAGTTTTCTTTGAGGAAAGGATCTTGAGTGATTTGGATGATGCTTCAGGGTGCCTGAGCCTAAGGAGAAGAAGATAAAGCCTTAAGGAGCGTTAGTGGGAACAACACTACAGGGCTGTGCAGAATTTTCTTATTATAGTGTTGACCCTGTAAATCATCCTAAAAACTGACAAAAGTGCTCTTTTATAACAGGTGAAATGTACATTCCCTGAGTAAAAACACTTACCTGAATTTCTATTTCTTGACTTCTTTCAGAGAAAGGATGAGGTGAAGGAAAAGTGCAGAACTGTGCTGTGCTGTCCCTGTTAGTAATGGTCAAGCTTATACAAGGGCATGACTGCCACACTAACAGTTTAGTTTTAAAAACTTTATTTTGCAGCCAGCTTATTTGAATTGCTTCTAGACTTACGACTAATGTCATACTAAAAATGCTAAATTATTTCACTGAAGGTACAAAATTAAAACTTAAAAGTCTCACTCTTGGCTCCCCTAATTTTTCTGTTAATTTTTCAGTATTACATTCCACAGGCTACCATGCACAGAACATTAAAAGGTGAAGTAGCAGAATACTTGACAAGTATCAACACCTAAAAGTGACTTCATTTTTATAAATCATACTTTACAACTGTAAGACTATAGAGAAATTTTGGATACTCTTACATTTATGTAGCTTGTTCTACTGTAAGGGTTCAAATGATCATGTAATAATCCCTTCTGTGACCACTTTACTTGGTGTCCCCTGCAGAATGAGCATACATGGACTTCTGCCAGGTCGAGTACCCTTACAATGACTATTCATTCCTTACTTTTAGTAAAGATATTTAATTCCTTTATTACTTAAGTGCACTCAGAGGATTGTACATTTCAGTGGTTTGTTCTGCTGTGTGAAATGTGTACATTTGTTTATGTTAATGTACAGTGTCTGTTTTTTCCATGTGTACATTTTAATGGTAATATTAAATGTTTTTTATCAAAAGCTCTGATTAGTTAGTGTTTCAGGAGTACTAAGCAAAGAGCTGTTCTGGTGCTTACCTCAGCTCTGTTTTATGGACTTGTGCAGTTTCCAGTGTTGGTCATTGTTCCCCAGGCCCAGCCCTGCAGAGCTCCTCTCTCCAGCTGTCCTTAGGTGTCAGTGCCCGAGGCTGTGTCCATCTGGCAGTGCCAGGAGCTGCTGGCACAGCATGTGGCAGCATCTCCCATTCCACTGACGTGAACCACAGGTGCTGTGTGCCTGGGCAGCCCTGGGCAGGCTGGCTGTGTGCAGTGTCTGCTTCCTTGGAGCCAGGATCCATGGCTGTCCTGGATCACCAGGAAACAAGGAGCAGCTGCAGGCAGCCTGGGCTGCTGGACAGCAGGGACCCTTCCCCTGTGCTCAGGGCTGCTCTAGCTAACACACAGGGCCAGGCTCCATTACTACTCCACATGACTTTTTGCACCTGCTAAAGTATAGCACACATGCACTACTGAACCTCATTTAAGGTTTGAAGAGACAGTCACAATTATTTAAAAATTCATTAAAATATTCAACTTTATTAACAGTATATTTACATTTTTTTCCTGCTCTTGGTCAACCATGGTGAATGTTCAAAGGTAAAAAAGCATTAAGCAATAACCACAAGATGAAAACATTTTAAACCTATACAATACTTTATACACAAATTTATACAAAGGAACACTTAAATAATACAACTGGACACAAAAATATACACTTTTAGAGAAATTCACATCAATAATTGTATAAAGCTCTCTTCTGTACTAAGGGTCCTGAAAATTTAGGACTAAAACTTTAGCTCTGTAATGCAAAAGGGTTCTTGTGACAGTCCTCAAAGGCCACTATATAGCACTTGGACAGGTTCAAGGCTATCAGCTTATAGAGTTCAGTCTGTGTATTCAAGTTTTGAGGTCCTTTATGATTACGCAAACATCAGAAATAAGAGTGGTTTAATAAACGGTACAGAGGAAAGCAGAGGTTTAGAGCCAGTATTAAAATCTGTAGGCCCAAAACACCCACTTCGTATTTCAACAAGTGTTTGATACGACCGTTTCTTCAAAAATAGAAAGAGTAAATGCACTTACATAAAAATAACTTGTACTGTTCAGCAAGCGTGCTCGTGTGATTCTTATATTAGTACAAACTTAAAAAAAAACCTGCCATGTGACTTTTAAAAGAAATGATACCAATTCACCTCCCTACTTAAGTACATTTACATTAAGGCTTTGAATCAGCTGACCCAAGATTTTACAACATTAAAACGAATGGGTCTACATGGATGCCAGTCTGTCTCATTGAGACGCAGCATGACTAGAATTAAAGCTCACCACCGTAAGGAAACAGAAGGACACATGCTCATGCCTTGACTCTATTGTTTGTCTCTGATCTAGAATGTGAAGTTTAGCAGTAACAGTATTTTATGGCAAGAGACAAGTATGTAACAGTTTATAAAAGCAAGTAAAATTTTAGTTCAATGGCAACATCTTTGGAGAAAGTTCCTGTTTCAATTCCTACAGATTTCATGCAGAAAAATGCTTCTTAAGATTACCTTAAGAAATTACATTGTGATAGAGTTGGAATGTGTATCCCAAACTGCTGATGAAAGAAGAGTCCAAACGGTGCTCCTGAATTTTTGTCATACATTTGTATCTTGCAGTAAAGGTTCTTTAGCTTCACCAGGAGCTTGTGGGCTGTGAGGATGGCCGTGGCTGCCACAGTGTTTCTTCCAGTTGCTGGATCTTACATTTAGGTTCGTGTGTTCAGGAATAAACAAGGCAACAAGTAGTGCCAACAGCACAGAGCACGCTCCAAATAAGAACGGGGGTCCAGGAATGATGGAATTCTGAAAACAATAACAAAGTGTTAATGAGCCTTTCGACACACATTAACGGCCTACAAGTGCTAATTACCCACTAGTGAATACAGTGCAGACTTTGAGAAGAAATGTGAAAGGGCATTACATCCTAAGATTTAGGACAAGGGAGCACATGATTTTTATTAATGCTTGCTTCCTTTCCTAGTGCAAGTTCTTCCTGCTGAGCTTCCCCAAAAAATTAATTAAAAAAAAGAAAAAACAGTTCAGTTAATCCTCCCCTAGAGGGACTTAGAAACCTTTTTCTGCACCGTCATTTAAAGTCAGTGTAACCCAATCACAGAACCAAACTGGAGAACTGATGACCACAGGAGCCCTTCCTACTTTCTTCCTTTGGGAGTAGTAAGTACAAAAGAAATGTACCTGTTGTAAGTGGTACTGTGCAACCACACTACCTCCTGCTGATGATTCAGGCATGGGCAGTTCATTCAATTCCACGTGAAATATATAGAATATAAAACCATAAAGCGCTGGTCCCAAACCATTACACAGTCCTCGAATTCCTGTAATCATCCCTTGAACAACACCTGGGAAAAGTAAAATACATGTTTTTATCTATCTGTAGTCATACATAGATAATTAACTATTTCTAATTGACTGTTGCCTTCAAATGATGCAAGCAGGAGAGCCCTAAATGGTGTAGGACTATGGGTAGAGTACACAAGGGGCACCAAGAGCCTGTCGTAATCAGATATTTAGTTTTTCCATCTGCCTCTAGCAGAGGGCAGTGCCTGCCATGCTGAGCTAGTTCAGAGGCCAGGATATAAACAATCCCTGCTGTGTCACACAAGAGATACTGCATGCAGCAGTGATGAACAGTGCATTCAGTTTGTGGAATGTTTTGCTACTGTAGGGCCTCGTTGAGCTTTCCCTCTGCAGCAGGAGGTACAAACACAGCACATCTTGCAAGCAACCTGCATTTAATGTGGTGCCCTAAGCTCAGGTAGCCAAGACTCAGCCTGGCTGACAAGAAGCCCAGACCCCAGTGTATCTGTCAGTATTCCTCAACTAGAATTCCAAGAGCCACAGGCAGACGTACCCTGCTGGTCGGCATCAGCACTTCGTGAGACCAGGGCGCTGACAGCGGGGAAAGTGATGCTGGACATGGCGGCCACAGCGCCGGCTGCCCACATCATCCTGCAAAACAAAAACCCTGCACTGACCGCTCTGGGCTGCAGCTCTGCCCCTGCAGCACAGGCACACGGGACTGGGTGTCCTGCACTGCTCCCTTCAGAGGAGGGGTCAAATGCAGAGAACCCTGAGCAGCAGAGCAGATGAAATGTGCCTACCATGGCTCTGAGCCAAAGCCGTACCAGGCCAGCTGCAGGATTTGGAAGCCCAGGCCCAGCAGGATCGTGTTCTTGTTTCCAATGGACCGCATCAATAAACTCAACACTATTGTCTAACAGAGAGGGCAAAAGTAAAATGTCAAAAAAATAACATCTTTTCTAAATGTAAACTGGTGAGTTAATGAATTAAATAACAAAAAAACTGAAAACATTTTATTCTCAATGTCAAATACATGCAGAAATATTATTTTAGCGTTCTTCAAAAGCAGTATTTGCCTCTAGCAAAAAAAAAAAACAACATAAAAAACAAAAGGGCAGTCATTTAGCAAGTAATATGACCAAACCATCACTCCTTCTTTAAGGCACAGAGGATGTAGTTTTCCCTTAATGAACCAAACACTTGTCAAGTGTTTTCATCTAAGAGTCTTAACCAATTTTTAGAGATTTAGAAAAAAGCAGACACAGAAAAGCTAAGTTACATTTATGGAACCCCAGTGTTCTCCATTCACCACAGTGCTTCCTTATTTTCAGCTTGCCAAATCAATGGCACACAGAGCAGTAACTCACCTGTGCAATAATGGAAAGAATCCCAAGGACTGCTATAAATGCTGCAACACTTTCAGCTGAAAATCCCATTATCTATATTAAAAAAAAAGGCAATCTGATTATTAACCATAGACCATGTGTCAAGATGTCACAAACCCTAGGGAGGGAACACACAATGCAGAAGACTTCATCTTTTTTCCATTACATCAAGCAAGAAATAAAAATAAAAGGGCATAAATAAAAAACGCTTAAATTGTTCCCTCAAAAAATAACACCAGTTTTCATACACTGAAACTTATAGCCCAAGAATAATGCAAATAATTACAAAATACAATAAATAATTTTATAACTCATTCATCACTCCCCTCTCTTTTTGCTTGTCTAAAAGAGAAAAACAGAACAACAAGGGGATTTAAATCAGTTGCTGGGAGCTTCTAAATTACATGAATTATCTGTATTTTCCATATTAGTTCAGTAATATTGAAAACTTCCTTAAATGTTGTAAATTTACTTTTGTTCAAATTCATACGAAATGTTACACTACCTGTCTGAGGTATAGGAAGAAGCTGGAATATTGGCCTGCCTCTGGGAGGTAGGAGAGAAAGACTGTTATGCAGATTAGCAGCACAATGGAGTCCTGGCCGACTTTCTTCAGGGACTACAGAAAGAAAAAAGAATTTTAAGACATTCCACCTTCATTTCCAAAAAGCATCCCTAACTGGGCTCTGAAAAGCCTGACAATGAAGTTGTTACAGAGCACCACCAAAGCATTCTCTGTATGTTTAGCAAGATTGTTGGCAAAAGCATCACCAGTGAAGCAAGGTCACACTTGAAGAAATTGAAGCTTTTGTTTCTCAAGCCTGAACTATTGCAAATTCAATCTTTTCCCTGTGTCCAAAGCTCAGTATCTCCAAGTAACAAAACATTCCCTGTTTAAGTGGCTTACTGCAAAGGGGTCAGCCTGTTCCCACGAGATGGGTGCTCCCCAGGACGCTGGCCTCATCTTCTCTGGCAGCGACTCGGGCACAGCAACGAGGATAAAGCAAATGTCCAGCAAGGCGATTGCTGTAGCCAGCACCACCACCAGGCTGTCGCCGTACGCTCGGCCGAGGTAGGCACCGATAGCAGGGCTGGTGACTAAACTTGCTGCAAAAGTCGCTGAAACCTGAAATAAGTAACAGCTGCTAAGATTTTTCACTGAGACATGACAGCACTGTTATTACCCACATTTCCTCCTTTTCAGAAGCCTAACCATTATAATCACATAGTGATTAAAAGTAACCTTTTCCCTATGCCTATGTGGTAGCAGCTGTGTATTTTAGACAATCACAGTTTATAAAAAAAAAAATTTCTTTTTCTAATAACTGGACAACAATGTGAGGCTCATAGCACTCTTGCATGTACTGACATATAATTAACTGTAGATTCTGCTGATACCTCTGGGAAGCAATGAGCTGTATTTAATCTTCAAATTAGTGAAATAGGCCATGTCTGTAAAAAAAAAAAAGCATATGTATAAAGGGTATATTAAATGTAATATGCTGGTTAATCCAACACTAGTTGTCAGCTAATCAGCTGGCCTTGTGAAAGATACTAACTTAAAAACTGAAAGAACTTTCCCAACATATCTCAATCCCTGTGTGTACAGGCACAAAGAAACTATTTAGCTCTATATCCATCACTTTCAGCTCTTCATGCTGAATGGTAATTGATTCTGTAACTTAAACACAACAAATAATTCTGCTAATCCTTAATAACATGAGGCTGTCAAGGTTCCTGGGACCTGGCAGGTTATCAGGAGATAATGGAGAAACAGACAAGTAACAGCTATGTTTGTTCTGAACTGCAGCTCAGCAGAGTGACTGCAGACACAAGCAGGGGCAGTCAAGTATCACACAATGGCAGATCCAGAACAAAAGGTGAGATTTCTGAAAAGATGACGGAGTAGTCCCAGTGTAGACAACAACAGGAGTAACTAAAGCTCCTCAAATTACATCATTAAGACTGAAAGCAACTGTTAAGATAGACGGGCACAACAGCTTTTAACATGGTCATGTTTTGTTTCATTTAGAAGCAGAATATTCAAGAGATACAAGACTGGATGACAGGAACAATTAAACAGAAAAACCTGACTCCAAATTAAAATCCACTTGCCACAGAAGGAATGAAAACACAGCTTTGAAAAGCATTTGAAAAGCATTACAAACTGAAGGGCTTAGTAATGAATACCACAAGAAAAGAGCCAAAAATATACATACCAAACCATAGGCCATGCTCCTTTCATGTTCTTGGGTTATGTCTGCTACATATGCAAAAACTACAGAAAATGTCACTGCAAAAACTCCAGACACGGAGATTACAGCGAAGTACCACCTAAGAATACAATAAAAAAAAATAACAGCTAAATAGAAACAAAAAGCCTATTCAATCCAAGTACAGTTAAACAGTAAATCACCTTGTCCAACTTACTCTGACAATTTATTGAGATAATCTTGGATAAAGCAAATGTGACTGTGTCTTGATAGAATTGTGTAACTCCTATGTGCACCAAGTACAAGTAGCATGATTTTGTAACATTTACAAAAAGCTGCTGTGATTAAGTACTGCTCAGAAACAAGGTGCTCAGCTAATAAACTTAACTGGTCTATTGCCCAAAGCAATTAGGAACCTCAGCATTTTGAGAGTCTGGTCACTGAAAGGCCTCCACATTAGCCATACCTTTATGCTATAAACACTAGCACTTGGCATTTGAAACCTTGATGTACACTTAGAAAACAAGCCCCTTCTGCAGAGGGATGAGCAGCCTGTGTGCCCAGAGAGGAAAGGCAGAGCAGCTGGCACTGGCCTGTGTCAGTGCAGGCTGTGCCACTGCTGCTCCACCCTCAGGAACAGCAGGGGCTGGGAGCAAGCCCAGGGCTCTGACTCCTGCCCTACCTGGGCAGTGTTCCAGCCAGTTAACAGGTCAGTAAGGAGCACACAGCATGAAAATCGCTCAATTTTAGAATTTGAGAAACAAAAGTGCAAAAGTGTTGCAACACTGTAGGTTACAAGTGGTTACCTCATGCACCTGCATTAGGTAAGGTTTTGGTTTCAGTGTTGCTGACTGGTATCTGAGTGAGAACTGTGGCCACAGTCCAGAGCTGCACATTTCACTGGACAGTGTTCTCCAGCTTTGGCAGATGTGCTGGACGCAGGGATTACAGCACACAGATCAAAATCAGCAGCTACTGAAATTCTGACCAAGGCCTTTGGCCTCATGGCAGCTGCTTCAAGTTGACTGCTCCCCCAGCTTTGCAAAGAAATAATACAAAAGCCTCAACCTTTCATGAAGCACAAACAGGACTTTATCAACAATGCTACACACATAAGCATTAGATAGCAACCTTAAAAAACAACAGCCAATCTGGCATGAAACAATTTACTAACCATGGGCTGATCTTCATTAGTGGTATTGGTGCACAGGTGAAAAATACTGTTAGCAGCAGGAAGGACTTTCGTCCCCACACATCAGACAGGGCACCTATGAGTGGGGCACTGAGGAATGACAATAAGCCCTAAGTGAAACAAAACATTTGAAGTCAGAACTAAGAGGTCAGACTCAAGACAGCTGGCCAAACACAGTCTGAGAGTAGCCTGGGCTCTGGTTTCATTCAAGCCAATGGCTACAGTGCAATGCTCCAAAGGCAATGTGGCCAAGCACCACGAACCTGAGATCTGTCATCTCAGAGCTACACAAAACTCCAAATGCACATGATCCACTCATACAAGCAGTTTTATGAACTGTGTTTTATAGTCTACTGGAGCAACAAACTCCAAGTGAAAAATTACTCACTTTTAAATTTGGGATTAAGCAACTACCTTTTTATTTTTTGAACTCAAACAGTAGATACAGACCAATACCTTACTAAAAACAAAAAGATGCACATTTGCACTTTCAGTAGCAATTTATTCCCATTTTATTCATACTGTGAAAGCCATATTGAAAAACCTCTTGACTGTTTCTCTCAGTTGGTATTTATTTCTATATTCCTCCCACCATTCACTTTAAATTGTACTTGTGATTAACTTCTGTCAACTTACCTTTACTCCTTGAATTAGACCATTCATTAGAAATGTATGTTTTGGGAAGGTTTCATGCAAAACCTGGAGAGGAGATATAAATACAGTCATTTACACAATATGAACTACAAATATTACTCAAGATACATCCAGTTCTATGATGCACAGCAGTTTTTTGCTGTTGTTGTTTTTTTTTTTTTTTAACTACAGAGGAAAAATAGAAGAAAAAAGGGCAAACCACAAATAATGTGACTAATCTTTAATTTGTATGGAAGGCATTTTGAGATTTCAGTGCCTGAAATATAAATAAACCACAGAGAACCTAGAAAATTATCTCTGACCAGATTATCCAAATGCTACTGTGTCATCTGTTGGGGACTGGGGAGAGAGGGAGGAGAGACATCACCACACTGAAGTGTCTCTCAGTTTGGTGAGCTGAATCCAGAAATGCAGCTGTCTCAGTCTGATTTGTGTTTAGATGAGAGGGATTCCCTTCAGTGGCATGTGCAGTTCATACCCAAGAGACTGCTGATGGGTAACATCAGCTTTCAGAGCAGCACCAACACTGCTTTTAAGGTGGAGTAGCCTTCTCTCCTTTTAATTTTTTATCATGTATCATTCACAAATTAAATCCAAATTAAAAGCAACCAACTACATGAGAAAGTACCTTGATACAAACATACTGGTATGACTGTTTCACTTATCATGGGGATGCCTTGACTGGTGTAACAGGGTCTGTGTTCTGAAGCTTCTTCTTAAAACACAGCCAGGTCAGCAAAGACATCCCTACCCACACATACTATTTGCATACTATTACCACACTTCAAGTGTATTTTTGTCCTTACATCTGTAATATATTAATATTTTAAGGCATCTTGAAAGGAAAGATAATTTCCTTATCACTTTACTGGTTTCAATCAAACTATTTACATGTAAGCTTGAATGTTAGCAGACTTGCATGTAAACAGCTATACCATTACACTGCTATAATGAAATAAATAAAATTTCTGATACCATCTAAAAAAATAGAATTTTTCACTTGCAGAACAGAGCAGCTCAGTGATATGTAATTTTCATTCCATGTAATTCAGAAGATGCTCAGTGCCTTTGCAGTCATTGCCCCACCTCCCATACAGTGAGACAAAGCTCCTGAGGATCACCTACCATCAGTGTGGGAGCTGTCAGGAGTCCCCAAGCAAAAAACTCCAAGAAGATCACAATAACAGCGTGGTAGACACTGGGTGAACCTATTCCTTGAGGCTGAAGCAGGAGAAAAGACAGGTGATTAAAACATCTGATCATCTATCAATCATGAGAAATGCATCTGAACACTATAAACAGAATGATTAATAATGAAACAGGACTCAAAACTTGGGAATAATTACCCAACTAACTGGTATAGAATGACACTTCTTTTTTTAACCCTTTAATGTCCTGAAGTGTCCTACTCTTACTCTGCAGAATCCTTCACTTCTATCTCAAAAAATAAACCACTTACACTGCCAGTCTGGGAAACAAAGATGCTACAGGAAAAACAGACTCTTCTTCAGACAGATAACTAGTTTGTTTTCCTTGACAAAAGTGCTTAAAAAAGCCACATGGAACCAAATTTCCATGGTTTCAAAACACAACAGTGCTCACACTCAGCTATCCCCAAGTTCATTACCCGGTCTAACCAGCAGCTCTTCTGTTACTAGAAGGCACCACAGTTTCATACAAAACATGGCTCTAAAACAAAAAAAAATGAACACCAGAAGGAAATCTCAGGAACAGCACTGATCACTTCCCAAATAGTGAGTGCAGGCCTATCAGTTACAGTGTGCTTCTAATGCAGGAAGACATGCAGATGAAAGACCTGACAAAAGGAACTTGAAATTCTCCAGTGATTTGGTAGAATCAGAAGTAGCTTTTGAAGAGAACAAAAAGAGAATGGGTGGGCAAACCTGCTCATCTTGTAGACTCTGTAAATGCTGTCAAACAACATGCCACAGTTCAACATTTGCAAATTAAGGATAGGGTTCACTAATTATTCTCATATGAAAGCAGTATGAATAACTCATTAGAAATCTCACATGCATTCTTTCAACTTAGAAGTGCTGCCTTAACATCTACTTTGCCTCCTTGTGCAAAGGGGAGTTTCTCAGAGTGGCCCTGATGTGATCAGACCTGGCATTTACACTGAGCACACACACAGGCTAAGGACCTCAGCTGCTTCCCAAGAAGGCTCACTAGGATTTTATCAATGTGTGTAAGAAGCTGATGGAAGAGCAAATACAAGAGCCAGACTATTCTCAGAGATGTCAGTGACAGGACTGGAGGCACATACTGAAATAAATTATACTTGAACCTCAAAAAACCAGCCCTTCCTGAAAAAGGGTTCTACTCAGTGAAGTGTAGAGTTGACATCCTCCAAACCCCACTAGACACAGCCCTGAGCAAACTGCTCCAGCTGACCCTGTCTGGGGTAAGAGACTGGGGTAGTTGGTTTAAGTGATGTTGGAGGGGCCTTCCAGCCTCAAATAGTACACAATTTTAAGTTACAGTTAGGTAATACTGGAGTCTTTCTTTTATTAGGAGGTTTATGCAAGTGATACCTAGCTTTTCTTTCCAGATTCCAGTATTTCCAACATAGAAAAGAAAAAGCTTTCTGAACAAATGCAGAAAATAAATACACAAAACCTCACTGCCTACTCACTCCTATTGCTAAAAAAGATCACTTTCAAAAGTAACCGTATCAGTGTGTAAAAGGTGAATTACAAAAGTATCCGAGCACTGTGCTATTTTTCTTTCCCAAGCCCTCTTCAGTAAATACAGACATACCATACTGATATTTCTGCTATTTTTCCAGCCTACTCTCCCAAGGATGTAAATTAACAGTCTTTGTAGGTACAGAAAGTGGCTATAATTATCCCCTCTTCCCACAGTTCCTTTCTCTTTCCACCCACAATCCTTATTTTAGCTTTGGGTTAAAAAATGTATCCAGCTCTGCACAAACTATCAATGTTAGCTGTTTGACTCATCTCTAAAATCAGGTTCATTCTGATAGCCCCCAGATTCCTGTCCCGTTGCTCGTGACCCCCTGAGGCCTGAGAGACAGTGAGGGAGGTGTCACAACCATCCCACCCCTCCCAGCAGGGGCGTCAAGAGCACCATTCACAGCAAACACGAGTGAGCTCAAAGGCCACACCCGCACAGGTGAAACAGCAGGAGAGCAGCGGCTGTTGGGAACTGGGAACTGCTGCTGACTGAGGCCTCAGGTGGTCACTGCTGCCCTCTGCCATGTCACCCACCCAGCTGTAAGCAACACCAACAGAGCTTTCCAACACACTGACAAAAACAAACAGAAGAGACATTTAGGTCACTAAGGTGCAACTTCCCTGCTTTCTTGTTGCTAGTGCTCACTTATCACAGGTACCGTTATTTGTTCGTATCTATAAAAAAACGAAGTAATTTGGTCACATTTAGATCATCACCTCTCTAGCCATTTTTAAAGGTGGTGGCAACTATTAAGTATCAAGGATGCTTCTGAGGTGAAAGAGCAAGGGAAGGATAAGCAGTTACACTGCAGTGTACTAAGATGTTACAAGCACTCAGGCCACGAGGTTTCAGTAGCAGCCTGATGCACTCTCTGAGCCCACAGGTGCAGTGCAGGTGCTGGGTGTCCAGCCCTGCTGCACCCACAAACCTGCCACCTGTGCTTTCCTAACAGGCTAACACAGTGTAATGCAATGCCATTCGAATCAGAAAGCCCTAGACCTGGAGAGGAAGGATGCTGAGTCCTTGTGTGAACAAGCTGGAACTGAGATGTGCCTGTCAGAATAACAGCAGCCCTCCTCTGTTACCAGCAGCCAGAGCAGAGCGTGTGTGCCTGGCTAAACCCACACCACAAAGAATGCCTTTTCCTCTGGTAATAGAGAAGATGCCTTTAATTTTGTACTGTCAGTCATGCCATGATAAAAAGTGTACATGCCAGGCAAACCTAAGAACACACACCTGATAAGAACAGAACAACCATCAAAGCAACAAAGGCATCGTGTGTAAGACCACAGCTGCTGCTCCTCTGCTGGAAAGGAAAAAGCACCAAATGAAGCCCTAATTTCTAATTCATTTCATGACTGCTTCAAAAATTCATCATCATACATAAGATGAATACATAAAGGAAGGAAAACTTAAAATAGTCGGGGGAAAAAAAGTATTGAAATGCAAGTTATGTGGCTACCCCACTCCTGGAAAGCTAGATGGGATTTTGAGCAACCTGGTTTATGGAAGGTGTCCCTGCCCATGGCAGGAGGGTTGAAAATAGATGATCTTTAAGGTGATGATCTCCAGCCCAAACCGTGTGTGATTCTATGGAACCACTTCACTGCGGTTACTGTCTCTCCTTTAGTGAAATCTGACAAAACACACTCCAGTACAACACACCATTACACATTTCTTCTATGATACAGCAACTAAAGCTGCAAATAGAAAACCACAAAAATACCACCACGTACCAACCCAAACTCCTGCACCACCCACTGCCTTGTCAAGGAGAACCAGCAGAAACTGCAGTGGGAGGAGAAGCTTTGGAGAAACAATGGGTGGGTTTTCCTTTCTGCTTGTTTGAGGTTCTTTTTTTTTGGTTTCTAATCAGAAACTCTCTGCCTGTGCCACTGCCCCATTAACCATCTGCACATTCTTTCTGGCTCAATCTGGCTCACAATTTTCTCTGATGTCAAACAGTTCCAAAAGAAAACAATCAAGCTGGAAAGTGCTGGAAACTGTGCACAGAGATGCTTGATTAATTACTGATTAGCCAGTGGCAGACACTGAAGACACGGGGGCCATTTTCAGTTACCTGTTTCCCACATGTCACACCCCACACCGGGTGAGGAACGAAGCAGCTGAGGACACTAAGCACTGAAGGCCAACTTAACGATAAAGCAAATATGAAAAAAAAATTCCATGCATTAGATTTCTGCTGTTGGTATAAAGAACACTCTTACATCAGACTTCATAACCTAAAAATATGTATTTAAAACAAATAAATTCCTAATTTATTTCAAGCCAGAAAGTATCACTAGCAGAAGTTTTTGTTGCCTAACAACAATCTACATGCCTTCATCTAACGTTGATGTTAGATGGCTCATTTTTTCTTGTTTTCCAAAAATCAAATTAATACAGAATTCACAGGAGCCTGCACTCAGCTTTTGAAGCTGGTGGGGGGCACTGAATGATGTACTACAAGTATCACTGAATGCAGTTCATTGCAGCATACTTTCTCCTTTCTTGGCAAAATGAAGTTAAAGTTGAGAGGTTAGAGATGCTTGGAAACACACTGTATCTTAATCAATGCTACTCCAGAGAAAAATTAGGAAGCAGCATGTCCCCTGAGTAACAACATTTATTCTGCTTGTACTGCTTAATCTAAAATACTGGCATTTAACATTCGTACAAGGTAATCCCATACATTTCTATCTTTACAAACAGCAGGAACATATCCTGTAAACGCCAACCACCATTATCAGAATTCGTTTTGCTTCCTAACACTTCAGTAATCCAGCCAGTTGGCCACTTCGATGAACAAGTACAGGGATTCTGGCACCTGTCACTTCTCCATTATTGCTCCAAAAAAACAAACTGAAGGGTCATCAGCAATTTAATCCACCAAGATGTCTCTTTGTTTGAAATAATGACACTGTGTTTAGAACAGGGCACATCGAAGCTTCAGCATTACACAGTGAAAAAAATCCAGAGGCAATGATACATTGGAAGAAATGGCACTCATCAATATAAAAAAAACCCAAATCAAACTAACTCCAAGCTCCAGCAACCAAAACGCTTAACAACTTCCTTCTATTTTTTCCCCCCCAAATTTATGTATTTACGAGGAAGGAAAACAGTGAGCAGAACTGCCAACTCTTTCTTCCAGGCGCCGTTTGCGGAACTGCCCTGCCCTGCCCGCACGGCGCCCGCAGCCGCCGCTCAGGGCGCTCGGACACGCTGCGCTCACCTCGGGCGGCCCCAAGGACCCGCCTGAGCCCGCACTCGCTTCCGCCACCCAAACCCGGCCCACACGGGGAACAAACTGCGTTCGCGGGCGGAGCGAGCAGCCTGACAGCTCACAGGTGTTCCTCGGGCCCGGACACCGGCCCGGGCTGCCCAGCGCGGCCGAGGGGCTGCGGCGGCCCTGAGGGCACCGCGATCGGCACAGGCGCGGCCGCCCGAGACCCGCGGGCTCACCGCCCCCCGCCGGGCCGGGCCCCACCCGCCCGGGGCCGGCTCCCGCAGCGCCGCCGAGCCCGGGGCCCCCGCCGCCGCCAGCCGTCCCCCGGGCCGCCCCGCACCCCCGGCCTCACCGTCCCGCCGTCCTTAATGATGATCTTCTTGGCCAGCATGATGCTGCGGTTCACGGCGCGCTTTTTCTTCTTCCCCGCCTGGGTCATTTTACCATCGCAGCCCGGGGGCGGCACCAGCGGCCCCTCCCGGCTCCCTTCGGGCCTCGGCTCCCTCCGTCCCTCCGGCGCGGCCGCCGCCACCCCTCACGCGCCCGCCGCCATCTTGCGCACCCCACCGCACGCGCAGCCGGCGCTGCGCATCACGCGATCGCGCCATTGGCCGCGCGCCGCTCACGTGTGCGGGCGCCCCCCCGGCCCGCCCGCGCCGGGAAGCGCGCGAGGGAGCGCGGCCGGGCCCCACAGCCTGACAGCGCCACGGGCACCGAGCGAGCGCGGCCCCTCAAGCATCACCCGTGCTTCCCACCCGAATCGAAACACCCGGCCCCGCTTCCTCCCCCCCGGAGCTGCTAAGGTGTCCGGGAAAAAGGAGCAAAAGAAGCCAGTTAGTAAGGGATATATCCGACATTTCTAGAGCCAGAGTACACAAACACAGATATAATCCACCCTAAAGATCCAGCTTGGAGACATATTCTTCTTTCCTACTATCAAGTTTTAAAATTAGTTTATGAAAGCTCCATCACCTTCAAGCGATCAAGTCATCCCAGGTTCTGATTTACCACAGCACCTGCAAGTTAACAAGATAACAGGGATCAGCTTCCTCATGGCAGCATGCCAATGAGCGCAGAAAATACTTTAGAAACATGTTGCTGGCATTATTAGGTTTTCTGTGATTTTATAAATTCATCCGCTGTTGATGTCTGGCATCACTAAGGAGCAACAACTGTCCATGCTGTAGCATTGCATTCACGATACAGACACAAGTTTCCATGGCTGTATCCATGCATCAGTCTGTTCTCTACGTCCTTAGCCCTCCATCTTTCAACCTCTCGCTGCTTATCTCCATCTCCCCAGCTCCTGTGACATCCCTTTTCCCTCAAAACCTCACCTACACGTGAACAGCTTTTTGTCCGCTCCACCGGTGGAACTCATACTGACCGGCACTGCAGCTCCCACCGCGTTACCAAACGGGTTCAATCACTCATCACTTAAGATCCTGTGGGCTTAAGTTAAACCCTCAGCCTTAAGATCAAGCACCTCTTATCTCATCAAAATGCACCTTTAAAGGAATTTAGAACTTGCTGAGGCACAGCCCTGCTCTGACCAATGGATCTAGACACAGACAAGACTCCAGCTCATGAAACAGAGTGCATCTAGCTGGTCTGAGATGTTTGCTATTATTACGCATTTGTTACAAGTATTAGGGTGCCACATGAAGTATTTGACAATTCTGTCCCACTTCTACTTGAAAAGGAGAGGGGTGCTAAAATGTTGGCATAGTTTCAAGTCTGTTCCTCAGAGTGCTGTTAGATTTTAGTGGGAAAGTCACATGCAGACATGTATGTGACATGTAAGGGACTCACAGTCAACACAACTACAATGTCAGCAAAGTCACTTGGTAACTAGGCTGACGATGGTTTCCTATCCACACCTTCATATTAGACCAACACCTGTAATTGGTGTCATTATCTCAAAATAAATTCATTTAAGTATCAAGTTTGCTCATGTAGACAGAGCAGATGATTCAAATAATGAGAATGTAGAATAAACTCAGATAATGAGAATGCAGAATAAACTTGCTGCTGTAATGAATTTCAGTCAGCTACATGTTTTCAAGTATTAAACTCCACCTACCTACACAAACTTACCTACTGACATAATCTGGTCTAACATTATTTAACTTATATATTAACATAACATTATTTAACACAAACTCCTGAGGAAGAGAAACAAGAATTGTCCATTACATCTAAACACCTGCAGTGTTCAACCCTCCATACTAAGTAAATGCATACTACTACCCACTAGCTGTAGAAGACATTACCATCATTTTGGAAGAGGGATGAAAAAGGACAGAGTACTTATCTCCCTAGGGGGATTCCAAGGCACAGGCAGATGATGGTTTCACTAGTTTCAGAAAAGAGTCCTCTACAAGTGCTTTTAATCTTGAAGAACACTGTCCCTTGATGATGAATAATTTATTAGTTACCTAATGGCATAAAATTTTCAGTTTAAATCATGTTGCATGTTAACATTAAGAGCAGGGCAAAATTGACAAAAGAAACTGATAGAAATTAAGTGTCCTGAAAACTGCTGGTGAAACGACTCAGTTTTATTAAATGAATCTGCAGAAAGGGCATAGAAACATGTTACCCATCATCTATAGCAATTGCTTGTGCACTCTGTTCAGGTCTTTGATATGTTGTAAATTATAGATATTCATAGCTCCTTACAGTGTTACAGTGTTGTACAACCACACCCCACACTGTAATTTGGTATTGACACCCAGGTGCTCTCTACCACCTCTGGTTTAGGGCACATCTGGGGTTTCAGACCAGAAGAGCATAGAGCATCACAAGAACACAGCCCTTGAACGTGATTCACAAGAAGTCATGACACAGTGGTCAAAAAGAAGCACGTCTCAGTCAAAATTAAATTGCTGGCAACATTCAGTTAAAAGATATCATTAACAAACATCTTATGATAGCCTTCTAGAATTTATAGAAAATTATGCTAAAATTATATTGTGAAATAATAAATGTTAGCTACAATTGTATTTATTCAAAAATACGCATAAGGCAAGCCTCTCCTTTTAACCAAGTTCTCAAAGAGTTTTTAATCATATTTTCAATAAAGACAGTGCTTAATTTCAACCAGTTTATTACTACAGTGGTATTATCTACAGGTATAAAAGAAAAAAACATACAGAATTTTACCTCAATATGGATTAAGAAAAGGATGGTGCTAGGTGCTATAAGATGCATTCTAGTGTTCAGCAGTGCTTAACAAAAAAAAATAACCTTTTCCAAACTACCTGGAAACATCATATATTAGAACTGTATTCAGTGTAATCACACACAGATATCAACATATAAAAAACTAAGACTACCTTAAAAACTTTGCTACAATGTTTGAATAAACTATTTATATTTGGGCTCATATATTTACAATAAGGACAAAGTTTAAAGAAATGTAAAAACATTATACTCATGGAAGCAAAGATATGCTTAACTTATAAGCAATTCTTACTAAGCTATAAATCACTGATGAAATGAATATGGCTAATTACAGTCAGAATGATGATGGGAGGTTGAAGACAAGTTAATGTGCCATGTCTACTCTTGGAATCAAATGTGCAGCAGACATTTAAAAACAAGAACAAGCACTGAATAGCAAGTCAGGCTATTTTTCTTCTAGATTGAGTTATAAATTCAGCTGAGAAATACTCAGGAAAAGTTAAGAATTCAGCAGAACAGAACTTTAGACAATAACTGAAGCAGAATATATGATCTAATAAATTCCATG
This sequence comes from Erithacus rubecula, assembly GCF_903797595.1. Taxonomy (NCBI): domain Eukaryota; kingdom Metazoa; phylum Chordata; class Aves; order Passeriformes; family Muscicapidae; genus Erithacus; species Erithacus rubecula. The sequence goes on from NC_136662.1 coordinate 9,205,160, forward strand.
TATTTTGCCACAAATTTTTCTTTAGTAAAATGTCTTCATTCTAGATACCTAAAAACATACAATGAGCTTACCTGGAAAGACTGGGACTCTTCCTCTGGAAAATAATCAGTATTAAAAATGAAAAGAACAATTAAAAAAAGGGCAAGGAAACTACTTGGACTGTCACAGTAATGCACCACCTTAGTTAATGACACATTACACATACATGGTATAACATCATGTTATAGATAAATGTTACCTTTCTAATATACAAAACACCCTTACTCATTCTCACAAAACAGATTTCAGATATGAAATATCTGAATGATATAATGAATAATTCTCCTCAACACAATATCCAGCAAGAAACATTGTCACCAAGAGGAAAAGGAACAACAAATTCAAATTCAGAAAATGACAATCACTTAAATACAACAGAACACGTAGAGATGATCAGGAAATAAATTCAAATATGAAAGTTATTGACAACAAAAACTAGAAGAAATGCAATGTTTCATTTATCAATTAAAAAAATTTAACAAAATCTATTACAGCATTTTAAATTACAGCCATAAAAATAAATTAGAAACACAGAATTACATACTGCTAAGTGTCTGTGAGAGGCCTGTATGAACATGGAGCATAAGCAAAATGAGACTGTTTTGCCTTTTTAAGAAAACATAAAACAATAGGTACTGAAACACTGTAGTAAAAAAACAAAGATGTTATACTGTAGAAGGTGAATCTAGAACATTAATCTACCCTTGACTGAAACAAATAAAAAGGGAAGTTTTCTTAAAGGTCATCTAAAAAAAATGAAGTTGAATAAAACCATACAATGACCTGAATTCTTTGAGAAAATACATTTTTGGGCACTTGTGGATTGCTTAAAAATACGACATTGAAAGAAAAGTTTATCTTACTTTATTAGACTCAATGTTTTTCACCACTGAACTGATCTATTTTGCTTTGAAGGTAGTTCTAAGTTCACTATTGTTTGACCATTTATCACATATCCTAGAGATTCTCAAATAAAACTACCAAATATCCAAGTATTCAATAAATACCAGTATACCCAATATATGTCTAGAAATAAAAATCACATAATTCAAGTTGTTGCAAATAAATACCTAGCTATAACTTCTATAACTTTATAAATAAAAAAACAAAATTCTGCTAAGTATAGGTTAGCCTCCTAAATATATAACCAAACTAAGAAAAAAGGTCTAAAAGTCAGAAAAGTAGTTCAGAAAGATAAAGTTTTTTTGGGAAGTTAGACTCCTACAGCATTTGCCTTTAGGGCAAACTCAAATCACATTATCCAGTGCTTCCCAAAACTCTGTGCTAGCTATTCCTCTTTGGTTAGTTAATGAGTTATAGACTTAAAGCTACTTTAAAAAAATCCAAATACAGAAGTATCTCAGTGAGAAAATGCGCATATGCTCTCCAATGCAAAGGTTACAGAAATCAGTAAGCCCTCCTCAAATCCTTTCTGTTCTCACAAAACACTTGCTACCTCTCCCTGTCCAGAGAAGAGCCAAAGGCTGAGGAAACACAGCTAAAAATGCAAATTCACTTATCCTTTTCAGCAACAAGTCTATGATGAGCTCTATCCTGCTGGAAAACAGAATTGGACCACCAAGTGAAAGCATGGAAATCATTGATTTACAGACAGGAGTTACTGTTCCTTACTACAGCAGGCAGTTTTCCAAAGGTGCATGGCATCTTATTCCAAAGCAAAGAGCACATATCCCTGGTCTTTCCTTTATACCCTTACTGGCAAATATTGACAGGTGCACCTGAAATATTAACACCAGGCTACATGTCACCGAGCTTCAGCCACGTGGTAATTATTTGGCTTTTTCGGTCCCTTCCTGTACAACCAGCTTTAAAGTGTTCTCAACCTGCTTCTTATGTTTTCTGGAGACTTTTCTTAGGAAAGTAACCAATTCTATCACTTGAAGACTCTCACTACTGTGATTCATGGAATCAAAAGTATTACTGTGTAGGGCCAAACTCCAACTGAGAGCTTCCTACCAACACCTCCCACCTCATTTCAGAGCTGTGTGGCTCCCGTTCTGCCCCCAGCACCTCCGTGAGCCGCTGCTCTACGCACGTGTCTTACCTCAGGCTGCACTGCAGGGGGAAATGGCTAAATGTGACTTTTCAAATATTGTGCCACATTGAATATTACACGCAAAAGATTTAATATTAACATAGAATGTCCATTTAGATAGTTTTGATCACCAAGTAGCAAAGCTCCTGCAATTACAACACACTGGACAGATATACAGTTTACAATGCTTAGCAAGCCCTAGACAGAGGTCTGATATTTCTTTAATGTCTTGCTCTGATAAGACAAACAAACAAAACATTGATAAAACATGTAATTGCCAAAAGAAGAAAAACACTGTTTTTACATGACTGACATAAGTGAAATTCTTCCTTTCCCATTTACAACAATTCACTAGGAAGTTTCAGAGCACTCCTACAGAATCTCTTTGTCAATCAGATGAGGTACTTTGGTAAACATTTTGAAACACCTTTCTCTTACACATTAGCTTTAGTGTAAGATAGATTTCAGAAAGAGCATGAAGGGGATGGTGGTGGGAAACAAGGGAATAAAGACATTTTTACTACTTGCCATTCTACTGGTAAGGGACTCCTGATCTGTTTCTATATAAATGCACCATCACAAGTGTCACACAAGTCACCTGGCATCAACATCCATTGTGAACAGTCTCCTGAAAGCAATGATTTTTAGACAGCTTTTTTGTTTATTAGTTCCAGATTTTTTAGTGTTTCTGACTATATGCAAATACTTCAAATTAAGTGTTCCTAACAGTATAATTGATCTAACTGCAGCAAGGTTTCTTTGCAAAGTTTTCTTCTTGTTGTTGTTTGAAACAGAATTACAGCATGCGTTATATTTACCTATTGCACAATTAATTGCTTTTTAATTATATTTCCTATTAAAGTAATTCCACTACTAGAACAAATAGATTCAGAGAACCCATTTTGGTCTGTTGGCTCAAGGAGTCCCAGAATAAAATAATAATAATTTAAAAAAACCCCACCAAAACTCTAATTAAACCATTACATAGAAATATACAGAAAAAAACCTGGAAGAGTTCATGAGTAAACAACACTTGTTTAAAAAACACCTCTGTAATAAAGTACAGTACAGTATTCAGATGCCATACTATAATAACTCCAGATGGAGCTGTTACAGACCATGATAATGCCTTTAAAATACTTATTATGGGCTCCTTGTTTCTTTAAATCGTGGTCTTAAAAAAACTTCAGAGGCTATTTAAAGCACAAAAACTACTTTTAAGGTTCTACCAAAAAGCTGATTTATAATCAATAAAACAACAAGAAAGTACATTACATCTGAGCAAGCACCATCATAACCCTACTCCTGCTCCCAGGTTAGCATGGTAACCTCCAGCCAGTGTTCCCAGAGTTATTCCATCTGCTCCAACACCACAGGCTGATGAAGACTGGAGTATTCCTCCCTTTTACTTCGGTGAGAATGTTAACATTTTTACAATAGATTTATAGAAGCAACAGAATTATAATATCATTTAATAACAGATTTCTGTTCTTAAATCAGCCTTCTAAAAAAATAAAAGTATTTGATATTGTGAAAGTGTCTTTCAATCATACTTCAATTTTCACAGTTTTAATAAGGAGTACCTAATTAGAACCATCACTTTAGAACTATGACGTTCAGCTCATTTCACGTAAATAGACAAACAGTTAAAAACATATTTACTAAGATTAAATAGAATCGAATTGCAAAAACATACAATCTGACAATGTTGTCGTGTGCTCTTTCAAAGAGTGCATAGGACATATTTCTGCAGCAGTCAATAGAGTAATTCTTTTGATGCAATCTCAGTCAAAGCTGTAAACATTCCTAATTGTAGTTTCTTGGAAACTTTTGGTTCCTTTCAAGTTTTTATTAGCAAGTTGCACTGGGCATTCCCCTGACATTCCCCCCTCCCATCAGTCACAGACAGCATCACCCTCCACCTCTAACCCCTCTGGCTGTTCAGAACTACTCATCAGCATTTCTTCAACACATTCAGGGCAGCCATCCTTCCCTTGCAGTGCACAGTGACACCTCCCACATGCCAGTGCCAGCAAGGCCCCCAGTGCATGATCTCGAGGAGCAGGTTGATGAGGAAGTCTGCTATGCCTTAATGGGATTTCCTGCAGGTTTGGGATCATAACCGTATAGAAAAGTAGCTGCTATTACAAGGATGGCTCCGAGGAAAAAGACACTGGATAGAATAGGGATGAAAAAAAAAGTTTGTTTTAGTTGATGCAAATTTATTTATGCAATACCAACAAAATAAAAGGACATTTTTTCTGTAAGGAAAACAGGAAGATAAATTGTATTTCTCCAATTTATAAAGAGCAAAATAATTTGTAGGTATGTATTTTTGAGGGATGCATAAAGTTGTTGAGGTAAGAAACTTGTAACTACAAATTAATTTATCATTATATTAACATACTCTGAAAATTAAAATTACACTTGTATGTAACAAGTGCCAACAGCAATCAGATCAATCCTTTTTTTCTTCAACTTTTACCTAAAGATGTGTGCAAAATGGAAGCAGGAGCAGAAGAAAAGCAGCTTCTGTGCTTACTCACCCATTCTCAACATACTACATACATCATGTTGTAGCTGTGTTTGCTTTAAGTCCAAAGCTTATGTCAAAACAAATTACTGCTGCCCAAGAACCAGTTTGCAAGTCAGTATAATCTAATTTTTAGCAGATACAGAAAGATTTGTCTCATGAAAACACAATATAGGCATATTTTCTATTGCAACATTTTGGCATTTCAAGTTGTTTTGATAGTTAAAATCTGACAAAAACTAACCAAAGCCAGCAGACAATCAGTACACCTTTTAGAAAAGGATCATTTCACAGATATGACGTCAACAATTTCACCTTCTGAACCAAATGCTAGAAGACCTGTGGTATATGACATGATAATCCTTCAGAGAATACATTTAACCTATTTTGGGACATGGCCCCTTGCAGTACACTCAAACATTCAAGCTCTTTATATCTATTACACCAAACAAAACTGTTTGTTGATGTGACAGGAACAATTACACAATTTCAGTTCAAATGCATTGTTAGAATAAGCAAGGTACTAAGGATTAAGTTTGATTAACTCAAGTTAATCAATTTTTATTAAATGGGATGGCTTTAAGTTCTACATACTGCTACTTGGCTCTATTTAATTTTCAAGATGTTTGCAGAAGCTGTTAAGTTACTTATTAATTTTCCACTGAGCACCCAGAAATTCTAAAACACTTTCTACATTTGTTTTAATGGGATAAATATAATCTATTGAAATTTAAGTTCAATCTCTTCCACTTCTTAAGCCTAAACAGCTACTCCATTTCCTTTTTTTGAATGGTTAAGTAAAGCCCTGATAATACAGAATCACAGAATGGGTAGGGATCAAAGGTACCACAGTATTGCAAATACGTATTTTTAGATTAAAAAAAAGTTTCTCTGTATCAGATACAAAAGTTGCAAATACTATTCATGATATTTTAATGTTATAAGTACATGCAACATATGCAAGGAGTGTTGCAAAATCCTATTCCTGTATCTGGAAGTGGGATTATTAATTCTTCACTCCACACAGAAATATACACTGCCAAGACAAAGTGTTCTCAACCTACCCATGCACAAAAACCTGGGACACACAGAACCACCACAGTCTTGGATCCCCAAAGCATCAGGACACTTAGTGGGCCTAGCAGAACTTCTCTTTCTTTCTCGGCTGTTCTCACTACTAAATGTGGCACTGCCTTTAGCAATAGCTCTGCCTTTGGAATTCTGAGTGCCCTTGGGAAACTCAGCGCTGCAGTGTCACTTCAATCAATGGGTGCGTGACTGCAGTGACCTGCGTTAGAGCCTGTGGGGCGGGGGACGAAAGGCAGCACAAAGGAGACGTCCCTGTGCTGCCCGCAGTGCGGGACACGGAGCGGCTCAGCCCCATCCCGGGGTGCAGTGTGTTACACGGAGCGGCTCAGCCCCATCCCGGGGTGCAGTGTGTTACACGGAGCGGCTCAGCCCCATCCCGGGGTGCAGTGTGTTACACGGAGCGGCTCAGCCCCTGGCCCGGGGTGCAGTGCGTTACACGGAGCGGCTCAGCCCCTGGCCCGGGGGTGCAGTGTGTTACACGGAGCGGCTCAGCCCCATCCCGGGGTGCAGTGTGTTACACGGAGCGGCTCAGCCCCATCCCGGGGGTGCAGTGTGTTACACGGAGCGGCTCAGCCCCTGGCCCGGGGGTGCAGTGTGTTACACGGAGCGGCTCAGCCCCATCCCGGGGTGCAGTGTGTTACACGGAGCGGCTCAGCCCCATCCCGGGGTGCAGTGTGTTACACGGAGCGGCTCAGCCCCTGTCCCGGGGTGCAGTGTGTTACACGGAGCGGCTCAGCCCCATGCCGGGGGTGCAGTGTGTTACACGGAGCGGCTCAGCCCCATCCCGGGGGTGCAGTGTGTTACACGGAGCGGCTCAGTCCCATCCCGGGGTGCAGTGTGTTACACGGAGCGGCTCAGCCCCATCCCGGGGGTGCAGTGTGTTACACGGAGCGGCTCAGCCCCTGGCCCGGGGGTGCAGTGTGTTACACGGAGCGGATCAGCCCCATCCCGGGGTGCAGTGTGTTACACGGAGCGGCTCAGTCCCATCCCGGGGTGCAGTGTGTTACACGGAGCGGCTCAGCCCCTGGCCCGGGGGTGCAGTGTGTTACACGGAGCGGCTCAGCCCCATCCCGGGGTGCAGTGTGTTACACGGAGCGGCTCAGCCCCATCCCGGGGTGCAGTGTGTTACACGGAGCGGCTCAGCCCCTGGCCCGGGGTGCAGTGTGTTACACGGAGCGGCTCAGCCCCATCCCGGGGTGCAGTGTGTTACACGGAGCGGCTCAGCCCCATCCCGGGGGTGCAGTGCCCGCGCGGGGCCGCAGGGGGCGCGCCCGGCCCGAACGGCAGCGGCAGCAGCCGCAGGGAGCGCGGCCGCCGCGAGACCCCGAGCCAGCGGCTCCGCACCCGCCCGAAAAACCCCCTGTTAGCTACGGGATAAGGCTAAACGGATGTGCAAGCTGGACCTAAACATTCTGAAAGTGTGGCTTGGACAGGATTTGTGTTTTTATTGATTTTCGCAGTTATATCTGGTAAGCGGTAAGTTTAAACTGGTTTTTTTTAGCATACATGGAAAGTAATTCTTACCTTGTAGGGACAAAATCTTGCAGCCAGAAATAGGAGATCAATGTTGACAGTATAATAGAGAGAGAAGTTGCAAATCCCTTTAAAATGTTGTCTGCATATTTTATAACAGCAGCAATCACCAGCCCTCCAAGTGCCTGGAAAAACAGCGAGGTTTGGATTCACAAACTGATCATTTGAATGAGAGCAGCTATTTTAACACCATGCATCTACTTAAGGAAAAGCTTTTGTCTATGTCAAGAAGTAATCCATTTCTTTTATATTAGAGATACATAGTGTTGAAAACAAATACTGGAGGAGTAGCTCTTTCCCCATTAAAGAAATTGTTGATCACATTACCACCATTAAATGAGTTGGAAATGCTTGTACCATAAATTTTTAACCACACAAAGAAGGGCATAAATATAGAGAGATAATTTTAAACATCACAAAATAAATAATGCTTTTAATTTGCACAATACTTAATCACATACACTTAATGCCTTGCTATATATTTTCCAGATTTTTATTTAGAGGTTTATACTAATAATGATAGAGCAGGCTTTGGACTATAGAATTCTCAGTAGCTTCAATGACACCCATTAATTTCCCCAGTTATTTACAAAAGAGTAAATCTCCGAGTGCCTTCATAGAAACATGCAACACAAGGTCTCACCTGTAGAACCACCACCACCCAAGTAAGTTTATTGTATCCTTGAAAAAATCCATTCTTTGACAGTTGTTCTCCATCATAAATGTAAACACCCATCAGTCCAAATATGCTACCAAAAAATCCTGAAAATACAAGATTGGTTTAAAAGCTTCAGGTAAAAAAACATGCAAATGGGTTCTTCATCCTTAAAGCCTGCTCTGTATTTCTGATTTTAAAATTGGACTGTCACTTGCAATACCATCACATCCAAATGCAATCAGTTTGCTGTTCTCTTTTAAAAGCTACTCTTCACACTTGAAAAAAGTTTTGATTTTTTTCTATTAAGCTATCCTTATATACTTAACTTCCATTGTTTTCTATTGGAATGGAGTGATTTTTATTTATGGCATATAACAAAATTCACTTAAATGTAATTTCAGTTTTCCTGAAACTAGTCATGACAGAAAGCTGAAGTCACCCTATAACTTGGAGAGAAAAACAGGGAAAATACTCAGTGGAGGAGAAGGTCTCTGGCATAGCAGGAGCAGCAATTAGCAGTTTGCCAATTCAGACAGTGATCCTTGAAATGGGATTCTCCTGAGCCAGTCTCAAACACAATGAATGTTTACTAGTAGAGACTTAATGTCCAAACCTGAATCTGAGGTGAGACTGTGGAGTTTTTAATTTGGTGAATCCAGTGTTCTTCTATCAAGTGGGAAGCTTTTCCTAATCCCTCAAGCATGACATAACATAAACAGCTACTCTGATTGATGTCTGCTCTAGTCCTGAGCAGGAAAGGGGCAACACTTTCTTCTATTTATTCTCTGTGCAAGTTTCACTCAGGAACACAGATCAACTCTGCTGCCTCTAATATCTAGGGTCTGGAAGATCCAAGACTGCTTTGGGAATAGAAGGTAGCTGCTCACTGATAGGTGCACAGTAAGTACAGCTATTTAAATAGTTAAGATGAACTGGTCTTTTGCATGTGCCTCTCCCCAGTGATTATGCACAAAATTAAAAGAAACTGACCTTTGTACTAAAATAACAGTAATTAATTACCTCAACTTTATTCACAAACAAAGCAGATTTTATAGCTTGTACTTTTAGTACAAAAAACTGCCCACCTAGGCACAAGAAAACACAACTCAAAACACTGACTTGGAAACAGATTTTAACATTCCTATATTCTCTAAAAAATAGTAAAAAAAAATTCAATTGACAGTTTCTGCACAAATATACAGATATTCTATTAACAAAGTAAATCAAGAACTAGACTGAAATCAGAAAGTAACTATTATAATTCCATCCAGCAGAGTTTGACTTTTGGTTTTAAAGTAACATATACGCAGCATACTAAAATGTTGGTGGCATTTTTTATTTATACATTTATTTTGCAAAATTATCTTAATGCTTTAGAATGCAATATCTCTAACAAATTTTTAAAATTAAACTTACCAAGCTGAATGTTCCTGATCCACACAGACTGTTTAGTTTCCTTTAAAATCTTCTCAAAATAAACCCCAGCAAATCCACTAGAAAAACACGCTATGAGAACTGCAACCAGGCCTACAAACTGTGATCCTGCTGAGTGCTCCTTAGCAGGTGTTGCTTGAGAGTCTGAAGGCCACTGGATGTAAAAACAGTCACACAAAATTCACTGATGAAATCAAGTCATGAGCAAATTTGTTTTCCACCACTTCGGTAAGTTACTAAATACAGACAATCACGTAATTGTAAAATTTTGTATTTTGCATCATAAATACTTTTAAAAGATTGCAAAGCTACAATTTTTTTTCTACATATTTATAAGGAGTAAAATTGTGCCTGAACTGGAAGAATACTCATCAATTTAAATAGCTGCAGAATTTATGTTTTATAAACAAGAACTGTTTTTGAATCCCAGTGTGACTTATCATGGTTCTTCTCTGTCACCAACTTGTGCCAACCAACAGTTGGTTACCTTACAAATGAAAGCACAGATAGAAAACTACTTACTTCAGCTGTGTTTAACGTGGGATGAATTGTCTTTTTTCATGTGCCCCTCTTTGGTGATTGTGCAGACAAGTTAAATCTTGCAATGTGTCTAAGGCTAACTGAATAAAATGTAATTTAATGGACAAAAATTTTCTGAGGAGTCTGTTAAATACTGCCAGAGTGTTTTGTTCTCATTTTTTATTATTGAATTTAATCACCAATCTTTTTCCAAATCATTAAGTTTTAAACTAAAAATGTCTAGGATATATTAAAATCTGCAAAAAATTCTTAGAATATTCTCTTATCCTATGATCCTGCGCTCTGCAAACTATGAACTCTGGTACCTGCACTATTTAGAAATGAGGCAAATTTTCCTTTTTGAAATAGTTCAAAGTAAATTTGCCATGCTGAATCCATATAACAAAGTGAACACAGCCTGTACTGGCAGAGAAGATCTGTGAACTTCTAATGCCTGAAGAAAGGTGCTAATAAAAATTGCTATCATTATTACTTGCAGGTTGCTCCAGAGGCCCTGTCACATTCTACAGTAGAGCACTGGGTTGCAAAAGAGGTGTTATCTTCTGCCTTTGAACCATTTCTGGTGTCCTCCAGACCTGGCCAGCAGTGATTCGTAGATCCTGACTATACTCTGGTGTGAAGCTGGTAGAATCAGAAAGCTGGATAATCAGTAGACAAATCCATATTTCTTGAATAAACACATTAAAACCCCACAAACCACCTGCTGATATTTACCTGTACAAATGCCACTCCTGTCATCAATATTACTAGTGACAGCCACTGGTATACACCCAGTTTCTTGCTCAACATGGACACAGAAAACAATGCTGTGGTGAGAATTTTCAGTTGATATGTAACCTAGAAGAACCAGGAACAATTACTGCTACTATGCCACAATTCATGCGGTTCTTTTTGAAACTTACAGAGAATTCCAAATGTGCAATACCTGGTATGTGGCTGCATCTAGGTTTGACAATGCTACATACAGCAAGTTGTTCTGAAGAGTGTAAATTCCTGAAGGAATAGCAAGTTTAAGAGTTTCCATGGGTTTGTTAAGGATTTCATCATGTAGCACTCTGTTCAGAGTCCGTAAATTGCATTCTACCCAAAGAAACAGTAAAAGAAACAGACATTCACTATAAGGAAAGGGGTGGAAAAAAGAGAAACAGCAGTGTTCTGTTCTTAAACTGTTGCCCCTTTTTACAGTTATCACTATGCCAAGACCTGAAAATACCATCTATGTTTCTTTGACTTCCACAGGCCTTGTATATGTAAGGAAATATGGCTGCAAGTGTCTTTCCGCAGCCTGAAATATCAGAATGAAAACAATTATTCAAAATACTTTGAGTTAAACTTATTGAAACTGTATCAAACTTTTAAGATAATATATCAAACAGTACCACCTAAAAAGCACATATTTAAAATCCTACAGTCATCAATACTTATGCATAGACAATGACATTTTTAAGCTGTTGAAAATCAAATAGAAACCAGATAAATTCAGTTTTAAATACACAAAATAAGCACTGAAGCACATGTGACAATAGTCTTCTTTTTTGTAGCTTAAAACTATGATTCTTCCCGTAACATTGAAATTGCTTCTTCCCTTCTGCATCTGCTGTTTATCACAGATTTCTAAGTTATCATTCATGCTTTGGACACACTTAAAGCTTTTCATTTTTCCTACTTCTACATATGGATTTCTTAAAATGTCCAAGCAAACACGAACTTTGAGATGTTAGCATAAAATTCATTCCTGCACTCCTCAGTACCACATTCTCTAAAGCATATATACAATATGATCATTGTCTTTCCAAGACTATTTCTTACACAAAGAGAAGAGAAATGCTTTGTTGTATGCCTGTACTCACATGGCTGCTTTGCAGTTGCCACTACAATACAGCATATTGATTAGGAAAATTACTTGGTGCAAAATTTGACACATACTGCTGTCTTTGTAGACTAATAGAACACAGGCCAAAATCTTCAGAAGTTCAGCAATAACTACTGCAGTGGAGGATAAGTAACGAGGTCCTTCTTCTTTCAGTGTCCGAGAATAGCGCATGGTCAACACTAAACTTGTGGTCTGAAAAACCAGGATGCCCAAGGAAAGGTACTTTAAATTGGCAGACATTTCTTCACTTTTTCCTTTCTGTAACACAAAAAAAAAAAGAAACAAACCCAAAGGTAATATTGCAGATGTTGGGAATTACAGGTTTCTTTATGTAGGTGAAGGCTCAGAAGGTATTTTCAAGGTGAAAGTGTTTTCTGCAGTGGTACAGCAGAATGCCCAGCACTCCTCCTGCAATGAGCTGTTCCCAGACCGAAGAGATCTTCCCACTCTTCCACCTCTCCCAAGTGTGTCACATTGCAGTCTCTCCCTTGACAGGTGGCACTGTGTCAACAAAAGAAGGGTGAGGGTTGGGCTGCTTTAAATGAGAAAGAGAGGTATGCCTGGCAATGAAGGGAAAGGAGAGTTGTGGGAAAGTAGAGCTGGAGAGGAAGATGTGGGATGGAGCTTTAGGGGAGGCAGCACTAAACCTGTCCTGCTGATTATCCTGCTCAGAAAAGAATTCATTTAATATAGATGACTAGGTGACTGCAATTGCTTTCTCAAGCTGCACTGACTACCACAAAACTTCATGTTAGTAAAGCTGTACCATCCTCATCTCTACCACGATGTTCCACCAAGTTGATGCAGTTTTCTTTGCAATCTGTCATCATTTTAAAGGATTAATTTATTGAAGAAGACTAACAGAGACAGTAATTTCATTTTGCAAGCGTAATATCTGATGAGCAAATTTAAAAAAAGCTTGCTGCTACTCAGAATATCACATAATTTTTGCTATGCTTCATATAAAGAACTTCCATACACAGAAGCTAATGCTTTCTATAAAAGATTAACTCCTACTCCCTTCATTGCCCAATTATTCAAAAACAGAGCCATTTTTTATGTCAAGATTAAATCAAATCAATAAATAGAAGTTTACAGCTATGTTTACAAGCAAAAGAAGATTAACAAGCCAAGACAATACATGTTCTCAATTTCAGAACTAGACACAGCACACTTACTGGGTGCACATGGCAGGGGTGCCTCCGTGTTTTACACCTGCAAGCACACAATTTCTGACTCGTTAATTATGCAGCTTTGTCCCCACTGCTCAAGGATGTGCTGGTACCTCTAAATATCTGTGGCTAGAACTGAAGCAGTTTCTTGCTGACTTCATTTCTTTACCTCAAGATGCATTTCATTGCTGGTTTTGTAGACATTTGGAGAACTACACTCTTCAAGTATTTCTGACTTGCCTTTATCTTGTCTCTAAGCACTTACAGATTTTCTCCAGTCAAGTATTCAAAGTCAAATTATTACCTATACAACAATGAATTAAAATACATTGCAAACAGGAGGGAATTATCAACAGCCACATAAGATATGAAGCCTACATTTGTATCCTACGCAACAAAATTGACTATCTCAAAAATCATGCCATTTTAAAAATATTTGTAAAAGCATACTGTCAAATAAGGAAGAAAAAAATGCCAGCAAGAAGAAACTGAGGAAGAAACACACAAGTTTCCATCAAGGAATCTTAACAGGAGGTACTTTCATATTAACTATAATCTCATTTAACTTCTGAAGAAACAAATACTAAAGATGCAACTGCATGGAAAAATATGAATCAGACTGTTGTAACCCAATACCAGAGGTATAAGGAATGCTTTAACCCTTCCCTCCTGTCCCTATCCTATTGGCAGAGAGGCAAATTCCCCTCCCTGACCTTTTCCTAGAAAAGACCATTATCTGAGATCCTACTCCTCTTTTGCCCTAGGACCACCATGAAATAAACTATGAACACTGAGAAAGGCAAGGAGCCTCTTTTGAACCTTTGTTTATCTCATGCAGTGCCTAGGTCCTTCCTACAGACAGATAGGAAGGAGTTACAGCATATTGCATCAGACAGAAATATAAACTATGAAGGAGAAGAAAGCTGCAGACAATACCCAAGATTTGCTGTTTTCCATTGGTTCTGGTGGAATAATCCATTACACGAGGATGTTAACTGTGGAATCAAGCCTCCTAAACAACAAAACTGAGATGATCTGTTAGTTGAAGAACAACAACTTTGAAGAATAAATTTGCTGCAGCTGAGAACAAGAAGGAGAAAAAGAACAGCTCCTGCAAAGGGATGAAGAAGGGATATGCATGTTCAGAGACCTTGTTTTCTGGAGAAGTACCAGTAACACAAAGAAGACAGAGGGAGAAAAAGGTAAAGGGGAAAAAAAGCTAGTCAGAGAAGACACAGAAATGAATTCCACTAAAAGGCTTGCCTATGATACTACAGAAAACTGACTTTTACGTGAGCCAACTCTACCTCATTTTTTAGTATTCAGACCTGAAAAACTGGTCACAAAGAGCAATATATAGTTAAGACAAAAACCACTGAATTTCATGAAAGCACACCTACAGATAAATAAGTCTTTAAAATTTTAAGTTTGAAATTTTTAAGGTTTTGTTTCTGTTTGGTTTTTAGTTTTCAAAATGCTTCTGAACAAAATACAGATAATGGGAACACACATATTCCTTCTGACTCGGACCTAAATTTCTGTGTTTTGTTAGCCTGTGAAATGACAAAGGGTTTTACAAATGTTCAAAATCATCAGATATCAATTCTGTCACCTTCCAAACAAGTCACGATATTAAAAAAAATGTTCACATTAATTTTCTTTTGCTAAAATACAACCGTCTATGGTTGTACAGCAGCTTAAAATGTAATTTTTTAAGTAAATAACTAGTATGCTGTTAATGAGCAATCAGGCAAGGCATTGCCAAAGCAATCACCTCAAAAATAAACCAACAAGCACAACACTGTGATAAGCCCAACAGCAAAGCCATAAAGAATACTTACCACACCATCATCTTTAACTTCTGTCTTGTCTTCCTCAGTAGTCATGATAAAAAGCAGAACTTTCCCCAGCCAATATATCCCAAAAATGCACCAGTAGCAGCAAGTATTTCCTTATTGCAAGTCACGAATGCATTTCAAAGTTTCAAAAGTTCACAAAGAATGGAACCTAAGTGTCCAGCATGATAGCTGAAATAAGGGCACTTGTTAAAAGTTGTCCTGTCAGTGATCAACATGACAGGCTTGTAGACAGCAAGTGTGTGAAGTCCCATGCTGTACTGGTTCACAGAGCAGGAACTAGAGTTCTGAAACATACTAATGCCAATAACCACACTCTCCTAAGCACAAAGAACACCTTATCAGCTTTCCTGGGCCCTTCTCTTTTAAAAGACCTGCTTAAATAGCTCATGGACCTCTGTGCAAACTGGGAATAATCCACAAAAGGAGCAAAATATTAAAGTTTAATATTGAACTTTAAACTTGGGCTGTCTTCAACTGCAGTCTCACAGCACTTTAAGATTTCCAGGTGACTATCAGAGGTGTAAGTGCACACTTGTAGCTGTGAACTCCTGCTGCTCTCACAGCAACAGCCTGTGCAGTTACAGAACAAATGAACTATTATCTTCAGTAACAGTCCACACCTGAATTGTCTTAAACCACAATGATATTAAGTTCCCACTAGATTTCCTATACAGAGTTACAACTTAGGTTTCTTACTGGGCTTTGGATGCACTGCTTGGTAGCCTGCAGGATGCATCTGTTTGAAAAGCCAGATTTAGGTTTGCTAATTCAAAGACTACAAGTTGAGTGGTGACATGAGCTCTGTCACTTGGACTATATCTTAGAGCAGGTTGTGCTGAGGACCTGCAGCTCCCTGACAATAAAATTAAATAACTCACCTCAGGGACTGGGCTCATTACTGTTCTCTTTTGTTAATCTATGTTAAATAAAACAATCAGCCCCTTCATGTCATTTTTTCAGAGTGCCATGGACACACCCTGCAGCCACTGAAGGCAGCCCTACACAGGAGCCAATATGCAAGAAGCCAAGGTGGGATTTACAGCCACATAACCTTTGGATTCAGTTCACACAGGCGGATAAAATACAGATGGATTCTATGTGAAGTGCTGCTCTCCTCAAAAGTAAAAAGGAGAAGGACCCTGGAAAGGTTTTCAGAACACAAACCAAAGCAAAACAATCTATACAGGAAGGAATACCTCCAGCTCAAAGTACCATACTGTGTGAGGTCTGAAGAATAACTCTTCAAAGGAAGCAGATTTTTTGAAGTGAAAAATCACATATTTCCAGCTCATAATATTAAGCCAAAAATGAATTTATTTCTGACTTGTAGATTTTCATCTCCCTTTGTAATACCTCCAACCCATGCTAAAATTTAATATTTTACATTTTATTTTTATTTCATCCCTACACTTTCCTAAAATACTGGTAAATTCTAATATTTGCAGATGAAATTAGGCTATAATCAATTTGACTTAATGAACAGCACACCAAAACTCCTTGATATTAATCAGAGTTTACTACAGAGCAATAAGATTATAGAACTTTTCTTAACCTAAAGGTTTTGTCTTTTAAAGGTCTGATGGTATAAACTTCTGAGTTTTTCAGCTGCTAAGTATCTATCATTGCAAAATCCTGTGTACAATTAAAGATTAGTTTATAAACTGATTCTATTCTTAACTTCGTAGAAGGTCTCAAAATAGGAATTACATGGAGTATCAGAGAAACTTAGATTAAAAAATCCAAGCTCCCAACATTATCTGAAGAAATAGGTGCCAGACAAAAAAAAAATTGACAGTAAATTCCAGCAAGTTGCAGAACAAAAAAAGCAGCTTAAGTTCACCAAAAGATTTGACAAAAATAACCTCTACTGGCAACTATTTCTTTACTCCTCCATACTCTATCACAAGCAAAGTTTAATTTAAAAAAAAAAAAGACAAATTAACTAGTATCACGCTCCAAATCTTCACAATGATGTCATTACATAAATTAAATTCCTTCCAGCCTAGCTGCAAAATGTTTTCACTGCTGACAGTATTTTACAGTAAAAAAGCCAAGTTACAGGAGGTATTTTTCTTAGGTCTTATTCCATTTTATGACTAAAGAGTTCAACACTGCTCAACCAAACAAAAAGGCATTTGTGTATTAGTTAAAATGCAAAGCTCAACACAGCCTCTCAAAACTGCCAGAGGCAAAGTAAATTTTCTGTGCTAGTATACCAAACTCTCCATATGGCATCTGCTGAAAAATAAAACACTGATTGAGTCTGCCTCTGTGCCATTCCAGTGGTACATGTATAGACACACTTCCTGGGCATTTGCTTTGGAATCAGGATAACAGATTAAAGAAACAGGATGGTGTCCTCATATTTCTCCAATGGAATATGAACCCAGGGCTGAGGCTACACCTATACAAATAAAATAAGCTGCCAACAAAGGACAGTTGGAAGGTGGAGTAAGCTAACTCACAAAACCTGAAGAACCTATTTTCATAAGACTTCTTTCTATGCTTTTCTTACTTTCTACATGCATTGCCCTCTTCCCTGCGCTGGATAACACACAAGCAACATTTTATTTTCTGCAACACAAGTACATTTCTCAGAGGAAAGTTCTATTCCATAATTTGTTTTGTTTTGTTTTTTTAGTGACTATAGCTTTGTATTTTTCAATAGTAGTATATAATACAACAAATACTTTAAGTATAGAAATAAATGGAAGGAAAGAACCTCATGAAGTTCAACAAGGGTAAGTGCAAGGGCCTGGCCGTGGGCTGGGTTAATTCAGGAACAGACTGCCCAAGAGAACTGGAGAAATTCCATGACTGTACATGTTCAAGGCCAGGTTGGAGGGCTTTGAGCAACCTGGTCAATGGAAGGTGCCCTTGCTCATGGCAGGGAGTTGGTAACAGATCTTTAAGGTCCATTCCAACCCAAACCATTCTATGATTTTATGACAAATGTCCCACATGGTACAGAGGGTGCATAGACCTCTCCAAATCAAGTTTAGTGCTGCTGAATTGTGTTCTGAAGTAGATTTAGCATATACACAAATAATTTAACTGCCATATTTGGACAGCTATAATTTGAAAATACATTTCTTTCTCCCCTCACCTCCACGAGATTAAATCTGTTACGTCACTGCAATTGTAGTAATGCACATCCTAAATATTTCTAATAATCCAAAACTTTGTATTTCTCACTTTAAAATGTCACTAGTATGTTCTCTTCATACTGTGAACAGATTTCTTATTTGTTCCCCCCTATAAGCTATCTATAATTGTCAGCTGTTCCTCCCCAAATACCTGGCACTTTGCAACTAAATCACTGCAAATCACTTCATCATTTTAAAACTTACCTTGCCCTTTCTTTTGTTTTCCAGTTTGTTACTCCTTTTTCTTCCTGGAGACATTATAAAGTGCACTAAGTACACTACAGAAAAACCAAAACTGTGCTTCTCTTGGAGCTTGTACACTTTTTCAGAAGCGTGGTTAAAAGCAAATCCTCTAGCAAAGTTTTTGCCTTACTCTTTGAGCAGAAACTAAAGAACAAGGATTTTTTTCACATGAAGGTTTCCTTCAGGCAGTATTTCCAATTTCTCTATTTATATTTAAAAAAAATCTTAATCCTAAAAATAATAAAAAATGCAACTGCATTCAAATGATATTTTAAAGACAAGATTAGCAAGTAGAACACAGTAGACCACTGGTGGACCTTGCTCCTTTGCTCCTGCAACGTCACCTTGCTCTATAGGCACAACCGTATCTCACGTGCTGGTTTTGGCTGGGGCAGAGTTCATTTTCTTCACAGTAGCTGGCAAAGAGATGTACTTGGGATCTGTGCTAGAAAGGGTTGATAACCCAGGGACGTTTTCACTATTGTTGAGTAGGGATTACAGTCTTCTGCCTCCCACCCCACCAGTGAGGAGGCTGGGAATGCACAAGAAGTTGGGAAGAACACAGCCAGGAGAGCTGACCTCAAGAGACCACAGGGATGTATCCCAGACCATATGGAATCATGCTTAGTACATAAAGCTGGGAAAAGAAAGAAGGAGGGGACATTCAGAGTGATGGTGTTAGTCTTCTCATGTCACTGTTCCACATGATGGAGCACTGCTTTCCTGGAGATGGCTGAGCACCTGCCTGCCCATGGAATGTGGTAAAAGAATTCTTTGGTTTGCTTTGCATGCATGTGTGGCTTTTGCTTTATCTACTAAACTGTCTAGCCCACAGATTTTCTCACTTTTACCCTTCTGCCCCATCCCACCAGGAATGAGCAAGTGTCTGTGTGGTGCTTAGTTGCCAGCTGGGGTTAAATCACAACTCTTTGCCATTTTAAAACCATGCAGATGCTTTTCAAAATTGCCAAGTGCACCCAGGTAAAGAGTAGTTACACATTAAATGGTAACTGTTAAAGATCAACCAACAATTTCTTCTCAACTTTGCTCTGAAACCTTGGCTTCTGCCAAAGATAGTGGAGGCTGTATCAGTGATTCACTAGCCATATATATATCACTCAACCAGGAAATTCCATCACTGCCAAGTTTAACAAAGGGAATGCAATTACACATTAATTATTAACTAAAGTCTCATTTCAGAAAATGATATAAATTGCTTGAGACTCACACAAGGTTTTCTTACATGCTGACAGAAAACTGAGCAGAAAGGGAACCTCGGTGAGTTGCTTTATGAGCTCCCAAAGGTTTTCTGTTTGTTTCTTTATTTTGTGGGGAAAATAAATAGCATTCTAATCTATGTATCAGGCAGGAAGAGTAAAGCATAGTGAATCTTAAAATGTGGGATCTGTTGCTAAGTGCTCTTTGAGCCCACCACCTTTATCCTTTATATCAAACCTAAGAATCCAGAGATCATATTTTTCTGACTGACTAAAATTTGGTTCAATTAATAGTATACAAATCACATATTGAGTATAAATATTCAGCATTCTGGAAATTCAGGCCCTCATTGAACCAAATGTTAACACCAGCATGTCTTGTTGAAGACTTCAACTCTGCCCAGTAGTGCAACAGTTTTATATTGACATAACAGTCATTAAGCCAAACTCTGCCTGCCAGCACAGAAATTTGATACAAGCTGCCTGAACTGCAGCTTGTTTTCACACAGTACATACACTGTGCTCATTGTATAGATCACAGTATAGATAGATCCCAGCAGCCACATTCAGACTCTGGGAGCAAGAAGCCCTTCAGTCTCAGTTTCAGTTCAAATGCCCACCCTTCCTCCAGCACACAGGAGTGCAATGCCATGAAGCAAAGGACTGCTGGAATGCAGTTCCTGCAGATGTATCAAGCCAATGAAGGAGTTGATTTAAGGTGCTGAAAGACCAAACACTGAATCCAGCTGGGGTTCAGCTGCAGCTTACACTTAGGCTATTTATGAATTACGAGTCAAGCCTGGGTGCTTGAGGCAACAGACAGTGTGTCAAACACCTCAGTCAAGGTGATCTACTTGGAGTAGAGCAACACAAACTAGATCCTACAGGGAAAATCAATCTGTAGGCACTGCAGTGTGCTAGTAAGTACAAATAAAATGAGACACTGAAGCACTGAAGGGGTATAAATGTAAGACAAGGTTCAGAAATCCAGTGGCAAAATCCTGAACTCTTAACCATCTGACATTATCATGCCAGATCCTGAGAAATATCCATGTTAAAATCTCTCCTCCCCTCTAGAGACGTCGTTCTCCATTGATGTGATCCAGCTCTGCAGCCTCCTGAGTTCCAGCAAAGGCACGCAGCCTGCACAAGCACTTGAATATGGTAGGAACTGAAGTAACTGGTGAAGAATAAGCACAGGCAGCAAGCAATTCAAGAACAATACAGGAGGAATAACTGTGTCTAGCAAGCCTGTAACAAAGATAAGTATGTGTTGTGCTTCCTTAACACTGCCAAATCCGGAACTGTTTTAAGAGGACATGTGACTTGAATTCCACAGGTATTGGCTCAGATGATCCCTGCCTTTTTCTTGTTGCAGACAGTAGCATCACCAGAATAAGGAATTAGGCTGTGTAGGCAGCCTGTAGGATTGCTGGAGGCAGAGTTGCTCCTAACAGAACATTGCTCTAAAGAAAGCAAATTTATATTTACTAGAACCAATCTTTCCCCAAACCAGTACTTCTGCTACACATACTATTCTACCAACCAGAACATCATGCATCCCAAACCAATGGATCCTCATCTCCCAGAACTGTGATTTTCAATCACGAGTTCTTTGTACAGTGCCAAACAATGTACAAGGGAATAATGAACTACAGATTCCAAAGGGAGAGATTATCGTAAATCACTTTCTCCACAACTGTCACCTCCCTCAAACTCACCCTGCAGCCTGTATCTCAACTCAGTGAGCACACTGGTAAGACAAGTGCAGAGCCTATGGAAAGAGTCAATTCCACGGATTTCAAGAAAAGCAGTCCATCACCTAATGTTCTAAGAGCCACTCTGTCATTCTGCACATATGGTCTTTGAAAAGCAAAGGTTGTCTTAGATCCCAATCCTCCTGTGTAGAGACTACCATGAAAAATAAAACATTCCACTGTGGTGCTCACTCAGTTTTAGAAAGGTTTGTTGCATACGTTCTTGATGTCCAAAATAACACATCCCTCTTGCTCAAAGCTGTGCCAGTCTTCTCCACCCAACCATTACTTTAAAATATTTTATTTGGAGACCAAGTCTTCCTTCCTCTGGTTTAAAACATAGTTTATAGGACTTAATAAAATGAAACAACTTTCGGTACCTTCTGATATTTATCTTTTACCTTTCTGTTTATTCCATAATATATATTATTTCATTTGTTAGCTCTCTATCCTCCAAGTTTCTGCTTAATTCATAAGTGCTGTACTGCCGGAGTGTTTCTCATTTCAAAAACTTGGTATAAAATCATGAGAACCATGAAAATACTTGCAAGATGTACATTTCTGCGAACTTTACATGCAGCACCAAATCACACATAGTGAGCATCTTCTCAGCAGAGCACCAGCAAGGATTCCCAACCTCAGCAGCACTGACACAGCTCTGGCCAGACCCGTGCCCCTTCCCAACTTCACACACGGCCGCTTCCTCACAGCAACTTCAACTTCACCCTCGCCTCCCTCTTGCCCAAGCCGCTCCATTGCAGACATTTCTCTCGGTGTCTCGTCAATCCCAGCCCGCTCCCACAGCCCTGCTTCCCGCCCATCCACCGACCCCGCAGGTCTCCCCCCGCCCGGGCCTCCCTGGGGCTGCCCCTCACGCGCAGCCCGCACCGCTCCCCGCGGGCGGCCCGGGGCGCTCCGCTCCCACCTGCGCGCCCGCCGGCGGCCCCGCTCGCCGCTCACCGCCGGCCCAGCTCGGCTCGCTCCGGCTCCCGGTGCTTCCGGGAGCCGCGGTCCCGTCCCGCAAAGGCTCCGGCTGCAGCCGAGCCCCGCCCGCTCCGTTCCCAGGGCCGCGGCTGCAGCGAGAGCCGGGGCGGCCGGGCGGGCCCGGGGCCAGGCCCGGGCAGGGCCTGCAGGAGCCGCCGCCTGAGGGGCAGCGGCGCGGGGCGCGGGCGGCCCCCGGAGCGCTCCCGGGGGGCTCCCCGAGGGCTCCCCGAGCCTGCAGTCCCTGCGGCACGGGCCGTGTTCCGCCCAAACCGTGAACGGGGAGCTTAGGCACGAGTTTTGTGTGAAACCCATCACAAATTTATTAGAGAATAGCAGGGCTGGTTCGAATTCAGGTACGGACCTCTCAAACAGAGCAATACTGTGTTGTCCGAAGAAAGTTGTCCACCAAAATTTGAAGATCGTATATAGGCATAGCTTTGTGCTTCAAATGCAGGTTGATTTACTGATGGTTGGCAAAGGGTAGTGCTGCACATCCAAACAGGGTGAAATCCTGGCCCCGCGGAACTTGCTAGGAGAATTTGAATGAAAACCTCTCCCACCAATTACAATTGTAAACCGTGATAGAAAAGCACGCTGCTAATAATGGTAATTGTAATAGCAGGCACATGTTCAATGACACGTTCAGAATGTGCTCTAGGTGAACGTGTTAACACCAAACAGAAGGTGGCTGTGAGAGCTCCAGAAGAGTTTGCTGCAAGGTGTGGAACTGATCCTGGACTCAAACTGGGCCGTGCTATGTCAGCGAGCACACTGATGTACCTGCTTGTAGATGTACACATCACTCATGAAATTAACCTTTCAGATAGATGAGGTATCACAGGTTAGACTACATATTTGAAAAAAAGGAGCCAAGATGGTATTGGTTTTATGAATTTAATTAATTTTCTATTCCTTCCAAGCAAAAAGGCTTTCTTTTTCAGCAGATTTTAGTTTATCAGCCTAATCTGGGGTACAATTGACTCATATGTTTCTCTGCAGAGCTCTAGGTATTTGTAGTTGTTTGAATGGAGTTTATACCTTTGATATGAGCTGTTTTATTTTTCTAATAAATAAACTTTAATTAACCCCAAAAATTGTAAATCCTCTGGAGTTTTGGGGAGTTTTTTTTGTTTTTCAATCTCCATCTTGAATTTGCATTTGATTACAAAAGACTAAAACCAATACTCTGATACTACTTCAGCATCTTTTCTTCTGTCCCGTGGAGAACTGCTTATCAGAAGTTTATATTCACCTTATCTTATGTGATGATTACTATGCACAGTGTTCAGTTTGCATATACAACAATTTATTTCACCTTGTCCACTTTGGTTAATAACCAAATATTTCCTAAGTATTAATTTGTCACACCAATTGTTTCAGGTAGGTGTTCATTATGTTCCCTATTGGAAATAAAAATAAATCATATAAGTAGGGTACAGTGTGCTCTCTTAAAATGATGCCTAAAACACTGACACAACTAATGACATCTACTAATGACTAAAACCAGAGATAAGCTAATGAGGGGCATGACATACCAGCTAGACATGCAACATAACAGGCAAGTAGCATCTGCCAATTTGACTTAATGGTATTTTTTTCTTACATTACATAATCTAATAATATGGAATACAATCTGTGTTTAGGATGTCAAGTAACATTTCAGAAGTTCATATAGACCATTTTGATACCACAGCAGAGAGAGCAAAGGCACTCAAAACACTGAATAACATCAGGAGTTGGGGAGTGGAGTGTTTCCCAGCAGAGCTCTATTAAAAAAAAAAAAAAAAAAAAAAAAAAAAAAAAAAAAAAATTAAAAAACCCATCCCTAAATTGTTCTCTTTATTGCTATTATAAAAGCATAGAAATTTTCAGAGAAATATTTTTCTATTAGTCTTGTCTATTATGTAGACACTTCTGATGTCAAAAGATCACATGCCACATTTATATCAACACGTTTTTCAGTGATAGGGTCAAAAGTGTAAAGCACCTGTGATCCCACTTCATTTTTGTTAGGACTATTTCATTAATTATGTTGCACGTGTGTTCTCAAGCATTTACTCAGATGTAGAAAATCTGACAGATTTCAGTTTTCTGTGACATTTATAGGAAGAAATCAGTAGAAACTACAAAGAGGAAAAGTTCTTACCACTTGACTGCCTCCTGAATAAGGTGATTGCTGAAAACAAACAGACAAACAAATTAATTTCTAGATGTGTTCAAGAGGAAGGTTGAACTAATACTAAGACAGAATTTTCTCTTGAGATAAATCATCCCAAAATTTCTCTACCCACCACCCTGGTTCTTTGTTTACTAAGAGAAGATTAAAGTGCTGTGATGAAAGGATTCTTACCGGTTTCCCAGAGTAAGTACTTCCTGAGCCAGAGCCACCCTGTGAAATAATTATGAACCATTTAATTTTGTCATACAGGGCTGCAGTGAACAGCACCCAAAGAGCACACAGCAATCTTGAAAATGCCCTGGATATTAGTGAGTCTGATAGTGATTTTGATTTGACCATTTTCACTGCACTTTTCCCCTGTTTTAATTGAATGGTCTCATATAAGCACAGCTATGTCCTTTTTATTGCTTGAAGAGTTTCAGAGGAATGGGTCAAAGCAATGTGTCTTGTCTGAACTACATGGTTGGAAACTGAAACTGAACCTATTACCCTGATATTTAATAGCATGACTATATCAAAACTTTGTTATGGGAGGAATAAATGCTGCCTTATCCTAAGGTTCAAGTTTAAACAAAATATTCCAATTTTTATTAGCAATTTTTCTCAGACATTTACCATTGCAACATATTTTAAAATTTCACCCTCATTATTGTTATGTATCTTAAAACCCAACATCCCCATTTCTAATTTGGTTGTGGAATACTAAAAGAAGAATATCCTTACTGGCTTTCCTTGATGACTGCCTCCTGAGGAACCCTGAAAAAAGATACCTGGTTTTGACTCTAAGACAATTTGTGCTTAATTATTCTTGCTAACTGGAATTAAACATCATGGAAGAATGAACACTGTTTTGTATCCAATTGTCCAAAAATCCCAGGCAAAACCTTATCTGAAATTCAAGTATTTATCATCTTTCTGAGTGTTCTTTCAAAGGTTGTATTGGACAATTTAATACAAAAATCTCAAGAAAAAGAAGTTTTATAGTTGACTTAAATATATGGAATGGGAAAAATAGTAAAGTCCAATTAAGCAATAATTCTCCTGGTATCAGTCTATGGTTACATTTGGAGAAAAAAAAGACACCCCAACAAAAAACCGCAAGTGTTAAGAGGCCTTTACTCTACAGCCCCTACTTAAACAAAACTCTGATAAGAAAGCTAGTTGAAAATAAAAGTGGGTACAGAAAAATTATATGTTGTGAAAGCATCTTATTCAGTTTAATTTTCTGGTGAAATGGCTCTGCTTATTTGAATGACATTGCCAACAGGAAATGGTACGAGCATTAAATCTTTAAGAAATGCCATCAAAAAGGCACAGAAAATGTCTCACCTTTAGGATTAATGTATTAGAACATGTAACACTTATGGCCATTTTTTAATAACAGGTACATGTTTTATGTAAGAGACAAGCTAAAACATTTGTATCAACTATAGTTGAATGGCAAGAGCGAGGTCCAAATTACATAGTAAAAAGAGTAATCAGAAATGGTAGAAGTTGAAAATATGCATTGTTAAATGGCAACTATTATTTCCTTTGAAAATAAAAAGTTTTTTATTCAAAGCAAGACAAATAGTTAGGACAAATGCATACAAAATCAATGAAAAACTGAGCTCTGAGCACAAAGTGTATGATTATTATGAATTTAAACAGAAATAGCTGTTCAGAAGTTTCTTACACACACACAGACACAAATCCAATTGCCTCATTCTGTGATTACTAGAAGTTCAGCTACATAGTAAAGAGCTGTCTTAAAACTGTGTCAAAATAAATACTGCTTTTACATTTGGTGAGAGTATCCCAGATAAGTAAACTGTGTGACACTCTTTGCATATAATTATCAGGAAACTATCTAGTCTATAACTAACTTGATATAGTTTTTTTTTCTAACAGGCGTATAAAAAAAGAGAAAGGTTAATTTGAATGTTTTTTACTTACTGGTTTACCAGGTTGTCTGCCTCCAGAAGGATATGAGCCCTGTAAGAAGTCAATCAAACTTGTATTAATTGAATAAAAAATCTTCTATCACTGTCTTGAAATAATTTCTGCAGTACTTGGGGGAAGCTTATTTGGGTGTTCTTACAAAAAAAAAAAGTAAATGGGCTGCCTTAAATTTATACTCTGTTCTACACACCACACCAATGGCAGTTTGAATTAAGAGAGCAGTGTTATGAAATACAGCCTGACAACTTTAGTATGTCCAAAGGAATATTTTACATAGACCAGTAACTCATTGTAACCAAATATTTTATTCACCTTACTGAAAAGACTTCTACCTGTATTACCTCCACTGTTTAAACTTAAACTTAAAATGGCCAAATTAATCTGTCAGCATCAAGTAATTGGACTGTCTAGAAAGTTAGGAAAGAGTTAGAAGTGATGGGATGGAAAGAGAATACTCACCTGCCCACCATATTGGTTGCTTCCTGAGGGATAAGATCCCTATTTAAGAAAAAACCACAGAAAATTAACATCAGTTACTTTTTGTTTTTCTGTGCAGAATCAAACATCACAGGACTTTTGACAGGAGATCTCAGTCATAATCTGGAAAGTATATTAATCTAAAAAAATTCAGTTAAAGACTTCTGACTTAATGCCTCAAAATTCTTCAGCAGCTGAAAGTAGTAAATGGAGCAGTCACAAAACACCTGCTGACATTGTTCTGTTGCATAAATAAATGGGTCCAAAGTGTCTTACATATGGCTCTATCCAAGAAAAAAAAAATCAAAATTATTTGTGATTTTCTACTATGTCAGACATGTTCAGAAAGCATCCTGTGTATTATTGTAAAAACGTAAATATTACCAAATGGGCAGTTTGGGGAAAAAAAAATTGATTTGCAGCTGTTAAGAATCCTCTCCATTCTACATAAGATTATCTTTTTATTAGAGTGACACTGAACTCTAATGCTTGCCAGTGGAGTAAAAAGAAATTAATTTTTTTAGTATGATAGAGTAAGATTGCAAACACAGTAATACTAATGAAAAATGAGCTCTATCTTATGAGTGAGTCATCCATTTAATCTGTCAGCTATTTGCACTAGTATCATTTCTGAATCAGTGGTAAACAGTCTACATAAGGTACATGCTTAACAGGAAGAGTTTTGAGTTGAAGCTGAAGAGGGAAGTAGTGTTACTGTGTGCAACACACCAGAATTTATATTTTTAAAGCAGTATCTATTGGTTTAACCAATACCAAATTTTCCAAGTATTTAATGTAAATATAAAAAGGGTTCATTAAAATAATCATTTGAGATAAGAGGCATTCTGAGGTAAAACAACTAGAATTATGACCTATGGAATTTCTTTACATAGAAATTTGTTCATGCTATTCCATTTTGAGGAGACTCCAGCTACTGACTGTCCCTGTTTTCAAATACTTATTAGGAGTACAATGATCCCAAAAAACTGTCAGTTTATGTATTGCATGATATTTTTCATTTAATAAATTGCAAGTAGAAAGAAGATCTTGAAAACAAAGAAAATTTACTTGCCTGTCCACCATACTGATTGCTTCCAGGATATGAACCCTGCAAAAATAATGTAAATTTTTTATAAATAATTTTTTAGCAGCATCAAAAAATTTTAAATGGCAAAAAAAATATCCTGGATCTAATATAAACAATACTCATGACACTGATTAACTGGAAGAACTTTACAGTTACTAATGCAGTGGCAAATGACTAATCATCCAAACATCCTATTGGTGGTTTATGCAGTGAGATGAACCTTGTGAATGATTCTTCAGTAGCTTTTTAAGGTCAGAAAGCTTCTATAACTACAAAGTAAAACCTTGGCTGTTGTATGTAGAAGGATATAACTAAAATGTCAAGAGTGATTGAATAAAAGCCCCATGCACTCTCTGGAATTATTATACCTATCTTTGTGACTAAACTGAGCTAAATATCTAATGGCTTCTGGCAAATACCACAACTAAGCCATGTTTATTCCTGAGGAACTAATCTGTGTAAATGTTACAGACAAACTGCCTACCTGTCCACCATGGTAGTTGGTTCCTGAGAAAGAGCCCTGCATTCAACAGAAACAGCAATGTTTACTCTGTGTTAGCTTCAGTGTCACAGAGAGGAAAACCAAGGGAACATACTGACCTATTGCAATGATCAAGTCATTTACACTGCTTACTATGATTCTGATTCATCTTGATTTATATGTGAAGTAATATATGCATATATATATATATATATATATAATGTGTATATAAGTGAGTATTATTATTATATAATTTCTATTTATATAAATTCTCATTTATACGTTGTTTTCAACACTTTCAATTCTCAGAATTGGCATATATGCCGTGGTTATATATTTGGGCATGTTGTTTTGCTTGATTACTTAGACCAATAAAGAGAAGTAGTGATCCAAGCAATTTTGACTGTACTGAAAAAGACAGGTAACTGATCCCTCCTTCAGAAGTAAATTAAATTGATCTCAGCAATCAATTGGTAGGGGGCATTTTGTATGACTGGGGTTTTTTGGGTTTTTTTTTCAGGAATTTACAAGGAAATAGGAAATACACTAATTAGGCAGAAGAATGGAAATAGCTTTAACTTATCCAAATGTGTTTCTCTGCTCCATTCTGAAAGCATTTGGAGCCAAGATTTTAATCTATAATCATAATGTTAATAACTATCCTAAGAGCAAAGTCCAACACCTAACAGGTACACTATGAGATATTTGGGAAACAGGTTCTTAGAAAAGTCCCTGGCCTCTTACAAACTGAATAGCTAGTTTTGAATGCAATACTATGGTTGCAAGTCACTTAATACTTCTACCTTTAGCAGGTTCAAAATTGCTTCTTTTAGCATAATGTGGAAAAAGCTTTCATCATACATAGAACTTCACAGACAGAATTATTTCAAGAAATGCAGTTCCTTGGGAATTTTCCAGTATGTGTACATACTATGAAAAGTATATAAAGACAAGAAATACTTACTGAACCTCCACCGGGGCACACACACCCACCCTGTACAAAACACAACCAAACTTACTGTCCTGGGTCTGTGATTGGAATAGGTCTCTGAATTAATAAATCAAACTCACATTCTGCTACTCTAAGAAAATGGGCTAAAACACTTCTCATCAATTTACCAAGCTCCATTTAAAAAAAGTAGTTTCTTTATCTCTCCCCTGTCCTTTTAGGCTACTGATCAATTTTTAATAGAATCTTCTAACTTCTCATTTAAAATTTACAGTAAAAACCTACTCACAAAAGGATAAGTAAAAAATTATACACAGTAAAACAGATCTGAATTTTTTTTCCCTTGAGGAGACCAGACCATCAAGCCTGTCAGAATTCAAGAAGAATTTGGACAGTGCTCTCAAGGTTATGGTGTCATTCTTGGGGTGTCCTGCACAGGAGCAGGAGTTGGATTTGATGATCCTGATGGATCCTTCCAACTCAGCACACTCTATGATCCTATGGATCCATGCAGTGCTCTTTAGATGACTGCCTGTGGAGGCCTATTAGATAACTTCTGCTCTGATAAAACTTTGTAAGAAGTGGCCAGGGTTTCACTATTCAGTGTCTCACTTTCTACATTCAATCTGGATGAAATGTGTGAAGGGAAACAGTTCTTGTGAAGGAAAGTTACACAGAGCAATTTGTGATTATATGGACAGTAGTAGAACTGAACAGTACAGAGAAAGAAAAGCATACCTGTCCACCAGACTGTCTGACTCCTGAAGAAAAGCCCTGGAAGAAATGAGTAACTTTATTACTTCTGTGGTACTAAGTAACATTCTCACCTGTTCTCAGTCTTTTGAATTGCTTCCATTTAAACACAACACAAAAAATTGGTTTCTTAAACAATGATATGTTGAAGAAAATTTCTGTGCAGTGTCACAGCCCCCTGTATCATTTGCTCTTAACATAATCTTACATAGAAGACAGACTCATCCTTACAAATTCTACTTCAGTCTGGCTTAAAGCTACTCTATCTTAAAATGTTCCTTTTTTGCATAAAACACCATCTATTTTCCTGATGAACCATGTACCCAAACTGCAAATACCATGAAAGTAGTTTTACCTGTCCACTATACTGGCTGCTTCCTGAAGAAGCTATACCCTAAAGAAATGAAAAAGCATTTATATTTGTTGCACATCCTTTAACTTATGACCTGTCACAGAAAAATACACTTTTATTTGTCTTAGATCTCTTTGGATTTAAGTGCCACACAGGCATGAACATTTACTTTATAATCATACTGAAATCCACGGTAAGTCTTTACAGTAGCTGCTGCTTAAACAGAACAACAACGTTTGAATGCAAGTCAGCTTCCAGCAGGTGTGAGTACTGCTGCTGCCCTGGACTGTGTGCTTACAGCAGCCTTCTATGCATTGCTTATGTGAGTGGGCTGACACAGCAGAGTCAGATATTTTAAACACTGTTTTGAAGTAAGACACCCCTTTAAAAATATTCTGATTTTCGGGGGTGGTGGTGGGGGGGGGGATAAAAAAAGAAAGGATGAACAATGGAAAAAAATAACCCATAAACAGAAAAATAATTCTCACCTGTCCTCCGTAATGGCTGCCACCTGGGAAATATGGACCCTGAAGCAAAGGTGCCAATTATTTCTCAAATCAAAAAGCTTCTTTAAGAGCTTTTTAAAGAAACACTATTTTTTTCCTCTGTTGGACAATGAAAATTCACAGGAAAATAAATACTCAACCTATTGCTTTATGAGTCACTTTATATTAGAGGCTATACCTCGAGGCAGCACTAGGAATTCTATCTGTCATCTTTCATTTCACAGGGGCATGAAGACTCTTAGTAACTCGTCACCTTCCTCCTCTTCCTATTTTAAACCATACTGCTTTTCAGATATCAACTCTGATACTGCATTTTTCTGAAGGAAATGAGGTAGAGGAGGGATGAATCTGCTTCCAGCCACTCCTTACTGTTAGAACTAAGAAACCTTGATGGCAACAGGACAGGTTGGATGGTAGAATAAGGCCAGAACTGCATTTAATACAACAGAAGCAGCAGATCTCCATAGCTTTTATATTGCTTCAGATCATATATCTTTAGATACCTATCTGCTACCAGATAAACAGAATTTTCACAAAATATCTTTTCATTCAGTATAAAAGTACAAAGTTTTGATGTAGAATAGGAAGAGATTCTCACCTGTCCTCCATACTGGCTGCCTGCTGAAGAAGGTGAACCCTGAACAAAAAAGAATTAAATGATTTCTATATCCATGTCACAGTACTCATTAAACCATGCTCCATATGAAAGAGAACCTCCAGAACTGTGAGTGGACTGAACTGAACCAGACTGTACCAAAATGGGTGAGCTCATCTGCATTTACCATGATGCATCAGAAATTCAGAGAAGAGTTAAAACTCTTCTGTGCATTGGTATCACAGACATTTATAATTATGATATACTCAACAACAAATTAGACAAAAAATGGACAGAAACCCCCAAACCAAACCCCAATCTCCTTAAAATGTTATTTTACCCATAGAACTACCAAATCTCTTTGGTAAAGTCGTGAACACTACAAGGGAAGCATATTCACCTGTCCACCATATTGGCTGCCTGCTGAGGAAGGTGAGCCCTGAAAATAAAGAAAAAATGGAAACTGAAACCTTTTTACACCTTTTTCATAGACTCATAGAATCCTTTCATGAGACTTTAAAAATTCTGGTTACCTTCATAAAGTACTGATTTATTTCAGAGAGACATGATATCTAGTCCTGTAAATTTTGGGAGTCAATTTAGTCAACCATGTATTTCACATTCTGTTTTTTCTTAGTCTTAGATAATGATCTTCATCTGAACTTATTTTGTTTAATTACATTAGCATCAGAACACTACAGAGAAAGATTTACTGAAAAGATTTTAAATTAAATTAAAGCTAAGACAGAGTCAGTCAGGTGGACAGTAAAAAGTTACAAAAATGGGGACTATTAATGCTTACTTGTCCACCATACTGGCTGCCTCCATAAGAAGATGACTCCTGGAAAAAATTGGTAATTAGTTATTTCTGAATATCTAATTAATGGAAATAAGTGGCATAGACACCTATGTTTTGTTATTTGAGTGTTTGTAAATTATCCCAGGCTAAACTCTGTTTTTTTGTCTTCCTTGAACTCACAATATTATTACAGAGTATACACCCCAGTCAACTTTCTTAATATATTAAGTTGAGATCTTTAATATGAGTAAAATATTTATTAAAAATATAATATAAAATATGAAAAGTAAGAGCTTACATGTCCTCCATACTGGCTAGCTCCAGAGGAATATGAATCCTGTAAAGAATACAAGATGAGTGAATTACCTGCAGTAGGATTTCATTAAATCAAAACATGACTGTCAGGACAACAGAAGCAAGAGAGCAAGGTAAGAGTGAAGACAGGTGAGCAGGACTTTCTGAATGCTTCAATAATAGAATTTGAGTAAGGTAATTTGGGAAAATACCTGAAATCCTTAGCAAAGGTGGGAGGCAAAGACATAGTGAATTGTTTGTGTGACATGTGGTGAAGGTTAAAGTGTCATTCTTTCCTGTTCTTCCTCTGCTCACTTCTGGAGAATTACTTTTTTTTTTTTTTTAATTTGGAAAGCTGAATGCTGGCCCAGAGCTAGCAGTAAAATTTTGGCTACCTAACAGGACTCTGAAAACAAAACTAAGAAAATTTACTGAAACCTCATACAACAAGAGGTCTCTTTAAAAGAGGGGAGATTTGATTTTTCTTCATAATGGAATTAGGTCAAATAGGAATAAAAAAAATAATGCATTTTGATTCATTCTTTCCCCATATATATTTTTGTTGTGAACTTAATTTTGCAAGTTACACAAAGCAAGGGCATTATTTGCTAACAAATCCATTGTTAGAATTTTTAGGATGTATCTAACTCGATGAATTTCATTTGCTGGGGTTTTGCTCTTTTTACCCAGTTCCCATATAAAACTGAATTTAACTGAGCAAATGAATTAACAGTCATTTTCAGCAGTGGCAAACTGCCTCTCCTTTTGGAATGAATGATTACCTGGCTGTTGTACTGGCTGCCTCCAGAAGAAGATGAGTCCTGGCAAAAAATGCAAACACCAAAACCACCAATTATATTGTGCTAAAAGAAGTCTTTAGAAGCAAAACTTCTTTAAAGATAGTAGTACATAAATACTAATACTAAACTTTGTTGCAGTAAATGATCTAAGAGGAATAAAATCATGTAAATCCATGTCCTTGGGGATATTTTTACAAAATTCCAAGAAAGGCAATGGAATTGACTCATAATGTAAATATTTATACTTTTATCTACCTGTGATTGTGACAACATTTTTATTGTAAGATTTCTCTTTGAATGAAAACTATTTTAAATGGAAAAAGAAACTGGGAGTGCTGCATGAATGTCCTGTGTGCAATTTTCAGTTACAATAAAAAGAAGTGTGTATTTTTAAATGTAGCCAAAGTAGGTTATTTACACAAATGTATGACTTCTATCAGGCACTGACTCTTTTTATCCTCTCTAGCCATTATACTGATAAAGCAAACAGAGGACACACTTAAAAACTGTGAACATTGCTTACATTTGCAGACGAATCACTTCTGACTAAAGTAGAGGATCCGCCCTATAAAGGAAAAAAAAAAAAAGAAAGGAGAAATTAGCCTTTCTCTTTGGTCATAAACTATAAATGAAACAAAACTTTATAATGTCTGTTCCATGGCATTTCAAAGGAGGAAAATCACAGCCTGAAATTAGTTACACTTACACTTCACTTGTTTTTATCAATTTGCCAAGAGGAAAAATAACCCTTATTTGGCCCAGAAGACCATAATTCATGAAGTATCATATTGTATCTACCTAGAATTCATTGCCTAGGAAATAAGAGTATTTCCAAAGTGCAGGAATTTTTTGCATGCTACATGTTCATTGGCCACATACAATTTGATTTGGAAAGCAGGGATTACCCGATTTCAGAGTCCTTAAATAATTTCATATGGACTTAAAAGCACAAGTGAGAAGTTACTAAGTTTTTGGATTTGTTTATGTTTTAAATTTTGTAAACACTGATTTTTGATGCAAATTTTTATGATTGGCAATTTTGTAGATTGGAAATAATTTTCGCTTTCTTTCATGATAGATCTTTTGTCAATTAACTCTGCTATTTAATGCAATCTTTTTGGGTTTTTTGAGAAGAGATACACATCTCTGTAAATACTGTATGACAATTGACATCACAGCTCAGAAATGCAAGTCACTGCCAACTGTGGAGCTTCTTGGCTTTCATCAGAAATTATGTGGCCAGCAAGGAGCATTAGGGAAGTGATTGTCCCCCTGCACTGACGGGGCATGATGAGGCTGCCACCTTGAACCCTTGCTCATTTTAGGGCCACTCATGAGGGGACTGAGGTGGGATTGTGTCCAAAAATGCCAAAGGGGCTGGTGAAGGGTCTGGAGCACAAGCTTTGTGAGGAGCAGCTGAAGGTGCTGGGGTTGTTTAGTCTGGATAAAAGAAGGCTCAGGGGGATCTTATTGCTCCTCTCAACTCTGTACAAGGAGGTTGTAGCCAGGCAGAGATTGGTCCCTTCCTTCAATTAACAAGCAACAGAACAAGAGGAAATGGCCTCAAGCTGCTCCAGGGGAGGCTTAGATTGCATTTTAGGAAACAATTTATTTACTGAAAGGATTATCAAGCACTGGAGAGGTTGCTGGGGAAAGGGCTGAGTCACCACCCCCAGAGGTATTTAAAAGACCTGCACATCTGGCACTTAGAGGCATGGTTTAGTGGTGACCTTGGCACTGCTGAGTTAAGGGATGGACCTGAGGCATTCTCCAAACTAAATGATTCAGTGGTTCTGTAACACTGAATCGTGGCATAATGAGAAATAACTCCTGCCATATCAGAACCATCTAACTCACCAAAGGAACAATGAATGTAAAATTAAGAGTATATTCAAATAAGTAAGTTGGAAATAAATAGGATCTCACATAATTTTCCAGTGAAATAGATTAGTAAAAGAAAATCTATAATGAACAAATAGCACTTACAGAACTTGCCCCAGAACAATCACATCCATCCTGTAAAAAATGCAGAATGTATTTAAGATGTCAAGAGCACAGGACTGAAACGGGTTCTTGTTACAATTCAAATTACTTCTACCATACCAGGCATGCAAACCATAAAGCTACATTTTAACTGCCCACTTCTAGAACTGAGTGTATTTCATCCTATGCAACTATTTCTGCACTTACTGAACTGATGGGGCAACAAAACGCTAATTTTTTATCTTCAAATTTTATTACCTACATTTTTTGCCTTAAAAATAATACTCAGAAAAAGGATGAGTACAAAATTCTGAGTAGTATCACAGAAAGCAATTTTCTTTTTCTAAACAGGCCAGAGCACCTGGAGTACATGCAATACTGTTTCATGTTACAGATGATACAGAAAACAGGTTATTTCTACTCTGATAAAAATAACTGAGAGGTGGCCAGGAGTTCACCATTCAGTGTCTCACTTTCCACTTTCAATATGCACGAAATTTGTTTAGCACCAAAGCAGGTACAGAAGCTGAGATACAAATGCCAAACAGTTACTGCTGGATACTCTGGCTTGCAAATCACAGGGACTCTGGATGTCCAAATCACATGGCAAAAAAACCCAATGCATTGCTGAGGCTTTGGGCAAAAAGGACAGTGGTGAAGGAAAACAGTTCTTGTGAAGGAAAGGTAAGAGAAATAAATTAGAGTTCCTAACACTAGCCACACTGAAGACTGTGGAGAAAGAAACTCATACCTGTCCACCAGACTGGCTGCCTCCTGGGGAAGGTGAACCCTGTAAACATTGCATTCTTGTTTAAAAACCTTTCTGTGACACATGCAATTAAATACAAAGTATTGTCTTTTACTCTTTTAACTATGTTTGAAAAGATCTATTTGGTTGAGAATGATATTTTATCTACAGAAAGATTAATGAGGATAAAATAAATCACAGAGTAGTCTGGAAAATTAGGTATTATCAATCTGGGAATATTTTCTTGAACTATATCTTTTGGGGGAAAAACCCCTCACAGGAACAATGAAAAAGAAAAATTTCCTACCTGCCCACCATGCTGGCTGCTTCCAGATGAGTATGAGTCCTGAAAAAAATGAAAATAATTTATTTTATATTTAAAATACATAAATTAACATTAAATATTTATTAATTTCATTTTTCCTGGTGTTAAAACATCAGTTAATACATGAAATGCATTTTGACTACTCTGTTTGCATTTGGTATTTTACATAGAGATATGTAAGGAAGAATGAATCAAACTTTTTCATTCACAGATTAAAAATTGCTGTAAGACCAGGCTTGAAACTTTTGTATGACTGATACTTTGGGTCAAAACTACAAAGATTTAATATTTACCTGTCCACTGGAGTAACTACCACTTTGAGAAGATGATCCCTGCAAAAAGAAGATCAAATTTATTTTTGTTTAAAATGGCTTCTGGAGAAAAGACTGTTGTATACACAGAATTTTAATTTTTTTTTATTTAGACAGTTTGCAATTTGATTTCACAAGACATGATTCCAGATGTCATATGAAATTCTAGGAAATAAATGGTTTGGTGTCATTTACTCATTGGGATAATTTTTTAATAGTACAGCCTTTTTGGAAGGGGAAGTGCAAATAATAAATAAAATAGATGCTTACATGTCCACCTGACTGGCTGCCTCCTGGGGAATAAAAATCCTGGAAAAATGTATTGAAATTACATGAAAAAACCAAACCCCCAAAATTGGAAATATTAGAGTGGAAGAAAAACACTCCTCTTTGCTTCTCCACATTCCTTAATTTTCTGTCATGGATTGTTCAAGAAAAACAAAAAAAATGGTCTGCTTTCTTTCTGTACAAAATAGCACATGCCCCTTAATGTTTACTAATTATTGCTCTTTTGGTGGTAGATATTCTCTAGAATACAACAATTGAAAGAGTTATGTATCCAAAAAAATACTTTCTGTGTCACTAGAATAAATACAATATATGCCATGTAAAAATGACAGGAAAATTAAGCCTTCATAAGTAACTCATCCGGCACAACAAACCAAAAGGTTGCACTTAGAATAAGTGCTGGATAAATCATGGCATTGAAGCTCTTTGCAGTCAATCAATGATTTAAAAAGCTCAAGGATCTGAACAAGTAAATTGTGCTATCACATTTGTGAGTTTGAGATTCAAGAGCACACCTCAGCATCAGCTGGCATTTCTAGCAGCACTGAAACTCTTTAACATATCCTCATTCCCACTGTGCTTGAGGGCTTTCTGTCCCACACTGGAAGTGCCTCAGGGTTTCCACAGGAGATGTAATTAAGGTGCTGCAGTGCCAGCACTGGGGCTGGCACCTGGCAATAGGGAAGGGAAGGATTGCTTACCCGTTCACTCTGGCGGCTACCAGACGGTGAGGAGGAATCCTAAAAAACACCAGAACCCAGTCATTGCCATGGCAAATTTACTATTGCTTTCTAAGAAGCATGGGAAACAAAGGAAGGTACTGCTTTTGGGAAGGTTGAAGATTTAGGCTGTAGGATAAGCAGTCTATAAATTATTTCTCTGCTCATTTCTTTATTTTTAAAGCTGAATCCTGATGTAGTGAAATAAAGGAATGAGGTCACATCTCAATCTATTTTATTTCTTCCAGAATGTTTCAAGGGAAAACATCAGCATTTGCAAAGCGGTCTTCATTCTTTAAAGACCAAGGTGTGGTACACATCTGTTGTTATAGAG
Organism: Erithacus rubecula; assembly: GCF_903797595.1. Lineage (NCBI taxonomy): Eukaryota > Metazoa > Chordata > Aves > Passeriformes > Muscicapidae > Erithacus > Erithacus rubecula. The sequence goes on from NC_136662.1 coordinate 9,243,214, forward strand.
TTAGAGAAACACATCTGTTTCAGAGAGCTTTTTGGACCCTCTGTAGTATCATATTTTAGCTTTCTTGAATACCCATAAGAAAATTTGGTACAGAAACTGCATTGAAGCTATCAACACAGTATACTTGTGACTAAAGTGTACGGCTGAATTTATAATTATTTGCAGAGAGCAACTTTCTACTAACTTGGACCCTGGAAAACACTTAAAAATTGTAGTTTTATAAATGGTTTCAGCAGAGTTAATAGAATATATACTTTAGTCAGGAGAAAAGGCGTCTTCTTAAGAAAAGCAGGCAGTTTTCACCATATTACATGAAAACAGACTGTTCCTATGCAATACATAGAGGAAGGAAATTGAATTTCATATGTCTGGCATTGGAAAAACAAATGAAATGTAGTGTGAATTAGGGATAGAAAGGGAGAAGTAGTCTTATACAAATACTGAGTTTTGATGGAAATTGTGAAATAAAAAGAACTTTCTTTGCAATTGCTACTTCTAACAACAAATTAAAATAATGTTTGATTGTTAGAAGTTGGAACTGCTTTAACTGCAATTTTAATTTGTGAAGTTCTTATAATGTATAGCACAATCACATGACATCAAATAAGATAAAGGTCCATGTAAGCATCTAGATACTTTAAAAGGTAGTGAATTATGATATTGATATTGTTGAGAAGAAATGCTTACACTATCTTCAGTTTCACTGACTCCCATGGAAGCTGAATCCTGTAAAATAATGGAAAAAGCATTTATTTTCATGTAAAAAAGGACTCTCACATGTTCTTGATTATGGGGAATATAAAACAGAAGAATGAAACTAACTAAGTACTTAGAGTCTCCTATTTTACTTTAACTAGGGAATGTGCAAGAAAAGAAAAAAATATGTCACTTTACCTGTTGTTTAAGCAGAAGAGGCTGGAAAAAAATCCCCTCCTTGCAAACATTTTTATAGGGGAAAACTTTTCAATGAACTTAATTTGCAAAGTTATTGTTCCTTATATACAAAAATCCCATTATTTAAACTGTTAATAGCTTCTGCTTAAGTAAGGTGTGTAAAGTAAATGCACAAAATCTTTTCCTTTTGAATGAGCTAATGCATGAACAATGAAGTATTTAAAGCATTGAGTAGTCACAGGACTCAGTTAAAAACAGCATACATAGTGCCTCATGTTCTCTACATTATGGAAACATTTCGAGTTGTTACAAAGGTAAAGAGAAACAAAAGTTGAAATGGCATTTTTGTGGTCATGGTCACTTAAAAATAACTGAAACATAGAACCCAATATAACACATAAGAACCAACACTGCAAGCTTAAACTTTTGATGTAGGACAGAAATATATTTACCTGGCCATAAGTGTCAGAACCACTATATGCAGAAGATCCACCCTGTTCAGAAAACAATTTTCATACTGAAAACAGACTTTTTTTTTTTTTTAGATGCTTACTCTAGGGATCTTCTTCTGGCACATTTAAAAAATACGATCATTTACTTATTAGAACTGCTAAACAACTCAGAGTTATGTCCCATAAAATACTAAAGCAGCATATTTTTAAACTCAAATTCTAATTCCACTTTTGAAGAGACCTTAATCGTGCAGGTAATTCAAAGTTAACACTGTTGAGAAGAATAAGCCTTAAAAGTTGCAGGCACCTCTACTTTTACTCTCCAAAAAAGTTTCAGGCTACTTAGTTAAAAGCATATACAAATTTACTCATTCCTCAAATAAAGGATCACTGTAATTAGAGTGAAAGCCAAAAAATAGATATAGCTGTATATATACTCCACCCAGCTGTATACATACAACACCTAGGGTGTTGGCCCTCAGCCACATTTAGACTAAGAGGAGAAAAAGACTATTTACCTGACCATAGGATTCACTGCTGCCATCATAAGATGACGACCCTCCCTGCATAAAAAATAAAAAAGGACATTTAATTTAATTCTCCCAAGAAAGTGTTTTCCATTTTTCAAGAACAGAATAGGAGTGAAGATATTTACAAACAAGAAAAAACACCTACCGGTCCATAGGATCCACCAGGATAGTAGGAAGGCCCTCCCTGCAGAGAAAACATAGAAATTTACTGTTTTGTACTTGAATACTCTCTCAAAGAATATTTTAAGGCTACTTCTGTGCAGGCACAGTGACCAGGATATTTACCTGGTTACCAGAGTAAGAGCTGTGGGAAGAACTTGGGCCACCCTGAAAGAAAAACACAGACCAGTTATTTTCTTGCAGATGAGAGTTGGAATATCTGCACACCTGGTTCTCACTTTGCCCTTTCTCCCAGTTTTGAGCTAATTTTTGTGAGCCTATGTAAAACTCAAGATCATTGTTGCTAAAATGGAAGAAATATTCTGACAGCAGTTTTCTTATCTTCTGGCAGTTTTCTTAGCCTGCTGAAACTTGAGTTCTGCAAAGAAACTGCAGAGATCATTCTATACTGTTCTCTGTTGAGCTTCACACCATCAGGTTACATCAGGATTAATTTAAATTTTCTGCTCTGAGGGACAACAGTCAGGTCTCTAATTTTAATATGTCATAGCACCCACAATATTGGGAGTTAAGGAATCAGGAGGATGGGAGTCTGTATTATCCTGTTGAGGGAGGAAGAACTACTACCTGTCCATAGGATCCTCCAGGATAGAAGTAATGCCCTCCCTGTGCAGAAGACAGAATGGGTTACTGGTTCATATCTGGCTACTACTTCAGGGAAGTTTTTAGATGGAGATTCTGAATAGGGCATTTTATCTGAATGTTTACCTGGCTACCAGAATATGTGCTGTGTGAAGAGCCTGGGGCTCCCTGAAATGAAAACACAGACTAGCTATTTTCTTGCAAACAGGATAGCATAAACACTAATGTATCTGAATCTCACTCTGGGCCAGTACTGTTAAAAAACAAGGGTCTTCTTATCACTAATTTTTTAGTTAAATCAAAGATGATTTCAAGGAAGTTATAAGCAAAATTTAGGCTTTTTCTCTGACAGATTTAATATTGTAAAGTACAAAGAGATGATACAAATATTAGGTGTTATGATAGACTAAACTCTTGGGTGTTATATTTCACTCCTGCCACTACATGGGGAGTATAGGAATTAATGTTAAAAAAGTCTGTTATCTCTATAAACAAGAAAAGACACCTACCGGTCCATAGGATCCACCAGAATAGTAGGAAGGCCCTCCCTGCAGAGAAAACATAGAAATTTACTGTTTTGTACTTGAATACTCTCTCAAAGAATACTTTAGGGCTGCTCCTGTGCAGGCACAGTGACCAGGATATTTACCTGGTTACCAGAGTAAGAGCTGTGGGAAGAACTTGGGCCACCCTGAAAGAAAAACACAGACCAGTTATTTTCTTGCAGATGAGAGTTGGAATATCTGCACACCTGGTTCTCACTTTGCCCTTTCTCCCACTTTTGAGCTAATTTTTGTGTGCCTAAGGAAAACTCAAGGCCATTGTTGCTAAAGTGGAAGAAATATTCTGACAGCAGTTTTCTTAACCTCCTGAACTTGAATTCTGCAGAGATCATTGTGTACTGTTCTCTGTTGAGCTTCACACCATCAGATTACATCAGGATTAATTCAAATTTTCTGCTCTTAGGGATAACAGTCAGGTCTCTAATTTTAATATGTAATAGCACCCACAATATTGGGAGTTAAGGAATCAGGAGGATGGGAGTCTGTATTACCCTGTTGAGGGAGGAAGAACTACTACCTGTCCATAGGATCCTCCAGGATAAAAGAAATGCCCTCCCTGTGCAGAAGACAGACTGGGTTACTGGTTCATATCTGGCTACTACTTCAGGGAAGTTTTTAGATGGAGATTCTGAATAGGGCATTTTATCTGAATGTTTACCTGGCTACCAGAATATGTGCTGTGTGAAGAGCCTGGGGCTCCCTGAAAACACAGACTAGCTATTTTCTTGCAAACAGGACAGCATAAACACTAATGTATCTGAATTTCACTCTGGGCCAGTACTGTTACAAAAGAAGGGTCTTCTTATCACTAATTTTTTAGTTAAATCAAAGATAATTTCTTGGAAATTATAAGTAAAATTTGGGCTTTTTCTCTGACAGATTTATTATTGTAAAGTACAGTAAGATGATACAAATATTAGGTATTATGATAGCCTAAACTCTTGGGTTTTATATTTCACTCCTGCCACTACATGGGGAGTATAGGAATTAATATTTAAAAAGTCTGTTATCTCTACAAACAAGAAAAAACACCTACCGGTCCATAAGATCCACCAGGATAGTAGGAAGGCCCTCCCTGCAGATAAAACATAGAAATTTACTGTTTTGTACTTGAATACTCTCTCAAAGAATATTTTAAGGCTACTTCTGTGCAGGCACAGTGACCAGGATATTTACCTGGTTACCAGAGTAAGAGCTGTGGGAAGAACTTGGGCCACCCTGAAAGAAAAACACAGACCAGTTATTTTCTTGCAGATGAGAGTTGGAATATCTGCACACCTGGTTCTCACTTTGCCCTTTCTCCCAGTTTTGAGCTAATTTTTGTGAGCCTATGTAAAACTCAAGACCATTGCTGGTAAAATGGAAGAAATATTCTGACAGCAGTTTTCTTATCTTCTGGCAGTTTTCTTAGCCTGCTGAAACTTGAGTTCTGCAAAGAAACTGCAGAGATCATTGTGTACTGTTCTCTGTTGAGCTTCACACCATCAGATTACATCATGGTTAATTTAAATTTTCTGCTCTGAGGGACAACAGTCAGGTCTCTAATTTTAATATGTCATAGCACATACAATACTGGGAGTAAAAGAGTCAGGAGGATGGGAGTCTGTATTATCCTGTTGAGGGAGGAAGAACTACTACCTGTCCATAGGATCCTCCAGGATAAAAGAAATGCCCTCCCTGTGCAGAAGACAGAATGGGTTACTGGTTCATATCTGGCTACTACTTCAGGGAAGTTTTTAGATGGAGATTCTGAATAGGGCATTTTATCTGAATGTTTACCTGGCTACCAGAATATGTGCTGTGTGAAGAGCCTGGGGCTCCCTGAAATGAAAACACAGACTAGCTATTTTCTTGCAAACAGGACAGCATAAACACTAATGTATCTGAATTTCACTCTGGGCCAGTACTGTTACAAAAGAAGGGTCTTCTTATCACTAATTTTTTAGTTAAATCAAAGATAATTTCTTGGAAATTATAAGTAAAATTTGGGCTTTTTCTCTGACACATTTAATATTGTAAAGTACAAAGAGATGATACAAATATTAGGTGTTATGATAGACTAAACTCTTGGGTGTTATATTTCACTCCTGCCACTACATGGGGAGTATAGGAATTAATGTTAAAAAAGTCTGTTATCTCTATAAACAAGAAAAGACACCTACCGGTCCATAGGATCCACCAGGATAGTAGGAAGGCCCTCCCTGCAGATAAAACATAGAAATTTACTGTTTTGTACTTGAATACTCTCTCAAAGAATACTTTAGGGCTGCTCCTGTGCAGGCACAGTGACCAGGATATTTACCTGGTTACCAGAGTAAGAGCTGTGGGAAGAACTTGGGCCACCCTGAAAGAAAAACACAGACCAGTTATTTTCTTGCAGATGAGAGTTGGAATATCTGCACACCTGGTTCTCACTTTGCCCTTTCTCCCACTTTTGAGCTAATTTTTGTGAGCCTATGTAAAACTCAAGGCCATTGTTGCTAAAGTGGAAGAAATATTCTGACAGCAGTTTTCTTAACCTCCTGAACTTGAATTCTGCAGAGATCATTCTATACTGTTCTCTGTTGAGCTTCACACCATCAGATTACATAATGGTTAATTTAAATTTTCTGCTCTGAGGGACAACAGTCAGGTCTCAAATTTTAATATGTTATAGTACCTACAATACTGGGAGTAAAAGAATCCGGAGGATGGGAGTCTGTATTATCCTTTTGAAGGAGGAAGAACTACTACCTGTCCATAGGATCCTCCAGGATAGAAGTAATGCCCTCCCTGTGCAGAAGACAGAATGGGTTACTGGTTGATATCTGATATCTGATATCTACTTCAGGGAAGTTTTTAGATGGAGATTCTGAATAGGGCATTTTATCTGAATGTTTACCTGGTTACCAGAATATGTGCTGTATGAAGAGCCTGGGGCTCCCTGAAATGAAAACACAGACTAGCTATTTTCTTGCAATCAGGCATGAATTTCTATGTTTTAAATAAATCTTTACAGCAACCATTAAAAGAGAATTCTGGTTCGTACTTGTTTTAGAGATAAGGAAGTCTGTAGCAGGTTCTGTTATTTCCTGTTCAGGTTAAATTATCTGAGAGTAGTAGTAATATTTAGTTTTACTCATTGTAATCACAGAATTCTATGTGATACCTTGTAGACTCTATGTTTCATTGATGATCATGACCTTGATGGTCTTTAAAAAAACTGCCAGACTACTGGCAGTTTTTAAAGTGCAGAGAGTATTTAGGAGAGCATATTTTTCAGCGCACCACTTAAAGGAGATGACTATTTACAAGTTCCTGACATTATAACTGTCACTTCTCCCGAATACACAAATCAGGGGAAGTATTGTTCTATGGTTAGACTGCTTCCTCTGAGACTCTTTGTAGAATAAGATCTTGTCTTTAAATGAAACTCAGAGAAAAAGCAGAATAGTTTAAGTGTGAGGAATTTGGGGATTCACATAAGTAAACCCATTTTTTCCTTTGAAACAAGATGGTTTAAATATGTTTAGCTCCAACCCTTAATTTATAATGTTCTCCAGGTTTGATGAGACTTTTGTGTAACTCATATTTTTTAAATCTAAAAGAAAGCCTTTTGCAAGAATTTTCTGCTCTTTTGAAGGACCTTTAAGGAATCACAGAATAAACTGAATAAACTGAATTGGAAGGGATCCAGAAGGATTATCAGGTCAAACTCCTCATCCTGCACAGGACCAGCTCCAAGAGTCACATCACATCCCTTTGGGCATTGTCCAAACACTTCTTGAACTCTGCCAGGCTTGGTGCTGTGACCATTTGCCTAGGAAATAGACAACTCTCTCTTTAATGAGAGATCTATGAATAGTAGTTTATTTGTACATATACATCTATCTGTACCTTGCTTTTTTTATTATTATTATAATGTAACATATCATGGCCAATCTGTTTACATGCTACTGTAAGCACTGTAGCTGCCATGTGTAAAGGGCTCTGGACAGAAAATAAAGATAAGACCATGAAAGGAAAGATCAAGTCTACTGCTGCATAATTAATAATTAATTAATTTGATCAGCTGATAAAAATGCAAATTGGAAGATCTCTTGTGTATCAAAGTTGACACATTTGCACTGAGAACTGGTTTTCTAATGTGTGCAATTTTGATGTCTTATTTTCTTTATGTCAAAAAATGTTGTTGATAGCAACTAAATACTCTCTCTCCTCAACCAAGCTGTGCTAGATTTCTGTTAAGAACTTTTTTTGCAACAATTAAAGCATGCAAAGAAAAATGTTTATTAGAATGAAAAAAACTTGCATAAAAATCTCCACCTTTTTTCTCACAAATGAATTTTTTCTACAATCATGTAACATATAAAAAGGTTTTTCCTCAATGAAGTTTCAGTATTATTTATTTTAATATACTAGTTTATATTTCAAAGCATGTAGGCCATGGTTACTACTTAGCTTCAATTAGATGAAAGAGGAGGTATTGTACCTGACCAAAATTGCTGTTGCTATATTTTAAGTTAGGTTCAGAAAGCAGTAATTTCTTTATACAATTAGTTTGTTTGAATAGCATCAAGGTTTTTACAGAAAGAATTATTTACAAAATGCTTCTTGTTGAAATTGAAAACTAAAAAAATACTGCACCATTCATATGGGTTTATGTGAACACAACTGCAATAAAAGATTCAGAAATATGTTTCCTGGTGGAAGACAGGTTACTTTAAAATCCAAGGTGACTTTAAAAGCCAGAAGTTTGGTACAGCTAGTCTGTAACGCCCACATATTCACACTCCTGGGCCTTTTTCCTGGCCCAGAGGCATTGCCTAAGAGAAAAGTTTGTCCAGTGCAACTGACATTGAAATTTTAGTGATTCTCTTTAGGAGAAAGAACATTTTAAGAGTTGATTTAAGAGATTATATTTTGAAATATTTATCAAATTTTGATATCATTAGTTACAGTATTTTATTGCAGCAGTGAGAAAGACAAGGAAACTAAGCTGGATGAAATTAAGTACTGCGATTACTACAAGGTCTATTGACTGGTTTTTGAAAACAATGAATAATTGGCACATAATAGTCAAGTGACAGAGCATGTGGATCACCAAGGACAGTTACAGACAATTAGAGGCCAAATGGTAATTATGCAGTTAAGTGGAACTCATTCTTTCATTTAATTGTATATAGTTCTACCCATACTAAGGAAATCACCACTAATGTTTAGTGTTAACCAAATGTCCGTATTTATGAGGTGATTAAATCAAAATACTCCATTACATAGAAGGAAGTATGAACTTAGAAAAATAATTACCTGTCTGTGACCACTGCTTCCATCAGGACAAATGCAACCACCCTACAGATATTTTTAAAAAATTAACAACTATTACTTTGTGAAAATTTAAAATAAAATCATGTTTCAGATGCAAAACTGTTTAGGGGAAGAAAATCTGTGGGACTATAGAGAAGGTGTGATCTTTGCTGTACCTAGAATGAGGGGACAGCACAGATGTGTACAGTTAACTTTTGCTTTGGAATTCAGACTGATCATGCAGCTCTCAGTGTGATGTCTCAATGACATGCCTCAGCAAGAGAGAATTATGAGGGTAGTCAGGACTACCCCATTGTGCCATCACCAGTAAAACACGATTGAAACATTACATATTGTTATATTGAAAACAGTGCTAAAAAGTGATTTCAGAGGGCCATTTCTGATAAATTTGATATGAATAGGGTCACTTCATTATTTTAAAAAATTAGTGGATAACATCACCATTCTTCCATGTAAAACTACTTTAACTCTGATTTCTGAATGCAATTAGTTTAATTACTAGGAAGCTATCTGAACAAGACTAGCTAAAAATAAAGAAAATCCTGACCTGATTACTTGATCCACTGGTTGCAATAAATGATCCACCCTGTGAAGAAAACAATTATATTTTATTAAAGCCTTCTTTTAGAATCTAAAGTATAAAACTATGTAGTGAGAGAAACTATTACAAACGCTACTAATTCCCTGCACCAATGAACATATAACGTGTTGAATTATTGTGAAAACATAAGTATGAAACCTAATTAAGTGACTTGGTAGAATTCACAGGAAATGGGCATTAGGGAAACTAATTAAGAAAACTGTTATCTTCCAGAGCTCAGAGATCTGTTTGCAATATTGAATTAAACTTCGAACTCTCTTGAGACAGAGGAGTCTGCTACTGTTGAACCTACATAGTGCTGGGTGTAGCTTGATTTCAGACCCCTGGGAAGCTGATAGGTACCAATCCAAGATATTAAGAAAAACAAAACAAGGTGCCATTCTGGATCAGTTAAATTTCACATAATTCTCTAATAAAAACACTGCTGCAGCTGTACATAATCCTACAGAATATGAAAGTTGCACCTACTTTCGTAACGGTAGCATGCAATCCCTAAAATGCACCTTCTTACCAAATGCAAAATGAAACAATTATATATTTGGACATTGCAATCAAGAGTGCAAGAATGTTTCTAAAATAAGAATCTGAAGCTATATAATTTGTGTTTTTCAAATGAATTTTACAAAATGTTATATAAAGAAACACCTGCAATTCCTACCTGCTTAGTGGGGTGAAGGAACAGAAGAAGCTATATTCTGAGCCCAATATCACTATTTACAGGTGTGCAAAATTATAATATTATAGGGAAAATGGTGTCAAATCAAAATAGCATCCTTCAGCACAGAAAAGTTACTGGAACCTAACTTTCAAAATTAAATACAATTTAGCAGAAAGCTCCTTGATATCATGCAGTTGACAGTACAATATTACCTGTGTGTCAGAATGGCTGCTATTTGAAGGAGAAGATGCATTCTGTGAAGAAACAAAAAATGACACATATCTGTAAAAGTAATAAAATAAAATATGTAGTTCTATTAGGAAAGAATTCCAATAGAAAGAATGAAAAAAATGCCTAATCCTAAAGAGAAATAGTTCTTTTTTGTGGACACTAGATCTTTCTGTTTTGTAGGTAATACACAAGGAGCTATAAGCTTACTGCTACCAGCAGTAGTTCAGAAAAAGGGAAAGGAATGGTTTACCTGTACATCATAGGCTCTTCTGCTTAAAACATGTGATGTGTCCTATTAAAAAAACCAAAACACTTACAGTTATGACATGAAAATTATATGATCAGTGATCTTTTTCTTTCCATATTATTTGTTTATTTGAGCTCCAGACTCATTATTGTGTACATTGAGAAGGAATGCATTATTATAAAATAAAAGACTATTTGCACATAATTTTCATAGGCTACTACTGAGTCTGACTTGCAACTATGCAAGACAGATATCACTGTCTCCTACACAACCATTGAGCTAGGAAACATTATTATTCCTTACTTATTATGCTATCTTTCTTCAGCTAAAGTGTTAGCTGTCCTTTGTATGATACTCATTTAATTTTAGCTGTAGCTTGGACCAATTCCATATGTGTTTAATGAAGAACAGGAATTTGAGGTGCCCTATACTTCAAATCATGATTTTGATGTTTTGTTGTTTTTTGGGTTTTTTTCTTTTTCCATATATATACTTTCTTTAAAGAGATTCGTCCCAAGAGCAAATACCCAAGTAATTCTATTTTACTTTTTCTTTATGTAGCAGGATGTTAACTGCTACAAACATGATTAGGGACAATTTAGGTATAATTAAAAGAGATTAGGTATAGTTAGGACTAAAATGCTACAAGCAGGCAAAAAGTAGAAGAAAAAAAGTGTTACTTACTCGGACAACAACTTTCTTCTTTGCACAACCAGAACGCTGCAAAGGAGCCACAAGCCTGTTAGTACTTTATAGTTGTAGTTGTCAACATGAAATACTTTAGCCAAAAACTAGTACTTGTCACGGTCATGTTTGGAAAAGGAAAATGTCCAGAGATCTCATTTTATTTGTAGGAAGAGTTTCAAAAAGCATATTCTTTGTCTGTTTTCAGTTTATCTCTTTCAACAGAAGTTCCTGCTTAAAGGATTCTCCCTCAGCTGAACCACTGTGGTTTAGTGTACAATCTGAATAAGGATCCTTTCTCTACCTACTTTTTTTTTGGTTTTTGTTTTTTTTTTTTTTTTTTTTTTAAATTTAGCATTTCCCATCCTTTTTCTTCAGGAAGTTTAGAAGCAAACTCTTTTACGACACAGTCCAGCCACACGGACTGGATAGAGATTACCAAGGGAATACTAACATCTTTTGTGACTAAAGGAGGAAGTGAGTATGCTCCTAAACAGGGCTTCCTGATGAAGGATTTTATTTTTCAGAACATTTTGAATTGAAACTAGTGCAATGCATTCAAGATAAACACAAGCCAAAACAAACAATGTTTACAGAGGCCTCTCTGCTTTCTAGAATACATTTGATACAGTACTTAAGTACTACAGAAGAAAACTAAGGAAAACAATGAAGAAGAATAGTGAATGGCTGAAACTGGAAATGCAAGTAGCTGATGACAGAAGCATACTCTAGATGGCAGTAAAACAAAAGGAGGCTCTGACAGATGGAAGAATCTTTTCTATGAACAGAAACAAGTAGAGAAAATACACAACAGTGTATTTGCTTGGTCTCAATCTATTCATGTTAATCACAATTTCTGCTTGTAGGACAGATGGAAAGTCTTGACAGAGGGAGTAACACTGTGTCATACCAGGCATAAATGTTACTTTACAATAACAACAACAGTAGTAAATGAAATTAAATCTGAATGAGTGAGAAAAGAGATGGCTACGTGCCCCATGTATACAGGTGATTAATTCCCAAATTATCCAGTCAAAGTGGATATATTATAAAGAAAATATATTAGTATATATTCTTAGAAATATTGTGCCATTTGAAGTAATTGTGCAGCAGCCTTGAGTGCAGAGAAATAATTAACTTTTTGAAGGGCATTATAAAGCAATCATATGCTAAAAGTCCACAGGTCTAATGTAAAAGGGTTCAGTTACTAACAGTCATTAATCATTAGCATTTGAACACTACAGAACAAACAAAGTACTTACCTGGCTATTGGCATTGTAGGTACTGTCATTCTGGAATAGAATACATTATTTCCATTTTAAAAGAATTATTTAAATAAAGTAAGCTTAAAGAAAACTAGTTGTTTCTGATACTGCCTACAGACATAACAAAAATCACTTATTGCTCCCATTCACCACATCTTTGTCTAAAATAGTTTGAATTTCTACCATTCCAGTCTGAAAAACATTGCAATAGCAACCTTAGATTGGTACAAATGTAACGTGAAAAGCAGTGGAATATCTGACATTTCTTGCATTCCTTGTATGTACCTGAAGATTTTCTTGCAGGTTTTTTTAATTAATGTAAAATGTACCCTTAAATTTTGAGGAAAATATCTGTTACTGCAAAGCCATTGAAATCGTCATTTTTACTCACATTTCATTTCATCAAGTTGAATGCATTTAAAAGCACTAACTGTTTCTTTAAACATATATATGACAATTTTCAGCAAGAGAAGAGGCAGTTGCTGAAACAGCCATTAATGTGAAAACTCAGCACTCTTTCTGGATCATTCTGCTCCAAAGACTGCAACTAGCAGAGCCATATTTTCTCATCCACGTGAAAAATGTTGTGATGAAAATATTTCAGAGAAAGCATACTCACATCATCACAAGCGTTGGGATTATTATCATATGAAGAATCTTGTGACTCCTGGAAAGACATGAGATACCAGTTATTTTCTCACAACAATGAATTGCTAAAAGTACACTTTTATGTTTATTCTATGAGACAGAAGAGATATTTGTGTGAAGAAGCTGAGTTAAATTAAATTAGGATCTTTATAAGACAAAAAGGAGCCAAGTCCATAGCTGCAATAGTGGCTGACATGGAATGTTCCAATCTTCAGAAAAAAAAAATCTAACAAAACAAACCCAAACCATGAAGAGCACAGACACAATTATGTTTTATTAGATCTTTGAGAAAGTTGATGCAGGGAGTACAAATAATATGTAACTAGGAGAAAGAAAGAACTACTTACCTGATTATCATAATAGGTGTCTGATGATGATCCACCCTTTAAAACAAATAAAATACCCAATCAAAATCAGAGAAAGTTCGAATATAGAAAATCTGATTTTGAGCAGAGGCTAAAGTTTATATGAAGTGATGTATAAGCAGTGAAATAAAGTATTACTTACTTGGCCACCACCATAGTTTTGTGAGTAGGATCCATCCTATAAAACAAACAAATATAAAATCTACTTCACAAGAAACTGTGATTTGGTTCAAGACTCTAAAGCTGGAATAAGCAATTGCCTAGAATTCCTTTGAACAAATACAATTTTCAAGATATTTGGACAAATTATAAACATTATACAGATTCTTAACAGGAGAGAATTAAGGTCTACCTACCTGATTGTCACCATAATTTTGGGAGGATCCACTCTGCTAAGAAACAACAACAACAAAATAATTTGAATTTACATTATCATATTGCAAATTAGATATTTTTCGGTCATCATGGAAGTTAAAACCATCATAAAACCTCAGTGAGAGGCAATACTTACTTGGCTGCCACCATAGTTTTGTGAGGAGTATGAACCACCCTGTGAAAACAAAACAGCAACAGTCATAATGCTGGAGAGCTGAATTTTATCTGAGTGCAGCTATCCTAGGTTGCTGAGTCGTATGGAAATTCTAAGCAACTTCCACTTTTATGCAAGTGGAATTTCAGGGCTGATGAAAAGTATGTCTGCAGAGAATGAGTTACAGTCTGGACATGGAGAGACTCTGCAAGAGTTTATATCCCCATGAGCATGAAAACTGTACTGTGGATTAGAATTGCTTTAAAAAATTTTACCAATGGATAATAAAGATCTACCTACCTGACCACCCTGTGATCCACCCTGTAAATCAGACAAAATGCTTTAGACACTGTTTGGCCATGGAATATTTTTGATGAAAGCTATGATAGTTGCATATCAAGAGTAAGAAGCAGAGGCAGATATGCAATATGAATATAATTTCTAATGTAATGAGCACAGATTGCCAGGAGTGCAATGGTAAACACTAGATGAGACATAAACCAAGGAACCTCAGAGATTTAATTAATGTCTAGTGAGCAGATGAGTTCCAATCTGAACACTTTCTAGATAATGTATAATTTTTTCTTCATTTATACAAATGGAATTAATTTAAAGTCTCCTGGAAGGATTATTATACAGGAAGCTGTGACCTGTGAGATACAGTGGTCTTGAGGAAAAGGTGTTAAATAAAACAATCAGTATGTTTCAGTGTGCTCTCATTAGAAGAGGAATGTAACTACTTCCAGTGAAACCAGAAGAGGCATTTGTAGAAGTGTCAAAAGTGCACAATAAGAATAGTGAAATACTGAACTATTGAAGTGAGTGGGATATTTGCCATTCACTAAAATGAAACTGAGGCTTCGTTCAAAACAGTCAAAGAAAAATGAAATAAAAAGTATTATCTTTCAATGTTCTAGAAGATTTTAGAGCAAAATTTAAGAATTTTCTTTAGTCTTAAAAAGAAATAAGTCCTCTTTAAAAAAAAAAGCTGTTATAAAATGTATACCTACCACATATGTAATTCTATCAAGTTACCATAATATATTACATACAATGCATTGTATATACTGTACCACATTATAATAATACATAGTAGCAACATCTATGTTGTTTGCATATTTATAAATATAGTATATATTTATATTTCTAAAACACAGTATTTGTTGAAGCAAGCTATCCAATTTTTCTGTTTCTTGTGAAAACTCAGTAAGAACCAAAAGAAGTATAGTGAATAAAAAAGAAATCATCTGTTGCCGTGTTTCATTTTTCTTAATTTTTAACATCATAAAGATAACTTCTTTAAACACAGCTGATATTGTTTTAGGATAATGGTTTGTAGAGCTCCAACACTTGACCTTGTAACAAATATACATGTAGCTATCTATATTTCACTGCACAAAGTTTTTTCAGGGACTTCAATAAGAATACATGGATCTGTGCAATATGAATCTGAATTTGGGACTAATTGTGTTAATGGCAAAAGTAATTTTGGATGCATCTTAATAAGAGAAGAAAGCCCATTTACCTGGTGACAGGGATTGCTGTCATAGGAGGTACCCTGTCAAAAACCAACCAAACAAAAAGGTAAATGCCATTTATCTTGCAAAGTAATTAGTTTCCTTAAAATTTCCGATGTGAGAATTAATGTAACAAAATTCAGTCTATACATTACAGAGGGTGAGTTTAATTTTGCTTAACCTTTTAAGTGTGTGGCTTTACCCTCTCTCACTCTCATGCCCCCATACAAACATCAAGACACTTGCACATAGATGATCAAAGGCATACTTGTGGGCCACATGGAAAGAGGTAGGTTGGCAATTGATGCCTCTCTGTATCATCCCTATTCCTCTTGGCTGGTGATGAACTGTTGGTGGGGTTTTTTTGGAAGTAACTGCTATTGTTGGGTGACCATCTATCTAAATGTGGCCATCAATCTCTTGCTAGATTCACCACCATGGATTTTTGGCAAGGCTTCTCCTCAGACCCCTTCATTCCCCTGTTTTGGGTATATTTTGTGATAACAGGATGAGGAACAGTACACCCAAAGAGTTCTATCCTTGTTACCACCCTCCCATTATTACAGCACAAGTCTTATCTTGATAAATGAACCTGTGACACAGCTTAGTGGAAATAACACATTCCTCAGTGCTTATCACTTTCACTGCTGGTACTGTGTCCTTGTACTGCTCCTTATGATGGTTCTGGCCACTTTGCTCAATATATTTGTTTAAACATAGGTTTATTACTGGCCTCATCCATGATCCTTTCCCCTGGGATCTCATCATCAAACACATTGTTTTACACCATTGTAGACATACACAAATTGAAATGGAAGCAGGTTGTAAACTACTAATTTAATTCTTGCTCCATTTGAGCCACTGTCTATTACTGTTTGCTATAGAAAATAAATGGAGCAACATCCAAAAATTCGCAAACAAAACCTTTATATACTTAATGAGCAGGCAGATTAATCATTTGTCTTCTCTGTGTAACTCCGAATGGGAGCAGCCACTTAATATTGGTTACAATGGCCAAAAATGTCAGCCATTCTTGACCTCTGTGATAGATAAGTTCATGTAACAATGAAAACAATTTATTTCAAACTAAAAACATAATAAAAATTAATTAAAACATGCTAGTATTTCAAAGAAAGCTGGGTTCATTTTTCATATAGTTTGGAGAAAAAGTCTTACTTGTCCACAGCCACTGCTACCAAAATAAGCAGCAGATCCACCCTGCTGGGGAAGAGAAAAAACCAGGTCATGATCAAAATATTGCCCTTCTCCATTTCAGACACAGACAGAAATTTTCAATGGCTTTAGCTCACAGGCTAAAGGTTCCTCTCAAAAATGTTTTTGCCCCTCATGGTATTTCAGTGGTGCAAACTAAATCAAGAACCAAATCAGAAAAACCAAGAAGAAAAAGAACCACCCATGCCTCAAAGCCCATTTACAGGACAGGCTTCTACAGAAAAGCCCAACACATTTCAGCAACAAAGTCTCACCTGGCCATAGGACTGGCTGCCTTGGGAACCCTTCAAATAAAGAGAAGATAATTACCACCTTGACAAGGAGGCTTCTTCATAGAGCATGATATTTATGGAAATAACAGCTGCATGTGGGATTCCCTAAAAGGCTCTTCCTGTGCCAGAGGACACAGAACAGAGTGCTAACAGCTGTGCATCTGTGCAGCACATTGTCTTACTCTCAGCAGAAGGCACAACCCAAATCGAGGCACAGACTGCCAAGGGAAACATCACTCTCAAAAGTCTGCCAGTCATGCCAGTCACAGAGAGATGAGTGAAGAACTTTCTAGAGAGCAGCCAGTTTGCTTACCTGGCCATAGGAGCTGCTGCTGCTGCTGCCTGAGTAACTTGGTCCACCCTGTGACAAGGACACCATTTGGTTACTTCCCTTTCAGTAAGGGATCCAGCCTGCGTTAGCAACAGCAAGCAACTACACCCTAAAGCCATGCAGGGCCATATGCAGAGCCAGCCATCTCCTGACTCTCTCAGGGATGCTGAGTGTGATGATTCCACACACTGGGATTCCAGATCAATAAGCAGTACATGCATAAATGTGGAGTGAGAATGGACACTTTCAGAGAAAATGTCCTTGAAAGTTCAAATTCTGAGGGACTGCCAGGTGCCTTTACAGTGCCATTTCTGACATGCTCTATTCTGACTGTCATTGACTAATGCTTACCTGGCCATAGGAGCTGCCACCTTGAGGCTGGTACCCCTGTATGAAATGAATGATTGATTCATAGTTACTGTATTTGTGAAGCAGATGCCTCTCTAATGTCTAGTTTTGGGGTAAGAAAACATAATAAGAGAATGTACAGACTCTACTGCTTAATTAGACTTATTTGATCTTTCTTATTCGAGAGAAATAGGTGGTCATGCTGTGTATATTTGTATTTTCCATTGGCCTTAGTTGCATAATTCCCTTCCTCTGAGGGAAAATCGGGGTGAAAATAATTTTAAAAATTAAGACAGAATCTTGGATAAAATACAGCTTCATAAAATGGAAACAAAACTATGCAATTCAAAGTAGTTGGTCAAATAAATTAGCCAAGAATGACTGTATTTAAAAAAAAAAATAAAAATTTCTCAGTAATATTAAGTTACTGTGGTTCTAATTTGCTGCTGTAATCTGCCTCTAATATAATCTCAAAAAAGTGCAGTTGTTTCATGTACATGTAGACCAAAGTCACAGCTGCCTGAGAGCATTATGAAGAAAGGGATTACAGAAAAGTATTTGAAGTTTGCTGTCTATTTTTGCTATCTGACATAAACATCCTAGCAAAACTCATAGATATCTTAGGGCTGCTTTAATATAGGTATAAACTGTGAAGGGAGGTAGACATCCATAGGTTGAAGGCTCCAAGATAAATTCTTAATTCAGCTGAGAATCTGACCCAAGGTTCTTTAATTTCTCAACTTCTCTGCTGACAGCAAAGGAGGCAGCAAAGAACTGACTATGAATTTGTATTATACCATCAACTGGAATGAGAAAAACATCAAACAGACTGTTTCTACCATAAATTTATGAAGATCCACATGGGTGGAAAAGATAAAATATCAGCAGAAGTCTATGATTCCTGTACATATCTATGAAAAACACAATGGTCATGTTCACAACAAAACATATTAAATTGATTCAGAGATACAATGGTTAGGAATTCAACATGAATTGAAGAAAGAATATTTTAAAATTTGTTAACTTTTCAGGGTAATGGCACTCCACTTTCTCAAATGTTTTATTCCAACTAACATTTACCTGTCCATAGGAGATGCCACCTTGAGGCTGGGAGCCCTGTAAGAAGGGCACAGAGTAATTTGGAAGCAGCTGCATAAGTGTAGTGCCAGCCCAGACAAAATAGAATCACAGAATATGAGAGAAAAACCCATTTCCATTAGAGGTTCCTCTCTACTATGGTTTTTTTCCCCTCATGGTATTTCAGTGGTAAACTAGATAAAAACCACTCAGAAAAACCAAGAAGGAAAAGAACCACCCATGCCCCAAGGCCCATTTACAGGACAGGCTTCTACAGAAAAGCCCAACACATTTCAGCAACAAAGTCTCACCTGGCCATAGGACTGGCTGCCTTGGGAACCCTTCAAATAAAGAGAAGATAATTACCACCTTGACAAGGAGGCTTCTTCATAGAGCATGATATTTATGGAAATAACAGCTGCATGTGGGATTCCCTAAAAGGCTCTTCCTGTGCCAGAGGACACAGAACAGAGTGCTAACAGCTGTGCATCTGTGCAGCACATTGTCTTACTCTCAGCAGAAGGCACAACCCAAATCGAGGCACAGACTGCCAAGGGAAACATCACTCTCAAAAGTCTGCCAGTCATGCCAGTCACAGAGAGATGAGTGAAGAACTTTCTAGAGAGCAGCCAGTTTGCTTACCTGGCCATAGGAGCTGCTGCTGCCTGAGTAACTTGGTCCACCCTGTGACAAGGACACCATTTGGTTACTTCCCTTTCAGTAAGGGATCCAGCCTGCATTAGCAACAGCAAGCAACTACACCCTAAAGCCATGCAGAGCCATATGCAGAGCCAGCCATCTCCTGACTCTCTCAGGGATGCTGAGTGTGATGATTCCACACACTGGGATTCCAGATCAATAAGCAGTACATGCATAAATGTGGAGTGAGAATGGACACTTTCAGAGAAAATGTCCTTGAAAGTTCAAATTCTGAGGGACTGCCAGGTGCCTTTACAGTGCCATTTCTGACATGCTCTATTCTGACTGTCATTGACTAATGCTTACCTGGCCATAGGAGCTGCCACCTTGAGGCTGGTACCCCTGTATGAAATGAATGATTGATTCATAGTTACTGTATTTGTGAAGCAGATGCCTCTCTAATGTCTAGTTTTGGGGTAAGAAAACATAATAAGAGAATGTACAGACTCTACTGCTTAATTAGATTTATTTGATCTTTCTTATTCAAGAGAAATAGGTGGTCATGCTGTGTTTATTGAATGGTAATCATAGAGCAGTTTTGCATCTGTCTCAGACAGTTCTCCAATCTTAGGAGAGTTTTCCAGGAAGAGACACAAGATTTTCATATTACGTTTCTTTTTCCTTCTTTTTTTCAGACACTGGTCTCAGATAGCTAATGCTGAATACCAGGCGAATATTGATTTTATATATTTATATTTTCCATTGGCCTCAGTTGCATAATTCCCTTCTTCTGAGGGAAAATCAGGGGGAAAATAATTTTTAAAAATTAAGACATTTAATCTTTATTTTATCTTGGATAAAATACAGCTTCATAAAATGGAAACAAAACAATGCAATTCAAAGTAGTGGGTCAAGTAAATTAGCTGAGAATGAGTGTACTTTTAAAAATAATTCCAGATCAATAAGTAGCACGTGCATAATTGTTGAGTGAGAATAAACACTTTCTGAGAAAGTGTTCTTGAGGGACTGCCATGTGCCTTTGTCATGCCATTTCTGGATTGCTCTATTCTGACTGGTCATTGACTGATGCTTACCTGTCCATAGGAACTGCCACCTTGAGGTCTGTACACCTGTAAGGAAGGTAAGATTATATTTATAAACAAAGCTGATTGTCTCAGTATAGTAGCAACAGAAAGGTCCATTTCTTCTTAATGTCCCTCTGTACCATGTTCTTTTTCCCTTCGTGGTATTTTAGTGGTACAAACCAAAATCAAGGATCCCTCAGAAACATCAAAATGGTAAAAAAATTTCCCATGCCCTAAAGACCATTTACAAGACAGTGTCCTATAGAAAAGCTTAATACACTTCAGCAAAAAGTCTCACCTGACCATAGGACTGGCTGCCTTGGGAACCCTTCAAATAAAGAGAAGATAATTACCACCTTGACAAGGAGGCTTCTTTATAGAGCATGATATCTATAGAAATACAGCTGCATGAGGATTTCTCAAAAAGCACAAAGGAGACAGAGCAGTATGCTAAGAGCCCTGCAATAGATTGTCTTATTCTCATCAGAAGCCATGACTGCCAGCCTTGTGCATACTGAGTATTTATGATGTTCAGTAGTGATCAGCTCTGTGGCCCTAAAATCCATACTTACCTTTTGAAACAGTTTTCTGGTTGCATTTAGTGCTGTAGAGATTATTGACACACTTTTGCATCCCTCCTACTCCTAGCCCTCAAGAGGAGGAAGACCTAAAGAGCCTTCATACTTTAGTTCATACAATTAATATTTTCAAGTTTTAGTTTGCACTAATTTATGATGCTACTGTGTATTTTCTAAAATTCCCTTGCTTTTTTTTTTTTTTTTTTCCCACACAAGTAGCTTTATCTTCATGGCTTTAAGCAATGCTGGAAGACATTTAACACACAGTTCCACAATTATAATTTGTCATCATTCTTGATATGGCTCAGCAACTACCCTTTACACCTTTTGGAATTTGAGGTCTAATATGCATGGGCTATGAATCTATCAGTATGGTGCTGATGGTGATGAGCCTAGAATTGCTTCCCCTCAGGGCCATGACCTTTGTGCTGTGAGTGGAATACACTCATTTCATGTCAACCCATCACACATGGAAATGAATTTGTGAGCATCATGAACAAAATCATTTAAACAGCAATATCAGGTGGTATTTTTATGAACAAAGCCCATGGAAATAGAAATACCTGCACCTGCAAAAGCCATTTTTAAATGCAGAAAATAATTTGGTCCTAAATTGTGCTTGTCCTGTTTTAGTGAAGTCTATAGGAATATTTATAATATTTTTTAAGTTTACTTACCTGGATATAAGTATTGCTGCTGGTTTGCTGTTTTTGTCCAGTCTACACAGGAACAAAAAAAAAGGTTATTTATTTTTAAGAGGAATTGCTTATGCACTAAGCCATTTCAAGAAGCAACTCTGTCCTTCTATCTACTAGACAGTTTAAAACCCACAGAGTTCATTACAACTTTTCTTACTTTATGCCATCTCTATACATCTTTGTGTCATATTGTGGTATTTGAAGTGAGTTAAAATAATTCTGCCTTTAAAATTACCTCACAAATTGCCTTAAACTCATATCCATTTATATTCACATTATGACTGATTTTTTCATTAATAAGCACAACAAACTTTTAATAAAGGCTTGGCCAAAACAAAAATTCAAAAATCCACAGTTACAATTTAATGTAAGGAAAAGACACTAAAAAAAAAAAAAAAAAAAAAAAAGATTACCACAAAATACATGGATTATGAGAGGAATAAAATATTTTTTATATTTACACATTGAGAACAGAAAAATATCTGATTGATATTCATAGTACTTTATAAGCATGCTCTTAATGAGATTAGATTGCAAGCAATTTTCCAAGTGCCTGGTTATCAAGAAGCAACGTTACAAATACTGCAGTTCACCAAAGCACTAATGGCAGGATTTAAAAAATGTAGTTTTGAACTGGGTGTTTCCATTAAAAAATGGACTGTTT
This sequence comes from Erithacus rubecula, assembly GCF_903797595.1. NCBI lineage: Eukaryota > Metazoa > Chordata > Aves > Passeriformes > Muscicapidae > Erithacus > Erithacus rubecula. Next base: position 9,265,392 of record NC_136662.1, read on the forward strand.
AAATGAAAATGAAACTGTGCAGGTTGCAATTTATATTTGATGCTGAGTAACAGTCAAGATTTAGTTGTAGAATTCCAAACTTCCTCCTGAGCAGACCAAGACAGTAAAATTTTGGCAGTTTTGAGAGCACGATGAAATTAGCATACAGAAGTTTTCAAAATTTTTTAAGTGCAGAAAACAGCTGCAATACTCTTTATCCAGCAATCAGATAAGATATCCCCTTTGCTGTAGTCACAGAAATGCCCTACTCTGCCACTGTAGTTTGTGGACATCTAAGACATCTCTAAGTTCTCCACACTTATTTATTCCCTAAGAGAGGAATTATTACTCAGTTTACTAAGACAAATTTTCATTTAAAATTCAAGTATAATTGATAAGAAGATGCCTACCTGTACTATGATCCTTGTAGCAGAGCTTCCCAAACTCTAAAAAAAAAATAAATCCAGAAACAAAGAAATGTGAAACATTTAACTGATTTGTTTAATGCAATGCACTTAAACAAAAAATACCAAGTTGAGCTATTTTATTTCAGAGAATGAAGGGAAAGATCATATGTGTGATGTACTGTGTATCAGTTCTTAACACCCAGCATTAATCTAGTTTATTATCAGTTCTGAAGGTCTGGGGAGGCAGACTGACCCTACTAAGGAATCTTCTACTGTTACATCTTCTGTGGAGAGTAGCAGAGCATAGGTTATATGCACCACCTTTCTGCACTATCAATCTGCTTGGCTTTTCCAAACGTGGGGAGGGAAACTGAGACACCATCACCTCTCCAGCCTGTCTCACTGTCACCTGCACTGCACATACATCAACACACACAAATCCACTGCCTCGTCCAGGCATTTTTTTGCTGAATTCTGGGACAGATGTAAAAGAGTAGCACACACCATCCTGAGATAACTGGTTTGATCCCATAAGAACTATAATGACACTATAGGAATCACAAGAAAAAGTTTGCCTACCTGAGGGAAGGTGTGACGCTGCAAAGAAACAGAAAAAATTTTCATTATTTTGCCCAAATAGAATATTGCAGTAGAGAAAGAGAAAAAGAGCCCTTATATTTCAGATGCAATACATAGAGGAATGTGAAAGAATGATACAGAAAGGATGGCATAGAATAAATGTATCTTATAATTTATTCAAATTAGAACAACTTGCTCTATTAGAAATTAAACATACATAAAATATTACACTATAAAATCTCACTTCAAGCACCTGAAGGCTAAGCTTAATTTTAGTTCCAAGGAAGCAATGTGGAAGTGTAATAATTGAAAAATGAGAATGGAAGTGAACTTACAGAAGAAAATTGCAATAGAAACAGAAAATCAAAACTATTCAGGAACACAAAAACTGCATGCATGGAGAGACCTGGTGTCTGCAGATAATCCATTGTCTCTGCAAGTTTTAACTTCAATCACAGGACAATGAGGTTTGTACCTATCTCATAACACCTTCCCTGAAGATAACTACACACAGGGTAAATCCTGCCTGCCAAAAAATTATCTCCTGGAATATTTCAGAAAAATTAAAAATGTAGATATCTGAAAGTTTTTTGGGTCAAAATTATTTGTAGAGAAAATGTGTACCATAGAGAAAAACAGCTTACCACAGGTGGAAAAGGTTCACTGTTGGCAACGACCACTACCTATGAAGAAACCAGAAGGAGCTGTTTACTTGCCATAGAGACTATTTAAATTATTAAATATGTCAGAAAAATGAAGAATAGTAAAATTTGTAAATTTACAAACTCTGATAATAATGCTATGGAAGATCTCTTCTATAAAATAACATTCTTATTAAAAAGTTCATGCATATTACCAAGAAAAGAGTGATATATATTTATAAATAGTTTACACAAGAGTATAAGCAGATAAAATATTTGCTCCAAACCAAATAATGACTCATCTGTAGAAGCAGGAGCAGAATTTCATGTCTTGTACCATATCTACTGGTCTGTACTGTGTGCCCTTTTTGATTCTCAGCTTTCCACCCCAAACTAAAACATCAATTTATTTTGTCTTTATTCAGTATTATGATAAAAATAAAAAAGACCTGATACTGAGTTCATTTTAAAAAAAACCCCAAAATAAGCCAAGTGCAATAATTGTATCTTTTGCTGTGTTAATGTTTTCACATTAGAAGCTCTCCTTGCCTCTAAGAACCAAACCAAATCAAATCATATGAATCAGTCTGGATTAAAACCTTTAAAAATCTTGACTGAAATAACAGGAGTCATGCTAGGTTATAACTGTAAAAATTTTTTCCCTTTGAAGAGGAGTGCTTACCTTCTTACTGGAATCTGAACTGCTTGATGGGACAGACTGTAAAGAATACAGAATTCGTTTGTTGCTTAAGTAAATGTATGACAAATTAACTACAGTGCTATTCTCCACAAGAATATTATACTAACATGACAATCCTGAAGTACCAAACAAGAGTCCAAAGAAAATGAATGTATTGGCAATTAATAAATGAACAATTGCAATAAAGTTAATTCTTTTCTAAAAGCCAAATTATTTTGCTAGTTTTACAGAGGACTGTATAAAATCTGCAAATGTTTCATCTAACATCAAATTGGAAGTTTGTTTGCAGTAAAAATAATCTATTGGTTGGGGAAAAAAACAAGCCCTTCTTCCTTAATAAAAAAACCTTATCTAAACTACAGAATCATCTCCTCATAACTAGAAAAGCTACCATTGCAATAGAAACTGGAAAAAATGGCATATGTCATAACAAAGTAAAGTATTTAAATGAAGCATAAAAGAATGAGCAGTGATGTTTTGCATTTCATCCATCAATAAGGAAAAACTGCATAAGCAAAAGCCACAAAAATACTTTCAATTCTTAGAAAGCACTGACTTTTGGAAAAGCATTATAAAGTAACTGGTGTCCATTTATAGAGTAAATATAATTGATTTTTGGTCCAAAATAGATGTAGGAATATAGCAACAAACACCAAATATGTAATTCATCTGATGAAGTTTTTTCCATATAGGTCATAACCAAATCCTTTGAAGAGAGTTTGCCTTCATCCCCTTCCACAAATGTAATTATTGTGTGGTAAATTTGAGCATAACTGCTCAAGGTTTTTGAACACCTTAGGAAGCTAAAAACATGTTGGAAAACACAGTTACCTGGCCGTAAGTAAGACCACTACTGGATAAGGATGCGCTCTGAAATAAAATATAAATCAGGTCTTTATTTAGACAATAATTGGTTAATTATTAACCTGTTTTCAAGTGAAAATGAAATAAAGGAGATGGCCAATAAAAATTTCTTTACTAATTAAAGAATTAATATGCAAAGATTGTAAAAAAATCCTAATAATATTTTACAATATGCAATATACAAAGACAATAATTTTATCTGATAAAAAGCATTATGCAGTAAGAATTCTGAAATTTTAGTAGGGTAACAAGAGTTTCTAATAGGTGATATTATGTATCACCTATGTGTACTTATACACCTTAAAACATAAATTATTAGGCTTTGAGGAACTGCCAATGTTGCACCTTTTAATTTTGGGTTTTAATCTCAGCATAACGTATCAATCTAACACTATTTTCCTGAATATATTTAGGAAGACCTCAACAGCTCTACAGAATCAATGGCAATTTGCAATAAGGAGATGAGTTAAGAAGCATAGTAGGAGACATAAAAACATCTATAACCAGCTTACATCTCTGCAGGCATGGGAGCCATATGCACCAGCAGCACCTCCCTAAGACAAAAAAGAAACCAGTTATTTCTCATCAGTATTTCCTAGTTGGAGCAAAGGCTCCCACATGAACATTCATTAAATAATGCCATTGAAAGCTAGGAGTTACTATGAGTGTAGTTATGCTGGGGACAAAAAGAAAATATAAAAATAGTGCTTACAGGGCCACATCCACTCTTGCTTATTGTGTAGACAACTCCACCCTGAAATAAAGAGAGAAGTCAACTATTTCCACATAAAAACCCAAATGGGGCAGACTGAAAAAAATACAAGGAAGAGAAACAGTTTTTAGCATATATACCAAAATAATTTATGTTTCTCTTTATCTGGTACTTCCATTACAAGCAGTAAAGATTGAAGAAATGGAAAATTACCAGATAATTCACTGATAAATATAGCAAGTAACTATAGTTAGTTACTAGTAAGTACTAAGAAATATATCCTTGAGAAGCTCAGTTAAAGAAAGAGAGATACCTGAAGGTATCTGGAGAGATACCAGAAGGTATCTAAGAGATAAGGAGAGAGTGGGTGTATTAATGTTAGTGGAGATAATCAACTTAAAACCAAATATACACTGATGTGGTTAATGAAGTGAAAGTGGTGACAATGCAGACATACACACCCCAGCAGTTTTAAAAGGTTAACCAGATAATGATATCCCCAAATTTTCAACTGCAAATATAGTCTGGGGTTAAAAGCAAAACAGACATTAAACTGGAGGAAGCTATTGAGTTTAACAAGGTGGAGGTAGTTGAATTTAGTCCAGGTACTAGGCTGGATTGCTGTTTGCTGGATGAATAACTCTGCTATTCTGGGTTAACTAGCAGAGAAGATATTTCAGTACAGTATTAAATCACCTCACTACTCTAAAGTTACAGAATTTTAGTCATTCAAGGTTACTGAAGGAATATATACAAATGCTGGAATTTAGGACTCATACCTGATTGCTTGAATAGCTGTTCTGAGAGGAACTGGAAGGTCCAACCTGTAGAAAAACCAAACTGGTATTTATTATCTCGTTGAAAAATTATTTTTATATAAGTGATTTTCAGGAAAGGAAGTTCTACTTGGTGGGAAAAGGGAGAGCCCACAGAGTTTTTTTCTATGACGTCATTTCACCAACTGATACTATTAAAATTATTTCAGAGATCTTTCAAGACAATAAAAACTGCCAATCCAGCTGTTATAAATAACAATTCTGCTTCCTGCATCCTTTTTTATCTGACCTCATGCACTTCATGTCCATCATTAAGGAATTCTACACCATCACAAACATTAAAAAGAAGAGGAAAGCTTTTTACTGATATGACTATATAATCATTAGGATATTTGCTGCAAAAAAGCAAAGAAGGGAAAGAGGCTTCTTCACTGAGCTGCCAGGAATAGTTTTCAAAGCAAAAAAATCAAATAACTGTATTTCATATCTAGATCGTGATTTGCAAAAGGCAAGGTTTCAGAGCTGTTGAAATAAGTGATCTTGAACAACAAGAAAACACGAAGAATAAAGAGTGAAAAAAGACAAAAGAAAACTTCTATTATATAGCTACTTCAGATTAGCTAGAGAGAATCTTCAGCAGGAAATGGTAACAAGGCTGACAACCCTTTAGACAGTTCTGGATTTTTAATCAACAAAGATAAACTGACAATAAGAAAATCAAACTGAGTAAGAAGGGGGATAAAGAAATGTCTAGAAGCAACTAACTAGGCCTTGAGATCTTGGGCAGTTAGCAGCATGTCAGTCTTAGGAAAAAGAATATTTACCATGATGCATCGGCCTGTTGTGTATGTCCCTCCACGCTGCAAGAGAATACAATAATTCCAGTTACTGTTTATTGACTGGTGTAAAAATATCACATTACTTTAAACAGGAAATCAACTGAGCTCACATTGACAGTCTGACAAAGAAATCAAGTTTCATTGCTGACAGTATATTATATATTTTAACAATATCATCTGAGAACTCATGTTAACTAATTTAAAATAAAAATACCTTCAAAACTGAATACAAAATTGAAAGCATAAATGATATCTTGCTAGGAAAGTAATTTGAATGGTGCAATAAAAACTTCATGCTACAAGCATGAAACAAGTGGACCAGTAGAAGAAGTCTAAAACTGACATAACTGAAAATTGAGAAATTGAAGAAATATTGTTCTTACCTTGTTACATTCTAATTCTATCATAAACTGTGGGAAAAATAAAAGAGAAAGCATTACCAAATTATTTATTTAAAAAAAGGGGGCAGCTTATTATAGGAAACAGGAAATACACTTGGTGAAGTGAGAAACTTAAGACAAGTGTTCACTTTTGGTTAGATCACTTGTTCACATAAATCAGCACTGCTACAGTCCAATACAGTAGATTTGAAGAGATTTTCTTTACTTGTCCTGCCAATCATGCTTAATATGTTTTATATAAGCATAATTCTTGGCAAAATTTTTACCAACTCCTTTCAAGAATATGCTGCAGTTACAGTTACCGGGGCTGGGGCAGTATGTACAGCTTGCCTTATATGCAATTTTATTTTCTTTTTTTTTCTTTGATATTTGGATCATTTTGACAACTAGAATATTACTTCCCTCATTTATGTGGAAGAGAAGTTATATTTACTTTATTTTTTCATCATTTTAATAAGAGGATTAGGCGCTTAAAATTATTGAAAACATCTAATGATTTTGGCCATCATAGTTAATGAATAAATGAAGTCTATGTCTTGTATCAAGCTGAATATTTAACTTTATAACTGTATTAATTTATATCATGCAAATACACAAAAAACACATACCTTCCTTTTACTTTTTCCTGTTGCATTAACTGACTCAGAATGTGTAGGTGTGAGAGTTTTGCTTTGAATTCCAACCCAAAAGTTCTCTAGATTTTGAACAACAGTTGCACTAGAAAAAAGAAAAACAAAATTATTTATTTTCTAGCAATGTATTTGAATATAAAATGCCAATAAACTCTCATCCCCCTTTGCCCCAGCCAAGAAGGGCTCTCTTCTGGTTTTAAGTGCATACAGTACAAGTTTCACAGAATACTTTTCCTTATAGTGACTTGTATTATCATCCAGCATAATTCTGAAGATAACTAAAACAGATGCTGAGACCAAGCAGAAGAGGAACATACACTGAAGAAGCACTGACTCCAGTGAGGAGCACTGGCTCAGATGTTCATCAGAATTATCCCACATGCTCTGACAATCTGTATCTATGATGGTGAACTGATTTTCATGGCAAAGAGTGGAAGCAATTTTTCCATTCTTTTGTGGTTTTGCATTCTTTTGCCTGTTCTTGGTATTCCTCAAGACTTAATGAAACAAGGCAAAGATGGCCCTATCATAAATCTGCAGTTCAAGCAATACAAGCTATCAAATATTTAGGTAGTTTCCAATGTACTTCAAGCATGCATTTGTTAAAGTATTTGGTGTTTTTACAAGCTTCACATCTGCAAGAAATGTAGCATTAAAAGCAAGCTAAATACATCTTCTCCTGTTTTCAGAAGTTAGTTCATTGGTCATACACTTAATTTAGAATTTATATTAGACGAATTTACATCATATTACTATTCTGCCATTGCTCAAAATGAAGAAAGGTATAGCTGAACGAAGCCTGAATTTCATTTATTCAGAGGAGTTACATTCGTATTTTGTTGCTGTTGTAATTTAAGAATTCAAAGTGTAAAAAATGGCTACACAAAGATACATTAATAACATTATGCTTAATGGAATTAGTTACATATATTAAGATCTTTAAGACATTAAATTTGACAATTACATCTTGAAATGGAAATCATATTTTTTAATGAACATAGCGTGAAGTTATGGCAAACTATGGAAAAAAAACTATGATGGGCAAGAATATCTAAAAGATACACATGTGTATCTCAACATAGAAATAAAATTTCAAGGCAAAAAACCCCCCAAACAAACAAAACAACTATTTACATAAATTGAAGCTCTTTAACATCATGTGGAGCAATCCATGTTGTTGTAACCTTCTGTTTCACATCTGAATTGGCATTACTTACTGCTGAATTCTGCAATTAAAAAGAAATACATGTAATTATATAAGATGCAAGAGTGACTTTTAGCTATATTATTAGAGAAACTGTCTCTACTACAACAGATAACACTGATGTTCTCCTACAAAGAGCCAGGGAATTTCTACATCAAGTTCATACCACATATAAAGGATAGATGGAAATCTTGAGAAAACCTAACTTTTCAAACTCTACTGATGAAATAGCATTGCTGTATAAAGAATGATCCCTACTTCTGTTATTTAAAGGAAACCCAAGCTTCAGTAGGTATTCCAAAGACTGCACACATACCGTCATGTTATGACATTCCAAGCCTTTGGTGTTTGGATCTGTAATTTTAAAAGTACCAACAGGAACATCTCCATCTATTTCTCGAGCTTGTAGATTAAATCCTTTAAACCCAGCATCTCCAAGTGCTTCTAGAGTTACTGTGAAAAGAGGCATTTTGAGAAAGGTAAATTTCATACACCACTAAAATTGCCTAAATGTTTACCATGTTATATTTGCTTCACTCCAAGGTAGAAAATTTCATTGTGCAGAATTCTGCACAGTGTAGAAACTACTTTAAGCCCTGTACAATTCTAAAATAACATTTAAAACACTTTTCTAAATTATAAGAAGAATGACAACAAAGGTAAAGGAAAAATGGAAAGGTGCTTCTCTGTAAAGTAACATGAAATTTATGATTTGCTGAAAATTTCAAAAGGAATTCTGCTCTACCAAACGACCAGTGACCTTGCTCACCAAAAAGGTATTTATTTTCTGTCTAATTAGGCCTACAAAGTCAAAATTGCTACAGGAAAAAGGGAATTGCATTTCTTTCTACCTCTGTTTTAAAATAAATGATTAGCTTTTGAATAAGGATGAAATGCAGAAACTTTTTTTTATGTTTGGCTTCCATGTTCTACATTAAATATGAAAAATTTAATAATTATATGAGCTAATCAATATTACTCAAATTTTGTTACTGAAGGAGCTCAGAAAAATATGATAGAGAGCAGTTTCATGCTTTGCATGTATCAAAACTGAAATTAGATTTCAAAAGACATAACTAAATTTGCTATTATCTATTAGAACTTTTCTCTGCTAATTCCATTATTAGGGACTTTGGCAAACAAAATCAGAATAATAGTTTATGAACAGAGATATCTCTCATCATTAAAAACAAGGGAAGATGAACTGGGACTGACACAAAATTTGAGGCAAAGACCAATCGTAATAATGATTAATAATTCAGTATTTCCAAACACCTGCATAATTAGCCTTTCAATTTGTCATCAACTTTCAGTCACTGATTTTCCCCAGGTGTCCTGAAAGCAATGACATGGAGCCCTTGAGTGCAGGGTTAAATGCAGCAGGGATGATGTAGGAGTGGCACAAGGTATGTTACAGTGAAACTGCAACAGACTCAGAGGAAAGGGACCTAGTGAGGCTCCCTGAGACCACATGCTGGGTGCTTACATGTGGGAGCACCAAAAAAGTACTGCTAAACCCCCCATGATTAGGGGGAAAAAAGGACCAAAAAGACAAGGTTAGTAGCATCTGGGATTCAATATCTGTGTCATGATAAATCTCATGTGACTTGCTGAACAGTCTGCATATACTTCAATCCGTCCACCATTTTTCTGTCAATAGTATTTTAAATATTTGAAGAGTATTTAAAAAGCCTTCCCATCCTTGAAGGAGTTCTTCACACATTTTCCCAGAAAGGGCAGCAGTAACAGGACTCTAAGGCTTCCTCATTCTTCTCCCTGTACATCATTCTCCATGGAAGTATATCCATGCTTCTAGGGTAAAGTAAATCAGAATCCCAGCTAGAGAGTAACTACTTGTGAAAAATGCTTTTTTTCAGCTACTGAGATCCAACAGACATGTGACAGGTCACAACTCTCTTCCATGCTTCTGGCATGAATGACTAGAATAAGAAGCATTCACAAGTTATTTGAAGTGTAACAGCACCATGAGATGGCATCATACTGTGGCAAAACAGGGCTAAGGTGCTCCATCCAGAGAGCAATTTGGGATTAGGAATATACAAAGGTGGTTTAAGCCACAATAGCTCCACCTCTTGCAATGTGATAAAATCTGGGATGCAGCTCTTAGAAGGGTGACTCAAAATGTATCATTCTTAAGTTGTCTCATACTGCGTCCTGAATTTTTATTTTCCTGTAGGATGACAGCATGTGAAGAACTGATGAGTAAGATCCCTTTGTATTGCAGAGGCCTGATTCAACAGCAAATACTCAAATACAAAGTTAAAGAACAACTAATAATTAGTCCAGTTTGGCCAGCTGTCACACTTAATTTAAATTTTGTTACAAAAATTACAGTATAAAGTTAAATATATTTATTAGACAAAGAAAAAAGAAAGAAAGACTGCATTTTCAGTTATACAAGTATATACATACAGATATAAAACATAAAAAATAATAATATCTCAGGTATATGTGAACAAGATTGAAGTTAAAGAGTAAATTGTCTAGACTGAGAAGGAAATCAGGGGATTTTTATGAAGATAGGTAATTCTGAAAGGCATGGACAAAGATTTTATGTCATTCATATTGTTTACCTTGTACTTCATTTCCTGGTTCAAAGTTATCAAAAGATACAGCAATAATATATGGTGGTGCAGATGTCTGTGGTTCAGCTTCATAGTTCGGTAACAGAGAATCACAATCAATTGAGGTATTTGTCTGTGGAAAACCAAGGATTCCAGGCAAAAATATCCCACAGAACAAAAAAATAAAGCAGGAGTGTCTCCTCATCTGTGGAACAAAAAGACAATACAGTTCATAGTAACTTTTTTTAAGTTGTTGCCATATTTGGCAAATATCTGCTTTTCTTCAGGACAGGAAACAAAGCAAGCCTAGAAAAATGCTCTTACTTTGCATTCATGTATTTTGAAGAAAATAATTAAAACAAAATACTTATATATAGTGGCAGAAAAGTACAATAAGAGACATAAATATTAGAATTTTAAAATACTGAATTATTAATGGAAGTGTCAATTTTCAGATTGCATGTCAGCAATCTACTAACAGCCATGTCTGCTGCATTACACCTTGGAACTAGAAAAGTCCTTAAAACAAAGTTCCTCACTGTTGCACTGGCCAATTTAGCTCAGTTCCTCAGCTATGCAAGAACTTGCTCTTTCATATTGTAGATATAACCATGATTAGCACGCTCTCCTTTGGCTTTCCCTACTCTCACTCCCAAGGGGTGGGTCGAGAAATCTAGTTAAATGCCCTGGAGTACTCTTAAAGATTTTCAAAGTACTTGTTTTCTGAAGGACTTGACAAAAGATTTCTGCAAAATCCTCTGGAATTTCTAAACACTTTAAAAATACTATATTACTACTGCACATTTTCTATCAGTAAAAAATAAACTACAAACAGTACAGAAATTCACAAAAAATAATTAAGAGGCAAGACTGAAGTCAAATCTTCCCTGACTGCCTATGAAAAAAAAAGATATTTTCTTTATAGTTCACTTGCAGCACAGACAGTGATGATAAACTGTTTCCAAGAAAGAAAGGAAACATTTCTCAACAGTACTCTCAGGTGCTTAATACCAGAATTTCCAGCCTATGTTCAAAGTCTAAACATTCAACTATGGCATTACATAATTTAAAAGGCCATTACATCTTATGAACAACTCACTCTTCCAGCTGCAAAATTGCTGATACAACTGTTAAATCTCCAGAGGTATTTAATAATGCTATTTTACATTCTGTTTGCTACAGGATTGCCTCGTGTGACACAACAGGCATAAGAGAATGGAGAGATTTACCTGAGATTTTTCAAACATAATGTAAGAAATATGTTTAATTTGTGCCATCTACCTGTGTATCTTAATTCATGCAAGACTGTGTAAGGTCATTTGGTTTGTATGTGCTAATGAAGTAAGTAACAGAAGCATCTGGAAGCAGGGAAAAAAAAGACAACTCTGAACATTCATGCACTTCACTCTGAACTTCAACAACTTTTAAAAAAGCCACTGAGTCAACAATAAAATAATAAAACAGGTGGCTGTGAAATGTTGAAAGATTTCCAAGTAGGATGATGAAGGTCTGCATAGTGTCACAACTACTCAGAGCAGCAACCAGGAAAGTGATAGACGCCAGTTATCGTGTCTTTAAAGCAGATGAAAACTGTGCCCCTCCAAAGCCTCATCAAAGTGTCACTTTAATGGGATCCTGGTAAGCATCATGTTTTGGTATCAGCACGCTGGGTGTGGTTATCCAATCTCTTGTGACGATTTTGACGTGGCCCACCTCTAATTAGGATTTAAATACAGCATGTGGGTGCTATTATATCAACAGATGCGGTAAACAGTGATTTAATATGAACCACTCTGTGTGTTGTTGAAATCTCTGTCTGACTCATGGAGAGATGGAAAAAAAAAAAAGTCTAATTAGATGTTCCATTTCAAAGCACAAAGTCCTAGTTCAGCTAGGATTGGAAAATTGTCTGGAACTGCACTCTGCCATGAAAGAAAGACAGTCTGAAACCTTTCCTCTTTTTCTCGCTAGAAAAGAGCCAGAAATACAAGTAAAACAAGTTGAAACAAGGCTGCAACCCCTTCTCTTTGCATGAGTTCTCTGATTTAACAGTTCAAGAGGTATTCTAACAGTCTCATCATGTCATCTTTTGGAAGTAGCTTTTAGATGAGAAAGAGAGATATTAGCATCTTAAAAAATTCAAAGTCCAGACTTGAGGCAGAAAACTTCAATGGGCTCCGAGTTCCAATACATACTCAATGCAAACATGTTACCTTGCATCACATATTTTACATTTTCACTATGAAAAATGTAAAGAAACAAAAATTAAATATTTATAAAATAGAAGCATAGGGAATTCTGGCAAATAAATGTTTTTTGCAAACTTCTAATTGGATATAATTTTGAAAAAATAACTATATCCTCAATTCCTTCATCTGATGGAAAAATTCTAATTTTTTTTTTTTAAAATCACAGATTCAAACCTTTCTCCCTATGAGTCTACATGGCCCTCACCTTTCCAACACCTGAGCTGCTACCTTAAGTATCCTCTTCCATATTTAGTCTAATAGGACTTCAGGCCAACAATTAAAGCCCTTAGTGCTAGTTAGCTACTGCGTTCAAAGTCTACTGGACTCATGAAGAGACACTTTGGTGGTTTGCTCCTCCAAAGCCTTGGGCAAACTTCTGAATAGAGACAAAAGTGGCTTTAAAAGCTGTTAAACATAGAACATTTAATTAATATGATAAACACCTTTCCATAATTTGAAAAACACAGTCCTTGCAAGTCCACCCTGCCAACAGTTTAAGACTGCCTCCTGTACACACTTGCTTATTCCCATTTCTATTTCTACTCCCATTCTTTATTTTTTCTCCTTCTCCTAGATGCTCGTGACGAGCCACGGTCTTATTCTTTAGCCTTTGAGAATAAGCATCACCAGTTAGTGTGCACCCTGTCCACCACATCCCCACCAACACACCTTATCGACCGAGTGCTGGTGCGTGGGCATCCTCCGGTCCCTCTGTGGTCAGTGTGGAGGAGCTGCAGCCGGGCAGTGCCGGTGTCCCAGCAAGATGAGACGGAGGAGGAGGAAGGCTGGGCCAATCCGGGCCAAGGAGGGAGCGAGCGCGGCCAATCCGGGCCAGCTGTGCCTCTGCCCTGGAAATTGGGACACCACAGGTGGGACTGTCCTGCCCAAAGCTGGCGGTGACAACACACTCCTCATAGGTGAGTCACGCCCCTCTGACCTTTATCGAGGCATCTAGCACAGGTAGGGCTTCTGAGGGCTGCTAGCCTAAACCAGCATGTTGACTAAAATCAAAAGAATTATGCTATACAAAAACTCCTAATATTTAATAAACAAGTTCAGTAAAATATTTTGTATTAGTCTTATTAATCTGTTACCACAGACTATTCTGCTGCTGCTTTCTCACTTTTTTGCAGTTGGAAAAGACTTGGAAAATTCTAATGATTACCATACTTCCAAGCATTTTCGCAAAGCAAAAAATTAATGACACCGTTTCTTTTCATTCACCTTTTGCCTTGTGGGAAGAATCTGAAGTTATTGCAACTGACCTGCACACAAAACTAACCTTTTTTTCTTTTTTTTTTCTCTCTTCAGAAGCATTTTCACAATGTTTCTAGTGGAGATTGGGAGGAGTCCAAAAGCTGGATGGTATATGAAATAGAATAGAATATTTTCAGTTGGATGCGATCTACAATTATTTGTCAAGTTCATGCTTGTTCAAAAGCCTCTAAAACACTGACAGGCCTGGGGCTTTGACCACCTCCCTAGGAAACCTGTTACAGGGCATTAACAACGTCTCAATAAAGAAATGCTTCCTGATGTCCACTCTGAACCTCCCCCAGAACAGCTGTGAACCATTCCCACAAGTCCTATACTAGACATCAGGCAGAAGACATCAGCACCTCCCTCTCCACTTCTCTTTCTCAGAAAGTTGTGGAGGTCAATGAGGTCACCCCTCAGCCTCCTTTTCTCCAAACTAAACAAGCCCCAAATCCTTTGGTGCTCCTCACAGGATGTTCTTTTCAGCCCTTTCACCAGCTTTGTTGCCCTCCTCTGGACACTTTCAAAGACCTTAACAATATGATAGGCATTCCTATTTAACCAGGGAATTCTGTGAATCTGTGAGTCTGTGGTTAATGGTTAATTTATGAGTCTTTGGTTAATGGAAATCCTTTAACCAAAGACTGTTCACAAGAACCTTCTTCAATTCCTTGATGTTCATGCATTTAAAATGTATTTAAATTCAAAATGCTCACAGCATTTTAAGAATATTAGATATTTTTAAGATTCAGTGCATTTAACTAACTGTATTCTCTTTCAGTTAATTACCTTTAATTAATGAGCAGATTTTATTTACATTGTTCCATTATGAAATACATTATTTCCTATCTGCTGCTACCCATTGGGGAAGAGATCATAATCGTTCTTCTCTTACTATACCACCAAATTCACCATTAAAACCAATGTTATAAATAGCAATGCAAAATCATGCTGCACACCACAAATGCAATAGCATACCAGTAACACCATCAAATAAATTATACAGTAAAGGAATGACAAGTGCTCACACCAGAAACACATAACCAAAGAGATGGGATCTTGCAAATGCATATTGCAAGATCTACCTCACAATCAACTAGGTGGTACTGAGAGGTAACCAGAGGGATCAGAACTATTTCTCCAGGCTACTTTGAGCAGCAGTGAGCACTCCATGAACATTTGATTTGACAGTCAGATAGATAAATGTCAGGCAATGAATTGCTGTAATCTCGGTAATATGGTTATAAAGAAGCATAGATAACACAAGCAGTATGCTTTTGTTGGCTGTAGCACTAATAAAATACTACTGTGAATAAGCTGGTAAAGACTCAAACCATTAGTTTACAATGTGAGAGTTATAAACCTGCGTCCCTCTTACACAACACTCTGCTTGTGGTTTATTTCAAAGGAACAGTATTCCCACTGAATCAAACATAGCAGACTGATTCAGTATTAATTTACCTGTACTCCAAAATGCCAGTTTAAAAAAAAAAAAGTCTTTTTCAGATCTACACACCTGAAAGGACAATTTTGAGATCATAATTTAAATACCAATTGAACAAGTGGTAAATTCCCGACTCCAGTGAAACCATGATTACAAAGTTTGCTATGTACTGAAACTCCTGTGCAGAACAACACTGTGCTGTGTGCACATGGAATTCCCTGCTGCTTGGAATGCCTTCAATGCAAATTCCCGTGGGAATATTAGCCCTTTTTTTTTAGATCTCTGATTGTGTGCATCCCAAATGGAGCTGGCTGATCTTTCTTTAAAATAATCACGCTAGATTTGTGCCACTGACAGTGGGCCAATTCATTTTATGAAGAAGCCAGGGAACATGACACAGAGTCCAGAGTCCAGAACACTGTAAGGAAGGGGATACCTACTGGGCAGTGAGGTAGTGGGTGAAAATTTTAAAGGGCACATGATGGACACAGGGGAAGACAGCTACTCACATGAGCAAAAGACTGTCTTCTTGAATAAAGAACTGCAAACCTTGTCAGAGTTTCCAGTACTACTTTGTTTCTACTAAAAGCTGTTTAAAAGAAATCAGAATAAGCAGCCCACTTCCTTCTTCCTCACTGACATCAGGACCTCTAACCGCCTTCATGGCCCTTAACAACTTTCTGCTTGCTCTCTGCAGCAACTGAGCCAAAATTATTTTTAATCTGGCAGTTTACATGGCAACTGGAGACGTTAGAAAGCCTAAGGAACCTTCAGCTAAAGCCAACATACATATATAAATAACATGGTAAAATAGGTGGTGTTATTTTCATCAGGGTCTGGTATCCTTGTCAAACTGCTGTGATGTTTCCCGTAGGCAATCGATACACACCTGAGTCTTGGCTTGAGCAGGAGATTTGGCAAACTCTTCACTCAGACACCTCACATGTGCTGGACACAATGATAGTAGCCATTCCTAAATGATTTCAGAGAAAATGTACTTAACAAGTGCTCTCACAGATACAAAGAGCTGAGTTTATAACAGTCTATGTCTTTCATTAAGTAGTCCAAACTGAATCTATGGAACAGTAAACGTGAGTGGGAAGGGAGGGAAAGAAACTTCATTTCTTCCAAGCACTATTTTTCATAGTTCTGAAAAAAAAAAATCACAATTATTTCTGAACATCTCTGACTCCTCTTAGGGGCCAGGTGCCTTCCCAAGCTCTTCCAGTCTTTTTCTTTGTTTCATCCTTGCTTAAACAGGAAAGGTCAAGAATGACCTTCAATGACCTACAAATGACAGAAGAAATTTCTGTAATATCCCACATTTCACCTCCAAATGAAAGTGGCTTTCTCAGTGCACAGTATTAGTGTCATAAGAGGATGTTATCATTGCATACTTTTTATGTATAACTCCAGAGAACTCAACATAAGTTATTTTCAAAATCATTCTAGTCTAAATTTAGTTATAAGGATTTTTAACAGTTATGTGAATTGTATAATAAGGATTAAAGGAAAAGACAGATTTATTTAGTCTTCCTTCAGAACCAGCATGTCTCCTGCCTTATACTGGCATGTCAATATTTACACCTGTTTCCAAGGATCTAAAGTATTGCCACATTTTGTATTTATATAGGAACATTTTGTTTCCTATGCTCAATAAATAGATTCCCTTCTTGAAAATGCACCAATACATCCTACAGTAATATTACAAATTGCCCAAAATAACTCTCAATATAAATATGGTGTTATTTTTCAGAAAAAAATGATATTAAAAAATTGTAAACCAACTAAAATTTACATAGTATATTTTGCACTCCCAAGGAATCTTAACTGTCTTCTTCATAAACACTCAACTCTCTGATATGTGAGCAAACAACATTTTTCTAGGGAAAAAAAGATATGAAAATTATCCCTTCCAACATATTACAAAAATTCAACTCCTTATTGCCTTTAATTTCTTGTCTTTGCTCATGTTTTCCTGCCTGATTTAAACCCTGCCAAAATTCGTGTAAAAAATAAGCAACTCTATAAATAACAAAATGGTTCACACCCCAAAAGTCCTGGATAGATGATGTCACTGGGAGCCTTACATGAGAATTAATGAGCAAAAAAATGGGTTTGCCTTGACTTAACATAAGAGTAGAAAGGGAGTGATCAAATGGATTATTTCTACCAAACCTTTTGTGTCCCAGTGGAGATGAGGGTGAACAAGACTGTGCAGAGCTGATGGGTGCAAGGCACTTACGTGCTGTCAGGAGAAACACCTGACATGAACAGCACATACAAGAGCAGTGACATATGAACATTGCATCACGTTATCTCATGCATTGTGCAAGCTAACAAGTGGTATTGTCCCTATGTGCTTTTAAGGTGAGTGCCTGGGTGTGGCTGCAAACATATGCAATACTTCATATAAGCCACAGTGACTACCATTTGTTAGTGATTTACTAGACACTAAATTCAGATTTAAGTAAACCTAAACATGTTAATGGAATGGAAGAAATGATAGCAGAGGGATCCTGCAACCAAGATATGCAGTCCACAAGAAAACTGGAGCCATAATACTAACAATGAAAATTCACTATTTTCCCAGTCACAGAGAAGATAAATGGTCTCACTTACATGTATCACCTACTGGTGATGAAAAATACTCTTTGACTGTAATTTTGTATTTATAGATCCAGAATACTTCAAATACCACTGAAATCTGTTTACAGGCTATTTCTAAGTTCCAGTGGCCTAGAGATTTCTGTGCTTAGTGGGGTTAAGGCAGTGCACATCTATGGATGTATGGTCCACTTGTGAGTGAGCAGCTGGGATCCAGACATGTAAATTCAGCTTTAGAGTTTCTGCCAATCCATCAGTACTGCTCAAAACCAGCACAGATACAGGATAAAAAACTGGATTGTATCTACTCCCTTTGCTGATGTACATCCAGTCACTGAAGAATTTTGGCTGCTTAGGCTAACTGAATTTTGGTCAATTTGGGGAATACATCATTGCATGTCTGTAATGGATACCCATGAGACCTACACCACTGTGTGACCAAAAAAGGCATGGATCTGTTATTAATAAACACAGAGCTGCGGCCTCTAAAAGTTTCTTTCAATCTCTCAGGTCAAGAGGGAGAGGTCCTTACTAGTGGACATTCCTTTGGAATTCAAAATCGACTTTAAACACTTCCTATTCACTCCTTCAAAAGTGTGACCAGAGGAAGCAGATTACTTATCTTTATGCCAATCCATACAGGTTGTTCCTAGGTAAGAGAATGTGACTGTAAATTTGGGTAGTCCCAGGTTCACCATTTACAGATGCCAAAAAGCTGTCATCCTAGAAAGAGGCATACTCTTTATGGGAAGACAGGTTGTCTAATTTTGCCTAACTACGTGTGCACAACTACTGGAGAACAGAAAGGAAGCAGAGCAAAGAGGGAAGGTATGAAGGGCTCCTGTGGTTTCCAATAATATAGGATTCCTAAGGAATAGCTAGTTAATAATATGTTTTCCAGGACATGATCAACAAGGCATTTGATATTGTACAGGTTTCCAGCAACAAACAGTAACACTTCCACTGCATTTTTCCTGTTTGTCTCTGAACATGTCTTGCAAACAGTAATGAAGTAATCCCCTCAGCTCCCTGTGAGGCAGGGAAGTATTACTGTTTATACCTTATTCTGCAGATGAGGAAACCAAGTCATGGAGGGATTAAGTGACTCGGCCAAGGTCATATAGAAAGTCTGCTGCCACTCATTGTATGCGTCAGTCCTTGTCAGCACTCAGTGACACTCCCTGAAAAGTTCACTCAACCCCTTTCTCTGCGTAGGCCAGCATCTTTAAGATTTCATAAGTATCATCTTCCACCCTAACCTTGACTGGAAGAAGAAGCTTCATCAGTCCAGGTCAGTCAGCCTGAGCATGATCCCCAGCTTTCTTCCTTTTTGATTAGGACTCTTGATTATCTACAGGATTCTACTTTGCTTTCATCTCTGCCAGAAATGTCTCCTAAGGGACTCCTCTAATTTAAACCTAAGCAGGGCAGGATAATACCCAGACAATAAATACATGCAGTAACTATTTTCAAAGATTCACATGTATTTCTCTCAGGACACAAACCTTCCTATTTCTACTCCTGCATTTAAAGCCTTGCACCATCCTTTCCTACAGACACCCACACATATACAGAGAGCATAATCCCTCCTGTATAGACAGTGTTACACTATAGATGGGACTATCTAAGTATATATAGCAAAAAATAGCAAGAACGATATAAAAAAACCCAACAAAACAACACGTATCCTAAAGTATTTCATTTTTACAGTAACTTTCCAAACAAAATCTCTGATGTATTTTATTTGTAAGCACTAGTGTCATGAAACTCACATCTTATTTCCTTGTGTTTGTGTATCAGAACAGTTAGTGGACTTAATTGGAGTTTCTTTAGGTGTGAGAAACTTAAATGAACCTCATGTGTGACCCATACAGTGAACACTTCTTTTTGCTCAGTTTAAACAGAAATACTGAGATTCAGCCACAGACAAATCAAAAAGCCCAGTGACAAATCAACACATTTAAGGCATAATAGCAGAGCAGCCAGAACCATTTCTTCTGTGCTTCTCAGCATGTTTCTGGTGCTGTATCAAACTTCTGAGGTCCTTCTTCCCTCTCTCATCTTCTTCAAATTGAGATCTTGGATTCTTGCATTCTAATGTATTTCTACTTAGAACCAATCCTATGCCAAAAATAGCACAGTTCTTCCATTATATCTCTAGAAAAGTAGCAGAGATGTTCTTGGTACTTTTATTTATTCAATAATTGAGCCTTTCAGTTAATTAATTTACAGTGCTGTTCCAAAACCAGGAGTGCCTGTCATTTGAGGAAAAAAAGAATAATTTTGAAACTGAAAAAATAGGCAGGAGAGCTGAAAGAGTTGCCATCTCTTCCTTGCTCTGTCACAAATTTCCTGTATGACTCTAACAAGTCATTAATTTCTATATGCCTCATCTAGAAAATGAGATAATGACATTTAACTATTTCATTGGGAGGCTTAATGGTTGTGAAATTTGCTGAGCTTCTTGGATGGAAAGAAGCTGCTGTCAGAGTCAACAGTAATGGCATGATTATGTTTGTTGGGAAGGTTGTAGGAGAGTCACTTTGTAACAATATGACAATTCTGCATTACACAGACAAGATTGGCCAAGCAAGTGAGTCAGTTAGTGAGAAATGTGTGTTTTCCTTCATTTGTGGTATCTGTGCATACTGTCTGGATCCCAAAATCAAGATGAATTTTTCATGCTCTGTAAGTCTGTGGAAAGAGATAGTATCTTTAGAAAACAAAACATCCTTTCTCTACTGTTAGAATCTAACTGCAAACACCTATGAAAGCCTATGAAAGATTTAGAAAAATTCCTATGGGCTTTGAAATCTGCTGTGGATAAGGACAACCCACCATGTGACAGATCAGTTATGGACAGTAGCACATATATTGATTCTTTGTTGATTTTCCCTCTGTTTTTCTAGAAAGCAAAGGGACTTGAACTAATGTATCTGGCATTCACATACTCTTTGATGGGAATGAATATGTGGAGTCTGAACATATTTGTAAAAAAAATAGCTAATTCATACAGTCAGTGGAAACCACAGCATCTTAGGATCTCTAAATACCCCCACATAACCTTCTTGGAATATTCCTGTGGATGTAGGTATCTAACTCAGCAGTTCTAATTTCCCAAAGCTTCACCTCTCCCCAGTGTCCCAGCATCTCTCTTCTTCTCATCTATATTTGCTGGGATTTGGATTTTTTTGGGGGGGGGTTATATTCCTTTAACTGAGAAGATGATGGGATATCAAATATGCTTCTTGGATATCAAAATTACTTTTTGCCATGAAAAATATGGTGACTATTTCCTACAACCTTAAACAATTAATGCTGACAAAATCATTGGTAACATATTTTTGGGCAACAACTTGAAACTAATGTTTCTGCTTCCACCATAGCAATCCTCATTTCATTTATGATAAGGGATTATACTGTCATCTTACCTCACTGTGATATTTTAATGTTGGTAAAACATCAATAGCCATGTGTTGTTTTTTCCTTCAAATTGAAATGTTGGCTGAAGGAAATATATCTGTTTATATACAGTGTTTGTAAATAGTCAATACCTCACTAATGAAAAATCTTGATATCTACAGCAAGTGCCTTGAGTACAGGAAATAACAAAGAAACTTAATCAAGCATTCCCTTTCACCAAATACATATTACCAAACACCAAGGAAGAACAGCAGTATCATATAATTGAGAACATAGTATGTGAGAGATATAGAAAACTACTCTTGTATCGTTGTCTACAGAAGATATTCTAAAAGGTGCTAAAAGCATGGTTTTCACAGGATTATAGGTATGTATTACAATCATAGCAGAAATAAAGTCTTCCAGTCATAGTGGCACTACAAACTGTAGCACTGGTCCATTGAACTTAGAATGCTTTAGAAATCCAACTGAATTTTCTCTAGGAAACATTATCTGTGTTCAAGAGAGCAACAGTTCAGAAAAAAAATATGAGATCTTGGAACGATTGTGATGTTCACATATTGTCAAACACAGGGCAGCTAGCTAGATAAAGAGCATTTAGGATTTCAGAAGGCCATTTTGCAATGGTGTACTGACACCTGCCCACAGCAACACAGCCAAATAAGGATCTTTTCTCACCTGTCACATTTCATGGTGCCATATTTTAAAGATCAGGACATTCCACAACATCACACTGGTTCCTATTGAACTACTGTATCATTGGAAAGTGAATAATTCTGAGTAGAGTCAAAAGGTGTAATTTAAATAAATTTGTAGCTAGTTGTACTTTTCAGTTCTATCACCAAAGGAGCTGATTCACATTAATAAAAGCAAAACAGAAGGCAAATTATGATATATATGTGCCCAGAGCTATTACAGTGAGTGAGCACGTTAAAATATTCATTCTGCAACTAGTATATTAGTAAACATACATGATCTAATTAGTCAAAATCCCTAAAGGAACAAAAAATTACCATCTACTACAGCGAATTTTAAAAACTCAATCATAAATGGGTTGAAATACAAATGTGTAGCACATATCTAAATTCAGTGTTTCTGCTTGGCAGTGTCTGAATAATGCCAACTCTGTTAGTATCAGTCCTTTCATTCAATGACAAATCGTTAACTATTATATTAAGATTAGAAATTACATGCAGGAGTACCTGAACAGACTGCTCCCTTTCTCTTACTGTTTTCCTGGTTCTGTGCTCAGTAAACCCTTTGCAACAAGAATAATCTCAATACATATTTCTACTAAGATGTTCAATTCAGACTCTTGAAAGACAAATGATAGAAGATATGAAGACTGAATAAAACCTCTGAAAACTTTCAGGTTAATTTACTTTAAATTTTAAAACAAGAAGATTCACCTGTTTTGCAGATAGCTGAGAAACAGATGAACAGGAGCAAGACCTATACTACACCTAATCCTAATCATCCACTAAACTAAGATTTTCTAGCACGTTTTTTTACTCTGGAATCTCTAGTTTTAAAGTTACATCAGGGCATCTAAGTTCTGAATACCTGCTTTCAGCAAAAGGAATGCAGTCACTACTCTAAGTGATCAGTCTAAGCTGATCTCGCTGAAAGGTCTGGACAGGTCTACACTTGCTTAGAACAACACAGAGATTTATAGCTGAGAATGAGCCCTACTTTTAACTGACAAGGCAGTGACTGCCAGCAGGACCTAACACTCAGTGGAGAAAAATGTGAGCTTGGCATGACTAAGGTAGGCATTAGAAGATCTACAGCTGGGAGTGGATGAACTGGAATGGGCAAGGTCGAGATTATTAAAATTTGGCCTATTTCTTCTAATGAAATGCTTACAGAAGGATTGTAGAGGGACAAACTACCATACAGTTGATATGTAAAAACCAGCAGAAGCAAACCACTCTTCAAAAAAAGTGTTAGGAAGAAGGTTTATGTAAATTTCATGCAAGTTAGGAACCAAAAAATACAAAAATGGGGGAGGCATTTAAAAGATTGAAGGAAGAAATTACAGTTTACTTATTTTCTCCCTGAATCTTGCTTTTGAAATCTGTTTGTCTAGATGAATGGAGAAAGATACAATACTCTGTATCAAGCCCAGCCAGCTCATTCTCAAACTCCCCAGGTGATTATCTTTCCATCTAATTTGAACTGTGTGAAATCATAAAGGACATACCATACCATGCAGCTACAGAAACTACCATATCAAGATTGCAGAGCTCTTACATTGGACAAGCTCTTGTGCCTTGCTAAGAAGGCAGAAGCATACAAACATTGAAACGAGAAAAATGAAAGAGGAGAAAAGGAGCCAACAAAGTCAAGTATTAGACTGGACTGGATTGAGTTCCCAAAGCAAGAGCTACAAACAATATTCAATTTCCACCTTAACATTGTCAAAGCTTCAAGTCTGAGTGACCCTAAAGTAGCTCTAAAGGACTGAGAATACTACCTTCATATGCAGCAATTTCCCCATCAGCTCTTTGTAAGAGCAATTAGAGGTCTTTGAAAGTCAGAAGCTTTCTATTTCCTCCCCACATAAATCCCCATGCAGAGAGTTACAAGAGCAAGTCAGAGATGACCAACAAAATGATCAGTGCCCTAGCTAGCCTCTGAATTAAATTTGCCCTTTTTTCCTATCTCAGTATTAAATGTTTAATGGGCAACAACAGCAAGTTTGTAATTTCAGAACATAAAAATTAACTTCCATTATAATTCATGTTTTTAATATATGATGTTAGTAAGTAGGGAGTAGAGAAATTAATTGTTTATTATTCATAAATATAATAAACCTCAAATGTAATGTTTAGGTGCTTAGCCTTAAGGTACCTGAAGTTTCATACATTTTTGGACCAAAACCTAATGATTCTCACAGCTTTGGCATAGGATGTCAGCCAAGCTGCTGCTATTGACCTGCAATGACACTTGTGGAAATTACAAACTGAAATTCCTGCAAGCAGTTGAGAGAGAGACATTTCACACCATAAAACAACAATGCATTAGAACTGCTCATGTATTCTAAAAATGTGTATAATAATAAATTAGAAGAGTGCATTCCACTTATTGCTAGAACAGGAGAAGTGTGTTCCAATGCCTTCAAGACACAAACTTCTAGGTGTGTTCAGTTTAGTCAGACCCTTTTGACCATTGTCTCGTATATCAGAAACCTTGTGAAATTGTTTCTTTAATTTTTGCAATACAAGACTGAGAAACACAGGTTGCAGCATTACTAAACTAGACACCTCTCACTATGGTGGATAAATTTATTACTGCATCATAGGAGCAGGTTTAATCCACATGGTCCTACAGAAACAGAGGTCCACTAAGGCCCTGAATTTCTGTCTAAACAAACACACACATGGTGGATAACTGAGACAACCAGGATAAAAGGAAAAAAATGGGAGATTCTGAAAATTGTACCTGTTACACCTCAGTCTCCAGTATCTAACAAACACAAAAACCCAGAAACTAAAATGGAAAGTGTAGCATTAGTGGTACTCTGATTTCAACCCAGTCACAGCTACTTATTTTGAGAGAAAATATAGAAAGAGGAGGGAGGGTTTTGTGAGGGAGCCAAAGGAGTGCTTCATGTTTCATCATATCCTGTTTTCAACAGTTTCATTTGACTTACCCTACAATTAATTTTTGGAACAGATCTTGCAGCACCCTAAGGATATCTGCTCTTTCCTGGCTTTGTGCTGCAGAATCTCACACTGAACTGATGATAATTCTAAGCCATAAACTATTTTCAAGTTCATCAACAGTCTGTAAAGCAAATAATTCGCTGCATTCCAAAGTTGTAGATGACGCATTGGTCTTTACTTGGAATGTTGGGGAGTTTGTAACACATCTCAGCAACCTGATCTACTTCCTACTTGATCAACTATAACTTACTGATATTATTTTGTAGCTTAGAAGGAGAAAAAATTGAATTTTTCAATAATTGTTTACTTGACATGCAGAAATCCAGTGGATCATACAAAACTGAAATGCTAATGAAGAATAAAAATTAAAAGCATAGCATACACCATACGAGGACCTAATGTAATTTTCATTTACAAGGCTAAAACTATCTGTGGAGCATGTTCAGTGTATTGAAAAGACTAGAAGAAAATTAATAAGTACAGAATCAGCTATTTCTTAGACTATTTTTCCAAACAAAAATGTTTATTAATAAAAGTATTTAATAATAAAAGGTTGAATTTAATGTTAGAGAAAATGGAAAAAGTATCATTATCTGAGCTGAAGTTTAAAGTAGCTTTTTGTTTTGCTTTGTTTTGGTTTTTTTGTTTTTGTTTTTGTTTTTGTTTTGTGGTATTGGATAAAAAGAGGTTCCTAAAAATGAAGCTTTGGAACCAGTGGCAGCAATGTCACTTATAGTACCTGAGAATAATGGTAATTATATTCTCCACTTGCAAGCATAGCAAAATTATACTGAGTGTTATGAAAATAGGAGGGTGTCTGCTTCAATCTATTTGCTAATCTAGATGAAGGACCCTTCTTTGCTCAGAAATGGTGTGACAGGAGAGGTGTGGATACACAAAGAAAACTATTTATTTATATGGCTTGGGAAACATGAAGTTAGGTGTGCCAGGCTTGAGCAACACCTATTATCATTTCTGCAGATAGCTTACTGCACTGAAATCAGTCTTGTGATAATTATTTCAGGACTTGATTAGGTGGCATTGCATCAGAACTCCATCTTCTACTTTATATCCAAATCATTTTCACAGTTCCAAAAGAAGATTCATCCCAAAGCACTTGACACTAGTAGGCTGAGAGAAAATGTACTTTCAGAAAATGATAAGGAAGAACACAAATGGCTCAGGAAGAGGCAGCTGACACTGATCAGCGACACTGCTCATGGTGGGCTTACTCTTTAATAATAACACATGAGAGATTTGTAACTAGAAATAAAAATAACTGTTTTGTCTCCATTTATTCATCTTTTTTTTCCAAGCATCAGAAAAAAAAAAACTTGCTTGGGAGGCTCAGCTAGCTAATTTATATAAACAAAGATTTCTCAATGACTTGGAACAAGAACCATTTCTTGGATGTGAGCTACCTGCATGTATTAGGCATAAGCACTGTGTAGTACAGCTAAATTTACTGCTGCTGATGGTCAATAACTTCCTTGTATCTTAATTTGGTGAGCTACTTCTAGACTATCCAAAAGAACATTATTCTGCAAGAAATCATATACTCACATTAACTTGACATGTTTTCAAAACTGATTCATAAAATGGGTTTTCAGGAATTAAAATTTCTATCTACTCTTCAACAAGCTTTCATAAGCCAAACATAATTATACAAACTTTTTTTTTTTTACAGTAATTACTACTAGGTTACTTCTAGAACTTTTGATGCTTAAAACTATGTATAAGACTAAAAAATGTGGCTTAGCATTTTTAAGGACAACAACTTAAGTGATCTAGTCTACAAAAAAGAAATTTTATCATACAGATAAAGCAGTTGCAACCACTGAGAAAGGAATAACTGAAAAAATGCTTTTATTATGGCCTCCTTTCTCAGAGAATAATCTGATTCTCACCACAATAACTATGACTTCTTTGAAAAAATATAGAAACAAAATAACAATTACAACACATTAGTTCTTGAAAGACAGCATCCAGAAAAGGTCTGCTCCCCCATTACAGATTTTGGAAAAAATACTGCCATTGTTACCTGGTTACTTCTGATAAACTACTTGTGCTAGCTTCATTGTTGGTTAAAAAATAAAATCAACCTGTAGAATATTTAGCCTTATAGATCAAGAAGATTGGTAAAGGTGTACCTACTCTACTCCACTAAGCAACAGTATCTTAAGCTTATTTAAATAAGAATTTAGTAAAGAGTAATTTATAAATGAAGTAGAAAAATGTGAATATGATCACATAAGAGGACACTCCCTTTCCCTCCAACCTGAAAACTCTCTAAAGGTGAAGAAATTACCCAAAAATGTAGAAGTCTCCCTTATGGCCTAGTCACCCTGCCTTGGATAGGATGTAGGAAATTTGTTTTGTAAATTTGACTGTAGATTAAAAGTCTAAATACTAAAGACTGAGCAAAAAGATTTTGAAAACTTGGTCCAACAAACCAAACAAATACGTCACTGTCAACTAATACTTCTAACAAAAATTCAAGGAGGAGATTTTAATGATCCAAGATGGAATCTGAGAATGTAAACTGTAATCCAGAGTAGGTGACTGATTAGGACAGCTCCATCTCAGGCAGCTCTCCTGATTCTAAGCAAGGTCTGTCTGCACCTATGTTAATGCTATAGCTCAGACCAGGAGTACATTTCACATCGCTTCGGAAGCACTTGTATTCATGAATTTTCAACTGTTCCTCCATTTTTTAAGGTACTTTGCAGATGTCATTCTAGTGCATCTGGCCTTGGCAATAACTGTACTGTGCCCAGTTCTGCCTGATCCACCAGGTCCTTATTGATGCCAAGTCAGCATGTCTCACGAGCTGTTCACACTCTTCTAATTGTCATACAGTATCAAGGACTCTTCTATGTGTAAGTTAAATGGATTCCTGGTGGCAATCTATTTTTACATTTTTGTGTAAATGCAAATGACTTTTAAAATATTTTAGTGTCTGGAAGTTGCTTCACTCATTCCTCTAAAATACCTTGACTTTGGTGACCTGAATACAAAGATTTAGTGAAAGATACTTAGTGAAAGATTTATCTTGTGTTTCTTTGCAGCAGCTACTGATGAGCTACAGTGAGTGGGTAACATGGAGATGCTACATGCATCTGTTGAATTAAATTCCTACTAGACAGACTAATTGATTTCATTTCATAATGAATTACCATTTCCATCACTTAGACTCCTTAAATTTGTAAAAATAAAAACCCACTTATTAGATAAGTAGAAAAATGTTTGCAAGAACATTTAGTAAGCTTATTAGAACAAGGGTTATGATTGTTTATGGCATCATGATCAACACAAGAACACCTTACTGGGGCTTCCAGAGAAAGCCTTAATACAAATTTTCTGATGGACACTTGGAAGGCCCAAGAGAAGCCCACAAAGAAACAGTTAAACCGTGGCCTTTCTCAGTAGAAGGAGCTGATGTTTATTGTTAAGTATTTACAGGTCTCCTCCAGCTGTGCCAGAACTGGGACATGCATCTTGGCACTGAGCACTTGTCAGTCAATCAGAGTCTAGATAGTTCCAGAGGTATTCCCTGACTGTTTCCCAAGCCCTTCCTTTCACTCTGCATAGCAGTGAGAAGTCAAAGCAGGATGTGTTCTCATGTCACCTGGCTTGCACAGAGTTTTCCCTTTCAAATGCAGAAGCAGGTGAATTCCCATTACTTCAGCAGTTAACTCTGTAAGGAATAGTCAGGTAACAATTTTTGTTCAATATTCATAACATTTTTTCATGGTGAATTTGAAATCTACTACGAGTTAAAAACCAACTCTCTATAAGTCGTCTGTTCCTAGCAGATGGAAGAATGTCTTCCTTTTAGTATATAGCAAACATTCCTGGAATCATATCTGAAATACTTTATTAGAAGTGCCATATATTTCGAATATATACATTTTCAGGCCCTTCTCTACTCACCAGTCTGAAATTGTTTGACTGGGATAGAGTTTAATAATGCCTCCCAACATAATCCCCACAAATTCATTACCAAAACAAAAGCACCTGGCTTCTGTTTGGGATTCCCATCGCATGGCAATAGTATTAATAGAAGTACAGTAATAGAATTTGTAACAGACAAAGACTCAGAGCAACTAACGTCATACATGATTTAGTAGTGCAAGTAACTAGTTTGCAAAGACTGCACACTACAGTTAGCAGAGTAAGAGACAATGGATCTAGAAGCTGAAGACAAAACATGTCTACAGAGACCTTTTGACCTATGTGTTTTTTATTAATTCCTAATCCATTTCCTACAATACCACTGACTCTTCCATCAGAGAGAACATGGTTTTCCTGTGTGAGCTGTAGCTTGTACCAGCTTCCTATTGGTAAAGTCAATTTGTAAACCTTCATACTCTTCTGGCAAGACAGTCCTTGATTTACCAGGCCAAAATTTTCCATGCCATAGACTAAGCCAGAGATGACATTTTAACTAGGCTACAAAATCCATTTTTTTTTTCCTCAGGTATTGTAGAATCAGGTTCTTTAGATTCCCTTTTTCAATATAAGGCAAAATGTTAACAATGTCAACAAAGACATATGACTTCCTAGATGAAGTAATAACATGAGAATACACACAACTCCTAATATTTTGAAGAGGAAAATCTGTTTTGGAGGACAATGGGAATGGAATATACAAAGTCCTGTCATTGTTCAGTATCACATAACCCTGGATATAAAGTGCACACAAAATCCTGAATATAGAAGAAAATGCAGAAATTAACTGAAAAGAACATAACAACAAAGAGCTGCAAACAGATGAGGGACTGGGATCTAAAAACGCCTGTTTACAGGGAATCATGACTCATTGGGTACCTTTTTGTGCAATGGAAAAAGGGAGTCCCTGGTGTATAAGCAAGCCAAGCAATTTACAGCACCAGTGAAGTGCTCATCTATACAGATAAATATTTCTGCCTTCAAGACTAGACATTTTTTCTGAAATAAATAAATAAATAAATAAATAAATAAGCTTCACACCAGTACTATTCCCTTCCATATACTAGTCATGAAAATGCTTTGAACTTAGACTTTACTAAATGACAGATAACTAGCTCGTTAACTAAGGAAAAGATCATGTGTTTTTGAAGTGGTTGCTCTTGTCCTTGCGTTTGATTGTCCCCTTGTCTCTCGTGTTACTCATGATGTTAAGCCTAAATGCAAGATTATCACCTTTTAGAGGCAAAGACCAAGTATTAAATCTTTGAAGCACAATGAATCGTAATTAGGTATAATCAATAATAATTATAGTTGCGTAATGGAAAATAGGAAGGTGAGGAAAAGGAAATGGCTGAGATCATAATAATTACTTTCTTTTAGGACTGGCACGGAAAACTAGAGAAAAACTATTTTCTCACCTGAGAAAATAGATACCTATTTATTTGGGTTTTCCTTGGAGTTGAAATAACTAGGTTAAAGTATATCAAGTATACACTAAAGATGATTTATAACTTTAACAAACTCTGGAAGTGGAGTGCAGGAAGTACGTGTGTCTGAGGGGGTTGCTGCGGTAACCTCTTTGGAACGCAGCAATTACCGCCTACCTGGCAAATTGGAAGTGTTACATTCCTCCGCTAATAATCCACTCCTTCATTTCGCCAGAGGTCAGGGAGGAGAAGGAGGTGACTCTCACGGAGTGAGCAGTCAGAGCCACAGAGCTTTCTACCAGAAGGGCAAAAATGCACTAGGTATTAACCTCACAATATAAAAGCCCCTCCACATGGAATGTGAAAACCCTGTTATACCCATGAGATATAAAATAATTTGGACAAAACCAGAAACTGAGCTCCATGACACTTCTGATCTAACTTTTTATGCTCCTAGGAAGTGCAGTCTAGGCCATTCCTGGCCTTCAGTGTGATTTTTTTTGTTAGGATGGCTCCACAGAGAAGCTGCTGGCAATCAAGGCTGTTGTGGGTACAGAGCCCCTCACTGCTGTGCTGGACCTGTAGCAAGTGACTGGGCATACAGAGAGCCAAGGTAATCAGCTACCATGTAAAATGTCTAGAAAGCCAAATTGTAAATCTTCTAATTTTTGCTCTGCATCAAGAATCTACTACCCTGGCTTCTTAGGGCCACCACATCACTGCAGTCAGAGGACTTCTGTTCATGAGGACTGACAAATTAGTTTTCTTGGGTTCCTCCAATCTGATGTTCCACCTACTAAATAAACTCCTTCAGAATGCATTATTTTTTATGATACATTTGAACACAATTATGAGATATAAACTTCCTTATGGAGAAGTATTAATTTACTACAATCCACTTTATAAAGACTTTCAAGCTTAGTATGATGTTATCCACAGTATGAAAGACAGGCTATTTATTAACATCTTATCACCCTTTCTCAAAAGAATAGCATCCTTATAGCAACTGTAATTATAGAGGTACAGCAATATAAATATCCTTAATGCATCTTTTAATTAGGTTTAGTAAGTGAAAATATTTGGAAGAGTCAACTCAAGGTCAGTTGTCTAAGGACCACTTTGCAGTGATTCAGCACTCTGTAGTGATTCACGAAGCACTGAGAATTTCCACAGCCACTCAAAAAAATGCATTATCACAGGTGCTCCAGCCACAATCACAGTGCCATGTGCACTGCTGAGCACAAATGTGCCTTTGCAGCTCTGCTGTAAAAGGGTTGAATATCCACATCCATGAAGGTACTAGAAATAATTCCCAACATTATTTCAAATAATTTCAAGAAGTAATACAACTGACAACAAAGAGAGGGCTGCAAAACAGCACAGGAAAGGGTAAAAAGGAAAATGAAAACCTATCTCAAGCCAGAAATACCTGAGGAAGAAAATACATCTCATAGATATTTAGTCCACACAATTTAGCTGTGGAGATAGATACTTTCAACTTCAAATATAAGCTTTGCAGAAACAAGAGTTTCATCTTTAGGTTATTTTTTATTATTTCCAATGCTTTCTCTATCAATGAGGAAGTAAAGCAAAGTTAGGGGTGTGTGGCTTCCAGTAACAGTAACAGAAATGTGTTTTTTCAGTGTAGTAGATAAACCTGTGGGCTACATATCCAAAGATCTAAATTATGGAATAATTTTTCAAAAATCAACATTTGTAGAAGAAATACATAGACACAACATGCATGAATTAGCTCCTCATACGCCATGTAATTTTCTGCAGAATGTGGCATGGTGAATAATATCTCTAAAGGCATAAGATGAATATTTGAGCTGTTCCATTGTATAAAACCATATGATGAACCAAAGAAAGAACTAGAAACTCTTGTGACACATTTCAGAACTCAGTCTGCAGACCTTGCTTGAAACAGAGCCCAGAAAGCTGTTGTGTCAGCTAGGTCAGACATAAGCACAGGCTGTGAGGTCTCCTGAAGACTAAACATGTGATTTGACAGATGTGAGAACAAAGGAACTGTAAATTGTAAGAAATAATTTAATTTTTAATGTATTTATTTTATTATGTATTTAATTTTTCTAAACTAGCTATTTAACTACCAGTAGTGCAATCTAAAGGCACATGCACCTGCAGACCTGCAGGCCTGCTGCAAAGCATGGTGAGATCTGGCATGGTGTGAAGCACTGAATAACCCCTAGCACATGTACAGTGGGATTACAGATCAAGCACATACAGGTGGATCCTGACTACAGGGCAGGCAGAAGCAGCTGGTGAGGAGGGCAGTGCACAGACAAAACTGATTTTTGTTACTGCATTACAGGGGCAGTGACCTAAGCAGGCAGAATTAACATTGTACAGATGGGAAACTAACTCTGGACTTCCTGTGTTTAAATGTCTGTGTTCTGCTGAACTTGCTGCTGTCTACAATTATGACCCACTACCAGTCACTCCTCATCCATATATTAACAACAGTATGGTTTGTTCTTTTAACAGTACTCCCAGCAATGGAAGCAGCATTTAGAAATCACACAAAACAGTGGCAGCAAAATCAATGGTTCTTAGCTTAGAAGACAGATTCAGCTAATTAGGGTTTGAGTTAGCAGAATTCTTATTTTCAGCAGAAAATAGTTACTGCTTAACTATGTGGGACAGTGAAAAGAACTAAGCAAGAAACAAAAATCAAAACTTTCCAAAAAGAAGTATGCCCACCAGCTAGTACTACCTGCCATCCACTTTCCACATTCTGAAGCTACCAAGAATTCTCAGAGTACAGCAATCCCAATTTTCCAAGAAAGATAAGAGCACTACATACTGTGCCAATGGCCCTTCAGTTAATTTAGGGCAATCCTTAAATTTTTAGCACTGGAAACATACAAGTGTGAGTGGTGTGTAGCAATCACTGTCACAAATATTTAGTATTTCAAAGCATCCTCATGTCAGTTTCCTGAAAAGAAATTTAATGTAACACGATATTTAACAAAGAATTAAAAGTGAAATATGCTAAAGATGTAGTATCCTTGACTTCTACTGCTTCCCCCATGTTTTAAAATACATATACATTAAACAGATACATGTTGAAAGAGTTTTATTATTTGCTATTTATTAGCAGTACATTGAGTATATAATTATAGCAAATTGAGTACGCTGAGAATTAAATTTATGAGGTAAAAGATACTGTTACAGCAATTATTATTCTGTGTGACCTTTTGCATATGACATCAAAAGACTTTAAAATACTACATTCAAGCACATAAAACCTTTGAGTCTGATGTAGTACTTACATTTCCAGGGATTTTGATGACTTCTGGGTGAAGTTCACAGTAGTATTGTATCTATGCTGAAGAAGGGTGGAAAATGGAGACATTGAGTTCACTTTAAGACACCATAGTGAACTGGCTGAAGAGGTAAAAATAGGATTGACAAAATAATGCCAGATTTTCACTTCAGCAAAGTGGAAAATGTTTTTTCAGCCTCTATAGGAGTTCTCCTTCCATGAGATTTCAATATTTAAGGAGTTTCTAGGATTCTAGTTTCTAGTGAAAACCAGGTGATAATTGAAATAAGTTTGGAAATTCATCTGTGGTTACAACCAGTTCCTCAAGCTGTTCTTCCCTTCAGTGGTCCAGAACTCTTGGTCAGGAGTGTTGCATTTTGTTGTAACAGCAGTAGAGCCGTGTGGCTATGCTGTTACAATATTCAATATTCAGTTCAGATGAATTACTTTATAACCAATAAAAAGTATCTCCTGAAATTTGGAAGAAATACATAATTACCTTACTGAAGGCTTCTTACCTCAGCTACTAAACTAATAAATATTCACTTTTAAAATATAGTAATTTTAGGACTTCTCTGCTCAGTCTTCCAGCACAGACAAAACAAGACACAGGTATAAATTTCCAAATCCTAACACTTTTAAGGAATTTTTGTAAGGTCATCTTTGAAAACATGATGGATATAACCAGAGGAACACCTGTCTACTACTACTACCACCCTTCCCCACCTGATCCTCAACTAGGTTTTATTTGCTTTTAATATTCCTGAAGAGAATGCTTCCTCCAATTTGATAAATCCAAAGTACAAAATTTTATCAGATTTTTGGGACTACAGCAGAACCTAAGTATGTTCAGTTAGACTCCAGCAAAGGTTCTGACAAGAAAGGTGAAAACTGCATGAGTGCTTTAAGGAAACTATTGTGAGAATGAACCCCAGCACAGCACAGACTCCCTAGACTGGAACAAACTACTGTATCACATTGCTACATCTAATTTATACTTTTAACTGCTCTTTGCAAAAGTGTAAACTGTCTAAAGACAAAATTACACAAAAAAACCCCTGCAATTATTCAAGGCATGGAAATTAAATGACTCTGTATTTACTCTGATCCGGGTGATAGCAGCATCTGGTTCTTAAATTTAACTAAATGGTGCCTGGAGGCCTTGGAAAAGCTCTGCAGTCACCTAGCTGTTCCAAACACATGAATGTGGCCCTCCAGAGGCCTGCAGGGAGACCTCCAGCAGTCCAAGACAGCCAGCCATTAGAAGAAAACAAAACCAGCTCTTGAACACCCCAGTAGGTCTGATTATAGGCTTTACAAATTACAAAATTACCTTGAAAATGTGGGTGTTCCTATCCAGCTTCCAACAAGTGGAATAACTGCTAGAAAAAGCAACCCGTTAAACACACAATGAATGCCAATAAAAAATATCCATGTAACAACATATCTAAGTTAAAATAGCCACAGTTATAGTGAAAAATTGCCCTTGCAATTGTTTTCAGTTTCCACATTAAATTTTTTTGTGCATAAACAAAGCACTTCAGGAAAGAGAAAAAAAAAATCGTGAATAATTACAGAAGCATTAGATGAACTATGATGCAAATAATAAATAAATACCTAATGTATACCTGGTTTCATATCCTAGCATTTCCCATTCTTTAGGAGATAAATCGATTTTTGAACTTTGCAATAAAACAGAGAAATAGACGACTGGATTTTTTAATACTGAAATACTAACTAGTTCAAGCTATCCCTTCAAACAATCAAGCTGTCACTAAACCTTCAAAGATGCATTCCTTTCCCACATTTCCTACATGAGGATATATTACTGAAGCATTTCCTAAACATTTAAAAGCTTCTTCTGAAGCTGACGTGGGGAATGGAGGCTGGAGCCGCTAAAGCCAGCGCAGCGCTGAGCTGTGCAGCAATGCAGAGCCCGGGAGGGAGCGCGGGGGAGCTGCACGGCCCGGCCAGCCTGCGCAGGAGACAGCGCGGCCACAGGGACCGCCTGGCGCCACCCGCTGCTACCAGGCTGGAAATGCTCATTTTCATCTGGAATAAAGAGATACACTATTCTTATCCCATCCGTTATCCGCAGCTTTCTACTGAGGTGTTCACCTCCAGTGCACCATGCCAGGATTACCATGCATTCAAGTAAGACCCCTTCTAACGTGTCATCCCTGTCTCTTTAATCGGTCGTTCACATCCACAAAATTTATACACTAACTGCAAAATCCTATCCTAAGTTCTCCTTAGGTGTAATACTACAACACATCTTGGCAACACTTAACCTACTATTGCCCTCCAACGACTGCTCTTGCTAAGACACTCATTATTTGGCTGCTCTTCAGGGTATTGCACAAGCAGCTGTGAGCCTAACTCCTGCATTTGGAACTGATTTATCATTGCATACTATTAAAACAGGTATCCCTCCCCAGGTCTAGTCTGTATCAGATCAGAACAGATTGTTCATTTTGTAGAAACCTTTTCCTTGAGATGTCACTTGCAATGATTAATCTTTCAGCTTTCTCAAATTATGTGGTTGTGACTCTAAAAATTACCTTTAAAAAGGACTTCCACTATTATAATTTAATCCAACTCTAGAGCATCATGCTTTAAAATAATTGTACTTATAAGTCTGTAAATCATGTGACTGAAAATATCTTCCTTTAGAACTCATTAGAAGACATCATCTTATGTTTCTCACCACCACATAAAATTAAGCTCCAGTTTATTTACCAGTCTGAACTCAGAAATGCAGAAATCCACAAGAAACTTACCTCCATTAGTACCTGGAGTCCACATCATCCAATTTAAGACCCTTGCCAGACTGCAACATAATTCTCTTGTTTCATGGCCAGCTTTCATTCTCATTGCAAAAAGCACTCTATGAAGAATAATCTCTCTGAAGTTATACTGAGATATTGATGTGGCACATAAATGGAAGGGAACTGCTCCTGGATCTCACAGATTGCATAAACTTAAGTGAATTAAGATGAATAAGTTTATTATTTGTCAAATATAGTCAGTGGTACTGAACTTTGTGTAATATGCTGAGATTATTACACAGGGTGAGCAGCTACCTGTGGCTGAAAGATTGCAAACAGATACACGGCAGAAATTAAGATTTCTGAAAAAAAATACAAAACAAAACAACAGATTCAAGGAGGTAGAACACAGTGAGACAAACCAGACTGGACAAGTACTTACAGAAACACAAGAGCCTGGAAAAGCACAGACGGCTCAGACTGACACCTGACTAACCACAGTCAGCTTTCTATATTATTCTCAGGTTCACATTTGTACCACTATATGTTAAGTCTCCTTCAGAATCCGGCCCTGTAAAAACAGCTATTGCTAAAACCATTAACAGCCAACTGTGCCTTGTTCAGCCACTCGTGCTCTGAAATCAACACTTCCCATTAAAAATGGGCATTGGTGCACTTGGTCACCTGCACTTCGATGCAAAATTCAGAACTGGGAAGCCTCTGTTTTAATTTCGTCAGTAACTTCTGAGAAATACCAAACGCAAACCTTGCAGAATGTGAATAGAGCTGACCTCTCCCTTGTACCTCTCCATTAAAACAACAGGTGTACAAGCTCCCAAGTTTGCACAAATCCCCAAATGCTTACAGGCAGCACATTTTCCTTGTTACTGCTTCCAAGCACATTCAAAAAGGAAACAAGCTGTCATTCGGGGCAGGTTTCCCCAGTTTTCCCGAGGAGTGCGCGCTGAGCCGTGCGCAGCCGGCGATGTGCACAGACCCCTCCTGAGGCGCCGGCGGGCGCGCAGGGCGCACCCCGCCCGGGCCCGCGGCACCGCCCGGCCCGGCCCGAGGAGCCCCGGCAGCCCTGAGGGACCCCGGGCCCCGTCCTGCCCTGAGGGACCCCGGCAGCCCTGAGGGACCCTGGGCCCCGTCCCGCTCTGAGGAACCCCGGCAGCCCTGAGGGACCCCGGGCCCCGTCCCGCCCTGAGGGACCCCGGCAGCCCTGAGGGACCCCGGCAGGCCTGAGGGACCCCGGGCCCCGTCCTGCCCTGAGGAGCCCCGGCAGCCCTGAGGGACCCCGGGCCCCGTCCCGCCCTGAGGGACCCCGGCAGCCCTGAGGGACCCCGGCAGGCCTGAGGGACCCCGGGCCCCGTCCTGCCCTGAGGAACCCCGGCAGCCCTGAGGGACCCCGGGCCCCGTCCCGCCCTGAGGAACCCCGGCAGCCCTGAGGGACCCCGGGCCCCGTCCCGCTCTGAGGAACCCCCGCAGCCCCGGGCCCTGCCCCGCAGCTGCCATCCACAAGCTCCAGAGAAATCTACCAGTCACCATTGACGTTTCACCCATCTATCTCTCGACTGAGCTGCTTGAGGTGCCGTAAGGGCTGAGGTGGCAGCTCTGACCTGACCAACTCCCCCGAACAATTCAGCGACTTGGAATTTCTACATTTCCTTAAGTTTTCAATAGAATGTTTATTATACATACAATAGAATAATAAACTTCTTAAAGAAAATGCTTGAATAGAGAGCTAGAAAGAAAATCCCATTTTTATAAGGAATGGAATGAAATGGGGACATTGCAAAAGATACTCAGTATACCAGGCACGTGTGCTGTGAGACTGATTTTACACAGCAGAGCTGTGATAATGCCTTCTCCATTGTGATAGGAATTTTACTCCAAAAGTTAATCACTGTAGCACTTGAGTATCTGTAAATAAGTCAATCAAGACCGTTGTCTTGGTGAATTTTCAATACTAAGACTTAAATTATATAAACATGCATAGCAGAAGGTCTGCTAACCCAAAGCCTCTGAAACTCAGTTGGGACAGCTGACATTGCCACCAACAAGAATTTCAAGTTCATGCTTTTTTTCTAATAAGCTGTAGTTTTTGTAGTAAGTGTTGTTAGCACATTTTAACATTTAACCCGAGGAGTTAACAATCTCTCCTCTGTGAAATTGCAAGAAGTGAACAAGCAACACTAGCTGCAAAGTCTGACGTTTTAAAAAAAAACAAAAACCAAAACAATCACAAGAGAAGATTAACTCTGAATTAAAGAATTTTATTTTGTGCATTTCAGAAATGAATAATGACATTTTCTAAAATCAGCTGTTGCTGTGATAGACAGACATGTAAAGCTCATGTTTCCATTTTACATTACAACATGCAGTGTGAGAATGATACATTAGTTTACTTGAATTCTCAAGTTAATAATCTTTGAGTAAATCAAGAGCTATTAACTGTGTGAACATTGGTAACAGTTAAAATTATTTCAGTTGGGAGGAAAAATAATTCTTAATACAATATAGATCAAGAAGCACCAACTGGAACACAATGGATGCACAGTTCTTACTGAGTTATTTAGTTTATTTCTATTTTACCAATTATAAGTTTGTATTACTAGAAGCTTTTGAGTGTAAAAAATAAAGGATAATGGTACAACTCAGGATCAGTCAATACAAGTCAGCTATTTTTAGGGGATAATGACTGGATCTATATGGATATCAACTCATTTTATGTTGAGTTAATATTGTTTTCTTCCCTCTTCATTTTTCAACTGTCTGGCTTGACAAAGTGTTGAGTAGCTTTTTGAGGAAAAAAAGGGGAAACCCCAAAACCAATAACCCACCACCCCCCAATAAAGTTAATAATCTTAAATCTTACTTTTGTTGCTACTTAACAGCAAAGTCAACCAATACATATTTTTCCCTATTTAAAGTATTTGTCACTAAAACTATGCTCAACTAATCAGTGCAGAAGCAACATTATAAATGGGCATGTTTAGAAGTTTCATAACATATGTCTTTTTGTGTACACAGTGGTGATTTATCTTTAAAATTTTACTATTAAATTAGAAAAAACCCTAGGAGTGACAAATATGCAGTCTCTATCAGCAGTGCAGGCTGCAAAACTGGAAAGCAATCTGTACATAGCATAGGAAGGTTTGGACAAAAAATTTCTCATGTTTTTTTTTCCCCAACACTTAAAGAGTGTTATTGCCAATGAATATAATTTTGACACCTGGTGGAAATCTTCAACAGTAATAGCTCTTAAGCTTCACTTCCAATTTTAAAGTGTTTCCA
The DNA here is from genome assembly GCF_903797595.1 of Erithacus rubecula. Lineage (NCBI taxonomy): Eukaryota > Metazoa > Chordata > Aves > Passeriformes > Muscicapidae > Erithacus > Erithacus rubecula. Next base: position 9,305,091 of record NC_136662.1, read on the forward strand.
TGAGGTAAGAACAATTTTTTTCTGCCATTTTGTTCCTGCTTTCTAAGCCACAGGAGCCATAAAACATACCTCCAAATAAAAAACAAGAAATAAGTAATTTCAGTAGGAAACAGTAGGACATAAACCTCAATATAATTATCAAGAATTTTGGAAAGTTCAGTGCAGTATGAAAAATACTTTCTATGCCTCTTGCACATTAAAAAAATAATCTGTAGCTGACATTTCGGTAACATTTTTGATCAAATGACATTTCTTATGCATTGTGTTGAGAAAATAAAAAATTCCCAACTCAGGTACTGCAGCTCAAAAGTTCAGGTATAATATAGACATTCCCTATTCCTAACTTCTAAGGACTCAACACTTCAGCAAGGGAGTTAAAATCCTTATTAACCTTTCAAACAAATAGTATATGAGTATAGCCACTTCTTACAATTAATCTCTTGAACCTGTTAACTTGCCCTTACAGTATCTACCTGAAATACATCTCCCTGAACAAGACAGCATGTGTGCACTGTACTTAAGACAGAATACAGAAACTTTAAAATACAGACATGATAAAATCTTGATTTATGTGTTTTAGTGCATTATCATTACAATCCTGTATTTATTTTTTCAGCATATGTTGTCTAACATTAAGAAATAGTGCTTTTGCTTTTCTGTCTTGTGATGTGGGAAGTGTTGTCAACCTCACTCTCTGGCTGTTTATAGCACTAAGATGGAAAAATTGTATGAAGAGTTGAGAATTACCAACTACTCTCCTCTGTTTGTCAATCCTGAACTTAAAAAGGACATGCAGGCATCCAAATATGAAAAAACACATTTTTCATCATGTTCACTGGATTTGTTCCCAAAGGACAGAGGTAGCATGCTTATTGCTACTGGTGCAATTTCAGAAGGCCTAGAAGCCTCATAATCTCCTCTCTGATAGTAGCTATGTCTTTCCATTGTGTTAAGCATTTCCACCTGATTAACAGAGCTAGGACTTTCCCAAGAAAGAAGGGCTCAGATGACCCCATCTCTTCAATAAATTAATTTAATAAGCAGTCAAGCATGTTGGCTTTCCCTAAGACACAGGCTGTGCATTGTATGCACACTTTTTATGAATGATCCATGGTGAAAACCAGATATAAATGAAAAAACAGGTTTGCTATATGGCTCATGGTATTTAAATAAATTTAAAGACAGATTAACATAGGATGTTAGCTCATTATTACTTGAGTTAACTCTCAAAGTAAAGTTTTAAAAATTTTATATATAACTTCAAAAGTTGATTTATTACAGTATTCATATACTTTATTTCTGTGGTTGCTTAGTGGAGTGTTCAATTGAACACATACAAAAACATCCCCATTATACAGTTCAATGGAGAGATAACATATTATGCCTTCAATAATGCATGGTGCTAGAGCACAAAGCATACCAAACTCAGAAAGCTAGAGGTTAGTGTACTTCCCCTTAAGCATGCATTTGCAAAAACATCCATTTACTCTTTAAGAGACAAAGAAAAAAAAACATAAGAGCTGTGCTACTTATTTTTAGCTCAGGAAGGAGCATATTTACTTCGTTAAGATTTTGTTTGGAAAAGGCTGAAAAACCAAAGCTACTAAAAATTAAGTTTGTGCATATTCTTGAAATTGCTCCTTACTAAAAGTTTCTGCATCAAGTGTGCACTGCAGTTTTATTTTATTGTCACGCCCTGATTTTCAAAACACTTAAGCCCCACAGTTACAGGGCACAGAAGCTGCTGGCATTCAGCATCTCTGAAAGTCAGGACACAGCATAAGTGATTGTGCAGAACAGTTAATTTCCCTTGCAGTGTAAGCCAAGTGTTCATTTATGCCCAATAGTAAGACCACAGAAGTTTCATCAAATCAATCAAAATAAACTTTTACAAGTCATAAAGGACTTCAAGGATAACACCAATCGACCAGGCTTGAGTTTCACAGCTAAAAGGACAATACTGCCCATTTTCATTGGTTAGTTCTGGAAGGCCTTTCCAAGATGATCTGATAAAAGAAAACAGAAACAAGTATTGTTAGATTACAGACTGAAATAAAAAGAACATTTCCTTTTAAAGCCTTTTGGAAGATAAACTCAGTAGGAAATTGAAAATCTTGACAAAAGGTCTGCTCTCCTACAAGCACAATGTATCTTTTAATAACTGAGATCCAATATTTTTTTCACTTGCAGTTGTTAATTGTAGTGGAAGCGTCTCTTCTTCAAAGCAGACTCTCTGCTGCTAATAATAACTAAACTTACACAACTGGTATGCTGCTCCTGTTTATCATTCTGGTAGTTTTGCATTTGGAGGATTAGAGAACAATGGTATTCAAATTACACTTGAAATTGATTATGGTGCTAAAAAGTGACAAGGGCTAGAAGACAGCATGATTAAATAAACCTTTTCCTCCTTAGGAATAAAATCCTCTCACAAACTAGCACTCTTTCAAAAATAAAGTCTACTGCTACATTAATTATTCTGTACAGAAAAAGTATCAAGGCAGAGTAAAAGTACACTACTTTAAGACAGAAAATGGGAAGAGTGTTACCAAACGGCAAATTATTTCTGGTACCACTGAACAAGAGACTTGGTCAAGACACTACATAAGGCAAAATGTTGCGTCACAAATTCTTTTTTCTTCCTTGTGTAGTCAGACAAATTCTTTTGTCTTGAGTCCTGAATTGTTCTTTTGGGTAAAAATAAATAATTGTTTCATGTGCTGCAGAGCAGATTACATGGAAGAGATATCAAGGGCAAGGTTTTTTGTTTATTTTAGTTTGTCTCAAATCCCAATTAATTAATTAGACAGCAAAAGAAGAAAAATAGTGTGTGGGTTTGGTGGTTTGGGTTGATTAAAAACTCAAAATACAAGTTCCTCTGTCTCCTTAGAAAATCAATATCAGTATGACAGCTTCAGAATCTTAATTTCCTCACTTAGAATACAAAAAATTGTAACAATATTTTGCATCGTTTTATTTGCTGCAATTTTAATCTGTCACTACTTACCCTTCCATTAAGTTAAGTTTTTTTTAAATACTCTGATTTTTTAAAAAGACAATTCACTGATTTTTTTTCGGAAATTGATTTCTTGTATGAAATAAGATCCTAATTTTTACATAAGATTTATTCACTCAGTCTTCGCATGGATGTGTATTAGGAATTCTGTAATCTGTAAGAGATACTAGATCTCACCTGTATTTAAACCTGACTTGAGACCTGCAATTGCATATACAGCAGTCACCTTCCTATCTAGAAAAGAGATACTGTTTATACAGTAGATCTGTACTCTCACATGCAAATGTTGGATGGTGGGTACCACTAGCTTGGTATTTTGAACATTTCAAATCTGTGTCTATTGTTACCTTACCTTTCAAGATGAACATAGTGGCGAGAAAGAACATTCTTAATCATAACTACAGTTTTTGCATATATCTCTGGACCAATCAACCTAGAGAAATACAGTTTGGCACGAAGAAAATATCCAATTGGCCACACCCATTCCTAAACAAATAAAAGAAGAGATGATTATCAAAGCAGGTGGCTTGAAAAGATAACTACACTTTTTCTAAAATTGAAGGAAGTAGCTCTTACAGGTCCTTGGTGATAATTAAACCCTCTGGATATATTGTAGTTGTCATTGTCAAGAGCATTGTCATAGACTCCACAGTACACCATATCACTGCAAGAAATAAAATGCATTATGCAAACAAAGTCTTAATTAAAACTGATACACAGAAAAGGAAATCAGAAATTAACAAAAAACTTGTAATTTACATTTATTGATGGCTGGGTTAGGGAGGTCTCCATCAGGTTCTACATTTTACATGACAGTAGAATTCCAAATTAAGTTTAAATTTGGTAGGAAAATGGTAAAGGTCTTGAAAGGACTTAAGAGTCATAATTTTACCCTTTTACTCAAACTGTAGTGCTGTATAATGTATAAAACACTGTATGTCCCAAGATGTAAATTCAACATTTTTAGTATGATACCAAATTTGACTTGCTTACTGTAAGACATCCAAAGACACCCAGCCATTACCTTTATAAAGAAATCAATCATATGGACTTCTAGAATGGCAAAACAATTCTTCTGGAAGTACTTCCTGCAGCCTTAGTTCATTGGTATAAATGAAGATTTCACAACTGCCCTATATTAAATAATTTATCTTCTTTAGGAATTACCACTTCATCTGATCTCAACTGTACTTACTCTGGGTCCAAGGTTTTCATGCCTAATGGACCAAGAAGCTTTTCCTCTGCTATCTGCAGAGCTTTCCAAGCTCTTTCAGGTGTAAACAACTCGGGGGCCTAATAAAATAATAAAGATTTAATGAATAACTGCTGTGCTTATACATACATAAGGCTGTGTTTATACAAATGCAGAAGATAACAAAAAGCCTGAGTTTTGCATTCCTGAATCAATTTCTGAAAGGCAGAAAACAGAAGGTATTTAATGCTTTTTTCAATTTTGATTTTATTTTATATACTCTTTATATATCCTTAGCCAAATACTATTAATGAAGCTCTCTACAAATCCAATCAAGACAAAGAATCCATCCTTTTAGCCAGTTTGATGGGAAAAGCAGCCTCCCACATCTAGCCATAAAATATATTCTGAATAGAGCGAACACAGCAAATTGGCAGGTCCTGTCTTGATATATTTTTTAGGAGATAGCCCAAGATGCACAAATATTAAAAGCATGGAAAAAACCCACTGCTTTCAGAAAGTTATTCTGAGCAATGTATGCTCCTGATAGAATGCCATGCAGATGGACCTTAAAATTTTCTTTATAATTGAACTAAGCTTGCATTTAAGTGCAAAGCCCCCCTCCTACTCCCCCACACTTACCACAACCATTGCTATTGGAAAATTTGGCCTGAGTTGGTAATCACACCATGGACTTGAAGCTCCATAGCTGTCCTTATAAATTCCACGTTTGTGTACAAGATCTGGGTGTTTTTCATTAGGATCTGCTGGATTCTCAGAGACAAAGAACAGCCTTTCAAAGTTTCCTTGAATTTTCCTGTCCCACTCATCATATGTGATCATCTCCTCCTTTCCTGCAAGATGTTAAACAGTTTTAATTTTCTGCAATCAACCACAGAGACAACAGCAGAAATATGCCTCTTGAATTCCTGACACTTTATATAACAGAAGCAGGCCTAGGATCACCTCTCTCAGTTTTTGACTGCCTACATTTAGGCCAATTGTACAGATCACAAGAACAACAGCACACTGAAATTTCTAGTGAGACTAACATAATATTGGAGTCTCCAGAGGGCACATATTCACTTGGGCTGGCTAAGCTTAAAGTAACTTTGTGATTAGAAGAGTATTGCCTCTAAAACATAAGGGACTTCCAATGATACTTATGCAAATATTCCCAGTAAGGGGCTTTATGTATTATGAATATTGGAGAGGGACAAAAAAAAGAGAAAATAAAGAACAAGTATCCTGCATAATTTTATTCTGCATTCTTGTAATGAATGATACAATCATCATAATACACAGTAACCTTATCACTTATATACATTTTGATGAAAGGTGTTCAGGCTCTGAAATTCCTTTGGAATCCACAGAATAAGCTATTTGAAATATTGAGAAGACAGTATAAACTTCTAATAATTTTTTGCAGTAAGAAAAGGATTTTGATCATACAAGATACTTTCTCAAGTTTTTGCCCTTCTATACCTAAACCGTCTGAGGTTATAGGGTGACTGTTTCATTGTTTTAACTATTTTTATACCCCAGCAATACAATTATGAGATGTGCCTGTTTTTACCATGTCTTTTTACAGTGACTCCACGGAATGGAAATATGTTTTTCCCAGATAAATCCATCAACCAGTGAACAGCCGACTTGCACAGGCCAACCATTTCCACAGCAGAGCCATCTCTAAAATAATAATGATAAAAAAAGCTCATTATTTACTTAAGAAGGCTATTAAAGTTCAATGAGTAACTGAAACATTTAGACTAATAAGTATCTTATTTAGACAATTTCTTTTTTTCTTATTTTCCTACTCTTCCCCTCTTAGTCAGGGAATGAACTTGATTGTAAACTGGGTAGCCAATACCTTTTTCTGTCTAACCACCACTTTAAATAAGGCTGCATCATACCCAGCTAACTAGCAAAAATGGAGGATAATTTTATACCAGTGATTAAGAACATGAAAAAAGGATCAACCCCAAATGTGGTCCTCTGATGTTAAAACTGTGTTCAATACAAAGTTTCCATACTGCATACACTTCTGAAACTTGGTAATAGTTCTGCCATAAGAGATTACGCAAGTCAAAAGCGAAGATTAAAATAAGCACTAAATGCACTTCTTGGACTTGCTTCTTTTTTCATGTAATATTCATGCAATCAATATATGCAAATATTTCATATTGTATCATACTCAGCTTTACTGTCTACTTAATGGAATTTTCTCTTTCATATCACCAACTCAGCCTCTTTTGGAAAGTACTTCAAGCTCTCTTGGCTCCCAATTAAAATGCTTGTCTTGTCAAGTAAGATAACGTTTTCCTCAATTCTCACCCATGGATGGCAATTAATTTGAGACTGATACTGTACCAAATTCAAACAAGGATGCCTGCAGCAGTTTGCTGCACATAATAAAGAGCCTGCTTCAAAATGCTTCATGTCAACTCTAAACTTGTTGACGTTGTAAATATTTTTGAATACAAACTAAGAAATATTCAAACACCACAATTATCAATATATAACTTATATGAGAAGTCTGAATAACAAAGTACTGCTAGTACAGCAAGTATACAGTATTTCCTAAATTACATTTTACTACCTGAATTCAGAAGTCAACTCTTGGCATGAAGCTAAGACTGACAGAAGCCATGGGCTTCACCTGCTCAAAACCACAGCTTTTTACTTCAAATCAGCACAAGGAAAAAAAAATTCCATTAACATTTTAGCAGACAGAAACATTTAGAACATTTGAGAGATAACCTCTCAGATGTGTGAATAGAACTCATAGTGGTTCTGCAGAAGAATTTAAATGAAAGAAAGAATATAAAACCCCTTGCCTAAGCCCAGCTTTCATACCTCGGAGTAGCTGGAATTCCTTTGTTGCGAGCTTTGTCGCCCTCTCCCATTTTATCCATCCAAGTGCCACAGTTGAAGCGGTTGCCACCAAAGACAAAGCCAGTTTCATGGTCAATGCCTGCAGTTATGTTAAAACCTGGCAAGAAAGAATATCAGGTGTTAAGTTCATTTTTTAGACAAAACAAAACCCCAAGTACCCACATTGCCAACATCCTAATAAACAAGAAGACTTTCCAACAAGAGATGAGGTAGGTTTCTGAAGGCAACTGTACTTTAAGTGAAATTTTAAAGAGAACTTGCACCTTAACATATGAGCAGCTGCTGACAATAAACTATTATTTTGGCATTTCAAAAGTATTATGTGCATAAAAAGTAATATAGTTTTAGTGACAATAAATATAAGTTTATTTCAATATAGAAAGAGGAAATAAGAAAAAAAGTAAATACAAAATATACTTATCAACTTCTGTTTTGCACAGCAGGCGTTCTGTGTATGTTACCTTCATCTCTCATGTTTTGATCAATCTGAGGACCAGCATTCCTTTCTCGGAAATTTATGCCTTCCATATGTCGCTGCATTGCTTCCTGTATTACTTCATAAAGTGGCTGATCCTAGATTCATTACATGTTTGGAAGATATGTGAAAGGCAAGATGAAAAACGAGTAGAAAGCATTTCTTAAACCTCTTGTTTATATGATATGCCAAAAAACCTCCCAAACCATCAAACATTTTCAATCAGCATCCTTGGCAATGGCAATACATTGTACACAACTTCTCATATAAACATTTTTAAGACAAAAACCAACAAAAATATTTAGAAGCTGATGGAATGTTTTTTCCTCCTTGCACTTGATCTAATCAGGTGATGCAAGAAGTTCCTAAAATATGGAATTCTTGTGCTATAATCAAATTTCAACAGGTTCTTGTAGCTACGAGAATTACACCCTTTCATTAAAACATTATAGTTTTGTTAAATAGTTAAATTAGAAGAATTTTTACCACAGTGCCTGCAGGCTGAGGAGAAGAATCATCTCTTGGGTACATTCTAGAAACAGGACACCTGAGAATGTCTAATCCATTAGGAACAATTTTACTGTAGTCTTGGATACACTGAAGCCACCACCACACAGCATCCCGACAGTTGTATCTGGCGTGTGTGCCCCCGCCGAGCAGATTGGGAATGAGACCATGTCTTAAAGTCCCACCAAATGCTAAAATGATGTTTCTAGAACAAAAGAAAATCACAGTCTTGACTAAGTAGTCTTCAAGGTCATTATTGGACCAAGTATCAAGTACAAAGCATACAGGCTTACATTAATAGCAAGAAGACAGACAGGATTTTAAAGACAGATGCCAAAAGTTTGCTGCTGAAAGCTACAAATTTCTCAGTTTTTCAAATCTCTCTTTTTACAGTAAAAAGACCCACCCATTGCCTAACAAATTCCTCAATATGAATACATTTAAATCACTTTGTACAAAACATACATCATCTATTCATATGGAAAAGATAATTTGCTTTTTAATGGGTAGTGATAAAGACCCTAAATCCAAATCCCACTGAGGTCACAGGGAAGGTTTTTATTGACCTTGTATATGATTACCCTGGTATCCATTCTGATGGGTGGGGTGGAATGGGGACGGAGGGCAGGAGTAGATGGGAATTTCCTATTAAAATAGAGAGGTGACAGCAACTGAGGTTATGAGAAGTTTCATTTGAGAACCGTTGCGCATACCTTGCAGAAAACATGGATTCCAACTAGCTGTTAAAGGCAAAATAAACATCCTACTTGACTGCAGATCTCTCTGCATGACAAAACTAACAGTTGGCCAAATGTACAACAGCATAAATACATGCTGATTTACACCAACTCATTTTTATATTTCTATGATGTGTCAAGCTCCCTTCAAATTCATATTAATCAAAATATCAAATTCATCTGGCTTATGCATGACTCATTTGTCAGGTTAAATATTTATAGCTACCAGACTTGTGCACAACAATGCACAATTGGCTGATTTCTAGTATCAATACAAAAATACTAGCAGTTACAAAAAAAAAAAAAAAAAAAGACAGAGCTGCATTCATGCCTTTCTGATTAAAACAGTATTCTCTTTTGCTATGTGAAATTTTTATGTAGATAATTCTGAAATTATTGCTCAACAATGATGCAAGTACTAGTGAAACAATCACTTTGTCCAAGGACAAACAGTAGTGTTGATGGGGTTAAAACTACCTTATCTCTACAGAACATTAGCTTTGTAACAGTGCTAAGAAGGCAAAAGAGTATTTGAGTAATATTTTAATTCCACTTAGAGGGAGCTCCCAAATATGTCTAGTACCATTAAAATTTTATATTGCACATCAACTGTTTCTAACAGCTTGTGCATCAGCTCAGGTTTTGAGAGCATTGCTTTTTTCCTAACTGCCTACAAAGCCAACAAGAACCAAGCTAGGCCAGTCTTACCTTGCATCTAGATAGCGCCCAGTAACTAACAGCAGACCTCTTAGTGCAATAAAAGTGTCCCTTCCCCACGAACGAAAAATTCCAGAAGAAAAGTGAGGTAAACCTGAAAAGAAGTGTCATTATTCATCTAATTAATTGATGTGTCAGAAATCATCAAGCACATATGTATAAAATAACCAGAAGCAAAAAATATATCCTTATTTATAACTTTTTCCTAGCTTAAGATATTTCAAATAAACAATCTCCTAGGAGGAGTTCTTGAGAGAATTAAATACACCCTTTTCTAGAACAATGTCATCTAGAATTTCAAGATCACAGAAACGTATTTCTCATACCATTAGCAGTGGCATTTTAATTTTTATTAAATCACCTGGGACTTGAACCAAAAGTTAAAGAAAACTAACCCAAAAAATCAGAACTATGACAAGATTGCAACACTTTGTTGGCAAGATTTTATGTATGAGATTTGTGGCATCTCAGCAGCATAACAAGGATGAGATTGTTCTTAGACACTGTGAAACATCCTGCTTCTCTTTTCCAGCAGCTTATAGAACTATTTTACTGCAGATATTATAACATATAGCTTTAAGAATGATTCTAACTGACAAGGCATAATCACAACAGTAAGGTCCATACTTGTCTTTTCTTCCATTTATTTCCTTTAATGTTCTATTAAACAGAAATTCCACATGGTAGAGTTTCAAACCAGCAGTCTCTTGTGCATGCCCAGTAGAACAGTATTTCACTTCTATCACTTATTTTAACAAAGTATTTACTAATTCTCAAACATGGCCTCCACATCTCTGCAAATTTTAGCACGTGGCAGCAGCACTGGAGAATGACAATCTGTGTGCAATTTAAAAATCTCAGGCACAACTACCAGAGAGTATGCAAAAGGAGTATTTAAAAGCAAACCTTTCAGTATAATTAATCTTTATGACCAGTTTAAGGGAACACTGTGCCTCTGTGCTTCTAGGTAACACTAAAGAAGGCAAATGGAATGTTATTAAAATACAGAAACTAAAAGCAATAAAGCTACACAAGAATGATGGCAAAAAGAAAAGCACTCCACTGAGAGAGATGCCACTGCATCTGTAGATGTTTTAAAGTTTCCAAGGCTTCAGAAAAGAAATGAGCCAACTTGGAACCAAAATAAATTCATTCTAAGCCACAGAAGATAATACTTTGGACATAGGCAAATGCCCACAGGAATACTGCCAGATGCTGGCAGAACATTTGGAGGTATAAATACTACTTGCTGACTGCTTTTATGCTCTTTCCTTTTGGAGACAGTTTCATACAAGGAGTTCTTCTGCTAATAGTTCTCTCTGAGAAATTGTAAACCGTAAAGTCACTCTTGTTACTCCATTAAAATTCACTTCTAAAATTCACATTTATGAAATATAAACCAAAACCCCTTATGATAAATACACTCATCTCAAGCAAGTCTTCTGGAAAGGAAAAAAATATTTTTGTAGATCTCTATATATGGTAACAACAAATATAGCAAAAAGTTCCCTAAGTAAAGCATTAGAAGATAAAGCTCTCCCTCCCAACATCCATGAGCACTTCTAGAGAAAACTCACATACTTTTAACATGGGCAAATCTTTACCTTCAACACAAGACAAAAGTGAGTGAAACTACTACATTTTATTCAATTTCTGACATCTGGTCTCAAACATGATGCTGAAAATTTTAATATAGTTACTAAAACTAGTTTAACTGTTTTAGAAGACTTCTTTTTTAAAGGCTGTTCTCACTTACCAGCTGCCATGGAAACACAACATTGTTCTTTCTGATTTGTAATCTCATTCAGCCTATAGGGAACATCATGTAAGGAAGGAGACAGATCTGGCAGACAAGAGTATTTTCCTATCCCACATAACTGGATTGAACCCAAGGAAAGGTGTTTAACAAACGTTGATCCATTCTGCACAAAGCTGTAATTCAACATAATTAAATTAACTTTGTATTCAACTATAGCAGTCTATAAAATGCTATTTAATTTACAGACAGCAATGAAAAATGCTTTTATTAAAAATGCTTTTTATTTAAAAATGTTTCATTTACATATGGCTATGACAAGCATTACTCATAAGAAATATAAAAAACTAGGAATTGATTATTACTAGCATTTTTTTATTAACTGATTTTTAACCTAAGATTTAATTAGTAAATCACTCATTTTCCTAAAACAGGTGCCCAATGTTAAGAGTAAAATCTTAGTTGATTAATGCCAGTTGAAGTGTTTATAATATGTGCTTCTAGAAAACAGTTTAAAAAAAAAGGTTGTTTTGGTTTAGTTAATGCCTATACACAGACCCAAGACTTCAAAAAATGATAAAAAATATTTTGCTATGAACAAAATTTTTTCAAAACTAGTTCAGAATTTTTAGAGAACATATTTTTACATATATATACAAAAACTGCAACTCAAAAAAATCTGTTAAGGTATTGCTTGAAATAGGTGATCTCCATTCCTGACTAGCTGATCTCCAAGCATTTCTTCATAAAATATATTACATTCCATGATTTCACAGCCATACCAAATTTTATTCCCATTTTAACGTCCCTGTTTCTACAAAACAATGTTGACTTGTCCAGCATATTCATAGAATAGTCTCCATGAAATCAATCTCCCTTTTGCAAGAAAAATGGAGCAGATTCTGGAAATAAAACAGTTATTTCAAAAGTAAGCCGAGTTCTCAGATAATGGGAGTAATAATGGAGAAGTGTTGAACAAATTATCAGCATCAAACACAATCCAGTATTTTCTTAGTAACCTGAACTTTAATAATACTAAAATAATAGTATTTTAAAAAAAGCTTCCAAAGCCTGGCAAAAAAGATGCTGGCTTAGAGTTTCTTCCTCCTATTGCACAGTGCCAACAGTAGTTATAACTTGAAACCCTGGATAGGTATCTGAACTCTCAGTCTTTCAAACCACCACTTTTATAAGATGGATTTGATAATTCTCTACCAATTTTACCCTTTTATATTACAGGAGTATGAAAATATTCCAATTACATTCTCCAGCAGATAAAACTTAAAAGCTTCCATTATATACAGATGCCCTTATAGCTCTGATAAAAGGCCAAGCATACCTGGACATCTGATGCCATCCCACATCCAGAAGTGTTGTGTATGCTCCCACTAAAATGGCATCAAAGTAACATGGGATGAGGTAACGTGGAATTCTCTTCAGGTAGACAAACATGGCCTTCAACCATTTACCAACCTATTAAAATACAACAGAATTAGAACTTGATCCATCACAGTTCAAAATCCAGTGCTTTCAGTTACAGGTTTTGTACATGCATAACACTCCAGTTACACTGCATCCTTCTGCTCCAAACTTTCACTAAAAGACATGACCTCTAAGAAAAGTAGTAGAGAAAAATGTATATTGCATCTATACTATCAAGAATAAATGGGTCAAAATGAAGTTCAGAAGGAGACTATATATATAATCTTATAGTCAAAAAATGAACTATCATGAAGTTGTTATTAAAATTAAGTAGCAAAAGGCATCAGTATAATCCAAACGTGGGAAGGAATTTTTGCATTGGTAAAAAGACAGGACTGGAGAGATGAAGCTGAAGACCAGGCACAAAAAGTTATCAGAGCTAAATTATGTAGAGCCACTAGAGAATATGACTGAAGATCTGAGTCTTGGACTTGGGATTCTAGAGTTTCCCATCCTTACTGCACAACATTTGACATCTGGAAAGTATTTTTCATTCCTTCTAGTCCTGCTAAATAATATTATGACTGCTTTCTAGTAAGTCACTAAAGATTTAAGCCTTGCAGATAAAGAATGCACCTGTCAAAATATCACATGATGAGACTACGCTAACAGCAAATTTGTAGTTTGACATGACTTAAGTCTTTGAAACAGAATGAGACACTACAAATTAAGAACTCAAATACACAGAAAAAAACCCCCAGTAGTCTTTGAAGAGCAGTAAACGTGGCAAGTATCAGTCTAACTTGTTTTCTAGAAAAGCTCTGTTTCTCAGGTCAAATTTAGCATTAGCTTCAGTACATTAGACTGCTTTATCCATTCTTCTGCTTTGTATTACTGGACTTGACTCCGGGAATAAAATGAAACAAGAATGTTAAAGCCTTTCTTACTGTATTTGTTAGATAATTTATAAAAATCAGGTCTTGTGAAATAAAGAAAGAAGCAGTTTCCATGTAGGAAAACAAACTATGATAAAGAAAAGGACTGAACTGTAATGCAGCTATAAGAGAACCTTGAATCTCAGTAATTCCTGTCTTCCCAGTGCTTGGCTGACTTGGGCTGTATCATACTCACGTATGCAGTACTATTTAGGCACTCCCTTGAAAGTACTTTTTTTAAAAAACACAAACAAACCCTCAGCCCCCCCAAAAAAAACCACAAGGAAAAAAACTATCGGTAATTTAATTTTTTATTTGAGGAGAAGTAAACTGAGGAATCCCTCAAGCCTTCATTCAAGAGCTAATAATACCTTCATGCCCTATATGTTTTTCATTTCCCTTTTGCAGTCTATTCTTAAATAGGACTGAAAGGAAGGAAGAAAAACCTATTAATGGTTTAATGTAATAGAAGAAATTGCCTGGACAGGAAAGATTATAGATAGTCTGAATTAAAAAAAAATAAATATCAGTAATTGAAAATTAAAAATTTAGAGCCCCATTTAGAGCCCCAAAGTCACCCAATAAGTATTTTTACTTACCTCTGCACAGGCTCCAGCACGTGAAATCAGACGATTACTGACATAATCAATCATCCAGTCCCCAGATCTTAAATTATCACAAAATGGATGACCCAAATCATTCTTTGGTCTAATGTCTGCCATCACTGACATTAACCCTGAAGATACAAACCCAACTCCGTATTAAAAGACACATTATTATCACAAACAGCAATTACAATTCAGGAGGAAAAGGCACATAGCAACAGATGCTTTAACTGGATTGCTTCTTTCCGTCCTGCATAACAAGTCCTACAACCCAATTCTAGTTTCCTCAGCAAAAATCCTAGAAACTTATGAAAATCATTGCAAATAACCAGCATGATGGAATTTTTTATTTTTGATAAATGGCACTCCTCAATAATCTAGTAATGCCTCAGGTTAGATTAATACAACTTTTCCCTGGAAGTAGATTTGTTTTCTTTTTACTTTAAAAGTCAAGGCAGTGGTGTTAAAACACACACTGGGCTGCAGTGTTAAGTTTCAAAACATCGAGAGAGAGGGGTTTTGTTCTAGTATGAGATTTCCTGGGTACAAAACCAATTAGTAGCAAGGTCAAGCAGAAAAAAAATCACCTTTTTTACCACACAACGGCAGCAGCAATACATCAGCATTATGATGTGATCTAGATTGAGCAGCTCTCATTTACTTTCTTTACATGACAGAAAAAATAGTGCTGAAACTATTACCTTGGAGGCCTGCATACTTTAGGGGCGACCAGTTTGGTATATTGTAACAGCCTCCACCATCTTCCTGCTCTTCTGCCTCACATCTATACAGCACTTGATTTAGTTCTGCCAAAGTTAGTTTAGATGCAATTCTAAAAAGATAGTGGAGAAAATAAAAATAATCAAACTCAAAATAACATCAATAGGGAAACAGGGAAAGGATTTCACAAACAATACTCATTTCCAACTTAAATTAAAACACTAAAATATATACAATTCTGTCAATACTCCATCTTGTAAATTAGGAGCCTGATTTTTTTGGTGTTCCAAGATACTCTCAGATGTTTCAGTGTTGATTTAGAAACCCAAACAATCGCACCCCAACACGGACCATGACAGAAAGTCTGCTTTAGGCAGCAATTACACAAACTGAGAAGCTTTTCAGTATTAGCCTCATTAATATTATACCCATGAGAAGATCTGAGTTTTCATTGCACACTGACAATTCAAACTCATCTGTATCACCACCACCAGAACTCAACAACCCCTCCATAAGTTTACATAATACTCTCTGCTGTCCTAGTAGCTCTCTTGGTTCTACATCAGCAACTTAAAGAATACTCACGAAGCAAATGGTGTTTTTAATATTGGTGCTGAGTGATCATCAGGAAGACTTCCAGATTTGAAATGAGAGCTGAACTGGATCAAATGATTGCGGAGTATCCCCACAGCCTCTTGTGCTTTTGGGTCCAGACTAACTCTGCAGGTAAGAATGCACATCTTGTAGAAATGCAGCACTTAGAAATAGTCTCCAGTCTCCTGTCACTTCTTCTTAACTCCCACAGCCATATGGCAATTACAATAACGTACCTGAATACTATTATACTTCCTGGTGTTAATCTTTCAAATTCTATTTCTTGTACAAACTCATTTGGCCCTTTTATAGCAGTTCCAGCTTGCTTTATGATTTTACTGTCTTTTATCTTAAAAAAGAAAAGAAATTTGCAACTGAAATTCACTGTCTTTTTTTTTTTTTTTCTAATATAAAGTAACAGAAATTAAAAAATATTACATCAGAACATGGGTGAAGGAGGCTGATTACCTGGATATGCTCTCTGAGTTCCATTGTGAAATTAGGCAATCCATTTATAAAATGTGGATCCTTTTTGTAAGGACTAGCACTTCTCTCAATAGTCCTTGCCTCAAGTACTACTTCATCTATTTTGCCTAGAAAAAGTTAAACCATGTTGCAGCTCTTAGGATATTTGAAATGAAAAAAGTGATTCTTTAGAAATTCTGAAACAAAAACTAAAATGAAAAAGCTGAATATTCAATATGCAATTCTCTGTCATATAGCAGAAGAAGAACAGAATATATGCAAGTGTTTTCAATATCCTATAAATATTCCTTACACACTCACATGCTGTATTGTATTTAAAAAGGCAATTTTTGTTATTTTATAATAAATCAATCATAAAAATCAGATGACAAGAGAATAACAACCCATCTTTTAACTGGTCATCAGCTTTCTTAGTTTCCCTATTATCTTTTAAGAGGCTATGCTAGATTGCTTTCCAAACTGTAGCTACAGATGGTTTATCTTTAAAGGGCAACAATTTATTATCAATATACAAATTCTAATTTTCTCTATCCTTTAAGTAATTTCCAGACATAAGGTATACCATTCTTGTAAACATCTTAAAATATAATGTGACTGATTTTAAAACAAGCACACACATGCACTCAAAGAACTGAGTATATTTAAAATGCCAGTTTGGAAAGCTTCTCTTCAGAAATATTTCCAGGTAATGTATAGAAGTCATTATACTTTGCTACTTTTAAGTATAGTAAATATTCTGTATAATTAATTAGTATTATGTATGTACTGCATACGTATTGTCCTCACACTGACTTATTCAATACAGAGTTCTCACAAAGATTTATTTTCAAGCTACAAAATAGCTACATATATTTGAAAGCTGAACAGCAATATAATCAAAGAGGATAAAATTTTAGCCTTTTTCCCCAGTATAACAAAATAAAAAGTATTTCCCCCAACTCTGTACCATTAACCATCTCACTACTATTACTAGCTCACAAACAGGACCATAAACCCTCCCCACCCTCAAGGGGAGCTTGCAGCAGGAATATATTTAAATATTAATGTTTCTGAAAACTCTAAGCATTGCAAGTCTGTTACTGGTTTTTTAATCACTTTTGAGAGATACATGTTGGCACATATAAAAGGAGTGTTGTATACTGAGAGTTCTCATATGGATTTCATTTGCATGTGTTTGAAGTTAAAAAGCATGAATAACTTGAAATTTTTGCATATGACAAAGAAATCTGTTTACCTGGGATACACATTTCAGGTACTTCTTTACTGTAGAAAGAAGTTTTAGGATCCCTGAAGGCAGTTCGACACACAGCCACAACAGACTGGTGTGTGGTAGGGCAGTGTCTTGTCACTGCAACTATATCTTCATCAACTTGATCTACATACACCTAGAAAAGACATAACATTGCAGCTGTGCTCACTCAGAGCACACATATGAAGAAATTGCAGTGTTACCCTCACTTCTTGCCTGATTAAAGCCTTTAGCCCCCAGCTCCTGATGCAGCCTGTTTATGGCCAGCCTTCCTGCTAGAATTCCTGTTTGGAAATTAACTTCACCAGAAGTCAGATGTGCTGCTGGATTCCACTTTGCATAAAACCTCTCTTCAGATACTACCGAGATCTGTAAATAAAAAACAAATTTAAGCAAATATGAACTACTCTGGGAAATAAAAACTACCACACCTTGAAGTCTGAACTGCTCAAATTCAAGTTCAAATTTCATATGAAGCTGGACAATCTGAAGTAATGCCAGATAGAAAACTGCTTGGAATTTTAAACCAACTACATTAAAACACATGTTCTAGAATGAGAATAAGAAGTATTTTTAAAGGTAGCTTAGGACTTAAACTGGAGACACATACCTGATGTGGTACTAATTCATCATAGCCTTTGGTACTTCCTGTAGCACAGCATGCCATGGAAACAATCATTGCACTAGGAAGAGCATCATATGCAGATCGGTGCTGCATTAAAAAATATATAGCTAATTAATAGTGAAACCAAGAAAATTCAATCCTCCCAATTCAGCATACAGAAGATACACTCAATTTGACAAAGGAAGTGCTTATCTCATGGTCATCATTTCCTCAATTACAATACAATTACTGGAGAAAATTTCCACAAATTAACTAAGAAAAGCGACTTCAGAAAAATCATCAAAATAAGCACTCCCTGCCCACCATTCTCTCTCATTCCTGCCTGTAAACAAGCTCAGGAGAAGAGGTCAACAAACAGAAGCAGAACCACTTACAGAAGCTGGATGAAAGACTCAAACCAGCTTATTTAGTAACTTTGTATACTTCTCCCCTTCAAAGACAAAATCTTGAATGTCAGACTTTTTTTCTCTGCATTAAAGCTTGAACTGAACTGCATTTGTTCTAAACATTGTTCAGGATACCCAGATTGCATCAAGCCCTCCCACAGTTCAGAAATATCACTTCCAAAAGCATTAAAGGTATAATATTTTTTTTGTTTTGGTTTAGGTGCTCACCTGAATGGGACATTCATTATCATGTGTAATGTCCATGAACAGTGCATGAGCAATAGCAGGCATCAAAGGCCTCAAACGTGGCTGAACAAAAGATCCGACAGGCTCACCTCCAAAGCGATAAACCAACCTCCCCTCTTCATGGCTATTGTAGGCAGTCATGGCCTCTAAAGAACAGAATACTTAAGTGTTTGCATAACAGGAACTACCACCCAGGACACCACACACAAAGATGTTAATGTGGCATTTAGAAGCTGTTATTTTGATGTGTTCAATCATTAAAAAAAAAGAAAAAAAAAAAAATCAAACACATATAGCTATATTTTCCAGTGGGGAAACACAGCCTTAGAATATTCAATTCACTACAACGTATTAAGGAAGAGAAAGCTAATGGAAAACAAAGGATAAAGCAGAGATCAAACTATTTCTCACAGGCTTTAAAAAACTCATGCAACAAAAATCAGACACGATGCATGACTTACATAGCAGAACTGTGCTACAACTCCTTTTTCTTTCACTAGACCAAGAGTGAAATATTTAGCCTTCTATAAATTAACAAAGGTCTTCCCTTACTTTATGGCAAGTACTGTATTTTTTGCCAAGTATCAAAAAAGTCACAATACACAACCTGTACTTCTGATTATATGGAATATGAAATTTCAAGTGCATATTCCGGTAGAAGACTTTTTCTTGGATAAAGCATGTAATCTATAATCTCTCGTTGGAAAGAGACCACACACGCAGCAAGCCTACCTCTTATTAAGGAGGTAATGCCCAGCCTATTCACAAAGATATTGTCCAGCTCCTCATTTCCTGTGAACAGTTCAGCCACTACATACAAATCGGCTCGCAATTTTCTAGCTGTGTCCAGCATGTACTGCAAAAAGCACAGCCAAAAAAGCCACAGAAAGGGGAAAGGTAGATACAAAAAAGGACAAGTTTCAAAGCTAGGCAGGGATTGGACAATAGGAAAATGCCATGCAGCAAAGACAAACAGAAAGCCAAAATTAAGGAACAAAACAAGTTGTTACATAGAAGAGGACACACAAACATAAGCAAAACCAAGAATTAGCATACAACACAGGAGAAGTTAAACAGAACATGAAGAAGAAAAGGTAATTGCATAAGCAAAGAACACGAATATGTAAGAAAAATAAAAAAAGCAAACCAATGTTAGTTTCACATTTAAAACTCCAAACCATACATGACAATCCTACATAATTTTCAACTGCTTATTGTACCTCTAATCAGGCTGGTAATTCCCAGGCGGTTGACAAAAACATTGTCAATGTACTCACTGCCCGTGAAGAGTTCAGCTATCACATAAAGATTAGGTCTGACTGATCTGGCTGTTGCTAGCATCTCCTATAGATCATAATACATTTTTAATGCAAGACATCCATTGTCAGCTACATATACACAAACATCAACATGAATGTTAACAGAACATAAATGAATCATTCATATATGCAGCACATTAAAAAGATCTGTAACATGGAAGTTTCAGAAAACCACAGTTATATTTTACAGATACTACTTATGGATTGATTAATTCTAGGAAATTTTCTGTAGACTCTGGGCTAACTACTACTTTGTTTTAAAACAAAATCTTTGCTCAAAATACAAGAGCAAAGGTTGGATAAAAGAGATACCTATTGAACTAAGAAATCTGAGCAGCACTCTAGTGTAAGCCTTTGCAGTTACTGTTCCAAAAATAGTAACACTAAACAAAAGAATGGCAGAAGTTTTGAAATGGCTGCATTTAGGAGCTACTTAAAAACTTGTGTGGGCAAATAAACATGTTTTAGAGAGATCTTCACAGATTTAAATAAACTGTGTTACAAAATTGAAACTAAGCACTAACAAGCTGCACTACTCCAAACCTATTTAGAACTAATTTACTAGCAAGTAAAACTTCTGGATGTGGTCAGCTCCCTGGGAAACAAGCACCACTAGCCTTAGCAATACACCTGCCTAAACTTTTTCAGGAGTCCATTACCAGCTTTTAAATTCTGTGAAGTGAAAGCACTTCCTATTTAATTTAGCAATAGCAAAATATATATGGCAAAAAAAACCAAAAAAACAAAAAAACAAAAAACAGTTAGACTTTGAATCAAATATGGCAATCACTCCAGCTCAAACTGACATACTGGATACTGGCAGTCATTGCACTACATCCACAGCTCAGTGAGGGAAAAGTTAGCCAGGCATGTCCACATCCACAGTATTTCAGCTAAAGTAGATAAGTAAAAGATGCAATAGCTCCACCACTCTTCTGTTTAACGTAGCTGAAACCATCTCTGAACACTACCAGACAAGAAACCTTGCTTTTATGCTACAAGGAAGATTCACTCCCACCTAAACTTTGCCACAAGTCCTGCACTGTTGCTGTGAAATCTGCAGGATCCATTTCACAGACAGGAAGCTGCTTTATAATAAACATGCTTAATTTTGCGTACCTCAGCTACATGAATAGGTGTTGAGTGACAGTTGTCCAGACGAACACCATGAAAATACTTGGCAGTGATTTCAGTGTATTTTTTCATATGTGCCCAGAGGTATGGGCAGTCTTCAGGTTTATTACCATAACGCAGTTTCACACTGTCTCCCCAACAAATGAGCTCTCTTCTCAAGTACACGTTTGAACCTGTAAAGGAAATAAATTACATTAGTGGATACATGTAATATACAATGTGCACCAAAAATGCGGCATTTTATTTTCTACTCCTGGAGAGCAGAAAAACACTGTACTGAACAGTAAAAATTATAACAAAAACCATAACAACTCAAAAATCTATATACACTACACTGCTGTACAATTTCAACCTCGTCCATGGGAATATTTAGCTTCTATAGTGATACTGAAATAATCCTTCAGATTGAAATAAAATTCCTTTTAATTCTTTAAAGTAGTATAAAAAATGTACTTCAGAAAAAGAAAAAAACATCGAACAAATGAAGAAAATTAGTAGTTTTGTTTCTCACACTGGCCAAATTCAAAAAAAGAATATCACTGTGTTATCATAATCTGTCACAGCCACAATTTACAATTTTATCTTCTATTAACAGCAGAATGTGATGGATTTCCAAAGCCAGTAAGTAAAACAACAGGAACTTTGAATAACCACAAATTCCCAAAACATTCACGTAAGCACAGCCAAACCTTTTCTTCACTAATAGCAGCAGAGCCAGACGGACAGAAAAACTGTCTTTCTTTGGATGTGCACTGTGATTTTTTCAAAGGGTCATTTAGAGAACTGGCTGCCTTTGTGTATCACATTTTCACATTGTGTTCTCAGTTGAAATAATGTGTGGTATAAAACAAAGGCATAACACAAATATAAAGCACTCAAAAACCTGTAGCTGAGTTACAAGAGAAACCTCAGCAATGGAAATTAAGAATGCCAACTAAAGCTGAGTGACTGAGTGGGAAAAAAATACAAAAGTCTGCCTAGAAGAGAGGGCAATAATCAGAAAGCAACTGACCAAAACCACTTTTGAAACACATTATTTCAATCCTTGAGAAGGAGAACAAAAGTAAATAAAAATGACTGAAAGGGTGTAGATTACTTTGCAGAAATCAAATATTTGCTAACTGCATATCACTCTGCAGTATCATCAGATTAGCTTGTAAAGCAGACTCAAACTTTCAGATGGTTTTTAATTACAATTAAACTGGCCTTTGTTTCATTTATTTTGCCAAATGAACGGCTACTCTGAACACAAGCTTTTTTTTACTTCTTTTGGATATTAACACTGTCCCCAAAGGAATCAGAATGCAGTATTTTATTGCATGGGGATTTCATGCTCTATTTTACCTTCGCAAGTAATCTGCATACTTAATTTGGATTAACTGGGTCATCTCTTGACTGCCTGACTGCCACTCAGTGGACTTTTCAAGGATCCAGTTTTTGCTCACTAATGCAGTAAAATACTATTCACCTTTTCATTGCATTAGTTTTTCTGCCACACTGTCATTGTCTCATGGAAATGCCAACAAGCACTGGTGTTGGAACAAAGTACAAAGTAAGCAACAAAGACAATGACAAAAGTGGGGAGGCAGGACATCCCCATTTCAGTGGCAGAAAGCTGGTAATTTCCCTCTCAAATCTTGTAAAACTACCTCAAATTCCAGTTCTTACAGTTCATCTGCATGCTGAATGGGAAATTAAAGTGCTATAAGTTTAATGTCTGCTATTCTGCAGCTTCATAAGAATATATCTGGAAAAAAGACAAATTAAATAAAGCCCTTTTTGCTTTGGCTAGAATATCAAATGGTTTGTAAGAATTCAAATTTCTTTTACAAACCCGGTTCTGCAAAGTTTCTAAGAGGATCATCTCCCATAACCCAGCCATTGTGAGCCATGAAATAACAAGCTTTATCTGGCTGATTTATCATAGTTTCTTCTTCCTCCACAGTCAGCTCTTTGAATGGATATGTAAAATACCTATGGAATAGACAGGCAATTAAAAGAGAAAACAGACACAAGCACCAAACACATACGGTAACCTAAGCTGCAATTCATTGTCTTTGAAATCAAAGTATCTGATACGAACTGACTTGTACATAATACAGATAAAAAAGAGAGCAACTTGCATAAATGATGGAGAGTTTTCTATTTTGAAGGAAGCTTTGAAGGAGCAAGAACAGATGGTGCCAGCTGGTAATGTAAGATTAAAGCCGTAGCTCTTTAGATATGAGTGGCATCAAGTACATAAAACGTGAAAGGTGTAAACTTTCCTAGTTCCACTCCTCTTCCACCTACAACAGCAATTTGCACTATGTAAGGTTTTGATGTGCTCCGAGTATTGTCTCATGCTTTCTCATCACATTCATTTATGAAATAGCTATTGCTGTTGCTTAAAAAAGCTGTCAGTTTGCTAAGTGGATTTTGCATTTGTCCATGTGAAAAAAAACCCATATATTTCTATATATATATGTATACTTCCATTGAGCTTTGAACTTGCTTTCTCTGCATAGATTCTAATAGTTTCCAAACAAACAATAAAACACGTATGTACCTGGTAACCAAGGGATGTTTTCTAGTGATAGGTCCCAGCTTGGGACCATGACAAGCAATTCGTTCATAAACCACAGTCCCCACAAGGCAATTGACAGCCTGGAAATAATTGAGTTATGCATTATCGAAATGCCTGCATTTGTTTTGCAATTTTAAACAATTCAGCATTAAAACAGTAATTTCAACACCTGTTCTTGATGGTGAGTAGTTTGTCTGTATTGCTCAGCATTTAGTTCCTCAATCCTCTTGCGAAACCAATTACAACATTCTTCTATTGCAGCTGGTCCATTGCTTATCAGGACAATAAAAGCGGAGAACAATTAGGAAAAAAAAGTATTAAAAAAAAGTATTTAAAAAACATTCAGGCTAAATTACTAAAAAGAATACAAAAATTAATTTTTCCTTATTTCTGTAAAGAATGTCTTTTTTTGGCTTCATAGGTTTAGCTTCACTTAGATTTTAACTTGTAATCAGTAACACAGTACCTGTGTGGTATGAACGTTGCCAGTGCTATATTCATATCTACAGTACAGCCAAGTCGTCTATAATCAGGGTCCTGAATTATTTGAAGATGATGATTTGGATCAGGTTTAGTGCCCATTTTACCTGAGAACAAAATAAAAATGAAGTAAACAGGAATTACATTTAACAGACATACAACTTCTATAATTCTAGCATAACCAAGATGTGGGTGGATGAAGGCATTGAATGGGTCTTTGAAGATTTTTCCTAGCCCTCAAAGCATTCTTGTATGCTTAAATCAGCACAATGGATGTCTCACATAGCAAAAAAAAAGCATTTTCTTGTTTTCTGTCTGACTGTTAAGTTTACCTATGTCTCTTGAATCATAAACATGTATCTCACATGCTTCAGCAACATACTCTTCCTTTACCTTGAGTTAGAAGGGTTTTAAATTGCTGCACGGCTTTGTTAACATCCACTTGGAAAAATTCCCATAATTTAATTTTTGGATATATATCTTCATAAATTATTTTACGTAAACACTGCAAAAAATAAAAATTGCATTAGTTACTAACGTTGATTGTTAATATAATTAAGTTTAAAAAAAAGAGGGGAATAAGGGCTTATTTCACTAAACATACAGTATGAGCATAACATGAGTATACACTCATTTTTGTGCATTTATACAGCCCTAGGAATTTTAAAGGTTTATTCAGCTATTTATGCAGTTCATTAGCTTATACTTAGCTCTCATACACTTACATTCAAGTGCTGATCATTTTCAATCAAGGGAGGGACCCCTTTGGCAATACACTTCCCATCAGCCACCATACCAGTCAAATGCCACAGAGCTCTGTCCAGGACCCAAGCTGGCTTCAGGTGAGGAGAATTTACAAGGTTATAGCCACATTCTGGATGCATCCTGAGCCACTCGCTGTTAGTAGCTTAGTGAAGAAAGGGAGGGGGAAAAAAAAACCAAACAAAAATGTAAATCTATGAGCTCAACCCTCAAATTTTTGTTGCAAGAAATACATCAAATACAAGAATGTAAGATACTGATATTCTTTGAGTGTTGAAAGCCAAACATACATCAGAAACTTGCATTATAAAGTTGCTTATTTTTTAATATCCTTCATCCTATGAAGATGCCACATGCAGCCAGAGAGGAAGAGTGCACATTTACAAAAAAGTAATTAATGAAAAATATACTTAAAAGGGCATTTAAGAAAGGATTAGCTGTGACACTTGTGTCCAAAGAAAGAAGCTGAGTCGTAGGAAGCAACGTTACTGAGTCTTACAAAGCAAGATGAGTGCACTGTCTGGTGCATGCAAATGGAACACTCATTCAGGCCAAACACTACACTCTGTGTCCATTTGCCAAGCTTCCCCTGCAGCACCAACAAGCACCAGAAGATATGCTGAACATTAAAAATTAACTCAGAGAAGGTAAGGAGCCTTCACTAGAACACAGGTATAGTATTCTAATACTGCTGCACGCATGCAGCAGTACAGGTGAATACACACATAGCCCAGAACTTTGATTTTGAAAGTGTAACAACGAAGAAAAAGCCACAAAATTTCTTTATTTTTGTAACTCTTTTGCAATACTGTTTAATTGAAAATAAATTTCTTATCTTCCTCTGAATATTTCAAACGGATGAATTAGATTATAAAACTAAAAATAATAAGAAAACGTCATAGAATGTCTAAATTCTAGTTCTAAAAAGACAACACATAATTTAAGCCTAAAGGGTCAACATTAAAAAAAATAAAGTCAACAGGCCTTCCATTAGTTCTGGTATAGAACAGAGGATGCTTCCTTATCAGAAGGTAAGCTCCAGTGATTCACATTGTAACACCAAGAGAAATCTAACTCTGCAGAAGAAAAGTTATCCAAAAACATCACTGGTGATTACACTTGCTACAGCTAAGGAAAAAATAAGTATAGTAAAGACTATGTGTACAGAATAAATTAAGTATAGGAATATGGAAATACCAAGATAAGGCATTACAGAAAACTTTCTGAAATTAATTACATTCTTCTTAGAAAAAGCTGAAATTATTTTCTTAAGTGACTAACTCATTTTTACATAAATTCAACACAAACCTATTATCTAGCTGTGATGCTCATGGCCCAAGATTTCTTTTTCTGATCCTTTATAAAGCTGGGAAAAGGGGGTGTTTGATATGACTAAGCACTTGAAAGTAAGTTTTATTCAAGTGCTATATTGAAGTTGTACAATAGTATCCTCTTGTGAAAGAAAAGTAATATGTCATTTACTTCACTTTATTTTTACTACTTCATACAATTTATTACAGCCCTGGAAAGCACAGAAAAAAACCCCTCCAACTGTCTTTTTTCTGGCTCCTGGTAAAAAGCAAACATATTTCTTATTTGAATATACCAGAGAGGGTTTGCAAGTTTATCTGAGATACTCCTGCAAAGATGCCAAAGGCTTGAGGACATTTCACATCAGCTCATGACTTGACTTTTCCAGTTGGGCCACAGATGCTGCCTTTCATTAGAGTCTCCCAGAGACATCCAGAGCCAATTCCCACTGCTCCCTGCTGTGCCCACAGTGTGGGCTCCACTCCAGAGTGAACACCAAACATCTCAGCTGAATGCCTGATCCAGCAGCTGATGCTGCCTGGCTCCCACAGGGGCAGAGGGGAAGCAGTGCAATTTTTATACAATGGTCTCCACTAGAAAGGAAAAACTACCAACAGATAGAACCACTGTAAGCTGAGGGGTCATGACGGGCAACAAAGCCATCAAGGATACCTTGCTTAATGATCTAATAACTGCAATCATCTGAGTATTTTTATCCTCTTAGAAGACACTTCTGAACATCTTTTCACCATAGTACAAATGTTGAGCCATTCATCTCAATGGAGATTACTAACTCTGAATGTAACCTGAAAAAGTCCTTCTACAAATGTTGCCAAATAACAAATATATTCTGGTGTGTAATTATTATAGTTAAATCTTTCTGTCCATCAAACAACCTTCTCTTTAGTAGCATGCAAATATACACTGTTAAAAAATGAGAGGACCTCAAGTATCTGTAAAAGAAACTGGGCTTCTTCTAGTTGAAATGTACAAGAAATTTTTTACCCAGAACTGGAAGGATGTTTAAAAGCCTGATTCCCTCAAACTCAGAGCCAACAAGTATAATTAGTAACTTCTCAACAAACAGACAGGGAAAGCACTGTGCTGCAGACTGACTGGACAGGAACGTTTGGCAGCAGTCAACACCAAAGAACTAAAGCAAATAAACTTGAAACTCACAAATTATTTATGTTTAGGCATTTCTGTATGTCCAAAGACATCAATCTACATAACCCCTCATAGTGTCTGCTATGAGAATGGTAATTATGATCTTTAGGATTAAAGTACGCAGTAAGTGCATTGCAAAATGCATTGTAAATGAAGAAAACTCATTATCCAAATAATCAACAAAATCACAAATTAAGTACTACAATTTCAATTGCACCAGAGCACACACAAGAAAATCCACTGTCCTTCAGCAATTAAGAACAGTAACATCTTTGATGTATTAACATATCTGTGCTTCAAAAAAAGCCTACTCAAAACACAAAGCTCTCTTTCTTTCCCTACAGACTGAACTGTAACAACTTAATTCTACCTTCTTGTCCCAACCCAGCTTCTAGTCTGTATGTCAGACTCAAATTAGAGCAGTTACTTTTAAGTAGCTACAAGCGTAATACCCTATTTAACAAGAAAGTACTCAGTTTATGTTCAACAAACAATTCACAATACAGACTCTGTTCATATATATGGGAACTGTACACCACCCATTGTCTATATAAATACAGATACATAACTTATTAATTATTTTTAAGAAGGGCACTCCTCACTCTTTCAATAGCAATATTAAGTTCTTGTATACCTGTTACAGAGATGTATCAGTTCTAATTGCAAGGAGTTGTCCTGGATTTGAGAGACTCAAAGACAGACACAACTACAATGTTTAAAACAGTTACTAGAAATGGGCTGAAGAGGGAGAAGGCAAATAATGAAATAAAATTACAGGACAATCTGGTCATTAACACATGAAAATCATACCAGTATGATTGTAGACTACATCTGTGATGCAAAGCATATTCCATTCATTTTTCATTTTTTCCACAAGCGCTCCTATATCACTCCAAGTGCACTTTTTATTATGGTCTGAAAATTCAGGATTTACTTCTAACTGGTCTGCCAATGAATAACATGATCTAGACAATCCAAGCTTCTGTAGTGGCGTAAAATGAATCATGTTGTAACCTATGTAATATAAAACCATTTATTGAGAAAAAAAATTAGTCAAAGTTAATTAAAAGAAGCATAATAAATTACACTTACATATTTAGAGCTAGTGTTTGGAATAAGCAATGTACATAAATCTGAATCTTCCTCTTTAAATTCTAAAACAAGCTTTCAAAATTACCCTGTCGGTTCTACAGGCTTCCAAGTCTATCTGAAATGAAAACAAATAAGTGGTTTCCCATATTAGGAAATCCCACAATTCTTGCACCTCTGCCAATACTTTAATCAATTCACTGACTTAATCTGTTAAGAAAATTGAATGTAGTAGAAAAATATATAATTGACAAAGAATTGTTTACACTGAAGCTCTCCCGTGTAACTTTGGGTTTTGATCATAAATCAAAAACTTCTACTCTTGAATATGTTTATTAGCATTACCTGTTTCTTTTGCCACTTTAAGCCTATCTTCCCACTCGTGAAATGGTCCCAGACACTTAGCGAGGTACGTCTGGAGCGTAACACAATCCAAAGGCAGCACATGATTATCAGCTCCAACATGCAAAATGGGATCCACAACTATGTAACCTCCGCCACTTTTTTCATTTCTAGGAGAAAATTTTCATTGGTATAGTTAACACCCATTGTACCAGCCAGTTTCAGAGAGAGAATTCAAATAGCACAGGTATTCAGAAACAGAGTAATCCAGTACAGTGGCTGGAGAGAGAGGGGGAACAGGACCCCATGACACAGGAAGAAAATAGTAAACGCTGAAATGTTCACCTCTCAGGCATCATCTCTCTACTAGACTTAAAGAATCCAAATGGGATACAGAGCTTAAAACTCTGGAGAAGTAAGATATCTTTGTTATTTTCTGAGATGGAGTACTGGTTCCTCATTTTGGCATATGGCAACACAGAAAGCATGACTGCCCACCTATTACACATAGATCTACATTTTGAGCTCCCATCCTCAGGAACATATCTGATCTAAAAGCCTGGAAGAATCTAATCATCCATCTTCCAGAAACACAAAATACCAGACTACAATTATTACAGATAATGGCATTCTCTTCTGCAGCTGTCCCACTAAAACAAAAGATGAAGTAAAAGATCCAAGTGAATGCCAGAACCTCCGTGCTAGATAGAAAACAACCCTCAAAGTCAATGAAGAAAGCACAAAATAATCACTGAGATACTCAGAATTTGAAAACTGATGAAACTGATGAATTTGAAAACTTGTAAAAATAGATTGCTTCTCCAGCCTTCACAGAAAATTGATCAGCTTGTTTCTGTACATTCTCCAGAATACCTCTGCATCACAAAGTACTATAACCACCAGTTACTGTCTTTCATTGGTGGATTCTAAATGGTCCCATGGTCACAATTTGAAAAATGCATAGAAAAAGAAAGGGGGTTTTTCAGTTCAAGATGTAGACCAAGGCAGCAAACTGCATTTGGCTGCAGGTATACAAATTTCACTTACCCAAGACTAAAATAGTACTGGTATGACCCAGAAATTTGGAGATCCAACTTGCAGTATTTGTCAGAGTCATCTTCTTTCCCTGTGGGATTGTGCCATGATAGTGTCCTGAACTTGTGGCGATCAAATACCTCTCCAGAAGCTGGATAATTTGTGTACACAGTAACAGCCTTGCCCTGAAGAGTTGGGCCCAATCGGAATTGTAGCTCAAAACCTCAAGAAAAAAAGAAAAAAAAAAAAAAAAAGGTAAAATCACTTGATCAGGAGGACTAGGTATTTCTAGCCTCTTATCACAATTCCTGTTTTGCTACTATGTTAATAACATCATCATATCTGCCAAGAATTCCAGCAGAATTACTATTTTTACAGCATAGAATCACAGAATACCTAGATCTGGAGGGCACTCACAAAGATCACTCAAGTCCAACTCCTGGCCTTGCACAGAACTCCCCAGGAATCACACCATGTGCCTGAGAGCGTTCTCCAAATGCTTCTTGAACTCTGTCAGGCTTGGTTGTGACCACTTCCCTGGGCAGCTGTTCCAGTGGCCAAACATGCTCTGGGTGAAGAACCTTTTCCTAATATCCAACCTAAGCCTCCCCTGGCACAGCTCCATGTCATTCCCTTGGGTCCTGTCACTGTCACCAAAGAGCAGAGATCAATGCCTGCCCCACACAAGGAAGCTGCAGACTGGAATGAACTCTCCCCTCAGGCTCCTCCAGGCTGAACAGGCCAAATGACCACAGCTACACCTCAGACAGCTTCCCCTCAAGGCCCTTCACCATCTTTACTGCTCTTCTTTGGACATCCTCTAATAGGTTTAAACCTTTCTTAAATTGCAGCACTCAAAACTGCATCATCTCTCCCTTCTTTCCTAACATTGTTCTTTGCATACTTTACACATATCCTTTTTACTTACATGGCACCATTCATCTTCTTTTCAATTTATTTGTCTTTGTTACACAAAGTTTAAAAAAAAAGCACAGCAAAACATCTCAACTATCACAATGCACACAATTTTATGCAGATTTTGGATTATGTAGTCTTTAAGTACTTAGGTTTACCAAGTCCATATAGTAGGCTGACCCTTTAAAACATCTGAAAAAAATTATGAACACATTTAAAAACAGAAAATATTTCAAATACCTTCATTATTCATTAAGGATTCATTAAATAAATTCCTTATGCTTTTAACGGAAGAATTATATATACTTGTGTGTGATCAATATACAAATTGTTAAACTTTCAGAGAGCTCAGCAAACCAAAGGCAGTATATGTGTTTAAGCTTAAGATACCTGTGATAATGAGATGAAATTAAATAAAAAAAAATAGAACCTAAAAGCCGATGAGTTTTACTCATACTTTACTGAGTTCGAAACAAAAAATTCTGTTTAGTCAGGAGGTTTTAGAAAGGTTTCCACTTGCAGGTATGAGAATTACCACCAAAAGGGGCTAATACAGGGTTCATTCAAGTGAATGAAACATACATAAGTTCTTACACAGTACACACCAGTCACAATGTTAAGTGTGGTAAATCACTTATTAGCCCTAGCAGTCTACAAAACTGGGAGTAAAAGACACCTGAGTACTTGAAAAGGAGGAAATAACTAATACACAGATAATGAATCAGATAAGAAACAAAAAAAAAATTCCGAACACTAAGTTCCAATACCTTAAGTTGAAAAAAAACCACTTGTTTATTAAGTAGAATCATGGGGACTTCCATACCAGAATTCAATGTCTGAATAAATTTAAATATGTTATCCAGTTTTTTGTTTCTCTTATTAGCAAAATCACCACTGCACCAAAATCCACCAGGCAAAGCAGTTTTCTTCTGCTCTGAATGTCTGTCAGGTAAAATAAAGCTCATTTGAATGCAAAACATATAAAACCACTTTTAGAAGGTTCAGTACCCTCTCTTCTGTACTGGCCTGACATTTTGTTACAGGGATTACTAAAATTAGAGCACAGGGATATATGCCATTGATATCTTATTTCCTCTAAGAGTTATACTGATATCAGGAATGCTGTGCTCAAAATTAGCTATGTCCTCTCAGAGACTGCTACCAGCAGGGGCACTTTGAATGTCTGACAGCCATGCACTTCTGCTTCCCTCCTTTCAAGAAAATTTACACAACTACATGGATAAGTTCGAAATGGAAGTTAGGATGAACTTCTTCACTACTGACATTTCCTTACATTAGGCCAGTCAAAAGATTTTGGAATCAATATAGCTGAAGAGAATTTTTAATCTCAAGAACCAAAATCTTGCCCCTCTATGTTCCTAAATTAGTAACACTGTAATAAAATCCACAAAAATTCTTAGTAAAAATTGTTTTACTGTTAAAAATGTTTTTAAAGACAAGGGCTTTAGTTTTACAGTCTAAATTTGCTGACCAGCACAATAGTGGACCAATTACTAGATGGGTTTTGGAGGTTTTTTAACAAATAGACTTAAAACACTGTCAGGGAAAAATAACATCAAATTCTTAGAAGTATGCAGTAGGACACATAGCTCTGATATACAACAAATCTGATAAGAAGATTTAGGAGTTACTAAAGAGCTTATATTCTGAAACACTACCTCAAACCTGCAGACTTGGCAAAATGTTAATATTACTGATAGCTTTCAAATTTATAATATTAAAACATGGGGTGCTGCATAACAAGATGAACACTGGAGACCTTGACTTATGAGGAATTTTTCAGGTCACTGAAGTACTGGCTATAAAAGGAGAAGGACAAGGCCTATCTAAAAAAACACTTTGCACTTCAGTCCCATGAAGACTGACGCCTCTTGGCCAATCTGCTCTCCTTTTCTCAAGAGTTTAACGAGTCAGATTAAACTGTGTATGGAGCCTATAGAGCTCTGCAGTGGAAACAAGTCAAAACAAAATAAACCAATCCAACCCACAACCAACTCACCCCCTGCACTCCCCCAAAACTCCATCACTTCAGGCTGAGATCTCTTTCCACTGCCATCTAAAGACGATGACAATGCCCCAGCTGTTTCCTTCTCACCCGGCCCCGGCACCCCGACCTACCCTGCTCCAGCCTGAAGAGGGTCTTGTCCAGCTTCTCCATCTCGGCGAGGTGCAGCAGCCGCGTCTCCTTACCGCCCGGCATGGCTGCGGCCGCGCGTCCGGCGCTCCCGCCGCGCCGGGACTCTCAGTGCGGGGAGGGAGAGGCGAGCCCTGCCGTGAGGGAACACAGACAAAACCCGGCGGGTCAGCCGAGACCCCCGGCACGACGCGGCCGCCCAGGAGCGCCTCGCCGCCGGCCGCGCTTACATGTTCCCCGGCGCCGGGGGAGCGCGGAGACACGGCACCGCAGGGCAGGGCGGAGGAGAGGCGGCTGCGGGACGAGCTGTCAGGCAGCGCCCAGACCTGCCCCGGCCGGGGACCGCCGCCGGAGCACCCCGCAGCAACTCCTGTCCCACAGCGCGGCCCGGCCCGCAGCCAGAGCTGCAGGGGTGCCCCCGGGGAGGGGAAGCCTGACACCTGTCACTCTTCGCGCCCGCCCCGGCGCTGCCGGAGTGCCCCGCCAGGCCCCTCACGGCCGCCCCGCCGCCCTCCGCGGGGCGCGCTGCCCACCGCAGCCGTTCCACCATACTCACGAGCGGAGGCGCCGCTCTCCGCGGGGGGCGAAGGCTGCCCAGGCCGAGCGGAGCCGGGGCTGGAGCTGCCCGCAGCGGCCGCCCCGCGCTGGTTCGGCGGTCACTGACGCACTTGCCCGCAGCCGCCGCGGCACCGCTCCTTTCCTGCCCTTTTCTTGCCTTTTTTTTTTTTTTTTAAACAAAGTTTATTGGTTCCGCGGCGGCCGCGCTCGGAGACGGGCGGCGCCGGCGCAGCTCCCGCGAGAGCCCAGGACCCGCCCCGGCGGCGCTGCGGGACGGCCGGGCCGGGGCTCCCCCTCCCCTCCGCTCTCGTTCTCTCCCCTCAGGTCCCGCCCCTCCATTCGAGGCCCCACCCGGCCTCGCCCCTCCGGCCTTGTCCCGCCCGCCGATCCCGCCCCTCCGCTCCAGGCCCGGCCCTGCCCGGCCCCGTTCTTCCGCTCTCAGCCCCGCCGAGCCGAGCCGAGCCCGCCCCTTAGTTCCCGCCCCTCCGCTGCCTGCCCCGCGAAGCGCGCCCTGAAGGCAGAGGGTACCTCCGGGATACCCCCGGGGTACCTCAATGGTACCCTGGGCTTCTCCCTGAGATACCTCAGCGGTACCTCAGCCTCCCTCCCCCGTGCCCCGCGCTGTTGCGACAGCGAGCGGGCTGATCTCCCCTTGAGCCTGGGCCCTGCATCCCGGCAGGGCTGTCGGAGAGCGCAGCGTGGCGGTACCTGTGTGTCCTGTCTCAGCCTCTACAGCCACAGCCACAGCCCCAGCAGCGCCTTTACACTCCGCTGGCCCGGGCACCTGAGTGCGGAGCTCTGTGCGGTTTATTGGGCGCTCCGCTGAGGGCGAGGTGGCTGTACAGGCTGGCCGGAGTGTCCTGGCTGGTGGTCTGGAGCCAGCCGCTCCTTGCCGTGACGGGAACGCCGCTCCGCCGAGTTCACTCCGCGCTCCCGCCCCGCTGCCTCAGGGCCGGCGCCATCCTGATAGGCTGCGCTGCTATAAAAACATGATGTCAGCCAGAGTTTAAGTGCTATATATAGTGTGTAGACAAGACTACAAACTCCGTGGGTCAGTCTTTGACTGCATGGTTTTTAAAAAAATCCCAAACAGCAGAACCAACTCCCAACCCCCCCCGACCCCGCGCCTTGTACTGCAGCACCAGCCAGCCCTTACCATTGCTTTGTATTGCAGAACACCTGGGACTTCTGCTCCAGGCCTCTCACGACCGAAGTCATTAACTGCACCCCAGTGTAAAGGTCAGCCCTGCAGCTTTGGAAGGTCAGTCTATTTTATTGCCTAGAAATATGTTAAAGAAAAAAAAGTGCTTCTCAATTTACAGTGACTGTGTTATACTGAGTTTGTTTTTTCTTTTCTTCTTCTTCTTCCAATTTTGTGGAATTGGAAGGAGTTTGCAAAACAATTTAGGCTTAAGCATTTACTTTTAGCCATCCCATGCATACCCCTATAAGTGTATTTTACTGGAAGGCATAGGAACAAAACCAATAGAGGTAATTGAAAGAGATCTGGACCATCTTTTTTTCTAGGGCTCTCTGCAAGTTTTAGAAGCTTGAAGTGACTGCAGTTTGTCTGCCTCACAGCCTTGCACAAGTCTTTCCTTCAGGCTTTCTGTTGTCCTGTCACATCCTGCAAATGGGCTGGGATTTAAATATTTAATGAGCTGCTTACACAGAGAGCAGCTGTAAGAGGGGGAGAGCAAAAAATGCCTATGTAGCCAAGTCCTTTGCATAAATAGTTATCCTAAAGTGCTTGTTGAATACTTTGTGAAAAGCAAGATAGGAACCAAAA
This sequence comes from Erithacus rubecula, assembly GCF_903797595.1. Classification (NCBI taxonomy): domain Eukaryota; kingdom Metazoa; phylum Chordata; class Aves; order Passeriformes; family Muscicapidae; genus Erithacus; species Erithacus rubecula. Next base: position 9,340,276 of record NC_136662.1, read on the forward strand.
GGGAGTTAGGGAGAATTGAAGGCGATTTCTTTCCTGTTACTCTGTTCTAAAACATGGCTCTTTTGATTTTCTTGCTCCATACAGAAACTCACTCTGCCCTTACTAGGTTTGCACTGGCACATCTCCTCTATACTACACATTGAGACAGATTTTGAAATGTACTCAGGCTTATGAAAAATAATTTTTTTTAGTGTCTTGGACAAAAATCATTAGGAAACCAATCCTGAGCCAGTTATTTTGACATCATTTGTGGCTAAAACAGATGTCAACAGTGTAAATAAAGGACTTGATTCACTACACAACAGAAAAGTTTCATAAGTTCAGTGAAATCACTTATTAATTGGCACTGTATAATTTCATTGTCCTTCAATTCAATATAAAAAAAAAATACTGTTTCAAAGATAATGGAGGTTGCAGGTCTCTTGATAAAGTGTAATCAGGAACAGAGCAGACTTCTGTAGTCCTGTCTCCATCAGCATCATCTCTTTTGCTGACCCATACCTTACAGACTTTGGGTCTATGTTCATTTAGCACATGTAAATTGAGCAGTTTTTCTCAGTATGGAAACCACACCAGCAAAACACAAATACACAGGTGCTACCTTTGAGCATTGCACTTGTGTCTAGAACACAGCCAACACCAACTGAGCATTTGCTACACTGGCATCTAAGGGGTGGTTTTCACAGTGTCATTTTATCTTCAGTTTGCAGTTTCTCTGTGTGTGATTATGATATACCACAGCAGGAAATGATCAATAGTTGCTTCAAAGTAAGAGTACATACCATATCAATGGTAATCATCAGGAAATAATTTTGCAGCATTTTCTAGTGTACTCATACTGGAATTCTTCAGTCCTTTTATATACACCTTCCTAGTGGTCCTCTTTACTTGCCTCCTGCTTTGCACTATTACAGAATCCTTATTCTAGTAGTAGTATCAATATACTTTGGGGAGCTTTTCACTAGGTGTCACATCTCACTAATGTCATAATGCTTATGCCTGTTTTAAAGAGTAAAAAGTAAATTACTTACATGGTGGCAGTAGTTTTTTATTTTTAATAACATAAAAATAGTTCCAAATAACAACTAGCACAGAGAGTACTTAACTGAACATCTAACTAAAATTAAAAACAGATTCTTTTGGCCTACATACAGGAAATATGAGACTTGATAAAATTTAAAGTGAGCACATTTTTTCTCAATGCTCTGTAAATTAATGAATTAAGAGTGTTATTGTTCAAACAATAAGAAGCTTAAGAGGTGTTGAGTCTTCTGTCTGTCTAGCTTTTGTTTTCTAATGTTTGCAGAAATGCAAGCTTGAAAGAAGGTTTCTTTTCTTTAAAACTGGATCTTTGCAATTTGGTTAAGCTGCAGTCTTTTCTGAGTTAGATCTCTGCTATGTAGTGATTGAAAACAAGCACTTTTTAGACAGTTACATGCTCAGCAGAAATTTGGATATATTCTTGGGCATTAAAATCTAGTATTGAGTGGAAACATTAACAAGAACATTGACATAATCACCTATAGCTTTTTTAAGAGTCCCTTCTAAAGGGCCAAACAGATTGCAATAGCCTGATGGGCAGTGAATAAAAATGTCTATTTAAATTAAAAATCATATGAGAAGGAGAGGCTTGGACACAAACCTATTTAGTTTGTCCCTACTGGCCTTTCATATAAGGCAGTGTTGGTTTGACCTTTCAAAGATTAACATTTTGGGTTTGTTTTCAATTCCAGTTTGGCCATTCTTTCACTGTGTGGCCTCAAACAATCAATACTCAAACATCCATAGAAAGTTAATTTTTAATAGAGTTTAATTTTTAATAGAAAATTGTAAAATTCAATGCAAATATCTTTAAAGAGGACCATATAAAATGTCATTAAAGGTAGCTTTTCACATAAGTTCTAAAGATACATTTGACTATGCTTTAGCTGACAGTATCACATTCATTTGGTAATAATAATCTGCAAACATGGGGACTTGGAAAACGAAACAAACAAAACAAAAAAATCTGAATTATGTTCTTGTACCATTTTACTTAGTTAAGTGTAAAATTGATTTACAAATACTGGGCCAATTTTTGTTGTAGAAGAACATATCATATCAGTGTCCTGAATCACTACCAGAACTAGTATCTTCCTGTGAATTGTTCCCTGTAACACAAGTGAGATATGCTGAGATTTAAGATTTCAGTGGATCTATTCTTAAATGAACTGTAGCAATGTCTTATCAAGCAGATCTATTTCCTCCTCAAAATTAAATATTCAAAGTGTCTCTTGCACACCCCATCCCCTTTATGATGTTCCTTCCTGATATATCAAGCTATACTGAGAATACCATGAATATTTTCATGGTCCGTTAGCATAATAATCCTTAAATCTTACCAAGATAGGTCCTTTAGTTAAAATGATAACCAACTGATTTTGCTTTTCTGTTCTATATATCTGGCATCTGATTTTTAAGCAAAGAAAAAATTACATTATCTATAAGCTAATATTATGAACTGTAGTCTACTCTGGGATCTTTCAGTACAGGCAGAATTCAAGCCAGCATAATTTGAACAGGCTAACATGGTATATTGCAGAAGGTAAATATTTAACCAAATGTATTAATACCACAAGCATTTGTTTTTAAATATATTAAGCATGAGCAGGAAGAACAAGGCAGATGATATGAGTGGTTTGTGCTAGAATGCTACGAAGCTGGAATTCAGACTGGCAAATCTTTTGCTATACAGCATTTAGACCACAACAACGTTTACAGTTGAACCATCTCCAAATGCTGCTACCAGAATATAAAAGTCTTTAGTGTTTGTCTCATTGATATCATCAGATCTTTTTGTTATCCACAAATTTAAGTTTAGGATTACTGATGAGAAGTAGTTGGCCCATAACTGGTCAGTGGATCCTACATGAACATCCAGACCTCAGGAATTACTGTTGTATTTTGGGACAAACTGCTGCTGCTGTCCAGTTTTCTTGAGTATTCTACCTCTGCATTAAGCACAGGTCTCCATTTCAGCTGGGGGAATTAGTCTCATACAATAGAACAGCTTCGATATTTTGCTTCTGAGAAAGTCTGGAACTTCCAGATTACTTACTTACTGGCTCCCAAAGTGTCCATGTACTAACCTGACTGTGCAGGAGGCAGCTTTTCATAGCCTGTCTGGACTGGGCTCCTTTGCACTTTGCTTGATGTTGCCCTGTGCTCCTCATTTGAGGATCGCTGCTTACAGGACTTGAAGACTGGTACAAAACAATCTTCTCTCTCTTATTCTTCTCACAGCTCACAATGTTGGATATGCCTTTTAGCAGCCCTGTTATGATCTAACCAGCTTATTAGCTCTTGAAAGTCTCTGTAAACCTTTAGGTGAGTCTTGCTAAAGTATGAGCTAAAATCTCTGCAGCCCTTCAGAAGGAGAGTACTCAAACATCACCACATGGCTCCCCCACAGGGGCACTGGGCATCTACTGACTACAATTGAAGTGCTGTGCATTATCCCTCCTGCAGGACTGCTTGTGCTTGAACCCAGAGCAACTGCAAAACCCACAGACATGCTGCACAAAGAACACATTTAAAGCCATGAAGGAGTCAAATTAGGAGCTACTGAGAAAAGGTGAAGAAATCGAAATGGGTTGTCTGTGAAAAGATTTCTGAGATGAAATGAGATTTAAAAGGTTAGGAAAATTAGTTCCTAATCCAAGTGAAAAGGCAGAGGAAAATTCTAGGGAGGCAAAGGTGAAATTGAGATTGGCTGGCAAAGAAACTGATTGTGTGAGAGAACATTGTACAAGATTTCAGTTAATCTTAGCTTGACATTATGAATTCTGTAGTCAGGTCTAAAGTGCCTTACACTCAAGCACTTACAGGTCAATGCCTTTGCTAGCAAGCTGTTTGCCCCTTGTAAAGCAGAACAATAAAAACTTATCACATCTTGCTGCTATAATGAAATCAATAATTTAAAAAGTCATCACAGCAATGGTCAGAAAATACAGAAAACTCAATGAAGTTAATAATGCAATACTTTTATCAGATAAAACTTGATAGTGTGTATCAGATAAAGCACTGGCCCACAGCACTCCAACGGGATCAAATGATTTTACTGAAGTCCTTTATCAATTTATGTGTGTTGGGCACTAAGGAAGTGGAGACTCTCAGAAAAGTGACAGGTTGTGTGTAGTTTTCTCATAACGCTTGTACAAACCTGTCTCAAATTGATATCAGGGGACCAATCTTAAATATTTCAATTCAGATAAGCAAGGAAGTACTTTTTAAAAAAATCTACTAAAGTCAAAGTGGATAGATATTTTGGTAGAAAGCTGTGAGGTAGGGACTTCAGCTATTGTGTCAGAATAGAGATGCAAAACCAAAGCAGGTTTCTGTCGACTGGCAAACCTTATTTGACTGATTGGCTGCTGCCACCAGGTGGCTTGTTACAGTCATTGACTGAAAACTTAAAAACGCGTTTTACCTCTAGGTAAACAAGTATTTTCGTAGAAATAAGGTTCCAAGTCTGAATTTCACATAAAAAATTAAAAATTAATATGATTAGTAGAGAACCAAAAACTGCATACAAGAGGGAAATTTCTGAAATATAAGGGGACTGCTTTAATCTAGTTTGTAAATTAACAGTACATACAGCTTAGAATGAAACAGTGCCAAAGCTCAAGAGAAAAGAAATTATTAACCATGGGGGAAAATATCTCATCCTATCTTGTGACTTTATCATAATTTATTTCCTTTTATATGGTAAAGATTGTTTCAATGACTCAACATTCCACTCTCATTGTGACAAACTCCCTCCACCATATACAAATTGGTTTGATAGGAAGAATTCTTCATATCTGAGATAACAATATTGTTATTAATTCTCTAATATGCCTTTAACTAAGACAATAATGCTGAAAAGATTGAAAAATGAGGAAAGCTTGAAAAATCTTGAAATGCATGGTCTTGTATGTGTAGTTTATGCAAGAGAGAGGTGAGTAAATATTGGTGCCAGGACTGTTATCTTCAGAGAAAGCCTAGTATCCAGCACGTATTCAGCCAAATCCAAATGCACTTTTCCAAACACATTCCAGAATTCAAAAGAGGCAACAAAAAATTATTTGATCCAATTATCCATCATCAAAACAATCTGGTAGGGATGCAGCCTTTTTGCCCATCACTCGATTTGAAATCCTGTGATGTTTTATGTTGAAAACTGAGCCAGTAACATAGAGCTCAATGCACATATATGAAACTTGAGCAAGGTCTGACCTAAAATGCCACAGCTTTGCTGAATAATTAGCTTAATATCTAAAAGAAAAGTTGATTAAAAGGGATCACATAGTAACATGGGTTCTCTTCAATGGCTTATTGTTCTCCATATAGCTTTGGGCTTAAAAAATAGAATAGCTATCAGTATAAACCTTGGGCTGCACAATAGTTAATTTCCAAAATTATATGTATTTACTTAATTGCTTTCTTGGTTCTTAAGCAAGAGAAATTTCCCTTTATATACTTGGAATGAAATCTCCCCCATGAAATTCCCACTGCTTTCAAAATTATAAGCTTTCACTTACTTCATTAAGTGCCTATAATAAACTGTGCAAAAAACCTCATCAGTTTCTTTTCATGTTAGATGTTGTGTCTTTTGTTTGCCACTTGACGTCCTCATCCTCTGCATAGGTCAATAGCAGGTTACACAGCTTTAACTCTCTTCAGGCTTGCAGGGAGATTGAAATCCACCCCCCCCTCAGCTCTCCATGTCTCTATCTCATTTAGTTAAGCTAGAACATCTGTTTTGTAATAAATACAGAATTGTTATGAACACACTAACAGCAGTTGCACTACACCTTACAAAGAAGATGGACTTTTTATAGTTCATATACCCTAATGCATTCTATTTACTTTATACTGGATATGACACTTAACAAATTAGCATGCAGTACCCTTTCATGGAAACATCTTCATTAAGGCTGCAGAACTATTGATTTAATTAATTTTTTTAAGGAGACTGGTATGCTTGAGAAGAGCCCTTCCAATGGGCTGCTGATTGCCCATGCAGTAGTATAGGGACTTGTACTCAGTAGTTACAGACTTGATTTTTCTTCTCACTGGTTCTCTTGGTGTTTTCTTGGTTTTCTTGCTTTATAGCTCTTTAGCAACAGCTAACATCTTTTGAAATAAGAGATGATAAGAGAATGATAAGCAAAACAACATTCCCTCCCTTACCCTCTTTACTTTTCACAGAAAGATTTTTTCTTCTTAAACACTGATTACCATTTCCAACAGAATTGAAGCTTGCATTTTCATGGGTCTTAATGAGGAAATTACTTCCATATATACTTACATATGTTATAATGTTTCAGACATATATACCCCATCCTGTCCATGAGCCAAGACTCTAAAATAATATCTTAAAATATTTACATATTAATTCCACTATACTCTGTGAAAGTTATGAACCTAAATATTGTCAAGAATATTGGTCTCTCTGGTCACCAGTTTTGTTACTGTATGTTATTATTTGCCTTACTAATAATGTATCTGTATTAGTTAAAAACATACATGCACATGCTAAAGCACTTATGTGCATATGTACTGAAGTATGTATGTATGTATGTATGTGCCCAATTTTATCAAACTCTGTCATATATGGGAACTTTATAAATGTAGTTGTAAACAGAATTCTTTTTTTTTTTCCCTAGCTAGGGAGAAATAGCCATATTTGACTTCTAGCTATTGCTTATGCATTATGTTTCTTCAGTTACTGAACACTGAGTGAGATCTCAGTTTTCCAGTGACTTGCATGGACAAGATAATACAAGTGTACAGTCAAGTAATTTTTCTGATTAGGCAAATTAATCCCTTATTGTTTTACACATTAAATACATTTTCAAAATATCTTGTCACAGAGTACTTCTAAAGGTTAATGCTGCTTTTATAGAAACTGAGAAAAGAGTGAACACTAACAGAACATTTCCTAGTCCGTTACGTTTTAGTAGATAATCAATTATTTTAGAAAATATTACTGAATTAATAGTACTAAGATCTCTAGAACTGCTCTGAGCTACTGGTAAGCAACGGAATCACTGCAGCTCTCCAGTAAAGGTGCTTTCAAGCACAAACACAATATTTGTATGCTGTGGGAAGGCAAAATTCCCCTGGGATTTTTAAGTAATTTTCTTTTTGTGCTACTTCGTGAGCAATTGACAACTTGGATTTAAACAATACAGAAGTCCAAGAAGCCTGTGTAAGCAATTGCAGTTTCTGCCAGCAAAGCCCCAGTTACAACCAGTATTTATTTGCTTTCTTGATAAGTAAGCCCTGATTTTGCAAGCCTGTGTATGTGACCACCTTTCGGCCCACGAATAGCAGCTCTAATGAGCTCTGTGAGCTTCGACAAGGCCGATCTCAGTAAAACTCTAGCTGTTAACCCAGGACAGCCATCCACACCTGCAGCGTTGGGAGCCAGGGCGGTTCTGCGGGCTCCCGGCGGGCAGCACCTGGGGCGGGCACACGGAGCGATCGCGGCTCCGCGGTTCTGGGGGTTCCCGGCGGGCACACGGAGCGATCGCGGCTCCGCTGCTCTGGGGTTCCCGGCGGGCACACGGAGCGATCGCGGCTCCGCTGCTCTGGGGTTCCCGGCGGGCACACGGAGCGATCGCGGCTCCGCTGTTCGGGGGTTCCCGGTGGGCACACGGAGCGATCGCGGCTCCCCGGTTCTGGGGTTCCCGGCGGGCACACGGAGCGATCGCGGCTCCGCTGTTCGGGGGTTCCCGGTGGGCACACGGAGCGATCGCGGCTCCGCGGTTCTGGGGGTTCCCGGCGGGCACACGGAGCGATCGCGGCTCCGCTGTTCGGGGGTTCCCGGTGGGCGCACGGAGCGATCGCGGCTCCGCTGCTCTGGGGTTCCCGGCGGGCACACGGAGCGATCGCGGCTCCGCGGTTGGCGGTTCCCGGTGGGCACACGGAGCGATCGCGGCTCCGCTGCTCTGGGGGTTCCCGGCGGGCACACGGAGCGATCGCGGCTCCGCGGTTGGCGGTTCCCGGCGGGCACACGGAGCGATCGCGGCTCCGCTGCTCTGGGGGTTCCTGGCGGGCACACGGAGCGATCGCGGTTCGAGGTTCCCGGCGCGGCCCCGCGCCCGCCCCGCCCGCCCGGCTCTCCGCCCCTCGGGCGCCGCGCGCGGCCGCTCCCGCAGCCAGAAAAGCGCCGCGGCCGCGGGGGAGCCCGAAGCAGCCCGAGGGGCCGCCTGGCCCAGCTGCACCTTCCCCTCGCCCTTTTCCGCCGCAGCGGAGAGCGGGGCCGAGGAGCCGCTGTAGCCTTTGTAGTAGTGCTTTGGTTAAAGTGATGCCAGGGAGTGCTCAAAGTGGATACTGCAAGCTCTTCGGAAAGTTTGTTTGCTTAATAGAACATCTGCAGCAGGTATGAAGCAAAGCAAAATCTGGTGGAGTTTTTAAAGCACCTTGTAGCTGCTGCCTTTCATGCAAGATTTCTAAATTGCTTTAGGAAAAGTTCCTAAACCTGTGTGCCTCAATGAGTACAGGTAAGTTATGGCTTATTTTGTCTGGAAGCCATGCCAACCATCTTCCTCTGGTATCTTTATTGCTTCCTGTTATGTGAATATTAGTTTCCTATTTTGTTTCTTTGTTAACATGCATAGGAGATGGCTCTATGATAAATGTGCTGTAGTTGAAGTTACTTGTTGGGGTAACAAACTATGTCTCTTTAGATCAGTCTCCAACTTTGGGTTCTTCATATTCAAGTTTGCAAGGTTAGGGCATTGAAGATTCTATGCAAAGCAGCTACCCAAGTAAAAATCATTAAAGCAAACAAGTGATCAAGGCAAAATCCTTGCCTCCTGTTCATTCTCAGTGAGATACATGGAAAGAAGGTAAAGCTACCATATTTTTAAAATTGCTTGTTCTTCTTCTGAAATAAAGTGTCTCTGCTTGGGAGTAAATGCATAATTAGCTTTAAAATCATGCTGTGAATTTGTGTCAACTAACTGCACCAGAAGATAATTAAGTAATTACTTAGTATGAAACACTTTGAGGTCTGGGGAAGTGTCTGACAAAGCAAAGGAAGCTGCAGGGTCAGTGTTTCATTACTGCTTCATACATTTCAGCTGAAGTGTGGGGAAGCTGCATAAAACATGTGCCTGAAGTAAAGATGCTCTTATAAACCTTACTTTTTTGTGTATGTACTGTTTCTTTTTTCAGACAAGTTTCCTGGATACAATAAAGGATCATACAGTTAGATGCAAACCAAATAGAAGAGACTACAAAGTAATATAACTTGTTTTACTACAAGTTGAGAGTCAATGACAGTTTTACTCAGACTTTGTCACTGTAACAGAAGGACTGGCTGTAAGGTAAGTACCTACACAGAAACTCTTACAAAAAATAACTTTGAAACACATGCCCTTGAAATTCCCTTTCCTAGAAAGAACAAGGTGCTGAGGTGTGTATGCTTTGTATGCTTGAATGAGTGTGTGTGTGTATTTTGAAAGTAGTGAATTATTATGAATATGGGTTTTGTCCTTGCTCAATCCAGCTGTCATGATATGATTACCTTTAACTAAGCAGAAGAGGCCAGCCCAAGCTCTTTTTATGAATTCAGAGGGAGGGTGACTCTTGGGCAGCAAGACTGATTGCTTTCCATTTGTAGGGGTTTATTTCTAAAGGGGTGTGTCATAAAACGTTTATATTAATATAACTTATTCCCCTTCAGGTGGTTCTTTCCTTTTCTGTTCACCCTTTCATCTGACAGTCAGGAGAAATTTCTGTCAATAGTAGTTTTTGTACCTTTGAGCTGACAATATGCTTGATTGCCTGTTGCCTCATGTCTTCTTCCTCTCTGAAGTTAGTTTTCGATTTCACACTATGTAGCTAATGAAGTTAAACAGCTGGAAGAAGATAAGCACTATGAAGACAACCTGAGTTGGAGTGTGAGCATTGTGCTCATGATTTATCAGGCTACCAGGGCTTTCTTAGCTGTTGATAATTGCAGGGACTGTAGGATTTGTTTTCAACACAGGAAGAAGTAACTTGCTGTTCTCCATTTACCTAAATATTTATTAGATTTTTGGTGGGTTGTTTTTGTTTTTAGAATTCTATTAATCTCTGCTGAATTTTTTTTTTTCCTGACAACTTTTGAGTCAGTCAGTTGAATCTGACAAGAATATTTTTTGTTTCATTTTACATCCCTACCACATCCTCTGCTACTTAGAGCAGGATATTACTCTACTCTTTTTCTTGTCTCTGTGATATGCAGCCTTATCTCTTCTTGTTTTGAAAACTTCTCTGGTACATATAATTGTAATGAACCTTAGTCTTTAGCTTTCTATAAGTATCTTTAACTTATGTATAAAATCAATTAGATGGAAACTTTTGACAATTTGGAGAAGTATTGGGACTAGAAGGAAATACTTTAAAGCTTAAAGATATGATCATAATGTTATCTTGAATATTTAGGAGGAGTTGAGCGTTGGGTTTTTATTTTCTAGTTCTTGAAATTTAACTGTTTAACACACTCTTACTTCTGAGTTCCTTCTATTATTTAGTGGTGTAAAGTTGCTGAGAAACTTATGTTGAAGTACAAATATAGCATTGCCTTGGGAATTGTGGATTTCCATGTATGAGAACTTTGGAAGAGTTCATGTTGATGACTCCTATTGTGTAAGATTAATGATGTGCCTTGTCTTTATTTGACTGCTTTTTAGGTATCAAGAGTTCAGTCTGAAATGGCTCTGTGTGTTTCTTATCTTCATGTCCATCCATACTGCCAGAGAACTTCTTAGCCTGATACTTCTTATCACTTGCTGCAAAATGGGCATGGCCTTTTCAGAAGGCTGCCTGGTCTATGTTCCACCAGAGCTGATAACTCACTTCTTGTGCCTAAGGATTGAAAGGAAGTTTCTCTGTTCTCCTGGCCTTTTGGATGTGGAAACACTTTCTTTTGTTGGCTAAGGTGTTCTGTGAACCACAGTACAGCTGGAGGCCCTGCATACTGCTAAGCAGCAAAACAATTGCCACAACTTTTATCAAGGCAGTATTGTGGTGGGGCAAAACATTGTGTGATGAAAGCTGAGGTTAGGGGTTCACAAAACTGTTTAGGACCTGGGGTCCTACTATCCCATGTCTTTCATTCATGCTGTTCCCTTGACAAGAGTGTGACAAACAATCTGTTGTTTGATTAATTGTCTAGAGGCCCAATATCCAAAAGGACGAGTGCAAAGGAGAAGTCTTGTGCTTGTCAGCAGCCCAAATACGTATTTTTTTGTCTAAATCTTTGTACCAAATTCTCACTCCTGCATGTATAAAATCTATTTCTGACATTTGGCAACTTTAGTTTCCTTGCAGAAAAAAGAACTTGTTACTGAGGAATTATTTGTCATATGTGAAGAAGTAGACATGGGTTGTGGAAACAAAAGGCAGTCTGTAATGATTTGAAGGCTATGATTAATAAAAGTGGGTCTGATACTATCTGTGTAGTTCCTCAATACTGTTGACCTTTATATATCTGTGAAGCCTGTTTTAAGATCCATCTTAAATATGTAAATATTTCTTGTGTTTAATTGCCTGTAAACTTTATTTTATACAGATGGAGCTGCCTGGTATTGCTGTTGCTGTTTGGATGTTTGTTTGCCTCTGTACATCTGTAGTTGGCTATCCAAATGGAAAAGTAAGAGAAGCCTGTACTAACATGATACCCTGTCATGGTGGGTCTCCTCAGCTGTCACCTGAGCACAGCATTACAGTGAATGGGACTGAATTTAAACCAGGGGACAGCATAGAAGGTATTGTGTTAGTTACAGCTGAAGAGTTTAATTTATTGTATCTTTGTATTATAGTATGTCTTTCCTCAGTTTGCTATGCTGGATTTATCTAAGCAGTTGAATCTTGTTTAGGTAATCCATTAGCCACCATTCAATACTTGTGAAATGAATGTCTGGAAGTCATTGTTGAAATCCTTCCTTCTTCCTCTGGAGTAGAGTTAAACTTTCTTTTATTTTTCTTCTTGCTTTAGTTCACCTGTCTGGACCAGATTTTGAAGGATTTTTCATACAAGCCCGGGATGCAGAGCACCTGGACAGCCCTGCAGTTGGTTCTTTTGTGTTAGCTGACCACCGACATTCTCAGCTGCTGACATGTGGTCATACCAAGGTAGAGTCCAGTGCCTTAAAATCATTCATTGGGCACTGAGGGGCTTGTACCAGAATGTCTGGAACAGGATAGATAATCCATGTTATCTTATTTGAGTTCAGTAAGTTTCTGGGGAAATTGGTCCAACTTGGAGAATAGAGACGTGACTCACTGCAGCTCTGGACTATTCTTATGAGCAGTTTAAACTATCCTGGTGACAGAAAGCTGTTATCTGCTGCAGGAAGATGCAGCATTTGTAACAGAAGCTTTACTTTTACACAATGAACTTAGTGTATTCCTAATATTCCTAATAAAAGAAGGAGCCATTGCATTGTCTCTTCATCCTCTTATTGTCAAAAAGTGGAGCATTTCCTTAAGATAAATGCTGCAGGGACCTGTACCTCATTGCTGGAGTCTTCAGGATTGAAAGGAATTACTTTTAATCCAGAAGTTTGTCAGTATGAGTAATTGGCAGTGCTACACTTCACCTGAGTTGATCATGACTGACTGGGGAAAAGCCAATTGCCCTGGGTTTGTAACAGTGCAGTGTCTCTGTAGGATTTAGTTGCAGCCTCCGCTGACTGTGTGAAGTAACAAAATGTGTATCCACTATGTAACTCTTGATTTGTGTGTGTTCTCAGAATTCAGCTGTCAGTCACACAAGTAAAGCTAAAAAGAAAGACATAAAAGTTTATTGGATTGCTCCTGGGAATGCTCCAAAACATGTACAGTTTCTGTAAGTATACCTAGTATAAATTCTAATTTATTAGAATGCATACAAGGTAAACCTGTATCATTGTCTGTGTCAAATATTGTCCAGCAACTGAAAAGCCTTTGGTCCAGTGGCCTGAAAAGTCAATACAAGAAACATAAATGTTTCTTGTATCCACTGCAACATGTGGTATTATGTTTTAAAATTCTTCTGAGATTTAAGATATTTTTCTAGCTCAATCCCTAAAATGTAGAGGCCTCCATAAAGATAAGGGCTTCACAAATAATTTGTGTGACTTGTAGATTACTTTCCTTTTTTATTTCTTTTTTAAAGTAGCAGCCAACTATAAATGTGTACAGTAATTACTCTGTGTGTTGTGTTTAAGATCCACAGTTGTGAAGAAATACAGGATTTTCTGGGTAAAAATTCCAGGTCCCATTGTTTCTCAGCCTGATGTCCTGTCCCCGACACCACCTTTGCATGCAACATCAGAGGCTATGTCAACTTCACACCCAGTTTCCTACATATCAAAGCCAGTAAGTAATGATAAAACTAAATGAGGCTATCTTCAATGCTTGTGATGAGTGGAATTTAATGAGATGATGTTGATACAGCCTATCAACAGAAAAGGAGAGATGATGGATGAATAAGTTTGATATCTAAGGCTAAGAACGTGGCAGCTACCCTTAGCTGAGCTGCTTGAACTTCGCAGGGTCAAATGTTCTCATGCTGCACACAGGACTGAAGATTAACAGAATATTTAGAAATTAATCACCAGGAAATACTGTGCATGCTTGTCATGAGAGATGGGAAAGGACTTAATCTGGTCCTGACTAATAATTTCCTATTTAGGAACTGCAGGTCAGAAGCTATATTCTGAGTGTGTCTGTGTTACTGACTTCCCTTACTGATCTTGAATGGACCAAGCAAGTGCTGCTATTTGCTTCAGGATAACTGTGACTTATTAGCAATGTATTTTCTCAATGTGTATTGTGGAGTTTCTACTTTAAAAAGCAAGCATAAAGCTGTAGTATCCTTCTTTTCTTTCTCATATTAAAGCTGATATTACCTCTCCAGATATTAAACCAGAGGAAGTTTTTTTCAGAAATTTTTGCTGACTTTTCAAAGTTATTCTACTGTAATGTCTTTAAAAGGAAAACTCAACTCAAATTTAGCTTGGAATTCACCATCATTTCGCTCTGTAGTCCTAGAGTAGTTGTAGACATAGTTTAAGAGATTGGTGTGTACACATAGATGTTACTCCTTGTATGCCTTTTTTTTTACCTTGAGTAGGAAGGAGCAAGAGAATGGAAACTCCCATTGCTCACAATTTATTTGCTTAATTGTTTAGTTTAATGCTTCAGGTTGTGGGATTACGAAGTTCTGCATTAGGAACCCTACAAACTGTGATCCTGGAAGTGTTTCCTGTTTTTTTCTATCCTTCCAACAAGAGGAGAGTTCAGTTTTTATTGAAATGAGTGGTCCAAGCGAAGGATATTTAGCATTTGCATTTTCCCATGACCAGTGGATGGTGAGTGTTGTTTTATTTTCTGTAGCTTCTTTTGTGATGTTAGTAAAGTTTGAATGGAAATGCACATGGAAAATAGAAGTACTGTCAGATGTCACACAAAATATGACTCTCCCGTAGTGCTAAAACCCAGGTTGTTTCTTATAGGCAGATATTCACTTTTAGCTCAGGACTGAATAACTGCAATAGAATTTCCCTGTGGATATCTCTTATGGCAGAATTCAGCCTGTCTGACTGAAATTCCTGGTTAAATCAGTCTCTATTTACCCATCCAAAAAATCTTAACTCTCAGAAGCTGAGTGGTTATTCTTAAAACCATTTGTATTTGATCCTTGAATATTACTCCTATACAAACAGTCTTAATGTTGAAAGATACTTCTTTCTGACTTATGTCAAAGTGAAGGGATGATGCTGTTGACATGCATAATCCATAAGATACTTCTTGCACAAAGAAGTGATGTTTATATTCATATCCCTAGTGCAGGAACACTTGGTTCTTAGCAACACTTTTTTACAGGAGGAAAAAAACCTTGTAACTGAAGTGGATTTTTAAATAGCTCCAACATCCATCTCTGTCTTGTCTAGTTTAATTATTTTGAATTTACTAAATTAAGAAACTTCTGATTGTGTGGTTGTTACTCTGGGAGGGGAGAGTGAATCATAATGCATGTCTCTGTGTGTCATCTCTTTGCCTTAATGTGGTCCCTCAGTAATTATATGATTTGTTTGAAAAATGGGAAATAAAAGCTTGGTAACTACAGAAATCTGAAATCTTGCTGTCTTTATTAAATCAAAGACCTTTTGAAGATTGCCAGTATATTTTTTTATTGGGCTATAGATATTTTCTTTTTCAACTCTGCAGGGTGGTGATGATGCTTATCTGTGTGTTAATGAGGATCACCGTGTTCATGTCAGCACTGCCCATCTGAAGGAGAGAAGTCATCCTCTCTTGGATTCAGAGGTATGTTTTAAAACAACTCAGACACTTTCACAGATGTAGCTTTGAAGTAAGGTATGCTGCTGCTTTGTGCTTTTGTTTTGCACAGCATGTGTGAATACTGAGGTGGGTCCATAATTCTCTAAGGTGAGATTGGCTGGGCTCTTATTTCCTGTGAATATTAACTTTGGAAGTCTAAATTTAATTTGTAAAGGTAATAATGTGATGGGAGCTTAGTCTATTTAGAACCTTTGTCCTTATTATTAGTCTGTCCCTTTGCTAGAACTGCAGCTGCAAGTGGTATGTCATGGATTAAACATTGTTATGGACTGTAAAAATTAGTGATAGTAAGTTCAAACCACAAGTTGCTATATTGACTTACTGACATACCTCTTGCATACCAATTTAGAAGAAGATCCCTTCCCTGGATCATTCACATTCTTTCTTTATACATCAGTGACAGTCTTGTCTTTTGCAGGGCTACTTTTAAGCCAATTACTCTTCCAGTCTGAAAGTATTAATTGTCTCCTGTTTCACAGAATGCACTTGAAGATGTGTCGTGGAGGCTTGCAGATGGTGTTCTTCAATGTTCTTTCAGGAGGAGCATTCATCTCCCTGCCTATACAGGGAGATTTAATCTGAATTCCAGTTACTACATCTTTCTGGCAGATGGGGAAGCTAGTGAAGGTAAACTTAACTTCCATATAACTGCTTTTCTACAGCTCCAAATGAGTTAGTAACCCTTCTGTAAGAAGATGTGGCTTAGGTGAGAGTAGTTAGCTTTGTGGTCTTTGGGTATTTCAATAAACAGACAGTAGTGACAACAAAATGGATTTATTTGTGGCTGCCAGAATCAGAATAACTGCCAACCTCAGAATAACTGGATTTAACCATTCAGAGCCCTTGGTGAAATAGCTCGGTTTAGATTAGGGTCTCAGAACGGATGCAGAGGGTTTAAATCTTTAATTAATAAACATCTGAATGAGGAATGGGTGCACTTATAAGGGCAGTGGCATTCATTAGTAAGAAATAAACCCCTTTGTCACTGCTCAGGTGGACTGATACACAAACATCATCATCAGCCCCTGGTCACTGACGGGCTGTACAATGTCACAGACCTTCCTCGGGATATCGGAGGTTCCCGCGCCCCACGCCTTGTCAAGGCTCATGGTAAGCTGCAGTTTCTAGTTTTGTCTCCCAGTTCTAGAGTTATTGAGACTGGAGGTTATTGCAGAGTTGGTATTTCCTCTTGTCTTTCTGGCATTTGTGTTGCATATTCTGTTGGCTAGTGAGATTTGATACTCTGGTGGCAGAGTGAAGTTATTAACTTTTCATTCCAAGAACAGTGTTGGAAGATTATTTTTGCCCAGGAAAATGATCCCATCCTTGCTTTTCCCCTTAAATTTATAATTGAGACTTATCACTTTTTCAAGTTTGTTGTACTTGCATTTTTGGTCTAGCTCTATTTGAAATGAGAAACCATTCAACTGGAAGTCTGGAGTCATTGAAGTTAATGGGAATTTTTTCTCCCACCCTACTGGACTTGAATGCAGGTCCATGATAGAACTACTGCTCATTTTTTGTCACGCATGTTGTAGCAATGTCATCTTTCATTCTCTGATGCCTGAGTTGGTGATGGAATGTTTTCTCTCACCAGTATGTACAAAGTCTATTTAGCATGTGTGAAGTGGGCAGTAGCCAGAGCTGCTCTGTTGTGTGGGCTAAGTATGATTATCTTTTGCATGGATATTTCTGTTCTCTAGCAAGATAAAGGCTATGAAGCTGTGGCCTGAACCAAGTGATATGTTTTTAATCATTAGTAAATTCTGACCATGTGCATATGGGCTAAACTATTATATAGTTTTGGAAGTTGTAATTGTGTGCATTTAAGTTACCTACCACTTACCTTGTTGGGTTGTTTGGTTTTTTTCCTATTTTCAGGAGCACTCATGTTTGTTGCTTGGATTACCACAGTTAGTATTGGTGTTATTGTTGCACGATTCTTCAAACCTGTCTGGTCTCATTCATTCCTACTTGGAAAGGAGTTGTGGTTTCAGGTGGGCAAAATCTCTGCTTATCTCCAGCTGTATTTTCTAGCATTATTGCAAGCAGAATTATAAACCTACTAGATCCTAGAAATAGACTAAACATGGTATGATTTACATCATTCTTTAATCTTATTAAGTGGAACAATTAAAAATCAGAAGTTCACCTACTTTACTACTAAAGGTAAAGTCTTAAAT
The DNA here is from genome assembly GCF_903797595.1 of Erithacus rubecula. Taxonomy (NCBI): domain Eukaryota; kingdom Metazoa; phylum Chordata; class Aves; order Passeriformes; family Muscicapidae; genus Erithacus; species Erithacus rubecula. Next base: position 9,357,828 of record NC_136662.1, read on the forward strand.
TGGGATTAAGAATATCTTTTAACTGTAGGTCTATTTAATGTCTTTTAATGATGTATTTAAGAAAGCTGTAGAGTTTCTAAAAGCAAACTGAACTTTTCTAGGTGCATCGTATGCTTATGTTGACCACAGTCATGCTTACAAGCATTTCTTTTGTGTTGCCTTTTGTGTACCGAGGAGGCTGGAGCCATGTAAGTGTGTTTTGTCTTGTTTGTTAACTCAAAGGTACAGGTGGGACTAAATGAATGAGCAAGTCCACTGCCAGCTGTTATGACTATTTCTAAGTAAATTCCTGTGAAAGCTGTTCTGATTTCATATTCTAGCAACACAGAAGAGGAATTTTGTCTCCTTTAAACTACAGCTTTAAACTACACTGAAAAATTTTGGTGTTTTTCTTTCTTCCTCTTTCTCCCAAATAAATTCTTTGCTCACAGTTTCTTTATATGCTATTTTGGTTTTTACTGTTTCCTTAGAGAATATAATCTTGGGAGGGGAGTAAGGATTTGATGGCTGGCATGAGCATGGTAAACCTGCTTGGAATAAGTGTTTTGTGAACTTAGACATAACAGTAAGTGATAAGCTTAGTCTGGAGCAGTAGCTAGATAGAGATTGTATACCTGTTGCTTTCACCTGTATCCTGTTTGATTCAAGGTGACATCAAAAGGTGGAAAGTCTAGAGAGTATTTGAATTCAAGGTGGGAGAATGTGGTCACAGAGAAATTGAGTAAAACATTTTTGGGTGAAAGATAAGACCCATACTGGGTTGAGTTATAAAATAGGCCTATCCCGGAGATGTAGAATTGAGGCTGGAGAGCTTGGACTATGTTTTCTAGAGTCATGTTAGACTGCTCTTCAGCTGGTGGAATTTCTCAATATAGCCAAAAGGTGGACAAACCCTGAGCAGAGAAATACCAGTGTGTCTGCTACCCAGGCAAACAATCTCCATCTGCCTGCAGGGCAGCTTATTGTGTCCTATTGCCTCTGCCAGTGCTGCTTCATTGTAAGTTACTAGTACAGGAATAAATAAAATTTGCAACTTTTTTGGTGTCTTTTCTCTCTGTTTGTATAGATATGATATTTAAGAAAAATGTCCTCTCTTTAGCAAGCAGGTTTTCATCCTTATCTTGGCTGTGCTGTGATGGCTTTGACAATCTTTCAACCACTTATGGCAGGTTTCAGACCATCTCGTCATGCACCAAGGTACAACTGACTCATTAAATTACAGCCACAGGAATTAAATGTGACTGTTTATTTAAACATTCTTTTTACAATGAGAAGTTTTTACAGCTTGATAGTAGGCAAAAATGTTCTTTGATTTCTACTCCCTTCCCCCAACTGTGTAATCAATAAAATGTTTAATTGTTTTGTAGGAGGCAATTATTTAACTGGTTTCACTGGAGTACTGGTACAACAGCTAGAATATTAGCTGGTGAGTAGAAAGTAACTCCCATTTAACTGATTTAAAGGAACTTTGCCCTTTGTCTGGGCTGTTGTTCATTTAAAACATCTATTACATCTAGTCCAGGCTTGTCTGAAGATCCTTTTTCATGGCTATCTTTTGTGTGAGTTTTAAGGGGCCATTGGGTACAACTCAAAGAAGAAGTGACTTTAAAACCAAACTCTGTAATGAGTACCTGTCCTTATCTTCATAATTTCTTGTCTTGGAAGATACAAGAATAGTGTTTTCCCAGTAGCATTGTTCAGTATTACTGAATGCAAGACAGGAATTTCACTCATGGATCCAGAAGCTGGGTTTAATTCTAGTAAAGAGGAAAGCTTCCACAGAAATCTTAAGCACTAATATTGTGGTGACTGGTCTTGTAGGTAGTTATAAATGTGTGGCTGGAGTGTGATAGGGCACTAAGCAGGTTAAAAACCATCTTGGCCTTTTCTTCTTGTCATGGTGCTCAAACTACCAAAAAAGCCTCAAAAAACTACCACTTAACGCCCTACCCCCCCCAAACCCCTCAACTTTCAGTTGTATGAGCTCCTTTAACCTTGTTCCTCAAGCAGTTTTAGTTAATTCATGGGAATTCTATTTACAAAAGCATTTGAGAGCATTTTTAAAGCACATTGATGCAATGTTCTGGTAATTTTTTATCTTGTTTTTACTGATTAGTTGTGACTATGTTCTTGGGAATGGATCTGCCAGCACTTGACCTGCCAGACCCATGGGACACCTATGCAATGATTGGCTTTGTAGCTTGGCATGTTGGTACTGATGTTCTTCTGGAAATCCACAGCTACTGTCTCATTCGTAAAGGTACAAACCCAGCACAACACCTGTTGTCCCCTTGGTTACTGAGCATTAAACCAGTGTGGATTGAATTTCAGAAGGTGTTCTTTGGCTTCTATCTTGGAAGCTGAAAGGAATAATTCTTGAGTAATAGTGTCCTATCTTCTGTAGAAAAATGAATATGGAAGTAAACCAGTTTAAGACAAAAGCATTCTAGAAGAGTGGGGATTGTGCTTTAAATAAAAGCTTCTCATTTCTCAAATCACAGTTCATAGACTGAACCATGTAAATATGTTATGAAACTCTATTTTTTGCCATAATTTTGATCCCTGGTGGGTATGTTAAGTCCAGATTAATTCATGCAGATTTAATATGCATTTAACTGTTTACAAATTGCTGATATTGCAGGAGCAAGTTTGAATGCTTGCAATTTGACTGACTGGGGAAGGAATATAAAATCCTGACTTCAATATGGCTAGGGAAGAGATGGGTAGTAACTTCATTAGAAATTATCTTCACTGGCTAGTGTGACAGAGAGGAGGTGACTGCACATGTGAATGACCTGGTCTAGGGCTGAGATGAGACAGCTGCAGAATTGAAGAAGTGTGATTAATTAAGAGTCTGTGTAAGGTGTCATGTGGAGAAGGAGTGATTACAAAAGATGTGAATTTAAATTTAACTGCAGTAATTACTTTCTAGAAATAGGGAAATTACCCTGAAATGTTTGGACAATGAGTGTTCTCATGTTGGCTAATGAAAATACTTTTCAATGAAATCCACTTATCTTAAAATATAAAAGGAAAAGGTGTGAGCTCAAAACTCAGTGTTTTGATTATTCAGTCTAGCAAAAGAGACAGAATGCTTTTTGACTTCAATGTTCAGAATTTACTTTTTGTAGGTCAACTCCAGAATAATTTTTCATTTGTTTTGTGAGCATGGTAACAACAGGTCATGAAATGTCAAATGAAACTCCCAAGTCCTTTTAAGATTTGATGCTGTGTAAGACTTTAGTCATAGGATCAAGACTTCTGCAGTATAAAAATGAAACTCCCTTCCTCTTAAGGGCAGACTTGATTTCTGTTTTTTTTCCCGTGAACAGTTGAAGTGATAGAGGATGACAGAGTACAGATACTGCAGTCACTCACATCTGCAGAAGCAGAGGTGAGTCACAATTTGGTAACTAACTGCTGTGAAATGGGAGGATTCTTTGCTTAAATGAATAAAAAGACTGACTGACATTTCTTGTCCTTCTCTTGCAGGGTCATCTCTTTAAACAGATGGTGTTGACCATCTATATCTGTGGAAATATAGTATTCCTGGTTGCCTTCCTGATAGCAATCAACCAAGTATGAAATAAGTATCTGAGAATTTAATGACAAAATACTATGCAGTTGAAAAATCTGCAAGGAATACTTTTTATTACAACTTTTTTCTCAACGTGTTTCTGAAGATGTAATTGAAGAATAACAGCAATAAGAATGCACGTTATGCTCAGTGTTGGGGAGATCTGGAATTCAGATCTAGAGGGGAATTGTCCTACAGTCAATTGCAGTCCTACAAAAGCTGTCTTCTGATGGGACTTTTAATGGGAACCTTTGCCTGAGTAAGGAATGAAATCTGTTTTTGAAGCACACTAGTTAACTTGACTGAAGCTTATAGGTGAGAGGAAGAGTGAGACATGCTGCAAGTGTTACTTGGATAGTTCCCTAAATCTTTGGTGAATATTATTGGGGAGCTGGTAAGATATGACTGATCTGTCCACTTTACTGTTTTAATGTGTGATATGCCAGCTTCCTGCTCTTGACAGTCTTGTTCATAATGAAACCCCCAACCAGACAAACCATGAAACTTAGTGAAAGATTGTCACAAATGCAGGTTGATGCATGAGATAAATATATAGCAGTAAAATGCAAAAAGCACTGTCTGCTCTTAGAACAGTGTACTTACACAACAAGCACAGGAGTTTAGGAACTTCAGTCCTTTAGTAAAACCACCACTTGCCTCACTCAAAATACTGCTGTCTCATTCCTCTTGGTGCTTCTAAATCATAAAGAGAAAACACGTTTGCAATATAAATGCATTAAAACCTATGGTAACTTATCTAAAACCCAAACCAGGAAGAACCTGTGTGTTTATGGATTTGTTTTACATGTTTTTGGTTGCTGGTGGCTTCTGAATTACTTGTGTGAACAAGATGGATTTATGTCAACTGATGCTTTAATGGAAGTCAAAATACTTGCTCTGGAATGGTGCAGTTGTATTTGTGTTATTGAGCAAATATTGGGAGTTAGGTTGACTTCAGGAAAAGCAGCTTCTGTTAGTGTTTAGTGGAAGTCCTTTGAGCTGGTATATCTAGAAGACAGAACTTTAAGAATTCTATGACAAGTCTATTCTGAAAGAATTTTGGAGGGCAATTTTTTTAGTCAAAAATTTTTTCTCCAAATATTTGAACTAGTTACAGACTCTAGAAAGAGACTATATTGTTTCACATTTTTTGTTCATGGTTTGCCCAAGTATGGATCAATATTCTTGAAATGGCATTTTAGAAATGAAATCTTAATATGCTGTACAGTTACAGTTCTTTGCAGTTGTGTTTTGTGGCTCTGAACAGCTTGTTCCCACACTTTTCATTTTTCTTACTGAAAAGTATCGATTTTTAGTTATAACAATTCAAGATAATTTTTTTTTTCCCCCCCATCCAGGCTAAGCTAGCTGGGAATGAAGCTGTTTGGGAGTATTGGATAGAATAGTGGGTAGTGAGGCCTGACTCTGTATAGACTTTTATAGCAACACCTCTACAAGTGTGGCCAGCTCCAAAATCCTTGTAGGTGTGGGTCAGGTGGTGGTTCTCTGCAGCTACCAAAGCTGTCTGCTCTGTCTCTTCCTCCACCTTCCCAATTCCATGCTGCAGCCTGTTGCATGGACAGGCAATATTCAGGGAGCTACACATTTGCTGGTAGTCAGTGATCTTTTTTTGGCTGCTCAGAGATCTGATTTAGCTATAAGGGTGTTTATGGAGCTGGGATTAATCCCTTTGTCAGCAGCAGCTGACTGAGAGTGAGTCCAAGTTGAATCATCTCCCTTAGAAAAGTCATGTGCAGATTGGGAAGGGGGGAGCACAAAGAAATGAGTCACAACCCAGGCTGAAGGACAAGCATGGGGCCAACTGTGTGGGTGTGAGTGTTTTGTTTTGTTGGTTTTTTTTTTTTTTTTTTTTTTTTTTGTGAGAACTCTGGTCTCAAAAGCCTGGCAATCTCAGGCTCATCTTCTGCTAAAGTTTTGTGGGACTCTTTCATCTACTGTGAGTTTATAGAAGAAAAATCACTCAACCTAGGCATGATTGATGGCTTTTTAAATTAAGATTAATGCCAAATTCTTTCTGTAATACAATAGCTGTACTGAGGGTTGTTTCATTTACATGTGACAATGAACATGGGTTTTAAAATATGAATGTAAATATCTCAATAAAAGTTCTTGTCCCTTTTAGTAATGTGAAAATACTATTAAAAGGAAACTAGAAAAGTCTTGCCTAGGAGCAAAATGGATTGTCTGTTTTCTGTAGATGTTATTTTATAAATTAAAGCTATGTAAGTCCTTCCTGGAGAAACTATTATTGAAATTGAATATTAAAATAATTTTACTTTTAAACAGTTTCTTTTCCTGAAGAAGAAAAAAATTTCCTTGTTCCACATCTAATACAACTTTAAAATTGATAACATTTTCAGCTCTTCTGGATAACTTTTTTCTTTCTACTGTTTGCAGTACTGTCAGGTTTCCTATGGGAGCCTTTATGTACAGTTTTGTAACTTAATTGATTGAAAGTCTACCTAATTTTACGTAATTTCTGTTCACACAACCACTCCTGCCCTTTTCCTGCAAAGTTTTTGTAGGAAGGGTTGGATATTGGCAGAAAAATAGATGACAGGTAGAAATTTGTGATTAGTCTCACAAGTAGTTGTTTTGATTTTTAGGTGCAGCCTCCAAATACTGTTCATATCTCTTGGCTTAGCCACAAGTCATGTTCTTTATCTGTGCTTTGAACAAAAATTACTTGGTGCAAATGTAAATGGAGTTCACAGCTAATTTGTTTTGCTTTCAATAGTTTTTAGCTAGTTGACATTTTAAACTGCAGCACGAACTAGGGGAAGGTGTATTTAATTTGTCCTTCTTGCACTGAGTGCTACACTGCCTTTTGTCAAAAGTCACAAGATGGGGAGATGTCCATTTGTAATAATGGCCCTGTTTTTCCTCTACCCAGGGGAGGCTGAGGAGAGTTGCCTGCTCTGTGTGCCCTCAGTTTGTGACACTGCGTGGCGCCCTTGCTCAGGGAACAGCGCTTCTGTTTCGCTTGATTTCTGTAAACTGTCACAAGTTGACATGAACAGGTCTTCTGAAACAGGAAGTGTTCCCAAATGAACTAATTGGAACATTCTTGAGGTTTATTAGAAATCTTTTAATCCAAGTTAACTCATACAGAGAGACATTTTGGAATGGGTGTGTGCTTGATATCCATACCTGTTTGAGCAGGTATGGATGTTGTTCCTTTTTGAGTAAATCCTTTTCAAGACAACTGAAGATGAACAGCAATCACTAAGGAAAAAGTGCAGTATTCTGCATTTCTGTGCAGGAGTTAATACCTCAGTGGTTTCAGACCTCTGGTTCAGGCTGAAGTAAGAAGTGTCCAAGTGAATAGAAGGATGGTTAACAGGGATGATCTGCTAGTAGGTCTGAGAAATTCTTTGCTCAAATAAATCTGATTCCAACTTCTCTAAGGGGCTTGTATGAAGGGGGAAACTGTTGCACATACCTGAGTAAGTGGCACAGCAGCACTGGCACAGGATAAATTCTTCAGAACATGCTTGGAAACACCTGTTTTAGTTCATACCTGACCTAGTTCAACCACTGTCTAGCTTCTGCTGGTTTCCCTGTGCTGTGCAAAAGTGACTTTATGTAAACTGCAAAACTGCATCACTCTGAACCAGCTATTTATGACAGTCATCCCACACAAATGATACTGCACTTAAGAAGGGCTGCAGCTTCAGCTTTGATTCATTTTTGTCTTGTGGGGCCTTAGGAATCACATGGCTTTGATGAATTAGAGTTTTGCATGGCATCTCTACTGACACTTGACAAGATGATTTGCCACCTTGTATTTCAGCTCTTACTGAGAGAAGATGCAGGAAAGCTCTGGGGTTGTAGCACTCAGATGGTGATCATTCCTACTTTTCAGGAGCACAAAACTTTTCAGTCTTTCCTTTAAACTACTTTGACTAGTATTGTGATGGTAGTTGCTCCCTTTTCCATATTATTTAAGTTTAATAATACAGGTTTGTTGGGGGAGCAGAAGATGAATGTCCATAGCCATCTGCTGCTGTTTGTGGCTACTTCATATCACTCACCTTCTCTCATTTTTTGGTGTATCCTTAAGAGTTGAGGCTGAAGCTGCCTGCTCTCACAACCAGCAAATAAAAAAAGCATAAGGGAAAAAAACCCACTATAAAACAACAACAATAAAAAACAAGAGGAGAGACATAGAGGAAGTGTACTATAGTAAAATTTATTTGTTCTTATTTACTGTTCCACTCTCCAGGTAAGCATTTCTGGCAAGTCTTAAAATTTGGGAATATTACCCACATCAGACTGGGAGCCACCAAGTGTTTAGAGGCTACAAATCAGTCAATTACTACCATCGTGCCTCAGTATGAGGTAGTAACTTCAGTTTCCTGCTTTGAAAAGAATACCAGCAAAAAATTAGAGGTTTTTTGTTTTGTTTTTTGTTTGTTTTTGCTGGTGCATAATTTGAGTCGGCTATACCAGAATAACACAACCTGAACTTTATCTGTTTGGTGTTACAAATGAGGCTAAGACCTAGTGAATTAAAGCTGTTGTACTCATTTGAGTATAATGGTGTAGTGTGCTATGAGGCACTTTTTCTCCTGGAAGATCTGACCTGGATGTGATTTTTCTAGGTGTGGTTGAACCTGGTTTTAGGGCCCCTACCTGTTTAAGGTTAAGAATTAACCTGTTCTTTGGTGGAAGCTTGAAACTTGCTGCAGAACTGTGCCCAGCAGTGGCTGCACCTGTAACAGATCTTTGTTTTCAGCTGCAGGACAAGCTCCTGGCAACTCAGCATTTCTGGTGGGAGGCTTGCTGATTTTTGCTCCTCAGTCAACTGAAACCTAAACACTATGGTTGCTGGGGTATTTTGTTTGTTTGTTTATTTTTTAAATGGACTGGCACTGCCTGTCTGGCAACCAATTTCTTGGAAAAGTAGGGCTTTCTCAGCAAGCTGGGAGGTGAAACCATGCTCAGAAGGTCAGGCTGTTCATATTATTATGCACAGGATTGATCTGTGAGGTTGTGAGTGGGCAGCATGTTTGTGGGATGGTGAAGAGAGCAGGATGTGATGATGGCTACACTGTCATATGTAACATAGAAGGGTGAATGGAGTGTGGAGCTCCAGAAGGTGGCTAAATATTTTAATATGGTGGTTTAATTATATTTGGTTTGATCTGCTATCACTTAAAAAGGAATGCTTTACATTTAATCCAAGGTAGTATAACTGGCTAGGACTTTTTATATTTACATTTCTTCCTGCTCCTCTCTCATATTTAACTTTTTATTCAGCAATGCTTTTGCAGAAAGAATGCTGGAACAGCAAAATCAGATAGATTGGCACACTTTAATGTGAAACAATGTCCCGTGAAGTTCCATGGAGATAGGTGTTTATCTGCTCTGTGTATATAGCAACAGCATATTTCTGATTGTGAGAACAGGTATGCACATGTCTTCATACTTGTATATACACTGCATTTATGGCCTTAGGTAACTTCCCACTACTTTTAACAAAATCCAGGATGTGATTTGTGTGTATGTGGCAGTTGGTCAAATCTGAAAGTCTGTTAAAGTCCATTGCATTATACAGAGGGCAAAATAGCCCACGAAACAGAGTAGCAAAACAAATATTATGATCCAGAAAAAGTATGTGGAAGAAAGTCTTCTTATCTTTATCTGCTTTGAGTGATAAATTTTACTTCCACGTCATTACAGCTGTTAAAGCACCTTTTTCCCCAGCTTTGCCATCCTCATCCTCAGAGCTGCAAAAATAAAGAAACAAGGCCATTGATTTTTAAGTTTTTCTTTCTATTTCTGAAGCAAAATCTCCTTATTTAGAAAAAATGAAGAATACACATACCTCCAGTGGTTAATCCAGCAGAATAAGCATTGTTTTAGTGTTACAGAAAGAAATCAGTAAAAGGTGTTAGTTCTGGTAATTTTGCAATAAAGTGAGTATATTAAGAAATTACTCCATAACTGCTACTTTAAAATTACCACAGCTATATACTTTTTGGCTCTGTACCCTTCACTAACACGTTACACAGAGTTGCTTTTGCCCTTGACTGGATGTTGACAGATTAAAAGGACACATGAATAATTAAACAAACTCTTTGTTTAAACTAAACTCCTCAGTAGGAGCTGTAACTATTTGGAAACCTTTTCCTTTTCTGTGATGCTCAGAGAAAACTTTCCTCTCTTCCCGGTGCTGTGAGTCAGAGTGGGAGTTAGTCATGTTCCTGATTTCACTGGGTGCAGTATCAGTACCTGTATAAACACTGGTACAGCTATTGTCTGTAACTGGGTATAATGTGGGTAAGTTGCAAAGGGACAGAGCAAGGCCAATGACTTCATGTTAGGGTTATTTTTAGAACAGCAATATAATGCTGTTTTTTGATATGTAAAAGCCTCCCCCCAGCACATTGTTGATCTGAGAATGCAATGGGAATAATCTCCATTACTCTGACCTGTTAGTTTGAAGAGTCACCAAAAATAGCATGTCTCATTCCTGCACCCTGCATGTGCCTCTCTGCTGAGACACAAGGGGTCAAAGCAGCTGTTTACTTGATTTACACATGTCAGCAAGTGTCCAAATCAAGTTATGTTTTTAATGCTAAAGTTGATGCAAATTATAGAAGCATCTGAGTGTAACTTTATATCATAGAGCCACTGATGTTAACCTTAGCTCTTCCAAAGGCACTGTGTACTTTTTACAGGCTGAGGAATTCTGAAGGATTCAAGCCCTGGTCATGGTTTGAGAACAGTCAGTTTGATACCTCACAGCTCATAGTTTGTTTTTGTCTTGCTCTATACATTATAGAAAACAGATGGTGTGCATGAATCTTCATTAGAAATGATTTTTGTATTTTATGTTCTTCAACACAGATGGAGCTGTCTCCATTGTGTTTTTTGAAGGTTGCAAAGCTTCCAGTGGTAGGAAAAAATAGCCCATCTAGACTAGCTAGCTGCCAAAAGCCTTGGACCTTTGTATCCCGTGAGAGCCTGTTCCACACTGTCAGTAGGTTTTGCTGCTTATTCAGCTTTAGTTTTGCATTTCCTTATTCATTTCACTATGCCTAGCTTTTGTTCCCTCCCAAGGACTTTTCATTTCCCTAATGAGTATTGCATCTTCAAAACATTTGCACTTGCATTAATTTGCCTGAAATTTAAAGAAGAAAATAAGCTCTAATAATGCAAATAGGGGTGTACCAATTATAGCACTGCCATGCTTTTCTCTGTATGGTTTTTCCCAGGGCACATACTTTGAGATATTGGTGGGGGAAGGAAAATTGCTGCTATATGGAAAGAGGTATGTTCTACATCTTTGTAAGATTGTGGGCATGAAAAGTTCCCAATTTAATCTCAGGAGTTTCCATATAGTTTGGCACATGGAACAATGCCTCTGCTTCCTTGTCCTTGGCCATCACGAGCTGATTCAGTGGCTTGTTCTGAAGGTTCATTTCTTTCCTAAAGAAAAGCTGTTACATGAGAAGCCTCCATGCTGACCTGTCCTGTGCTTCTTTGCTTTCCATTGTCTTTCAAAGTCCTCAGTGCTTAATGTTTAAATGCTGTAAGTGCTTCCAAAGCTTTAGTTTCTGAGAGGATTAGTTTTTGTGTTTTACTGTTTGTTGTTTTAGCAACAAATGATGAGCTATCAAAAGTAATTGACTCCACTCTTTCTCTAGTGGCTTTTAGGGTGAACCTGCTAGGGTGGGCATCAATGGTTGCTTTGAAAACAATCTATTTCTCTAAGAAATAGCTCTGTGTAATACATTGTTCTAGATTGAGAGGCTTTCCTGGTTTTGTTTCCCTTTTAGAAGTCTCCATAGGACTATAGGGTTGCTTGGGAAAGATTGAGTCACTTCCTGGCTTTTTCAACTGATCAAAAATGTCCCAGGGAGTGGCAATAAATAAATGGAGAGCTAAAGAAGAATATGGCTTCGTTCCAAGTTCTACTAGGCATGAAGATACTCATTTGGAGGCAGTGCTGAGTGGGGGAATTTTTGAGGCAGTTGCCAAACTGCTTGTAATTTAGCTGGGATCCATTTTTTTCCAACTGTGAGTGTCCCTTGTCCATTCTCCTATACTTATATGATGAGGGAATTAATCTGGGGATTTATTTGGGGAATTAATCCCCAAAATATACTGGGCTGGGAGCAGCTTCTGGAGTGGTTTATCTTGCCTGTACTAACTACTTCTGCTACCAGTTGCTGGCAGAAGAGCTGCTGGCAGAGCCCTTGGTGCTGGAGAACACAGGGAAGTACACAGATGGCAGGATGGGTGCTTGGGGAAAGTCCTCTCAAGTAATAGGAAAGTATAGTGGCTTTATTGATCAGAAAGGATGGGCAGCACTGCTGGAGTATTTCTGGCTGTTGTGTGCATGACTCCATGATGTTCATACTTGTAAAAGCTGAGACCATTTCTTGCTGAACAGTTCTTCCCAATCACTGCCTACTGATGCAAAAATACTTGAAAGTTCTTACATGATCCAAAGATGATCCTCTCTCCTGGCTTTACATGTAGTGTAAGGAATTCCTGGGCTGTCAGTACAACTTTAGGCAGGGTCTAAACTTAGATTTTTTGCCCCAAATTGTCTGGAGGGAGGCAATGTGGCATCAGGCTCATCATCTTCCTGTAATCCAACCAGTGGTTCTTTTCCTCAAGTGGAAAATGACTACTGTCTGAAATCTGCTGCTGTGTAAGTATACTTAATTGGAGTTTAATTGTATGTGTTAAAATGCAACATAATCATAAAGAAGAGTTTTCTACATTTCTGGAAGATTTTGCTATTGCTTTCAAACTTTCATTATAAAATTTTATAATAAGAAATAGATACTGTATGTATCAATAGAATATAAAAAGTATTCAAAAATAACTGTGGACTACTGGATTGACAGTGTGTAGTGATGAAAAGTGTTTCATTATCTTTCAGAAGCTATAAAAATGTCTAACTCAGGTTAAGGAAAGAATGTTGAACCTTGCATAAACACTATTAAGACAATATTGGCAATATTGATTCCTCAAAAATACAAAGTAAAGCTGATTATTAAGCAGTCCTCATTATTTAAGGAGTAACTTGGGTGATCTAGGAAGTAGTTGGAATGCAGACAGGCAGAAAAACATGCCAGTGAGGGAGGAGGAATTGTTAAATAGCAAAGCTGTTAGTTACCTGCAAGAAATGAAAACCGATTCTGCTAATTTTGGGAGCATTAATGGAACTTGAAAGAGAGCTGCTTTCAATCTTTGAAGGTTACAGGAATGGTATTTCTGTGATAATTTATTTTCCAAATTTTGATATGGTAACTAGTGCATTGCTAAAGACAAAATAATTCAACAGATCCAAAATGTAGATTATTTGCTAACAAACAAGAGCAAAAAAATTATTAATAATAGCATGTTAGTCTGAAACAATCCAAACAATAGAAGAAGTGACACAGTTGCCAGCAGATAAGAGCAGCATCAACTGGCTACATGAGCAAACAGCAGTGACATGATTTTCCTTTTCTGTTACCTGTTAGGGAGGGATCTTCTGTACCATCTCCAGTCATCTGGCTGTGAAGATGAGCATGTTGTGTTGGTGAGCTTAAGCATTCCTCTTGTTCTTGCAGGGAGATGGAATTTTTGTGAGGTACCTTGCTCAGGCTTTCAGCTAGACTGCTCACAGGGTTTGCCTGTTGGGCTTCTGTGCTTTTCCTGTTTGGTGGCTGATAAACTTGACTGTAATGGCCTATGGGATGATATGCTGGTTTCTCAGATTTGCTGTCATCTTCCTCCTCATCATCAATGATGACTAGTTCTGCACGGATAACCCCGTCGTACTGGGACAGCTTCTGGTTCGCTTCCGCGTCCTCGTCAAGGCGCTGGTAGCCCATGAACACCATGGTGACAGGCTCAGACTCATCCACGTAACAGGGCACAGCCTGCACAACGCTGTACCGAACGTCCTCCTCTTCCTGAGGCACAGGGGATGCCTCATTAGGATGGCAGGGATTTAGAAACCTTGTCTCACTGTGTCTTTCCATGGTATTCTGGTAAGGTTTGAATTCCTCATGTGCAGCATTTCTTTCTTCATTATGAATCATCCTGTTCTCAGGATTAGTGTGCACTTTCTTCTCTGTATGAGAAATTACTGGAGAGGGAGACTTTGGTTGTATTACCTTTGGAAGATGAAGGCCATTCTCTTTATTTTGCTGCATAAAGGGCTCTGTTTTGGAGGAGAGCGCTGTCTGATGATTGCTAAATCCATTCATCTCTCTTTTGTCAGTGCCTTCCGGTTTTGGTCCAGGTTCTAATTTGTCTTTCTGAGGAGTAACTGGCCTGCAGAATTTGTTTGCAAAGACAGGCTCATGGTACTCTGTGGGAGACTGAGAATTTTTTTCAGTTGCCTGCCGTAGTAGGTCTTCCACTTCAACAGGAGCAAGTTCATCCATTCCATTCTGTGTTGTGCTTCCATTTGAGGACACTGCATAGACTGACTTCCTGCCATCATCATAGACTTTAATTCCTGTCTCTTTAAACTCCTTTGAGGGAAGAGGTATTGTTGATAACACTGTGTTTTCACCTGTCTTCATGTCTTTTTCAACCTTGATTTCCATGGCAAACAATGCTGTTGAAAGAAACAAGTGCTTAAACTGGTAATGCAGTAGCTGCAAGAGATAGAGGAGTTCTGACAGTGATAGAGAACAACTGTCAGAATGAATTATTAAATATGTGAAATTATCACATATGCAACCAATGTATTAGATTCTCATTTTGAATTTCCCCTTGTAACCTGTGGAAAAACCTTATATTTCTGTGAGGAAAAATCAGCTGTTAAGGAGACAGTTTCCATTACATGATAGACTGAGAAATCCAGATTTAACTTTGGCCCCTGGTGTTATGCTAGGCAATAGCAGCTGGAAGAGCTCAATGTACTGTGATGCCAGAGAGTCTTGGGCCCTCTGAAGGGTTAGGAGTCTTTGTAGTAGTTGGGAAATAACCAGACTACTGCTGGCTACTCAACAGGTGTAAGTGCAGACAGAAAATGTGAAATGAATGATATGGAGTCTGTACTTAGTTATGACAGGCAGAGGAATGAAGTGCTGGAAAGAAGTGTCAGTGGTGAAGAGAGTTATTCTCAGTGGCACACACTTTACATCACTGTCTCACCTCTCAGTTTTGATGACCTAACTGGTAATACAGCTTAGATGAGAACAAATGTCTCATCTGTAATGTCTATTCTTTGCTTAAATTGTATTAGATTCAATATATAGGAAGCTTTTGTACATATTGACACCTTCTGGAGTTGCTAATAAGCAGTACCTTTTCTCTTTTCTTCATCATCCATATCAGCATGTGCTGTACTTTTCAGTGCAGAAGGTCTGAAATACTTGGGAAGGTCAGGGATGCTGGCATATATGTAGTCTGCTGCCTCTGAGTAAAGAAGATCCACAGATCCACAAAGCATTAGAGTATGTTTTAACTTACTTCTGCAAGGACCTTTTAAAAAATATTCTTTTGACTAAACGTACCTTTTTCAAATCCAGCTTTTTCAGTCTTCACAGACTAGGTGGGAAAGAGAACCATTAACAATAAATGTGATAGTGACTTTTAAGATGTTAACTAGACAGTGCTTTGGTTTCCCTGATAATTTTAACCTTTTGTGTGCAAAGCTTCATACAGAGAAGGGGCTAAAAGTGAAATGTGTTCAGTTGGAGCATGGCAAGTGAGAAAGTAAAATTTCTGTGGTCTTTTGCCAATGTGATTCCAAGTCACACAGGGAAGGACAAAAATATTATGAAGAGTTAAACAGTGACCTAACCTCCCACTGTGACGCCACCTGGTCGGCATCAAAGATTTTTTTAAAAGCTTCTACTTTAGTTTTCCAGTTTTATTTATCTCCCTGTATATCTTCAGAGAATGTGTGTGTTTGTAGGTAAGAACAGACAAGAACTGAAGTTTAGTTTCATCCTGTACTTTCTGAGACAGTTTAAGATGATTTAAAAATATTAAAATTACCTTTCAGCAAGGACTAATGGCTGATAACATTAAAATACATAATAATGTCTGTCAGGGACTTGGTAGAGAGCATGATGCAGTTTAGCTGGGCACTGAAGGAGCATGAATGGACCAGCCTCTGTACCTGGTCTGTCTCTGGCTGAGATGCAAAGTTGCTGGGTGTCAATTTTTAGAGACATGCTGTAGATGAGTGAAGACAGGAATTGCTCCCCCACCCCCATAAATAAGCAAATGGAACTTATGGGCACTTTAAAAATGTAACATCTTGATCCCTCTCATGTTTGAATTGCTGTCACTTCAAAAAAAGCTCATGACCACTCATGGGATCCAGCTAGTTCCCCTTTCTCTGGATATGATGATGATTGAGTAATAAATAATATTTCTGGAATAATATAGCACTAACCTTTATTATGTCTTCTGTTGTTTTCTCAACAGACTTTAGTTTCTTTAAAATTGCTTCTTCTTTAGCAGAGACTTCCATTTCTTGTCTTTCCAGAGCCTCAATTTCCTTCTCTAGTCTGCAATCACAGTTGTGTTTGATTTAATACCAGGCAGAGAACAGCACTGTAGAGTTGATACTTTGGGAATATGGACATTAGTAGATCTGGTTCTACTTGACAAACTTTGCTCTCATATGAGATCAACTTATAATTTCACACACAGTGGGAAAGAAGTGTGAAATAGTATTTTCATTTAAAAAGAAAAAAGCCTAAACCCAACAACAAACAAAGCTTTCCACATGTAAACATGAACTATTTTGCCAGTTAGGACTTGTCTGATGGGTTAACTGTTTTCTTTCAAAAACCTTTATTATGTGAAAGGAATATTGAGGCTCAGGAGCCTTGGGCTATTGACACTTGCTTTAAGTTTCTATTTACAGCTCCCTTCCCTGCCCTTCTTATGTGTTAAGTCTATGTTGTATGTTTTCTTAAATGTTAAAGCTGTACAATGATTAAGGTATCTTTTTTCCTGATCAGATTTTTTATTTTCTTAGTGTATGGCAAGCACTTCTAGACAGAAAGGTCCAAGATAAAAAATTGAATCTCTGTGTCAGAGAGGGAGAAAACTATTCCTGGTTGTCTGGGTATAAAGCACACCACTAAAGTCAAATCTCTTGGTCAAATAAGGCAATTAAGCAGGTGTTCTGCTTCCTAGTTTTTAGTCTTTCTAGTCAAGACTACTCTTTTCTGCATAAGTGCATATTTGTTGGGTTTTAGATGGGGTTTGCCTTATTAGCTAAGTAGCTGGGAAGTCAATTTTCCATGAAGATCTAGAATCAGACTCCAGATTTAACTCTGACGTGGGACTTAAACTGAATGTCTTATGATATAGGTTAATGCTGTATAACTTTAGTCTCCTGGCTCTTTTTAAAAGAACTTCCTTTAACTTTAGGAAAAAAAAGGAATTTCAAAGGCCTCCATATTTGAGTGAAATATGCCTTCTATTTTTAATTAAATCCATGCTGGAAATCAATGATTGCAGACCTAAGGCAGCTGTAACTGATGCGTTTTGCTGAGAGTAGTCAGAATAGTTACAACTAGATGATCTGAGACAAAGTTCCAGACAGGGTTATAGAAGTGTTGGCTGGTAACCCTGAGGGAAAGAAGCATTAGATTTTTAGTATTTTGACTTCTTTACTGTGTGCTAGGACTCACAATATTACACAGTCACCATGAATGATTAAAGCCTGCCATCCCTTTAAAGTAATCAGACCAGAAAAGCTGAATGCTGGTCGACAGATAAGCATTATTGATTTCTTTTCTGTGTGGCTGAGGAATCTGAATTACTATTGTGGCTCTTGCCCTATTTGAAGTCAGATATGTAGAGCTACAGGGTGCTGCATGGACTTTTATCTGTTGGTGACAACGTGTCTCTATTGATTTACAAAGGTATTACAGACCTCAGAACAGATACATGAAAAAAAACCCTTCAGGATAAAAGTAAACCTGAAAAAAATGTAAAACCTGCTCACATTTTGGACCTGAGTTCTAGAAGATGGCCTTAGAACCCTGATTAAAGGTACTGATTACAGTGCTAAAATTTAAGAACTTGAGGATGAATATTTTTGGACAGCTATAAAAGAAAGTAATGACCATGTGCCATATTTCTGCACTTCTCATAAAAGTCTTTGTTTAATATATTGGTATGTTTTATTTTTACATGAGACTTGATTGCAATATTATCATAATTTGAAAATCGTGAACTCACAGAAGCATAATGAGCTGTAAATCATTAAGTTATACTGTGGATTTATTTCAGTCTTGGCTCTAAACACTCCTAGACAAATAGGTGTAAGAAAAGGAGGAAAAATCTTGGAGATACTTGAAAAAAGAGAGGTAGGGAAAAAGAGAAAACAAAACCCCAAATAAATCAAAGATTATAAACACCATGAATTTACCCAGGTGATCAAGAAACAAAGTTTATATATGCTCTTATACCCATACCAACACCACTTTTTAAGGTGATTAAGAGACCTGATTCAATGCTCTGTGGGTTTAGAGAGAAATTTTCATACCCATGTAATGGAAATTGCATCTAGACTCTAAGTATCTCTTTTGCACTTACTCTTGCAGAAACAGATTTTATGGTTCAATTTCAGAGGTGTTGTGAGTGTGCACACTGAAAATTGTGGAAAGAAAATGTCTAAGAGATGCAATTTGTGTAGTTTAAAGAAATTGAAGCCCTTATAACATCATGCATTTGAAAAGTTAGGCCTGGACATTTCTGGTGTGTTTAAATGTTTAGAAACACTTAAATCAGTGACATTTTTAAGAAGTTACATCACAGTTTGTCTTGAAAGGTCTAGCAACTATTAAAGCAATTATATATAAAGGCAAGAAACTACCTTTTGTACAGTGCTGCGTTTTTTGGAGAGAAATGGAAGAATGACCTGCCACTGTATTAAATCAATCCTTTAAATATTTGTCCTCTTTTCAAGTACCACTGGTTATTTGATAGGAGAAAATAAGCGGTACAGAGGTGTGGATAAGAGAAGAAACCTTAGAAGTCAAGACATTAAATAAAAGGTTTCTCTGCCAAAGTAGCAGCTAAATTAGTAAAATCTATGGAGATTGCCTGGATGCTGCTGGCCATCAGCTGATCTGCTGGAGCTGGCATCACTACCAGCCCAGGAAAAAAAAGTATGTGGCTTGAGAATGAAAAGCAGATAGTAAGATACCACCTTGAAGGATTCCAGACTGAGGGGAAAAGGCAGTTAAGCAAGTCCTCACATGTTTTGAGGTGAGTCAAATGCTTTAGCAGCTCTGTAGTACAGCCTGAGTCTGCTTTCATGCATTATAAGCAATTGAATAGACCTTAGTTGTTTTGCATTTTTAAATATGTTGTTTAGCAACTAATTCCATAAAGAATGAGTGTTATTAGTTGAAGATTGAGAAAGCAGGACTCTTAATTCTTCATTCAGCTTGTACTCTGACCAAGGATGGGCTCACTTAGTTTACTGACATTTCTAACATGCAAAGAGGGTAAATAGGACAATTAATGAAAATGCAATTTTTTGTCTGTAACCAAAGCATTCAGCCATTTGTCTCCAAGCTGTCTCAGGCTGCTTGCTATTCACTGTTTTGTCATTGATGCAAAGAATGGAACTCTTTCCTTTTAGTAAAAAAAATGCTCAAATCTGAACTGATTAGCAGATATGAACCAGCTCAATTTGACACTCAAGTAAAGAATGCTTCAAAACAGAGGCCCCATTTAGTAAGGTGATGGTAAGCCCCATATCACTACTGTAAATAATCTGCCAACAATTGCAATTGTCCTCTCAGCTGAAAGAAAAAAAAAACTTGTCTAAAGGAATCAAGAAGTCTTTAAAGTGACTAATAATTTTAACTGAAGATGAAACACACACAGAATAATCAACAGACTGAAGTGAATATCTCCAAATCAAGGGAGTTTTAATAGTTAGATACTTAGAAGAAAGAATTCTACTGAGCCTCTCAGTTTTTTATTTCTGCTGTATGACGTGTCTACATGATCAGTTTAGCTATGTTTGATTTACAGGGCAGGTCAAAGGTCAGACAGGCTTTTGTTAGCTTTGGTGCTATCTATGGTATAGCAAAAGCACTGTGCAAGAACTGTATGATGCATATTTTATATTTATTAGTGGACTTTATTCCTAGGATTCTCTATTGCTGCTGGCTGGTTTGAAACTGGCCTGGGTGTGTATAAACAAGATGTAATGCTATTTGGAAGGCTGTGTATATGTTTTTCTAGGTGCCCTTGCTAAATAGCTATTAGGGAGTGGTAGGAAATTTAATTTATAGCAAAAGACATGTGAATAAACATGCCTAAATTCTTAGCTCAGGCTTTGTTCATGGTCAACAGGGCTTTGAATCTGATCTTTCACTGCTTAGAGAAGGGCTGAACTTCCAGTGGTCTGATGGGGAAATGCTTGCTCAGCACCATTTCCTTGTTGCTCCTTAGCTGTTTTAACTGTTCTAGATGCTGTTCTCTTCTGGCACTCACACTGCCATATGAACCCCTCTTGCATGCCTTCAAAATGACAGCCTCCTGGGATGTTTTCAGGGCATGCTGTCTGCCTCCTACCACTGCAACAATGAATCCTACAGAGGAGTGTAAAAAGGTGTTCTGTAGAGAAAAGTGCTTTTGAGCAAGAAGTCAGCATAATTATAGGACAAACTAGAACTAGGCTGCTACCTGTCAGCCAAGAGAATTATTATCTGTGTCAGAGATGGAGTAAGGAGGGAAGAGGATGGGAGATCACCAGAGAAGGTAATCTTGATGACAGCTTTGCCAAGAGTGTGTGTAGGAGGACAGTGGAAGAAAAGTAGAGAGGAAAATGCTGTTGAATTGAAATAGCAGAAAAAGCATTGAAAAAAGATGATGAAACTTTCCTGAATCTAAAGGAACAGCAATATTTCATCCTTTCTGTGCATGCTAAGGGATAGTACCAGTCAGTATGCCTGGACCCAGGGAAGGAGTTGACTGTGTGCACAGCTCTGTGGTATTTGAGAAGGGCTAACTGGAGCTAAAAAGCACCTGGAACCATGACCAGAGTAAATAAGACTCTTTCAAAAGACTGTCTCTGCAGTTAAATGTTAGTCCTGTGTGATGGAGAAGCACTAGGCATGAGGTTTGTAGAAACATCTCTAATGAAAGGTAAAAAAAGACCTTTGCTATAGCAGGTTTCTGGGACTGAACTGAGTACAAAACACATAGAAAACTGAAGTATTGCTAATGGGGTTAGGGAGCCTGTACTGTTCTGAAGAGCTGTTACAGTGAAAGTCAGGTAGTAAAGGCTATGCCAGGGCCTAGAGAAACTGAAGAACTTCATAAATTTGTTATTTTGAAGTTCTGGTTCAACAATTGCTATCCCAGAGCAAGCCCTGTATGTTGTAGCTTCCACCTAAGAATACAGCATGGAAAGGATATCTGGAAGTAGAGAAACAAATACTCCACAATGTAGTTATTCTGCAGTTTGTTGAAATTTACAGTATGGAAAATTGCCTTCTTTATTCTCTGATTCTGACTGACTAGAAAACATGACAAGAATTGCTTTACTCTGCATGTGTTTAGCACTTGTTGACGTTTTCATCTTTTACATAATAAGGTAGGAATTTTAAGATGTGACCATTTTAACCCAGACACAAGGACAGATATTCTTCCTTACCTGAAAATATCTTGTTCCAGCTCGTGAGTTCGTTGTTGGTCCTCTTGATTCTGCTTTTGCATTTCTTCTTCTTCTTTTGGAGTCATGGAACTAAAGCCGTCCAAGAGCCATTTTTCTCGCAAGGCCTTTTTCTGATGGGGAAAAATAGACAAGTGAGTGAATGCTGAAAGTTAGAGTATTTAACCATTTGCTGTGTTTATCTTGATGCCACAGATGTAATCCACAACATTGTAATCCATCCAGCATAAGGCAACCTGGAGTCAGTGGGTGCCACTGAGAAATACTAAACAACTTTCGTGTTTTGAGATTGACTTAAAAGCAAAGTCTTCAGGAACAATGCCCCATTTCATTAGTTCATCCAACAGAAATGTAGAGTATGCCAGCTGCTATCCCTAACAGATTCATATGGGTAAGTGGATCCAGTGGTTTGTGTGTCTTCAATAAAGCAAACCAGCTGTGCAACAATGCACATAACACTTGTGAAGGGCTCCAGAAGCACAACAGTTTTATTTCAGTAATCCTAATTTTTGGAGTCCTGGCATTGCATAGCTTCTGGAAGGAGATGTAAAAGATGAGAAGTTCCTGTAAATAAGACTGTATAACAGTAAGAAATATCTAGTGAGTTAGAGATGCAATGCTGCCCCTGGGACTTAAAAGGATCTTGTATAGTTTTGATAGTGAACTCACATCCATGTGTGAATGAATTTGTGTGGGATGAGAGGGTCAGTGGAAAGGTGGAGCATGGGCAGCAGGTGCCTGGTTAGTGTTTCAGCAGACCTGCTGTGCATTTAGAGCTGCTGTTGCAGGGGCAATCCAGAGCTTAGGTATTTAGGTCCTGACCTGGTGAGTGCCTGTGGAGTTCTTTCTGTGCAGTGGTGCCTTACAAGTGGGTGTATTGCATGTGCACAGGAAAGGGTATCTCTCTCAGCTGTGTTTTCAAATTCTGAAAAATATAGTTGTATGCAGTGATTGCTTCCTACAGCTGCTTCTTACAGCTGCACTAGGAAAGGTGGTACCTGAAAGTTATCAGAGCTCTCAAAAATACTCCTGGTATAAAAAAAATAAGTATTTGAGATACGTTCATATTTGCAGGCTAAAACTTGTAAACCATGCCAACTTTTTCACACTTTTTACTCCTTGCAGTCTAACTCAGGGGCATAAATGCAGTTGCTGCCTTGGGGAAGGAATTGGGACTCTTTAGAAATACTCTTTCAACAGCCAAAAAAGGAGCACACATATAAAGTCTTTAATTAACTGTAAATGTCCCAGTTATAATTTAGATACCCTGAGCTGTCTAATTTCCATGTTAACTTTTTGGGTTTTTTCCCCCCTATACAGTTTTGTTAATTGCAGGATGTGGATGAAGATTACATTGAATTTTGACTACAGCTGCTTGAGGCAGAGTGTGCCCAGCACTGGTGAGAAGGCTGCATGAACCTCAGTGCTGCTTGCAGGGGCTGTTGGAATCCCTGCCTGCATCCTGTGTTGAGTCACTTAAACTGTTGCTTCCTACACTTTTCTATTTATTGTGTACTTTCCATGAGGTTATTACTGAGGCCCAGCTGGCAGAGGGATATATATGTAGGACCTTACTGCAGTTAAAAGCAGTTTTCCACTTGATGTATAATGTCATAGAAAGTGTGTCTAAAACAGGCTTGCTGAGAAGTCTGTGCACTCCATGATGCTTTTAGTTTTGACTTGTGGGATTTAAGAGCAATGTTTACAGTTGCCTCAGCCTGCAGGACAGTGTTCTGTCTCTCAGCACTGGATCCTAGGAAATCTTGGTAAACAGTTTGATCAAAACTGGTGTTTTGAGCAAAAGCCTTGACTTTATCTGTAAAATCACTTTGGCAGCACTTCCTGGTGGTTGTGTTTCAGGCTGTAATGAAATAAATGCAGATTTTAATAGGATATTTTTACGTGATCTGGTAGATGCAGGTGGCCTGGTGTTGGCACAATTCTTATGGAGCACAAAATACTGTGCTATCAAGCTGGAGGGTGTATAGTTATTAATTCCCTTTCTATTAAGCTGTTTAGATTTTAATGATAAGTCGGGCTTCTAGAAAAGTGAGGTTTTCATCTTGGCCAGAATTAGTCTAGCACTTATGTCTCAAAAAATAAATTTATAATTCCTTGTAAGACTTCAAGTGGGGCTGGCACTGTAGACCTCAGAAATCAATACCATCTATTGAGATCAACAAAAGCTTCTGTATGTATAGGGTTAGGCCCAAGAAAACAAACTCCCTAAATACAAGCATAACACAATAGTGTTATTTTTGCATGTTTCTAGAGTAGTTTGCTGGTACTCCCAACTAAATGCCATGTAGTCTTGTCCATTTAATTAGCCATTTTTGAAAGAATGGCACATTGTGTAGTTTGGAAACAACCTTTGAATAAAAGGTCTGGTCTGTCCAGGCAGTGACACAAACCACTGCAGGAGCAGCTGCCTTGGATCTGACAGGTTTTTTTCTGCTGTCTAACATTTTCTTCCATGGCAAAGTGTCTCTAGCTCAGGATTAGGTTGTGCATGTGTTATAGCACCGACATGAAAGCACCCTCATTTTGTGTTTGTGTGTTAAGGGAAAGGATGTGATAAAACCCTGGCAGGGGCCAGAGTGCTGGAAAGTAATCACTTTGTTTTGTGGTTCATGGTCACAGCAAAAGTACTATGACATTATCCTGCAGATTCTGTGAATAATTTACAGTGTGTGCTCCAGGTATAACTCCACTGCCATCCTTAACAAGGCTGGAGCAGCACTGAAAGATTCATCTTTCATTGGAAAGTAAAGATGTTTTGAGTTTGTGGGTATTGCTCTCCCAGGGGTATGGCAGTTTACCTTACAACATTTTGGGGAAGGCACAAATGATTTTCACATTTTTTTCACAAAAAAATGTGATTCAACACTGTGAGCTACTGGAAGGAGGAGGTGTGTGATGAGCACCTACAAGGTAGCACTAATGGAGTTCAGGCATGACAGAAGACTGAAAATTAATAACCTAAACTGTAAAAGCTCTTATAAAGTACATGCAAATCAGTGCTGACTGCACTTTTCAAATAATTCTATCTAGTCCTTTCCCTTGTTGCTTCAGTGAGAAGGATTCCAGGCAAAAGGAAGGATTAGTTGTTGGTGCATCTAGAAATACTGGATAAAATTTCCCCTGTACCCAAACTATCAGCCCCCAATTACCCCTTGCAGTTCTGTGAAGCCCTGTCCATACAGGTTTCTTGCACACTCTCTACTTCATCTGAGAGCAGTGCACATGTAGGGAATAAATGTTCTTTCTCCACTTCTACCAGATAACTAAGATCTGTCATGATGCCTCATCTGTCTTTCTAGTAAGAAGCTTGCTTGAGGACAGCAAACAAGATCATTGGAAAGCCAGAGCAAGGATTCCTATTTGCAAATAGGAAGTTAAAAATCTTCTTTTTAATGCAACAAACAAAAAACATACCAAAGAAAAGCTCCAATAAAAAAAAATAAAAAACAACAAAAAAAAAACCCACAAACCAAACTAACAATCTTTTAATAAACCTGTTGCTAAGGGTTATAAATAGGAAGGACAAAATGAGGAACAGGATAGTGATATCCATCTAACAAGAACATCTCCATGGTAGTGAGTTTACTAACCTGCAATAGCTTCCTAGGGGACAGGTAAGTTATGTTAATAGAAGGTGGATATCTGGATTTCACCATGTACATAACTGGTATGTATATAAATAAGTGGAATCAGCTTGAATTGCTAGGGAAACCATCCCTACATACAATTTACTGCAGTCTTTAAATGTTTTAGTAGTCTAAATCTGTTTAAAGCAATTTATGCCCTGGATCCTTTTGTTGTTTTACTCTGTTGAAATATCTGAATTAGGCTGAAGCAAGAATGTCCATTAAGGGACAAAACTTTTGGGGTATAAAGAAAAAGATGTTAATGTAGTAATGTTGTGTTTGATATTAGGTGCCTGTCTTAGCCCTGAGCTGGAAAATGTAGGCTACATTTTGTGTGCTCCAAATAACTCATGATATGTATGTATTTGTACAGTATACATGTGTATGTCACATGTATATATAAATATATACTTCTTTTCCAAGTGAATAATTTCTTGAACAGATGCCTGCTTTAGCTTATTTATGTAATAGGACAGATTTAATTTAAAAGCTTTTCTGTGTCATATCTATATGATTTCTCATGCAATTGGCAGAGAAGTCACATCCTCTGTTCTCTTCCAAAGTAAAACCATTTCAGTAGTATTTTTCCAGGAGTGTTTTAGCCTCTCCAAAAACTCCATAAAACTGATTAACTTTAGCTGTGAACATGCACTAAGTCTGTAAGGAAACTGCCCTTGGGCTCTGTCTGCACACAGCAGTGGTGAGGATTAGCTGGTTGTCTACAACAGATCAGTTTATCCCTCTATAAAGGAGGGCAAAAAAGAGTCATCTGGATTTACAGACATGGAAACTTGAAATATAACTTTCAGTACTCAATGTAGCCACGTACCATGATGGAGGAGTCACATGTTTGCTACTCAGAGGTTTCAGGGCTTGGAAAAGATATTCCCCTCCCTTTTAGACAAGATGTTACACAAATGGTCAAGCCAGTCCTTGGAGTAACTACCTTCCAATAAAACCTGGGCATGGCTGTGTGCTGGCTTGCCTGGCCCAGTGAGCTAGTTTATCGTGGCTTTTCATTTTTTTGGCTTGACACAAAAGGAAAGGGTGGAGGAGACTCAGGATCTGGTGTCTGTTTTGAAGAGGAGTCTGTTTTAAATACGCTTTTCTCACATTTGCTGGAGGAGACACGCCACACTCCTGGTGTTAGATTCAATATATCCTTCTTGAGACTGTTTATCTGCTCACATAATGAAAAGAGTATGTAAAATACCATATTTCTTGAAGCAAAGATTTTTATCACATCTCCCTAAATGACATGTACTTCCAAACTGCTATAAACATTTTAAGAATAGTGGTGTTGGGAAGAAATCACTCCAATTTCTGTTCTCTACAGAGGTGGATATTTAGGTTTCTTATAACTTTGGAGTTTATAATCCTGCGTTTACCAGGCCATATTTGAGAACAATATTTGTAACACTTATACTTTTTTTTTTTTTTTTTTTTTTTAATATACAAGGATACAGCATTATTTTACTAAAGAATACTTGAACAAGCTGACAAAAGCCTACAACCAAATAAAAAGGTTGTTTTTTTCCTAGGAAAAAATACAATCAGACCTCATGATTGTGCTGCACCCTGTACCAAGTGAGGTTGCTGTTGTGAGATTAGGGAGTGAACACACCCAGTCTGAAATGTGAGGCTTAATTTTCATCTGTGAGTTTTTCCTGGTTATGATCTCATTTTATGCCATGAAAGTGATCAAGTAACATTAGCTCCCCCGTGTAATTTTTTCAAAGAGTGATGCTTATTAAAGTCAAGTGGAGTCCTGGCAAGCCTCCACAAAGCTGTGAAAATTTGACAGTAAAAGCTCGAGTTAAATGCTTGAAGATTTGCATTCTGAGATCCCCAACCTTTATTCATGCTGTATGGCTTGAGGCTATCTTTAGTTACATAAATCTAACACTTTACTTACCTTTAAATGTTGGTGTTTCATTTTTTCCTCTTCTACTTTTAGACGTTTCTGTGTAATTTCTTCTTGCAGTTTTCTTTTGTCCTACAAATTAAGACCAATAAAACTTTGTTTAGAGAAATGACTTGTTAATAAAATCATTATGTAAGTGTTATTCAGTAGGGTGAAATCAATCCATGCAAATAAAGCTTTGTTTTAAAGCTTATGTGGTGCTTAGGCAGTGCAGAGTTCTTTGCAGCAATAACTTGAACCTACACAGGTAAGGTTTCCACTGCTCTTTCTCCAAAGTACATTTAAATGTGTTAATGACCACAAAGGAAGGATGGTGCAAAATAAAATTTTTTAGTCTTGGGAAGGCTAGGGGGCAAAAACAGGAACAAAGTACAATTGTGCAGAATTGTACATGCAGAGTGAGACTAAAAATGGGTCCTGACCAAAATTCCTAAGGCAGCCCACACATGGTTTAGGAGAGGAAGGAGTCTGCATGGCCTACACTGAGCAGCTGTGATACATCACTAGATGAAATGGGCTGTCACTGAATCCAGTACTGAGTTTATGTATCCTGTGGCTAATAGCTGAAATAAACAGGAATAAACAAAGACTTAGAAATCTGTTTTGTTAGTCAAATAATGGTAAAGATGAGAAAAGAGAACTTTAATACACTTCATATATGTTGTTGTTACCTGTCAATTAAAAAAAAAAAAAAAAGTCTTTTTGCTTGAGCACAGGCTCTTTTCATGGCTGCTGATCTTTAGAAGGAAAAACCTTGTGTAATGCTGGTCTATCCTAGTGCCACCTTAATCCTTTTCATTACAGATTAGAGAAAAAAGGAAATTAAGGGGAAAAGGAAAGGGTGAACAATGTCTGAATGCTGACAGTGCTTAATCCTCTTCTGTTTTGGATAGCACTGTCACATGGAGTAACCTTGTGGCTCCTCTGTGTGAGGCCAAACACTGATTTAGTACCTTGTGTCCTCAGCAGCCAGGGGGAAAGAAATCATGCCAAAGGAAAGTAACTTTAATAAGGTGTATTAATAGGCTATTGTCTTGGTCAGCCTTGATGCTATAAAATTCTTTTATTCGGCATGGCACCTTGCCATGTGCCAATCAAACATTTGTTTCTGATACGTTTTAGGCAAGTAAATGGAATCTTTTGTTGTCCTGTGCAGAAACATTTGTTGACTGTAGGCTAATCCCTCTTCCCTTTCCATTAGAACATCTTGGCTCTGTTTAAAAAGTGGTAGCTTTCTTATAGAGTCTGGTTTTAGACAAGTATAGTTTAGGAAGGAGTTAACTTCTTCACAAACAGAGGAAGGGCCTTGCCCTTTCAGCCCACCTGAGGAACCAGCTGTGTGTAAGGACTGGAGAAAGTCAGTAAGGAAGTGCTGGACATAAGGCTGGGAGTTGTTCTCCACTGTTTCCCTAGGATCTGGGATTTGGAAACAGGAAGAGATGTGGTGTACTTGGCTAAATCACTTCACTGTTACTGGAAATTAGAAATTAGCAGTGGGGCCACAGGCTCTGAGGACACTTTTCTGAAGGATAGGATAGGAAATGGAAGAAGCCACCAAGCTTTATCAAGGCAGAGGGCAGGATACAGGCTGGCCAGGCACTACTGATACTGTGCTGGGATTTAGGAGGTGAACATCAGTGTCACTGATCTCTCACAGTCTGCAAAGTATAGGAGTTATTTAGAAACCCTTTACAATTTTTTCTTGATGATGGTGTTAGTCTGCCATTTTAAATACTCCAAACAGAACAGGTGGGGCTCTTTCCTCAAAATGCATGCTATTTTTATCTCTGCAGTGGTTTTGTGATTTGCCAATGCTCTTTAATGTAATTAACAAAGTTACTGATTTAGCATCGCTACAATTTGTAATTTTTCTGCACAGATCCTTGTGTGAGACTTTATCCAAAAGTTGCAATGCTGGATTTTTCTTAGCCAGTCTTGATTTTGAAGACAGAGTATCTGATCTCTGATCTTCACACTTTTCCTTACTTAGGAAATGTTCCTGATCTCATGGTATAAATGGCTTTTAAATAATCTATTATTAGATCAGTGACAAGAGCTCGTGTTTACAGATGAATATGATTCTTAAGAAAAATTCTTTTTATCTTTACTAAAGTTCTGGATAAGATTCTTAGCCAGAGAATGCTATTAAAAATATTTTAAGTCAATATAAATGTTCTTTTTGTACCAGTGGAGATGTAATAAGAGTTTGGACAGATTGAAATGAGTATTTGTACATAAAATACTGTGCAGAAAGAAATCTGAGGATAAATGCATAAATTAGTATATTTTAAACTAACTGTATAACAAGGAACCTATTCAGTAAATAAACTTTTCCCTGATTTTTTTAAAGGTCCATGTTTCTTTTATGTCCAATACTTTTTTTTTCTGAAAGCTTTCTTCTTGTATCCTTTCGTGTTCCAGTATGTTTTGATTTCACAGGTTGGTATTCTACAGTCATCCAGAATAAATTAGCTGAAATAGGTTGTCTTTTATAAGTCTAGTCTATATACCCATATAGTTTAGTCTTATTCCAGAAACCAAGAAGTATGAGGAATCTTTTTGAACTGAACTTTAGTTATTTCTAAGTAACATTAGAAACCTGTTAGAACATTTTCTAGACTTCATTCTGCTATGCTTTGCCTGCACATTGTGTCTTGCTTTTTGAAGCTTTGACTGTATGTCTAATGGAATAAATGTTTATTCCTGGGTAGCTAAGGAGCCATGATTCTATTAAACCTCATGCTCTGCCCCTGTAGATACTCATGTTGCTGGCAGAAGATCTTGAACCCTCTTTTACTGTACTCTTGTTAATGTGAGCAGGATTTGCTTTTTATGACAGAGCATCTTCAGCCATTGCTTTCTGTTGTGCATCAATGCAAGGTAAGACTTGGTGTTAATTTTCATTCCTACTGAAATATGTGGGACTCTTTCCTGACTTTTGTGCACAGAAATGAATTGTGTTCTAGACTAGATCTGTCTCTCATCCACAGAGCAATGTCTTGTGAGATATCTTGTCTGCCAAGTCCATTAGTTTGTGTCAGTGTTCTACAGTGATGCCAAAGACTGTTGTCTTGGTCCCCTGGCAAGTGTCACGTACTGTCAAATTCCATCATGGAGCAGCTAATGTTTTAGCTAATTTATTTTTTTAAATTTAGTTTTCCAAATATTAAAACCCATTAAGCATAAAAAATATTGAAGCCTCCACATTTTAAAGTATGAAAGTCTTGCTAACAAAATGAAGGCATTTGATCTTTTACTTTTTACTATCTATATACACAAGCAGCAGGTGGTAGCTACATAACAAAGGAAAAAATTTCCTTTTCAGAGCCGTGGGAGCATCAAAATATTTAATAATAACAACTTCATGAACAAAAACAATAATTGTGTTTTCCTTTTTGTTTGCTATATGGAAAAATATTTGCAGAAGACTTTGAAAACTCCTACTGGCTCTGTTGCTGTTGAGGAGACAGGTATTTAACAACAGAAACCAACAAGGCTTAGTGCAGGTGCAGTTGTTGACTGCTCGGAGTGCCCCTTGTTAGATCCTTTACAGCAAACATCTGGAAGGTAGCACTTGGAATTCCCAGGTGTGTTACTTGAGCCAAACCTGCCCAGAGCCAGGAAGGAGCTTGTTATTGTACCTGCAGTGTGTTGGTTTCCTGGACAGCTCTTACTGCAGGCTGTGAAGGCTGGTAACTTCACCTTGTTTAGGCTACTTCATTTCTGCAGTCAGAACACTCCAGGTGTTTCAACTGAATGCTCCACTGATGAAAGTGGAGAGCAAATAGCTCCTTTACACATCAAGTGTATTATTTACAGAATAAATAAAGTCATAGGCAAAACCCAAATATGATTTCCTACTTCTTCTAATGCAAGACACTGGAAGCTTCTCCAGTTTCTTAAGAAAAACCTGCTTCTGTATTCATTTGGAAGCAAAGCTGCATCTGGAGGATGCCAACCTTAGTATGTTCATAGGAGCCCTCATCAGCCCAGAGTGCTGCCCCATTCCTGCTCCAGGATCTCAGGAGCATAAAACATTACAAGGCCTGGACTGCTCTGGAGTGCCAAAACAGGTGTTATCTTTTGAGTCCATACACTAGAGACAAAGTCCAGGTTATGACCCTGGTTCAGGCAGCATTGCAGTTAAACAAACAAATGTACTCTAAACCCTCTAAAACATTTCAAGTTCTCTTATTGTGTCATGTCTCAAGTAAATACAATAAATGGTCCTGTGGCTTTTATCAAGCACCATAATTAAAACTGAATTGAAACTCAGTCTATTAGATTCCCATAGATTTCCAGTTATGCCTTCTTACATTTATTTTGATTCCAAGAAGGTATTTTTTAATTCTGCCCACCATTTATTTTGCTAGTAGTATTTCACAACTAATCTATAATGTTAGGAGTGTGACAAAGACCCTTGTTTTCATTATTTGTTATTAAATAAGAGAGTGAGTGGTTCTTTTGGAGGTTTCCTTTCATGCCAGAAGGCCAAATTTTGTTGCAGTTTAAGTTTTGTAACTGAATAAGTT
The DNA here is from genome assembly GCF_903797595.1 of Erithacus rubecula. Classification (NCBI taxonomy): domain Eukaryota; kingdom Metazoa; phylum Chordata; class Aves; order Passeriformes; family Muscicapidae; genus Erithacus; species Erithacus rubecula. Next base: position 9,389,161 of record NC_136662.1, read on the forward strand.
CAGATCAAATCAGAGGAGGATTTGGCTTCAGCCAAATTTTATAACATCAGGTTGTATTACTTTAAAAAATAGTTTAGTTGTTCCTTTTACACACTAGAACTCATTACTCAGATTTCCTTTTAGAATAGAAACTGAAAATGTTTTCTAATGTCTCCAGCATGAACTTCACTGAGTCCCTCCTCTGAAAACTGACAGGCAGAAATTTGCTTAATCCAAGCTTGTCCTTTTTTACTTTTCAGACAGCAATACTTATGACAGGTCATTAATAATTCAGAAATTTTATTTAATTTCACAGTGCAAATGAAAAATCTCTAATCTCACATTGTGAAATGTGAAAATTGATTTGTTCTGGAATTCTCTAGCTGCCTTTTGACCTTCAGGCAAACATTCAGTATGATGACAGTAATGTGTGATTTGCACACATACTTTCACTGCTTTGAATTTAATTTTAAAGTGCAGTACAACCAACACAACCCATAATAAAGTCAGTACAGTCAACTTAGCTGTCTTAAAGCAACATCTTATAAGCTAGAATTATGAAGCAACAATTTCAAGCAGACAAAGTCTTTCTGTCCTGGGATAAATCATTACTCAGCAAACACACAGCAGCTCATTAACAATATTACTTCTAAGCTTTTTTTTTAATAGTGAATTATAACCATGAGCACTTACTGTTATGGCCTGGAATCTTTCTTTCAGCAATTCAGCTTCCTCCATTCTACAAATCAAAAACAGACAGGTAGTGAAGGCAAACAGAATGAAACCATAAGCAAAAAAACCTCCTGGTGGGGCTACCAAAAAACAAAAAACAAAACAAAACAAAACAAAAAGCTGAGGTGATTTGATCCAATTCCAGAGCAGAAAGAGGCAGAATTTTTGACTTGTCAGAAGAGTCCCTGAGCAGATGAGCAGATCATTCCAGACAGACACATGTAATGAGGGTGTGGAGAAGAGGCAGACAGGGAGAGTGCTGGCATGAGCTGACTGACAAGTTGGAACAGTGGAGCACAGGCTCTTTTCCTTCAGGAGCTGCCAACTCTTTGTTTTAATGTGCTCAGTTAGCGTGCCACTGCTTCTTTAACTGTTAAATGCCCAAAACACTCTTACAGGACCATGGCTGAAGCAAACTTTTATTATGTTCCTATTTCTCCTTCCTTTCTTTTTCTATGCTTCTGGTGACAAACAGATATTTAAAATTTGTTAAATTTATTTCATCTGATAAAGTTTATTATTGAAGTTATTTATCTTATTTCACCAGTATGTTTTAACCTGTTGTAATATTAGCATTGTAGATGGCATGAAGTTTTTCTGAGATGGCTGTTTCAATGTAGCTTTTTAGATGAAATTTTTAGAAAAGCTGTATTCATAGCTGGAAGAGTTTTAGAACTGTTAACCTGAAGTAAGATAAACTTTAAGCAGCCAGGTCTTTCATTAAATGTATGTGTTAATCTGTGCAATTACTGGTCAGCTATCTGGGACTCAGGGGAAGCTTTGTCTAAGTAAGGATTTCAGGATCATCACTGCAGTGTTACCAAGATGAATCTACAATGTTGGTGGCTCTCAGGCTGGATTTTTATTTAGCTAACTTGCTGCAGACTTCTGCTGAAAACAGCATTCTGTGCCTTAAGGGACAGTGCACATTTTGACCTTTCCATTTACCTGAGTGAGAGTCAGCCGTCCAAAATCAATCCAGGAAACTTGCAGAACAAGTGGAACTGCCTTAGTAAAATCCAGTTGTGGAAAAAATTCTAAGCAAATCAAACAGTATAAAGGTGTAGTATGAATCTGGAATCCCTTTGTTACCTTCTGTGTGATGTGAGTTAAGTCTCTGTAAGGACACCAGCAGGAATGTCAGTCAGCATGTTTGGGTTTTTCCGGCTAATTCACTGACGTGACTCAACTCAGCAGGATTTGGTGACGGGGTTTATTTTACATGTTGGTACAGTGACCTGAAGCTTAGTGGCAAATCAAGCTCATTATTAACAAATTCTAAGATGCTACAGAATTGAAGACTTGATGGTGAAATTACAGCCATATAATTCAATAGAAACCAATATTTAATTTCAATTTCCTCCTTTCTAGTATGTCATCCCTTCTCTGAATACATGAACAGATTTTCCCCCTCAGCACTGGGGATTAAGGATTAATTAATGTTTTCTGTATACTGTGATCCACCCTGAGGTTTTGCTCAAACTTGCAAAGACCCCATTTCTATTCTCCAGTGAAGGGTTCATTTCTATTATTTTAAATATGCTTTGTTTGGTGAGCACCTGAAATTTTAAAAATTATAATATTAAAGCAAATGCAAAGTTTAAAGGCAAGTATATTGAAGTGCATCAAGAGACATATATACATGGGAGTTTAAATAAGTTTGGTTTATGGATAAAACAATAAATTCAACCACCATGTGAAAAGAAATATATTGTTGCTGCAGAAGCCAATAGAGAGACAGCCTTTCTGTTTAAGCTTTCATACTTAAATAGCCTTCCTTACCAAACATTAAAAAAAAAAACAAAGAAAACATATTTTACCTTTGTCCTCTGTGAAATTCATCTTAAATTTTAAGTGTGTATGTGGACTTCAGGGTGTTTAAAAAATATTTAAAGCAGGAAAATATTACATCAGAAGTAACAATGTCTGTTTTGGGCCATAATCTGTACTCTGAAATAAATGGGATCTACACTCAATGGGTGGAGGAGTTAGATCTGTATTTCAAGATCAAATTAAAATCAATGGATTTGCATTGCTTAGAATTTTTATGGTCTAAAATATTGTCCTAAATTTATGCTTGAAAATTATTTGAGTGTTTTTAAAAAACCTACTTGTGGATGTTATATAGTTACAGACTGGAGAAGTATTTAACATGTCTTTCCCTAATCTAAACCACTAAATTAAGGTAATCTGAAGAAGATTTCTAGAATGTTGCTTCTGTTTCTAGATGACCATTATTAAGAAGGTATTTGAAACCCACTTTAAATATTTTAAATTGTTTGAATCATATATGTCCCCTTGCTAGGCAGGATTTGTTGTTCAGTCAATAGGCTGTTTTTCAGTTTTCTTAATCCTATTCTAACTGGGATTTATGTGCAAGAGAAGAAATGGACCAGCTGTCATTTTGTCTGCCTGGTAAGCCTGCCTTACCAGAAGGAGTATCCATGGAGTAAAGGTTAGAGCAGTGACTCTGAACAGCTGTGTTTTCAGTCTGTAGCATTCTTGGAACAAAGATTCTCAGAACCTGACTGCCAGGAACATATCCAGAGGAAACTATCTACCTGTTCTGCAACTTTAAGAAAAAGTTTATTTTTCTTTTGGTAGAATAGATTCTGTGAGTGATGCAGAGAAAGTTTGTGTATCTTATTATGAGTCATACAGGTTGGATTTTTTGGCTTCACTTACTTCTTTGTTCATTTCCCTTTTGCACTGTGTACCTAATTTAGGAATAATAATGAAAATCTACAGCACAAGGTGAGAGAATTCCATGATGAAGTCTTACAGAAAAGGGAGTGGTAATTTAGAAGAATGCAATATCATGAACCAAAATCTAGAAGGGCCATAGAAACACTTTCACAGCTGAAAATACATGTTCTTTTGTTCATTTCTGGAGTGATGTCTGAATCCTGGAATGGTCTTCAGAAATGTAGTGGCTTTCCCTGCCATGCTCTACATACAGTATCAACCTCAGTTCTACCCTTGCTCATTGTACTGGGATTTCTTTTTAGACACAATTAGCCTAAGGTACAGTGAGATATAGATTATTGTAGTAGCAAACAATTGCCTCTGAGAAAAAACAATGCAATAAAGGTAAGCAGAAAAAAGCTTTCACTTTTTGAAAAAATGAGTTTGACATGAATGGAGTTGATAAGATTGTTATCAGCTGAAAACACAGCCTCTACTTTCTGGAAACAGTGGTTACTGAGTTAATGAATTCACATTTTGTTCATCATAACTAGTTTGAGATTTTTTTCTTTGTGATGAGCTGTCTTTGGTAAATGTATTTGAAACACAAAAAGGGTGGTTTGGACCCAGTATAAAAAGGAATTCTATATTCTTACAGTGAGCAAATGTACTGCCCCTATGCATTTGTCTGCATGTAGCCTTGACTCTGACAGCAGGAATGGAGAGGAGATACATTTCCTTGAAGATGTCTCAATACAAATGTTTAGTGCAGCCATCCTGTCAGCTGGCTGAAAAGTCTGTTATTGGGGGTGCCTCAATTGATTGAGAGACAATCTCCAGCTAAAAACAAGGATTTTCATTTTGTAGGTGGAAAACAAATAAAGAAATAGAAATTTGAAAATCTAAATAAGGCTCATGTCCCTCTATCAAATTATACATTTGAAATTAAAAAATGTATACATTTTAGGATCTTAGAGGAAGATTGTAACAAAACATCTGCCAGCTCTCAGGAAGGATTAAATTTTGCTTTGAAGGCAAATTTTGGAGCAGTAATGCCCTACTAGGCAGGTCTTTTAACATAATTAATTTCTTGGATCGTCTCACTGAAGCAAAACAATAACTGAATATGTTAGATTTATACAGTTTCATGAAGCTAAATTCTACCTTATTTGCTTGTTTGAGTAGATACACATCCTGAAACTCTGGAAGGAAAAGCCTTGGACTATTATGTTTCAGTTGGTACAACTCCCTTCCTGTTGCTACTCATAACTATAAATATATTAATTCCTTAAACTCAAACTAAAGAAACAGCTGTTTGTCATTATTTTCAGGGTTTTTTCATTGATTTTTAAAATAGTAGTGTATGGTGCATCTGCTGCTCAGACATTGTCAATGCTATGGAGAGGTTTTAGAATGCAGCATTGGCTTAAGACTCTCTTCTGTGTAGGGCCTGTCTTATGTGCACAGTTAAACCCAGCTAAAAGTTCTATTGTGCTAAATATGGACTATCCTGACCTTATTTTCTAAAATTATACAGTGAACTTTGTTGAAGTATACAGATTATTTCTTTATCAGTTAACCATGTTTTGTGTAGCCTTTTTCATGTTTCCAGACTTGTCAGTTCTTAGTCTTGTGCATTATATGAACCTCTGGATATGGGAGGCTTTCCAAAGCACCTTTAACACTCTGTGTCTCATCTAAAAATCTTACTTCAGTGAATAGTTTAAGCATAATTACTGTGGTGATGTAAAATGTGAGACTCTTAATAGAATGTGTTCAGGCGCCCAGATAAGTGGTAGGACTGTGTTTGTTTGGTGGTGGTTTGGGAGGTTTTTTTTGGGTTATTTTTGTTTGTTTGTTTTGTTTTAAAATGTAAACTGAAACAAGCAAACCCACAAATAATCTGAAATACTCAGGATGGGTGCATTAAACATGTTGTGAATTCATTGCTTGCAACCTAGCATTTTCCAACTGCTGCAGATATGCACTTCTAAGAATAGGGCAGAGTTTTAAATCCTACCCAGCCAACTGTGTGGAAATTTTTAGCAGGGCTCTGAGAACCAGCTTTAGTTATTGCATAGTTTGGTTATGTTTAATTAAGTGAAAACAAACACTCACAACCAGAGCCAAATCCTGGGGAAAGTAGCAAAACTCATACAAATACCATGCTGTCCATTGTAAGGAAACTACACCTCATATTCCTCTGATTCTTATTTTATGAGGCACTTGGAGAGCATGACGAGAACAATTGAGGTGTTTGGATCTAAGAGACTTCAGTAAGATGGCAGAGCACAATTAGGGCCTTGCAGACACATTTTTGTTAACACTTAGTGCCAGGTGTACCAGTGTCACTGTACCAAGTGCTGCTGGTGAAAGCCTAAAAAGTACAGATAATTTGTTCTAGAAGATGAGCTGGAGTAAGAATTCCTTATGAGAAAAGTGGCAGGGATAAGACTGGAGGTGGTGCAGCCATTTAGCAGGCTGTGTGGGTTATGTCAGCTGGCTCCCTTCTCCTGAGGCATGGGCAGAGCTCTCACACTGCTCCTTGGGGAAGCTGCCTAACCAGTCTGTGCCTGTAACACTGCAGCTCAGACATTCTGCAAGATGAGATGAACCTTATCTGATAGCTCCCAGCACAGTAAAGAGGAATTACTGCTTTCTCCTCCCACACTTCCAGCCACATTTTCCTGTCACTTCCCTTCGTCTGATTAATCTGTGAAGCAATTATATTTGCTTATCTGTCAGGAAAGTAATTTAAAAGAAAACTTGAAAACAAACCTAAACCCCCACATCCATGAGTACCCACTATGCCAGTGAGCTGAATAGGCTCAATAGGAGATGACAGGAACAGTGGTATTAGGAAGTAAGAAGAGCTCTAATTTTGATCAGGAGACAAGCAGCAAGAGGAGAAAGACATCGGAAATGTGACTTGTGGCAGCAGAGAGATGAACTTGGCCACCCTGCAGGCCTCAGGCTTACCTTACTGAGTGGTCCAGGGACCACCAGAGACCTCAGTGACATGTATGATAAGCATGTATGCTTAGCTATTTATCTGAAGCTTGAAACTGCTGTGAAAACACGATGACTTCAGACTCTGGCAATCCTTCCTGTGCTTCCAGATACTCACTATCCTCCGCTGTGGGTGGGCAAAAAATATCCCACATACAATTTGTTTTGCGTAAGCCTTTCCAAGTATTAATGGAAAAAAAAAACTAAACATGATAAGATTATGCAAAACTTTATTGTTAGCAGAGGTGATAAGATTGTTTATGTCAGATGATGCAGGTTGTAAATACAGGCCTAGTTTCTCCAGTGAAGACCTGCTTTTTTATACTGAGGAGTTTGTTTTTTGGAAGCAGCGGCTGAGGAAAACCTCTCAGCTTGTCAGTCACTCCAACTGTTAATATCAGCTGTCCCCTGCCCGTTCCCAGTGGCAGGAGGTCACCTCAATGACACGGGGCTCTGGCCAGCTGACGCCGGCTGTGCGAGTGCCAGGCGATGCAGCGCGAGCAGCTGAGCCTCAGGAGTCATCGAATGCCTGGGACAGTGTGTCACCAACTCTTATTTTTCAACAGATCCAAATATTGCACTACTGCTTCACACAGCACTGTACATTTACTTAACCCTTTACCTTAGAGTGGTGATTATTAACTAGGAGCAAAATACTCGGTGTAATACAGATTCCTTATTTTTCATGTAAGATTTGTTGTGATTGTCAGGATTATCAGACCTGTTTCATATCTACATTCTCTAATCAGAAAGATGTTACTGTCCTAATTTTCACCTGAGTCTGAAGTGGATCCTCTTAGTGATATTCTGCTGTTTGCTTGGTATTTACTTATGGTGAAATTTTGGAAGGAGTTTGAACTGATATACTGGCTCTGTGGAGCTGAGAGGAGCCATCCTGCTTCTGCCTCTATATCCCATATTCCCACAGTTAACGTGGCTGCCTGCTGATTGAATCTGCTCACTGAGCTGGCTGAGGTCTAACCAAGCTAAAAGGTGGCTGTTGCTATCCTGACGAGTCAGACCACTGCCCAGGGAAGCCTGATGAGTGCCAAAATGTGGTGAAGAGAGAGGATAGAAGGTGAAACTGTGGCTACTGGAAAATGCAAAGGAGGAGCAAAGAGCAGTGGAAGAGGAGGGACAAGTAGGAAGAAAGGGAAAGTAATGGTAAACTATTACATAAACTAAGCTGTTAAATGCAAATTTACCTTTATAGACTATGTAACACAATGTGTGGAAACTTTCTTTTTTTCCTTCCCCCCTGGAGGCTGAATAGGCCTCTGAAACACTTTTTGCAGATCAAAGCTTACTATCTTATTAATATTCATGAATGCAAAGAATAATCTGGTTGTATGAAAGAAATATTTTGGGGACTGTAAAAGTTCTTTTCTAGTTCATCTTTTTAAGATGTGAATGGGCTCTTTACCCAGTGACTTAAGGAGAGCCAAGCTCATCTGCATGTGATGGCACTGTTTCATTAGATATAATTTCTGAAGAGTGTCTTTGCAAATTTCTCTGCAGCCTGGCAAGTAAGACCTGTAGTTGGTTTGGAATCCATTATGGTCTTTATAGATTTCTCACTGTCCAAATGCACCTGGAGACTGATGGCCTGCAAAGGCTGGAGTTAAATACTATTTTAATAGCCTATTTCAACAAAATCTCTGAAAATTTGGAAATGCCACAGTGTATAGCCTGTAGGTGAAATGACCATTTTCAAAGGGTTTGATGCATTGTGTTAATCTGGAAAAGGGGCTTGTCAGGTAATTTCTCATTTCACTGAGTGTTATAATAGCCTGCTGCCAAATGGATCTAGCTGTATTGTCAGACATATAGCTGATGCAGTAAAAAGACATTAAGAAACCTGTTCTTGGGGTCTGAATTAGAAATTTAATTCACATTTCTTGCTTATAGTCACATTGAGTTGGACACAATGTTGGTGTTTGAAAGAAAGATCAGGAACACTCCAACCACTCTAGTTAACACCTATCATCCTCTAATTTTGTTGGTCTGTTGTCTTATTTTGACTAATGCAGTTCAGGATTGTAATCAAAAGTTGCCATTATGTCGTGACTGCTCAGTGCTTGTATGACAAGTTTTATATTCTCAGTTTCCTGTGAGCTGTCATTAATGGGAGAAGGACCAAAATGTGAGTAGCAGGCACAGCAATATGTCCTGTCAGTGAAGGAACACCACATATTAGTGTAAGTAGTAGCAATATCTTCTCACATAGCCTACATTTCAAGAACCAGTAGAAGTTAATAATGAATTTATTTGTATGTGTATATTCTTTTCTGCTGAGATTCAGGAACATTCTTTATGTTCCAGTTTGTATGAAGTAATTGGTATATTCATATTAATACTTGAGTCTCTAAGGAGACAGCTATCTAGATTTGTATTGCTCAGAATTTTTACCATAAATCTCAATGATTGTTTCAGTGGTTTGTTTTTGATTTGCTTAACGCCCTAGCTCAGAAATGGAAAAGCTGAAGCTAAATGGATCAAAAACTTTAATAATAACAATTTAGACCTCTAGCTGGAAGAGGGAGGCACTTTGGGGGAACCTAATGACCTGTCTGAAAGAAATGGGACCTTAAGCACAGCTGAGGGATCTTAGCTCTCTTTAGTTCTAAGAAATGTTCTGCATCAATGTTGTATCATTCTGAAGTGATTCTTTTTACCAGTTTAAGTGCATGGAATGTATTTCATGATTGACACAATTTCACTTATGTGTCAGACTGCTTAATGTCTTTTAAACAAATAGGCATATTTCTCATATTCTCTTTTAGCCTCTCATTAATTTTATAATTCTGTAAATATTTCAGTAAAATACTGACAGGCTATAGTTTCAGATTTCTATTTTCCATACTTCTTGTATCATGGTTGGTTAAAAAATTTAATGAATTTGCATTTTTAAGTGTATCCCACTTCTACCACAAATTGAACAACTTCTGCAAATAAGATCTCTTGGGAGATGGTTGTTCTTGGTAAAGGCAATAAGTGATTTTTTTGTAACTGTTTGACTTCAGGGAACTTTGTTAAAAAACTTCTTTTATTGGGAGATCTGATCACTGGCTTTCTGCAGCTAACTGAAACAATTCCATAAAATATATGCTTGAACTCTCAAAAAGTGAAAAACAGATTAAAAAAGGAGACATTTCCACACGTGATGACCACAACTCCTATCTATGATTAAGTTAGTTTCTCTGTGTTCAGATAGTGACTTGAGGACTTGACCCAACAAATAGTTATGTTGGGGATTTTCAGAGCTGGGTCAATGTCCTGTACTGGTGCTAAAGGGGTTTTCCAGAGGTGATCTAACACTGCAGCTGTGTTACCATATGCAAATTAGCAATTAGAATTGGCAATGCTGTCCGTAGAATGGGTCTCTTTGGTGGCTCCCACTAGGGGCTTCGAAGTAACTCTTCTTCCAAATCCTTATTCCTTTGACTGCAACCTTTTTTCTTAATTGCCTTACTATATATCTTCAGCAGAGCTGACTGCAATACCTCAAGTCCTGGCTTGTACCTTCTGCAAACTGATAACACCTGCTTTCCAAAAAAGCCTTGTGAGAGCCTCAACCCCTTCTACCTCCTCCTACTTCAGCTAGACATTATCCTAATCCTCAGTCTCTCTCCTTTCCTATATTAATCCCATAAACCCCGAGCAAATCTGCCTACCTCTGTCAGCATTTGATGAAGAAGGTCCAGGGTGACCGTTCCCAGTGTGTACTGTCTGCACTGACAGGCTGTATAAAAACTGACCACAGCTTGAATCTCCCCATTTAATTGTCCCTAACAAGCAGTTATGAAATCCACACAGCAGTTCTAAGTGCTCATAAAATGGTCTGAAAATGGTTTTTATATACTGGCCCTTTTGGTTTTGTTGTGTATAATGCTTGTATGGGGCTGCCTTTGAGTTAGTGAAATTTAAATGTGGGAAAACAACATGAATAATACAAGTGGTGTATAGGTGAGACTTTGAAAGATCATGAGAATGACTCAAGCAAGTGGGATTCTATCCTGGTTATAAAGAGATTTCTATCAGAAAAACATCCTGACTGTTGATTCTTCTTGTTTCTCTGGCAGAAAATTACTTTAAATTCTTTAATTCACTTTTTATTGAATGTATTTATTCACTTGTGATTTTCCAATTCTTGGAGGTAAAAGATACCTGTAGAAGAGCTTATCAAAATCATTTAATATAAAAGACTAGAAGCTGACACAAAACCTCCTATGCTAAAACATCTTGGAATTCCTTTTCTGTTCCATTTCCCTTCTCTTTAATGCTATTTGCATCCTGTCAATGAATCCTCAAATAGTTAGATCTTACAATCTATTTTCCTACATACTCATTTTAGTTGTGTTTTCTAAATCTAGTTTTGACATTAATTTCCTTATTTTTCCTGAACATTTGAGTTCTTAGCCAACAAACTTTTGCCTGATTTACAGGAATGATCCTAGCTATTGTGAACAGTGACTAGTCTCTCTAATTTTCAGTTTACCTCTAGATACAGTTTCAGAAACAAAAGTGGGATGGCAATTAGTTTAATGCTTTGGTTTGTACAACGCTGATTATTTAATTATTTTTTATTTAATTAATTATTATTTATTTAATTTAATTACTTTATCATTTGAAATAATTGGATCCTCCTAGGCTATAAAGAGGTTTACAATAATTTATGAACAAGGTGCTCTCTCCACGTGTATGTGGGATGATTAATAAAGTTTCAGATCTGTCACACATTCTGGAACTATAGGCTAAATTAATAGTATGCCCAGGTAAATTTCAGCACTTCAGAAGTTTACAGAGAATCTCTGATGGCTTCTGCCTTCAATCTGTTTAATGACAAAACAATTAGATTTGCTGAAAAAGGTTTTTGGACTTTTTTCTTTAAAACTCTGGTTCACAAGGCTCATATCAATAACAAAGCCTTATGCAGGAATAGCTGAAGATTTATATTTTCCTTCTCACTTCTGGGTATCATGAAGGTTGTTCCTTAGCAGTGTTTCATATTTTTTTTTCACTGATAATAATGCCTGAACATCACAAATAGACCTTTGCTGTGGCACTCTGCAACACAGAAATAACAAACTGCTCCATATATGTTTTGTAGTTCTAAGAAAGTGAATATTATTTCTTTTTGTTAAGACTCACATGGGTAAGAATACTATCAAAAGCAGGGCTTTTTTTGTGTGTTTAGGAAGGATGAAATTCCTCAGATTAAGGCACGCCCTGACATGTCAAGATTCTGAGGCGAGTTTGGGAGTCATACTGAATCATCAGATTAATATTAACTCTGATAGCAAACCTGTAGCTAGAATGGCTAATGTTCTAAAGAGTTTGAGAGTTCCTCAAAGTTTTGAGAGTGCCTGAGCTGGGGATGAGTGCAACTGTTGTGGGGGACAGATTATCCAATTTTACTGGAAATATTTCAAGAGGGATGCTGAAATCTGACTGGAATGTTATGAGAAGAATAATAGAAGAATTTAATAGAAAGTATGTTCTACAAAATGAGTATAACTCATTAAATAGAAAGTTAATTGGTTCTTCAGGAGGCACAGTTTCTAACTGATGGAAATTTGACAGTAAAAGGCAAAATGATAACAAAATTCAGTGACCGGATGTTGAAAGGTGAAATTATTGCATGCAAGAAGAGATTTTCAGAAGGGACAATAATTCCAGAGCAGTGACAAAAGCAAAGTGATGAAACCTATCAGAAAACCTGACAACATTCTTAGCATGGTCAGGAAAGTGACTAATTAGAAGACACAAAAATGGCTTAATCAAGGGCAATTTTAAAAGATCTCTTATTAATATTTTTTCAATTTTCTTTTCACTTTTCGCATTTCCTGAAAAAATTCTTGACATTTTTAACAGTTCAGAGTTTGCTATTTGTCTTGGGTAGATGGTTATTTTGGCTGTCAGTATTATAATGTCATCTACAGTCCTCCTGTACCAGTTATAGAATGTACTTCCAAGACATGTGACAGTTGCTGCTGGACCCACTTGCTTGTAGCCTTCCTTTTGGAACTTTGTACATTTTAAGCAGTAACCTTTTATAACCTAGAACCAGTGATTTTCAAATACGAACTGAATTTGCCATTCTTTTTGGTGTCGTGAATCAACAAATGGGAGTATCTGATGGTGTCTTTTCACTGTCTTTTCATGAGTCAAGGCAAATTGTGAATGAATGTGTGTAAGTGAGGAAAATCAGCCCTTGCTTCTCTGTGTATTTGCTGCTTCCCATCTGACAGATGGGCAGAATGGTACTTTCCTAGCTCACAGAGAAGGATGCTATTGTTGAATATGAACTGCTCCTTGCACAGCCATTTAGATGATGTTTGAATTTGGAATGTACCTAAAATGATGGTTGGTCATTTGGTAAAATAAATGCTGAGGAAAAAAAAAAATCACTTTGAAAAGCGTTTTGATTTATAGATATCCATGCAAAATAGCAATTGCAACCAGCCATAGTAATAATGGAATACTGCCAAAACTATGCTACCAAAATTCAGGCCAGGCCAGCCCAGAGGAGAACGGAAGCATCTGCTTGATTTTTGTTGAAAACCCTGGAAGTCATAAGCAAGTGCTCACCATGAAGTATAAGCTGCTTGTTTCAAAGGATGTCTCTGTTCCAATTTGTTTCTGTTGCAATAGGCCTCTGTGCCTTGCTGGTCTCCAGAACTTTACCTTTCAACAAATTATTTTGGATGGCATGGACCCAGCAGCAGGCTAATGTACTATAGTCATCATTAGCAAATGTGCTTTGCCCTTGAACAGTCTCCTATGCTAATCATTTTACGTCATTACCATCCTTTTTCAGGAGTAGCTGCCCTTGCTAAAAGCAGCCTGTCGATTTGCCAGGGGGAGGTCCTGTCATGTGATTTAGTCCCTCTAAAAAAGGTCTCTGTGTGTGGCTTGGCTGACTTCTCAGTTCACTGCATGCTGACACTGAGTGTAGCAGGCTGGCTATCCTCACAGAGGGCTATAGTTCAGCTGATCTTAGAGGTATTTCCAGCCCTTAATGACTCTATGATCTCATCATCTGCCCTTTCTAAATGAGCAACTAGGCTGATGTCATGTGTTAACAGATGATGGTGCTGGGTTTGGAGATGAGGCCTGCATATTGCTAAAATGTGTATCTAGGAATGTAAAATACATAAATATTCTTCTTACAAGTGTACCTCTACAAATTAACTGCTCCTTCATTCAGAGATCTGACCACTGACAGAGCACAGTCTGTGCAGTCTTTCACCACTGGTGTTCATATCGTGGTCTAGTCACATTGAGGGTTTTACAAACATTTGGGGAGAAAGTTGTGCCAGTGGTAAGTTTATATACTAAGAAAGTGAAAGGTGTCTTCATAAAAGTCTTGGCTTTGAATCTGTGATGCCTTGTACGTGCTACCTTTTCTGATAATGTCAGAGACTTTATCAATACCAGGCAGAGTGTTCTGTTAGAAAGCATGTTAATGTACTTTAAATAACATAATATGATTTGATGTTTACTGTGACCAAATCTCATGTAAAACTAGCTGTAATTACTTAGCCTTCTACTTCATTGACTTTAGCTGTAACTAAATAATTCCTTTTCTAACGTAGCTGCCTGTATTTATTCTAGGTAATAGCCTAGCTTAGGATTTTATGGTGTTTTTTTCCTAACAATCTTTCACAATGTTTATCCCTTCCAGTTTGGGATAGATGTAGAATATTTCACTACATGCAAGGTTAAAAAATTTAACGGGAGGGGGAGAGCATAGTGTGTCATGGTCCCAAACAAAAAATGTGAGAGTAAACTGATGCTTCTGATTAATGGTCATTGGTAGCAGAACATTTCTCTGGGCTGTAGCACTAAAAATGAACAAGATGAGGGGAGAATTAACTCCAGAAAGTATTTAAGACCAGAAAAAGAAAAAAATTAGGAAAGCACACAGGAAGGCCGCTACTTGCTTTTGATTTGGTTTCATTTTATATATTTGCAGTACTGTTTCATGTCAATGACTAACTTATAGATGTACCTTAGCACCTCTGGAAACATTCAAATAGATCATGTTTGAACTTCTGGAAGACATCTAATTGTAACTGGAACCTCAGGAACACATAAACCAGGGAAGATATCATGAGGTTCAGAGATCATGATGAACACTAGGAAAAAGTTTACTGATACATGAGAAACGAAGTTGCTGAAGAAGCAGTTTCGTGATCTAAAGTTTGGCCTTTTGTCTGGCCTTCATCAGGTATATAATAACAAAGCTTGAAAGCTCTTTGATCAGCAGTTCAGCCCTCACACTGGGAATGAGGCAGGGCTTGCTCAGCTGGTACCTCATTCTGACAAAGAAACTGAGTTACAGGAGGGACATAGAGCAGGAGTTGGTGAGCCATCAGTAAAAACAGTAGTAAACTTCTATCAACCACTGTTTGCAGGAGAAGTAAGAGCATGGACAGGTTAACCAACAGCACATCTGGTATTACTTGTTCAGCTGCAGCGAGGGAAGCACTTGCAAAAAAGGAAACACAGAAACTGGCATTCCTCCCAGGATAAACCTGCTAGGGCTTGTAGAGCTTGGCTGTCTGTGGTGGGTGGGGAGATCCTAGACATGTTCTGTCATACCCTGGCATCTTCACTGCCTATGAAAGAGGTCTGCGTTGTGTTCTGACAGGTAAATATGGGATGACACAGTAGCTGTGTGGAAACAACATAGTGACACAATCATCAGACCACATGAAACTCATGGAGAGCAGAAAGACACTGCTTGAGATAGCATCTAATGTAAGAGAGAGTTCTTCCTCTTTTGAAGGCCTGATGTGATAATGGCTGTCTCTGAGGGTACCAGCAGCCCCCTTTGCTTTCCATACTGGATTAAACTAATGTTGCCAAGGAAGTGTCTGTAGGTGCTTTACACAATGAGTCTGAGCCACGTGTGTACTAGCACACACTTCATAGTGACTGATTGTGATCCTTCCAGCCTGCAGCATGGGGAAATTGTTATTAACAACTAGGACTAGGACTTAAATATATGGAAACAGAAATTTATGAAACTTCAATTTATAGAGTCTGACCCTCTGTGTGTGTTCACCAGTTCCCATCTAGTCCCCTAAAACTCTTGTGAAACCTTCATTTTTCTGTCAACAATGCACAGAATTGGGTCTGTTTGTGAGCAGTTTTGAGGACTGTCAAGCAGCACGAGGTTTCAAAGAGCTTCAGTCCTCTGAGGTACAGCATAAAGTTTGCTCCTGAGGTTTGGGATGGGGTGGGGATTAGCTTAATTATTTGTAGACATAAAATGTATTAAAGAAGGTTCTGGCTGTGCAGTGTAATTTCTTTATAGCATCCATTGGGATATTGCAAGCTTGGACTGATGGAGGGGCCAGCCAAAGGGTTTAGCACCTCATCTGTACTGAGATAGTGAGTCAGAGGAACATTCCTCTTGCAGTGCTCAAAATTGCCTGAAAAGCTAGATGTAATTTTCAGTGGTATGCTTAAGGTAGTTTTTGGCTTATTCATAGACTACTGAGGGTAGTTTTCTAAAACAATGTTTCTTGTGAGAGTGTCTTTGTAAAGACACATACAAATACAATTACAATCTTTACTCCCCTAGTGCTGACTTGGTAAGGAACATTATCATTGTCTTTTATTTTGGGAGATGTTCTAGAGTTATGCTGAGTGTAATAACCTGGATTTAGCCTCTACTTGGAAGCCCTTGAAAAGCACTGGGTAGATAGGAATTAATCTTCTTTCTGCAATTCTTACTTCAATAAGATAATTTCTGTGTACTTTGTGAATGTCTTGAAAAGAAAGTGTTTATTCTGAAAAACATGTTCTTGAGCTTCAAGCAAAAATACCACTTAGAGAATGGACTCTCTCCATCTTTATGCTCAGTTTTGCATGGATCACAATGCAAGTAACAAAACAGTAATCTATTACTAGTTTAAGCATCTCTGAATTCTAATTCTTAAATAGAGTAAAATGTTGATAGAGTTTAGTTATGTTTCACTATGCAAAACAATGTATTGAATACAAGGATTAAATAGAAAAAAGTTTCATCTTGTTTTAAGGAATTTGCTGACTCTTTTTGGAATCAGTTGAGCAATCCCAGGGCATGGTAATCTCTTCAATGCAGGAGCTGAGGTAAAGAGCACCATAAATTAAGCATTTGTTGTTCAAAACATATAATTACAAAATCTGTCTGGGCAGATTCAAGTTCATGCTTGTTGCCTGGAGATAGAGAATATGGGAAATGACAGCTAAATATTAAGTCTGTAGAGGACTATTTGGGCAGGGGGCAAATACACAAAACAAACTTCACTGATGTGCTTCAGTGTATTGAATTACCCTGCAGCGCAATTGTGAGTTTCTGCCAAAAAGCTCTTTTGAGAACATAAATCTTTGATTTCTAGCAGCAGCAGCATTGACAAATGACAGTCAAGACACAAATCATCCAGGGTATCATGTAATCAGCTGGGACCTCTCTACTTGCTGTATGAGGGGGAAAGGAAATAAGATTACCCTGACATTTCCCGAGCCTTTTGGGCTTTGTTTTTGGCTAGTCAGCCATTGCTAAAATAAACAGCGCCAAATTCATTCTTTGGGTATCTTTGAAGTCAGAGGAGTTATAACTGTACTAAGTCCCAAGCTTCTTAGACTAAAGACTGTACTGAATCTCACAGGACAATCCCCTTTTCAGAGTTTTGCTCTCATGATTGCAGTGTTTAGCATGGCTTTTCATTATTCATGATGAGTCATGCTGCTACCTGTTCAAAAGCCGCATTTGCAAAGATGTGGTTTTGCCTTTTCTCAGTTTTCAGTGAAACATGAAAAAAAAAATCTCATGAAACAATTGTGCCTAAGCCCATCAGTGTCCTGTGGGAAAATAAGGAGATGGGTCAGCTAGGGTAAAAGGCATTTCTGTGACAATGTTTTGTTTCTACCATTGCATTTAAAGGTCTCCTGATGCCCAAAAGACTTCATAGGGTTCCTTTTACTATTTGGTTGCTGTGTCTGTACCTCACCCTCTCTGCTGTGTTTAAAAAGTAATATGTAAAATGGTAGGCCTGGTGCCTTTACAATCTTTAATCCAGGTTGCAGTCAAGGTTACTGGCATGGAAAAATATTTGTTCTCCTTTCCCCTAACTCTTAATGTAGGGACTTATTTTATCTATATCTTAAGCAAAGTACAGAAAGTAGTGGAAGTTGTTTGCATAAATGTTGGAATGACCCCACTAGGAAGAGCATAATCCATGTTCACATTTTTTTCCACTAGCTGTCTTGTATTCCTTGATATGGCTTTTTTCTTGGGCAATTGATTTTTCTGTACCTGATAATCCCCATGGCAGTTTTCCCAATATCCTAACTTTAGCATCAAGTTATAATGATTTCAACAGGACTGATTCATATCTCTTGCAACCTAGAGCAAGTTGCAAATACTTGGCATTCCAGTTTATGTAGCAGACAAGCCTTCAAGTACTTGCTTCTGGGAGCCCATCACAGTGAAACTAACTGATGGACAAGCCCAGGCTTGGAGACAAAGGTTTGTTAATTTTCCTACTTTATTCTCTCTCATGTAACATCTGCTATATTTTCCAGTTTACGTTTGCTCAGCTAGCACTGCCAACCTTGGCTGTTTCCAGACTAATGGAAACTTTTTTCTAAGTGAAGCAAATTGCAATGCAATCTATTTGAAAATGGAAAACATCTGTAATCTTTACATACAGAGATCTTACCATAAATATAGAAACAAAGCACTGTTTGTGCCCAGACCCCAATTACATCTTTGAAATAGCTGTGTGCTGGAAAAATGTTTGGTGATGTGAAGGAAGATGAGTGCTTTAAACATCTCATTATGAAATACAAAAGGTTAATATTTTATTTTTCTTTTGAACTCTTTATTCTCACAGGATGGCCTTTTAAAAGAGGAAATGTGGCAAACAGGAAAAGAAGGCATTTAAGTATAAGCACAACTGTAGCCTGAATGGCTGGCTTGCTCTTATCACATTCTGGATAGAGGAATTGAAGGTGAATGGATTCACACCCAAATTCCAATGTAGTCATCAGCAGAAATTTTAGAACTGGGCTCAAGGGCCACTTGTCCACCTCCAAGTACAGCTATTGGAGTGCAAGAATCTCTGAGCCTCTGATTTACTTACTTTTAGTTGCTTTCACAAAGTTTTACTCTGTTTTGTTACAAAAAATACCACCTGGAAACAGCTGGAAAAGTGTTGACCTAGGATTACCACTGCTGAGTCCAGCTCTGCAGCATTGCTGGAAATTCTGTGCACTGGCAGACTGCAGTGGAAAAGGCTGTTGCTGCTGTCACTCTGAGTCAGTCCAGACTTCCCCTCATCACCAGCCTTCCTACCCTCCCCTGGTCCTTTTTACCTTCAGACTTTCATGGCAAGACTACTCTGCCTTTTCTTCCCTGTTTCCAAGTACTACATTAGTGAACTCCTACAGGCTCCTGTTGCTCTGTGTGCACATAAACCTTGCTATCAGCTGCAGAGCTGGTTGTGACTGATTTGTACAAGTCCCAGACTGAAGGTGACACAGACAGTGCCAGGCGATCACAGGGTTGCTGTCTGCCTTTTGCTCTATAGAGTCATGTTCTGTGACTTCTCACACAGTCCCACCAAGAATTTTTAAAAAACATTTTTCTGAAGCAAACTAGAAAACGAATGGTACTATAGAACTGCTGAAAATCTGGGAATTTGTGTTTGTCTAGGTCATGTGTTTCTGAGAGGAATTTACCATGATATTTAGCCAACAGAAGCACAGAAATACTGAGACAACTTTATATGTCCTTTCCTCAAGGAAAAAAAGCCATAGAAATCAATGGCCATTCATTGGACTAAAGTTGCCAGAATTTGATTTCAGCATTCTCTGTGCCTGAGGCTGGATGTACTGTAATTTTTAAAATAAGTGATATTTTTAAATCCATAGTCAACAAAAATCTTCACTACATTAATCTACATCTGCTTAGTCCCTCTCACAGGAATTTAGTGGAAGAGCTCTTTGTTGAGATAGGTATCCTGAGATTAAACTAATTTAAGGACAGTATTTTTTAATTTTAGAAGTGGAAAATGTCATTCCACCAATTCTATGTGCCAGCTTCACCATAAACGTAAGATAGACTTCAGAGTTTAATGAAGTACCCTAGAACTCATAGCACATTGATCAGCTTTGCTTTTTCTTTCTCATCTTTGTGTCCTTTCACACAGGGTGTTTGGGTGCCTTGTGTAAGCATCGATGTTTCTATTGTGATGTGCATGGTGAGTTGATTGACAGTGGAGCTGAGATTCTACATTCCTAGGTAATCTGCACAGGAATGCTTTAGTTTGATTGGTAACTTTACACATTAAAGGAAAAAACTCCCATATTTTATGTTATATGTATGATTTAAATGAAATAATGAACACCAACAACTATAGTTGGGAGAAATAGCATGGGAGAAATTTGATAATTTCTAAACCAGTTCATAATTCATCTGCTTATTTTCCTAAACCAGACAAATACCTCTACCAAAACAGATCCAAAACCATGAATATCCAAGGCTATAATTTACCATAAGCACGCAGAAATCACTGTGGTTAATTTTCTTCTCTGGGACAAATCTGAAATGAATATTCTGTGTATCACAGGGTGTGCCAGAAAGGTAAAAGGTCAGGGGAAATGTCTCCTTCATGAAAAAGGAAAGCTCTGTCTGTGCAGGCATCTATAGGCAGGTTGGGTGCTTGGGAGGGGCAAAATATAACAGAGAAAATCAAGATTATTTCAAGGATATAATTTGGAAAGGCAAGAAGGAGAAGATTTAAATTACATTTTTTCAGCAACTTAGAGAGAAGGTTAAGGTTTTAGAGTGTTTGAAAGGTGAAATGGCCAATTTGAAGAGTGAGAAAAGCTGAGCAAGAATTGTAGCTTATGGAGGTTAAGGACTGAGAAGTTAGGTCAGACAAAATCTTCATGAGAATGTGACTTCTGATAATGGAATCATCACATGAGACAGCAGGAAACTCAGTGTGGGGGGTGTTTATCCAGCTATCTATTGCTGGTTATAGCTCTGAGGTCTGAAGAATATGCACAGAGCAAAGCAGAAGTAGTATTTGTTTATACATTTGTTATAAATATGTATTTTTTACTTGGTGATGGCTCTCCTCACAATTCTTTTTGATGCTTTTCCTGATCATACAGAATTTTCAAACAACTAGAACTGGCTAACTAGACTTGCTTATTAAAATAAATTATTCTAGTTCTGACAGTGAAAAAAATCTGATTTAAATTAAAGCCAAAACCACAGGCTCTGTGGATCTATGTAAATTGGAAGTATTGCTATGCATTACTGCTTTGCTGATGGCCAAATCAGCACAGTTACCACTCTATTTTTCTGTATTCAAAGTCATTCTCTAATGCTATTTCATGTAACAGAAGCAGGGTTTAGAACAATTAGATTAAATGCACCTACATTTCAATAACACCATCTTCTTTCTCCTCCATTTGTCTTTCTATCCTCTGTCACCATTTCCCCCTTGTCTCTCAAGTATAGCTGCAGTTGCAGGCACATATATATTTTAAGATTTGTGTAGCTCTACCTTTGAAATAGACACTCATCCATTGTGAGCTTGCACAAATGCATTGAAGTTATAGTGCATTCATACAAATAGTTCTCTGTCCTTTCCTCCCACATCTGAAAGAACAAGAACTCACACACCAGATCCACATCATAACTGAAGATGTAAAAACTAGGAGGTTTCTTTCAGTAAGAAAAGCAGAATGAAGAGCAAGATGGAAATATTATGCAAAGACAGATTTTGACAGACACATTTCTTAAGAAAATAGATTTTAACAAATAGTGACCTTACCTTTTTTGTTGTTGATGTTCAGAAACCAAAGTGTCAGACTGCATTTTGTTGTCACATTTATCACCACCACTTTGCAACTGACAACAAGGTAGAGGACTGGATGCAGCAAAGTCTGAGATTATAAATCCTTATGATGCTATGTTATTGTGCTTTCTTCATGCACATATCTATCCAGGTGAAGTCTTTTTTGGGGCTAAGATAAACACATGGAAACAGGTATTTTAGAAACCTCCATGGTGGACTAAGGAATACTTGCTAAAGAGTTTTCCTCTGATAAATCAGTTATCATTGATGGAACCTATGTGTGTTGGATGTCAGTTAAAATCGAGTAAATTTTTAACCTGCTAGCTAAGAGACCTGGGGCTGTGTGATTTATAAGTGGGTGTAGCCCTTGCTTTGGCATTTATTGTGGCCCTTTGTTCTAGACATATCCCAGCTAAATCAGCAGGTGAGGTAAAGACTGTGATTTACTGCAATTTCTGAACAGATAAAAATGCTGGGCAGGTGCTAAAGGTTGTTTTTTTTAAAAAAAGTGGTAAACTTTGATATGATGAACTGTTTTCAATTAAATTGTGTCTTGACAGTCCTTAAGAAAAAACCCAGCAAATACATTCTAAAATGGAACTTCTGTGATCAGGAATGCTGAATTTTCTCAGAGATACAATGAGAATGCTATACTGGATATGTAATCAATACAAGTCTTGTTTCATGCAAAATTGCTTTGAAAGCAATAATTTCATGCCCTCTGAGCTATATCTCAGACTCTGCAGGATTCACACACACATCCATAACAGAGAATATGTCCATCCAATCTGCAGTGGATTTAGCCAAAGGAATATTCACTTTGAACTATTCAAGTTGTTTATGAGACAGATTGAATAATCTGGAAAAACTGCTTCTCTAAACAGATGTGTCAGGAACAAAGAGCTAAGGAATCTGGGAGATAGTGAATAGGTCAGAAATGTGGGGGACCATAGCCCTTTGTAGTGGAGGTTTCAGAGACTGGTAAATCTCTGAACTATAACAGAAAGGCTTGGTCTTTGTAATTCTTTCCATTTTAGCAATGTGGGATCTCTGCTGTGTGGAAATATTCAAAGGCCAGCTGGGATATCGTTATGTTTTGTAACATGAATAAAAGTAGCTTGGCACAGGCTTAGGTTAGCACAGAACACCAGCTGTGGGGCAATCTGTGACCAAGTCCACACAACTTGGCTGATGCCAGCTGTGTTCTGCCAGCAGAGTGCCCCAATTCCCAGAGGTAACTTCTGCTGGCTGAGGTTGCCAGTTAGAAATTAAGTCTGCTCCTTGCTGATGGGGAGAACTACTGACTTTTGAGACTCACTAGTCACAGAGTTTGGCATTCTACCAGCAGAGACTGAATACTGGTGAATTCTGTCATGGTACCCACCTCCTAGTTTTCCTTCTTGACTTCTTCCCATTTTTTGGGTAGGTAAACATAAAAGAAGTGGAAAATATGGTTTTGCAGGTGTCCTTTCAACACTTGGCGAAGTAAAACTCCTAGAGATCCTTTTGTTCTCCTCGCTGTGTTGTCCTAGTTGGTTTTTCTTCAAAAAAAAGAAAAATACATTAAATACTAGTAAGGAGTAATAGTTAACAGTATTAAGAGACTAATCTTTAACGGCTCTGAGTATCAACTCCTTTGGTCGAGATTTGCATCTCCAGATTGCACAGGAACCCGACTGCCGCGATTTGACAGACATTTCCTTTGGAAAGTGCTCTGTGTGTGTGTGTGTGGCTGTGAGAGCTGCTGCCCCTGCCCTCCCGGCTCCCCGCGCCCAGCTCTCCCTCTGGCGGCTCCCGCGGTTACAGCTCGCTTGTGAACATGAGAACATTTCCCTCCGGAGCTCTTTCATAAATGGTCTCCAAAAATACACACTGCAATTATTTTCAGGCTACAAGCCTATCAGCATTTTTAAAAGGGGGTCATAAGTTAAAGAATGATATAATTATGTAATTTTTATGCATCCCTTATGTCTATATTTTTTTAAAAAGGCTTACTGTGCCATGTTCAAGTGTTACAAAACTTTAATTCTAGTCTACTGTGAATGGTTTGGTCAATTTTGAGTAAAAAATGACTGAATGATGATTTTAAAACCAGGATGAGAACGTAATGAACTTACACAAATACTGAGAAAAGACTGGAATAGTGATGGACCTACCAGATTTTCATAAAAAAATTTGCCTCCATAACATAATTTTTTTTTTGTTTTGTTTATTCATTAAAGTACTATCTGCATCTATGGGGTCATTATAGTCAGTGCTCTACAGTCAAAACTATGCACACATGTACATTAAGGTCCATTGATCACTTTGGCTTTACGTTATACTGAGACTTTTGTCTTGAAATAATAGTGTCTGTGGCTTGAAATTAATATTATTTGCTGGCCTACAGGAATTTTGTTTGTCTGAAGAGGTGATTGTTGTTCCCAGGCCTGCTACACCGTATTATAGATGTCATGAAACTTTTTTGATGGCTTTCTTTTGACTCTTGCGACTATTGAATTTTAACCCAAAGCCTCTTCCAAGTTGTCCACCCTTTCCTCCTCTGTTATGATATCATCTTTTTCACTGTTGCTCAGTTAACTAGAGTTAACTAAAACATAAAATAACCAAACAGTTCAGAGCAGCTAATGGATCTATGCTTCATTATTTCTTTTTTCTACTGGCTGAGTCTGAGAGGCAGAAGCAAAGTGTGCAAAGTCTCAACTTTTTTTACATGCTGTAGTGCTACAATATCAGTCAAGAGCTGTGCTTATTTAGATTTTCTTGAATTTGGGTAAAAATATTGAGATATTGAAATGCAAGTTCACAGCCTGACTTGAACTTTCTACAGGTTAGCAATTATTATCCATGATCACTAAGAACTGAGCAACTGTAGTGGATAAAAAATTTTGTTTCATTTGGCACCAGATCACCATTGACATTAGAAACTTTGAAATTCCCTAACTAAGAAAGAAATTCTTAAGTGTGTTGTAAACATTTCCAGATAAATATACACAATTGCTATTGTCTTCTAGCCCTCACACTGTGGTGAGAACAGATTGTTTTGGGGTTTTGTTGCTATATTTAATTTCAGTCTGAATAAAAATAATTTGATTTCCATTGAGGCATGTCAAAATACCTTTAATTATTTTTTTGTGATTAGATTAGAAAAAAAGCTCAGAGTGTCAAAGGTCTTAAGCCTGTAAAAAATCCTGGTTTTTTCCTTCTGTCACCTGAATGTCAGTAGAGAAATATCCAATACACTAGAGGAGATACTGCTTTGAGCTTAGCTCTGTGGCTTATGCTGCCTAGGTGCTGTCTTTTGACTGAAATGTAAAAGCAATTTTTACTCTTAAAGAGAGTAAAATTGCCTTAAATTGCCTCCTTCCATTATCTTTGATTAAAAAAAAAAAGCCTGCCTATCTGTTTGGCTTTTAGATAGCACCACTTTACTTTGGAAGATGCATCCTGACTCCACTTTTCAGGAGTGCATCTCTAAGTGTTATACAAAATAATTTTTTCCCTCTGTATATTTGCTGTTAGGATTTCATGCAGAAGAAGTCATAGTGCACTTAAATTAGTAGTTTAGTTCCAGATCAGGAATGTGCTACTGAAGCTAATCTGCTTGTCCCTGGTAAATGTGTTTTGATTCATACCACAGAGCAGTCTTGGGGTGCTTTTTTGGATCTCTTTCAGATTAAGCTGAAAGGACAATGTTTTCCAAGAGCATTTTCAATGCTCACTGACTGCATTCAGTCCCTAGTGGGCACAGATGTGTTCTTTTTTGAGATAAACCCTAATGAAATATTCATGGTAGCACGTCAGGTCATCAGCACCAACCAATGTGTCTCACTGCACAGCTCTGTTCCCAGTGAGCCCCAGTCCTTGCTGATGTGCACATGGCCTCTGGCTTGTCATGGTTCCTTTCAGCAGAGGTGGTCTCTGACTCTTTGGCCTTGAAAGTCCTTGTGGAATGTCTCTTAACATTTCTCTGGAGCCATACACCCAATTGCACTTCCCTGTATTAGGAGGGGAGAAGGAAAGGAGTCTTTGCCAGAGCCCAAAAGATTTTACTGTATACATGCCAAATTGTTCAGTGCTGAGGTTCTGCTTTGCTTAAACTGGACAAGCTGGAATAAGCTGTGTTTAGGTTCAGATTATCCCCAGAATCAGAGCATTTCTGAAGTACTTTCTGGAGCTTAACTTTAGGTTTGCCCCATCTACAAATGCAGGGGAGAGGAAAGAGGCACAAAGGGAGATTTGCAAGTGGCAAAATAGATCATCATGTCTTTATGCCATATAAATAACTAGTTCTGGGGTCTTCTGGGACAGATTTTCACTTCCATATTCTTTCTTACCTTTCCAAAAACCTTTTCCAAAAAAGAAGTGATCAAGGCTGAACTTCAGATACCATGTAGTATGTTTTGGATAAAGCTTGATTCTAGTGAGACTAAAAGAAAAGTGTAGTTCAATAATGAACAAATGCAGTCCCAATGGAATGTTTCTGGACTGACAGGGACTTAATGGCAGGGCAGTATAGCAGATTTCTGGATTCTAATGAGATAAACAAAATGCTGCCTTTTACATGATACTATTAATAGGCTGAACTTAGATAAATTGCAACAGAAGCAATTTGCAGACTGAGATGTAGATCTGCTGTGGAAAATAATAAGCTCTACACAAGTGATATTGTAAAGATTTTAGGTATAAATCATAGCCAGACATCAGGAAATGGAATTGTTAATGCTTCCTCAAGGCTGGTTTTGGTGTGGGTATTTTTGTGTTTGTTTGTCGGTTGGTGTTTTTGTTTGGTCCTGCCTGTCCTGTGTGTTGCCTGTTTCCCTCTCCTACCTTCTTCCTCCCTTTTTTTTTTCCTGCTCTGTAGCAGTTCTCTATAGATTGCAATGAACTCTGGAATAGAAAGTGCATAATATTCAAATCTGAATAGACTGAGATCAAATATCCTCATTAAATTAGAATAGATGGTGCCTATAAGACAGTTCAGAGAAATTTTGAGTTGATCCTGTTTTTCTGAATTTTATCATGATTTAGTACTTGTAGTTTTAATGTTACTATGTTTGAAGCTAACACTCATTAATATATCTGAGGTCAATGTATCTCTAGCACCTAAGGAAAGTAAGTGATAATAAAATGATCCTCCTTAAGATTTTAGATTATTCTACAGAATTAGGATAATGTGGTAGAAATACTCTCCAGTTACAACTTCAGTCCAAGCAAGTGGCTCACAAAACACTTGATGTGCTTCAGATATGAAACACACTAGTAACTTTTGTTTTTCATTGGAGTTCTTAAGCAGGAAATAAGCTTAAGAGATGCTATTGCAGCAGTGTGTTATTATCTCCTCTTTGCAGTCAAATGAAGCCTCGAAGAATTTGAAATAAAACTGAGCTGTCTTAATGAAGCAACATTTAAAAAATTGCATTATTTATCAATCTAATAGTTGCTTCAAAATTTTGCTTTTTTAACTGGAAAGCATTAAAAGCTGAAACCACTGTGAGGGATGTCATAAACAAAAATATTAATGAAATGTGGTGATCTCCAGATATATGTTCCTGTGTATAAATACCAGGGCTCTTTAATTGACAGCTATTAAACACTGTGGTTATAAAGGCTGACTTAGCAGCCTCAGCTGCTGGCTGGCATTCAATATTGCCAATATTTTCCTCTCTTAGCTATAAAAATGGGAGTGGGGGGAGGGAGAGAGCCTTGATTCAGTTTTTATTAGTGGGAAGGTGCTTAAGATGCAAATGACAAACTCTACTGTCCCCTCTTTCAATATGTATAGCAAGTGTATTCAGCCTGTCCTTGCCTTTCCCCTGTAAAAAGAAACTTGTTATTGGAGATTGAGCTGTGCAGATTTCTGTGCTTCTCAGTGGTTGTGCTACAATATAAAGATCATGGATCTCATTCCCCTGTAAGGACACCTCTTTCTTTCTGCAGCAGAAACTTATTAATTTTAATATACACCAGTGAAGCAGCTGAGTGGGCTTTGAGGTCTCCTTCATAGCAGCATGTTCTGTTGCTTCTGCACCACTGAGTTCATTGTTGTTTTATTAATAAAGTGAGGAGAAATACAGTCCTAATGCTGTCTTGCTCAAATATTACAGGGCATCAGCACTCTACAGAAAGATAGAGAGCCTGCTTGAAAATTGAAATGAAACATTATTTGTTTTGTTTAGTCCCCAAGTGAGGAACATGGGGCACATATTTCTACGTGGTTTGCTTCTTTATTTTCTTCTTACACTACAATTACACAGGTCAAGGCTATGAAGACTGGTGGTATAAGAAATAAATACAATGTTATATATGGCAAATATAGGGCCTGTCTGCATTTCTTCTACCAGCAACTGTATGAAAGGTGTTCCCTCAAGCCTCCAATATTTGTGCTGACATGAGTACTTTTAGAGGTACTTACTTTCTGTGTTGCTTCATTAGGATTGATACTTCTTTTAAACCATGGAAGCCCAGTTCCACTTCTGCCAGTTCCCAAATGGGTCTGAAACTCTCACCTCAGGTCTGCCAGTATGCATAAGGAGACATTCATCCAGTATTCAGAGCAGTGAAGATTTTTAAGGGAAGTATGCAGTGGTTCTCAAGACCTGTGTGTATTGGTTCAGGTCCAATTCAGAATGGAGGTTTCATACAGCTGTCCAGTCACTTTGTCCCACTTCTGCTCTGTCATTACAAAAATAAACAGCAAATACAGAAACTGTAAGTTTCAGCACACTGTCATTTGAAGTTAGAATTAGAGGTCACTTCTGCATATCCAAATATTAGCATATTTTTACTTTGTTCATTAAAGACGTGTTTATTTAATTTTGGTTTTGATTCTGTAGATTTTCTCAAGACTTGGATGTGGAAATTAAAACAAGCAGGCATTTCTATTGTTTCTAAGACCAAGTTTCCCATATTTTCTCTGTTTAGGTTCATCTGTCCTTACAGTCCCTATGTAAATATGCCCTTTTTTTTTTTCCTGGTTTGCCCCAAGACTTGAACATTTTAATTTATAGGCCTCAAAGTCTCCTTTGTATGTAATAATTGCCATACCCTGAAAAATCTGCATCATAACTCCAGCAGAGCCTTATTTAACCTGCCTCTCCTGTTTCAGGCAAAAGAATGAAGGAAAACACATTGGAAGTCTCTCCATGCTGTTGTCTCCCTATGGTGATTGATTAGTGTCCTGTCAAGAACTGCATGCCTTGATTGATGTGTGCTATGATAGAGAGTTGTGCTGTACTTGCTTGTTTGCAGTTCTATGTTCTTTGTAGCATCCTTCATCCATCAGCTCAGTTTTGCACTTGGAACTGGGGTGTGGCTGGGCAGCAGAGAGGCAACCTTGCTCTCCTATCCCTGTTGCCAGAACAGGTTAGGTGAATCCTTTAACAGGAGACAAAGCAGCTGAGCATGTTTGGCTAGGCAGACTTTTGCCTGCATGCACAGAGACAGTGGACTTCTGGGAAGATCAGAGCAGACAAAAAGCCAAGTATTGGAAGTGTTCCAGGAAAAGCCTTTCCTCAGAACCCAGAGTGGTATGCTGCAATCTAATGATGAAGCAAAGTTTATTGTATGTATTTTTCTTCCCCTTGTCTGTATTAATGCCAATGCTTCCACAGCTCCCTTAGAGTTTTACCTGTCATAAGAAATACAGAGTTTAGCCAGATGAATGTTTCTGAATCTTTCACAGTAGTCTGGTTGCCAGACATGAGAGGACATTAAGGTTGTGGTGTCTTGGAAGCTGTGTGGCCTTGGATCTGTGTAAGCCAATTGGAAAGCTTTTGTCACCTTTTAACATTGCCCCATCAGGCAGAAAATAAGATTTGCCTCGGAGTAAGTAAACAACCTGTTTATATTTAAGTGAATCATGGGGACAGTTGGTAACACCCTTTTACTGTAGGAGGAGAGGTGCTTTCCATGACCAAATACCTGCATTCCCTGAGTTAGGAAGGCATAGTCAAGATGCTGGTGGCTGGCATGCTAGAAGTAACTGGCTCTGCTATGAAGAAATCTCTGCTAGGTGATTGAAGAGATTTAGAATCAGAATAACACACTGGAGTATGAACAGACAATAAATTAATATCCTTCCTCCACCTTGAGTGCTCAGTTAGTCAAAGTGAGCTGCATGCCCGGCCCAGAGTCTGGGTAAATGTTCTGGCAGTGGTTGCTGCTTGAGAAAAGGTAAATTCATACTGTGAGAGATCATCATGAAATGCATTGAAGATTTTTACCTAAAGAGAAATTCAGGCCTGGAGATAACTGAGATTTAGAAAATGTCAGGTTTTATGAAAAGAGCCAGATGATGGCAGCATAGAATGCAACAGAAAACTGGGAAATTCCTAAGTTAAGTAGCATGAGACCTGCCCTTGAAAACTGAGTCAGAGATCAACCTTTTCATCTAATCCTCCACTTCAACAATGGCTTTTGAAATACGGGTTTATAGTTCTGGAAAGAAGAAAACAGTGATTTTTTTTCTGTGTGACTGTGTTGATCTTTCAAAAGCTAAGCAATAAATCAGCTCAGAAATCTTTCCTATGTGGCATGAGAGATAAACAGTTGTGCTTCACCCTTGCAGTCTTGTATTCTGTCCTCAGCAGGATAAATTCTTCAAGCAAGTCCTCCCCTCCACTTTCTTAATTTCTTGTCATCAAGACCTAATCTATACCTACTGAAGTCTCCAAAGGAGAATTCAGAATATATATGTGGATATAATAGGAAACATAAATCATGTGCATGTTATTTTTTCAAGAGAAAAGATTAACAACACATGTCTGAATTAAAGATGATTGAGGCATCTAAGAAGAGAATGTCTTTTTCTTCTGTGTGACAGAAAAGTGCTGTCTCTATGGCAAAATACCAGCCTGCTTCTTCCTGGAGCACTGTTTAGTGGTATTGGCAAAGGTCAAGTTGACCACTGGGCAGGGACTGGTTTCTCCAGATCTACTGGTCATGGAAGAAGAGAGCTGTGTCTTTAGCTCTTCAGAATTGCTTCTGCAGAAATATCCATGCTGGGGAAGTGAGCATGGTGCAGAGCATGCACAGGACATGCACTGTTAGGAGATGGGAATTGACGACAGAGAAGCAACAGGAAGTCACAGCACATTCACAGCTGCTGTGAATATGACTCACACCTATGTTGATACAATTTAGAAGTGAGATTGTACCTCTGTTTATTAGTAATTTTCAACTTTGGGAGAATTTCCGCAAGACAAACCACTCCAGTGATTTTATTTTAATGTTTATTGAAAATGTTCCCATCACAAGCTTATAGAAATAATTACCCGGATAAGCAAAGATAAATGGCTGTAATGGACTTAAACATTGACTATTTTTTTGACAACAGAGATCACGGAATTAATGCCTGTTACATCTGCAGACTCCTCAGTCTCCTTGGGATTTGATTAGAAATTTCAAGGACATGAACAATTACAATGCTGAACGTTTACAGAAAGTAGAGTTGCTGCAAAGGGAAATGGAGACTAGCAGTTTCTGGGTGGAATGGGAGTGCAGAATGCTTTCAGTTCAACTGATTTCTGGAATGGCTCTACTGTGACAAGCTCTGGCTCTACACATCTTGGTTACTGTACCTTTGACCCTTAGTTCTAAGAACTGGCTCTTCTGCTTGCACTTTCTGCCACCTAGAAAGGAGGTAGTTTTCTATGGAAAGCAAGGATTGTTAAGCCTGTTTCGCTGGGCTACTTTGAAAAGCACTAAAAACAATAATGTTTCTCCTTGTATTTGTGGAAACACCATCCTTGGAACTGCACTCATTGTGAGTTTCTACCCCAGCACTTGCAAAAGACAAGATTCTTGCTTAATCTGGTTCTATTTGTTGTGATAGTAAGGACATTTGAGATAAGAAAAAAAAACCTACCCAGGACAGCTCCATGCCATGGCAAGAGAGCAGGCTTAAAAAGAGTTGACTCTCATTTCTGCTCCTGAGATAGCTTACAAATAACAGGAGCCTGATGGATTGTTCTGGTAGATAAATGCAAATTCAAACCGCTCAGTAGCGCCAGTAAGGAATTTCTAGAATTCCCATAAACAGAGAAGTGACACGCTTCTAGACTGTGGGGAATAAAACAGGAAGGAGAAAATAATGAAGAAAAAGAAAGAAGAAACAATGTACCTGCTGCTACTTACTGTCAATGCAAACTAAAATCCTTGCCAAGAGAGACAAATTGCTTAATATCCATACAGTGCTTTGAAGATCTAAAGTACAGTAAGTGTTGTTATTATTATTACTTTTACTACAGCTAAGAACTGAGATTGCTCTTCTAAATGGATATGCTGAGTTTGATCTTTAAAACATTGTATTTAAAGAAGGCCTGTATGAAATTTTTCTGAAAAGGAATGAATGATATGGTACATTTATCAACACAGTAATAAAGCATTTTCAATTAGACACTCAGCTTTATATGGGCTTGAAGGAAAGGAGTTTCTGAGTCAGCATGTGGTGCCATTAAACATATTTAAGGGTAGTTTAATAATAGTCTTTTCACATCCTTTTATTGCATGTGACTATACAAATAAAAAAAGGAAAATTGCTCCTGGGGTTAGGAGCACACTGTGATCCTGTGTTATTCCACACTTCTGGCTGTAAGTACTGCCATCAGGAGGGTGAAGAAAGCATGACCATGAAAATGGGCATCATAATTGTGGAGTGATACTGCTAGTGGCCATTTTTCAGGAATGTTAAGTAGTTGCATGTCAGGGGTAAGCACACAGAACTTCCACACGTGGCTGTGCTGTTCTCCCTCAGAGATCTACAATTCTAATGAAATCTTTGGTGTCTTTCCTAACCTATAATTTTCAAGTACTGCAGTAAAGTTTCTCTCTGCTGTTATTCCTTTGAAGTGAACAGGAATATCTGGACAATGGATCTTGGCACAGACAATTTTAAGAGTTTGAACAGCTTCAAGAAAACTCTTTACTCCTAATTAGCAGCTAGTTTAAATACAAAAAAAAATTTTGCAGCTGTCACATGGTCATGCTGAAAATCATTGTACTCTTGGTTACAAGACACTGCAATGCTGAAATTAGGAAAAGACCCGTTGGTCATTTACTATAGAATCAGTATCACTGTCTTTTCTGGGACAGGAAGGACCACTGTGGCTGGGTTATGAGGATAAATGTGATATTAAGACTGATGTGACTTTGTGTGACCCGGTCTGGATTGCTGTGGGTGGGCAGAAGTTCTTAGAAAACCAAAAGATAGAACCTAGAAGCTGAACTTTCTGGATTCTTCAAAAATTTTTGTTTTAAAAGTCTCTTTACATAAAGCTATGTTTCCAATTTCATTTTAAGTGCAGTGAGTGATTTTGTAGTAAGTTCTTCCATGAGTTCTGTAAATATACAACATAAATTATATTGTATATCTACTTAATATTAATTGGATTTGTTGAGCAGCATTTTGAATTGCCTTTTTACAGCACATAAACATATTTTGAATGTACCTACAGCACATGAGACAGATTTGGGACTGAAACAAGGTTCAACCTGTAAGTAAGGTTGGAAGAAGGTAATATTTTCAAGTAATAAACCTCACTGAGGAACTTTACAGAGTTTCATTTGAAAATTATGACGGTCCTGATGCATATTGCAATCTTTCACATTTTCTATCTTCTACTGTTCATCTTCCCCAAAATGGATAGGAAAAAAAATTATTTTTTCTTTGAAACAATTGTTTTTTCTTGATTATTCTTACTTCAGTAATGGCAGTCATGACAGTATTAGAGCCTCCCACACTCCTACCTACAGCAAATACAAAAAATAGTTTAATTTTCTTGGCCACATTACCTACTGTGATACTGAGATTAAAATGAGGTGTGCACATTTACTGTGCATATGTACAGTGCATGTCTGCAAAACTTTGTATTCTGTTCTGTTTTCAATGTCTATATTTGAAGATCATTTTATCAGAGTTGCACTTATCAAAAGGAATAAATGACTTTTCATAAATTACTTCACATATAGGGTGAAATTGTGCAATTGCAACTGATTTGTAACTAGAACTTTTCCACCTGTGCTCCTCTCACAATTTCAGTTTGCTGTAACTTCATTTTTCACAACTAATTAGAAATTGTTTCATAGCTATTATGTATTTCCAAGTTTTACCCCAGAGGTATTTGTGTTTCAGTTCTGAGTGAAACTCCTTCTGTACAGTAGGTGATTTGCAAGGTCCTTTGTAATATTTGTTGATAAAAGGTGCTATGTAAATTATCTTTACTACCATATGGCCTCTTCATATTCCAAATTCAAATCCACCGGGAAAAAATCTCTCAGCAACATCAACAGAAGCACATCTGGTCCACACACAGTTTATGACAGAGTATTCTTTTTGTTTGATTAGTCTTTCTATGCAAGTTCAAATGTATTAGACATAAGAAGAAGAAACAAAGCTTCTCAAAAATAAAACCCACTCTATAACGTGTTTGAGATATGCCACACACTGTTCTCAGTAAAGACTAGCACTACAGATTTTAAAGGTGCTTGGTGAGAGGGAAAATTGCTTGTAAGGGCACAACTTACAAACCATCTGGACTTTCAGGTCAGTAGTTTGCTGCAGAAATGCTCCTGACATTGCATATTAAAAGACAACATATTTTACTAAGTTCTCTTTTTCCCCTGCTGCTGACCACTGGTGTGCTAATACAAAAGTAAGTGATGACTGTTGGTACAGTTATGTTCTGTGATGCTTTCAGATGAGGGAAACAATGAGGTGCTTACCCATGGGATATGCTGATTATCATGCCTGCAGTGCAGGCAGAGTTTTCTTCTACTGCTTACAGAAAAGCATGCCAAACTTGTGTCAGTGATTCTTTCCACTGCAGCCGCTTATGTTCTGAAAACATTTTCAAGATAAAAATGACAATGCCAGTGAGAATGAACCTTGACAGCAGTATAATGAAATGTGTGGGAGGGAACACTCAATCTGCAGACTTTGAAAGAGAATTTTATTCCACCTCCAGTCCTGCAAGATGTGATATTGGACCAAGGACTTTCAGTACAAGTAGCAACAGCATACAGTCTAATTCCCTCTCAGAATAATCCCTTCTGGTGCATGCAACATTAATACTCTGGGGTTTTCTCCATCTGTTGCCATGTATGCTTAAAGTGTACCTCTCTGAGGCAGGAAGTGACTTTATTGTTTCAGGCATTTATTTGTGCCTAGCACAGTCAGACACTCTTAGGAGGATATAATCACTACTGTAGTACAAATAATTTTTCTTTTCTTGAAAAACTCACAGGAATGAAGGAATTATATTACCCCAAGGCAGAAGAGTTGGACTTGATGGACTTTTCCAATTTAGCATATTCTGTGATTCTCTATAAACTACTTCCTAAAAATAGGTGTATTTTTTGTAACTGTATGAAAGTTACCTCATTTGCTGATTTTCATGCAATGTAACTTATATAAATCTACTGAAAAATGTACAAGAGCAGCAGAAGAAACTTTCAGTATTGGTGGGAGGACAAAACCAATAATAATGGCATATGTGGTGCAGGTAGGAAAAGGAAACTGGCTTCCTGAGAGCTCTTGGCTCTGAGGGGATATGCCACACGTGATTTAGAAATCATGATTTCTACCATAAAACCCAGGCAAAAACTCCTTAACCAGTTCTTTAACCCTGAGCACTAAGAACTGGACTGAAATTCTACAGCCATGTTAAGAGGAGCATTCCTATTTGTAATCCTGCTGCAGTAAAGAAGGCAACTCCTTATGATTATATTGCTGTGGGTTTATAGTGTCTCAGGTGCATTTTTTGTAAGTTAGAGGTATTAATGACTAAAAGGAACCAGGAAAAGGGTGATGAACTTTAAATGGCTTCAAGTAAAAAATGCATGCTTGTCAATTTTGAAGAAATTCTATGGGTTTCTAAATATAAAATTAGAGGATTTAATGGCCCTTTATAGACCATATGTGCCAACCATATTAAAAATCTAGCAGAGATTAAAAAGCAGTTGCACAAAAGTTGTCTATATAGCAGCTTCCAGAAGGAAACTCGATCTGAGGCTGCCTCTTTTTTTCCCTCTTAGTATACTGAGATATAATTAATTCCAAGATGTTACTTTTTATTTATGAATAGGTCACAGATAAGAAATAGATCAGACTCCTGTTTGCATATTCTTTATTGTCCTGCTAGCCTGCAGTTTCTCAAGTGAGGGGTGAACATTTTTCCAGCAGCTTGTGCTGGAAAAGCAGAGGCAAGGAACCTCCAGCTTGTTTGCTGCTCTGTTGAAGTATGTTTATGTCTGGCTGATGTGAGAGGAGAATTACATTGCTCATCAGGGAAGCTAAGATGTGTGGTTTTGTCTTTTGGGTGATGAACTTGCATTTCAAACATATTCCATTAAAATATTCCCTCCTGGGATAAAAGTGCTTTTTCAGAGACAGACTGCTCAAAGGAGATAGGAAATTGGAAAAATGAGCACTTCTTCCAGGAAAATATTCAAGTGATTTTTTGTCTTTTAAGATTTTTAACCCTGCATTAAGATAAAAGGCAAGATTTCGCAGTCTCTCTTGGGGTAAAAACTCCGTTTTAGGAGAACCAGACTGGAAATTTTGGTGCTTCTTTAGCTGCAATACAGCTATCACCTGGGAATAGTTTTATTTCTCAAGTTCCATTCACTTCTTTCATGCAAGTGCTTTTTAGCTGATGGTATATTTCTTTCATTGTAATTTTGGCCAGCTCAAATAGTTAGCCGAGGCGGGGTGTGATTAGGAACGCCAGAGAAAGATTACAGCGACTCATTTCACAACTGTTTCAATTTGCTGGAACTGCAGGGGGGTCACGAAAATTTCAGAAAATTCCTAAAATAAAGTTCTTCGGGAGGGCTTATTGCGAGTGAGGAAAACCGGCACTTACCGTGGAGAAAAACCAGGAAAGTTTTGTCATTAAGCGGTGCCCGTTTCAGCACTGGACGCCGCAGGTGCCCTGGCTGTTTGTTGTCTGTGCGTGCGGGGCTCGGCGCCCTGAGGGCAGCGCAGGCCGCGCCGGGCCCGCCGCGCCCACAGCCCGACCCTGAAAAAGGGGAAAAGGCTGCAAAGGTGCCGAGCAGCGAGGAAAAGGTGTGGTAAACACCCTGGCAGGAGCGGAGGAGGAGGAAATCCAACAGAGCAGAGACCCGTGAGTTGGACGCGAGCTCCATAACGCAGCCATCAGGTTCCCTCAGGTCGCTCCCATGAGGTCATGCAAATGTCTGTCTAGCGATTGCTTGTTACCAGCTGAGGCAAAAAAAATATCTCAGGTATGGGAGAGCACATGTCCTTCTGGAGGAAATAATGTGTGTTCTTGCCTGAATCTTTTCATATGTAGGTTTGTGTTTTAAATCTTCTGAAACAAACAAAAAAGTGTGGTTGCCTAGGAATCGGGAAATATACAAGTGTTAATGATATTTCATTATTGAGTTGGGTCATTCACTTTTTGGTCATAATTCTTAGAGCACTTGGAGTCTGAGGAGGGTGTCATCATCCACACTAGGCATTGCCACAAAATCTCGGCAGGAGTTTTTCCATGAGGTGAAGCCACTGCCAGTCGGGCTCCAGGGAGTGAGAGCACAGCCTGCAGTGGATCACAAAGCAGGCTCAGTGCTAGAATGCTTTCCTCAGTTACAGTTTCTGGTCACTGGTAGCCCTCAGCCTCTTCAAACCCTGTCAGCTTTTCCTAAGACAGTGCGATATTTAGTTAGCTGCAGTTTGTCTGTTTTTATAATAGACAAATTTTTATTGCATCCTACATCATGTAGTACGTGTTAGATCTGATACAGCCTAAAAGAATGTCAATGCAAATGGTTTTTATAAATTTCCACATGCAGCTCCTGCAGAATTTGCCATGGGCTGGGTCCTGAGGGCTCCTTTGTGCAGCCTAGAGGTGGGACAGGCAGAGCTCTGCTATCTCTAGTTCACTTTGGGGAGGTTGCTCCAACTTCCCAGGCTGTTTGTCTGTCTGCCCCTTCCCTGGCCATGACAAGTAAACTACTTATGCACTGCATGGCCCTACCAAACAATTTTTAAGCATGATAATGTTCGATGGATCACAGAAAAATAAGCTGCTTTCTCACCTTGCAAAGTTTCCTACTTGTTTCCTGTGTGCAGTTACAGTATTACAAACAATGTTATTATTCACCTGGATGTATGCTGTTTAACATAAACAGGGATTGGGTCCTCATCTGAATTACTGAGAATATGAATCATGTAAATCAGGGACTAAATCAATTATAGTCACTGGAGATGGACCAAAATCCTTTCTGTTTTTCAATGTATAAAGAAGGGGTTTTTTTGTGTGTGTGGGGTTTTTTTTAATTAGATGTTACAGTTCTTACTTGTACCCTTGACAGTTTAACTGAACTTATACAAACTGAGATCTCCTTAGATTTTTATTTTGTGAGTTAGAGCATAATTAAGCCATCAAACATCCCTAAAAACACAATCCTTAGTACCACAGTACTTGGAGTTCATAAAGACATGCAGTGTCTAAATGTTTCACCACAAATTGGTCTGGATTGGATGCTCAAGTAGAGAAAAGGTTGTGATGTGGTAATACACAGTCATATGAAATTGTTCTTTAAATATTTTAGTTTTGGACTGCAGCTGACAGTTCATCTTCATCTGCCTACCATTTCTTACTGGGTTTTTGATCAGTCAGGGACATAAAGTAGTTCTGTGCCACATAACCTGAGGCATTTTCACATGCCTCTGCAGGGCAGACCAGTTTGATTGTAACTTGTAAATTCACCACTTAGGCAAACTGTTATGTAATTGCAGGAAGATATCTAATCACCCTTTGCCCTAAGCTGTCACCCATGACTGGAATCTTGGTGACTGCAGAACAGCTATTGAAGGGAGTGGAAATGGTGCTTCTCTACCAGCTGAGAACGCAGGCTGGAATACACGTGGGAATCATAAAACCTCTGATATTTTCTGCTAATTTAATGTTTTGTCCTTCTATATGATTTTACAGTAACTTCTGATTTCTATTGTCTGGGTGCAAACAGGATTGAGCTTTTCTATCAGCTTGCATGTATAGATACATGTTCAAAAGTAACTCTTGCTCTCTGCAGTAGGAAACCAAGGAAAGGTGTAAGAATTCCTTTGTTTTTTGGCAGATGTACCTGAAGTAAGTGGGGTGGACAGGGCTCTGGCTGCTGCTGAGACTGACCTGGTTTATCAATATGCCAATGGTGGCTCCTGGAGTGTGGGGAGGGGGGTGCACTCCAGTGTCACACCCCAGCCAAACCTTGTCACCTCAAGGGCTCAGGTGTGCTCAGAGGCTGCAGTGCTGTTGTTTTCAGTCAGTTCAGTGACCTGAGTGGGGCTGAATGGCTTTTCCCACCTCCACTACAGCTCTGATGTAGACAAGAGCAGAATGTGCTGCCTACAACCATTAGTGTCTGTAGAACCTGGAGTTTTGGACACCTGAAAGACCAGTAAGTGACCTGGCCACCAAAGGAGTTTGAGAGTATATGGAAGTATTTTGAGCTTAAATGAGATGAAGGAATTGAGGGGGCAACACAGGCGTGTCAAAAATAACCTAAACATGGCTGATGAGGTTAAAATTAGCATTTACTTCCACTGGTAGTATCTTATTTTGCTAATCTTAGAGGATATCATTCAGCAAGAGTAGAATTGCAGCAGTTAAATGCATGGCAGGTGTTAACACTTTTAAGGCCTTTGATTCTGTTTTTTTTCCTCACCTATTAGATCTAAGGTATTTTTTGACTACTGAGCTATAACCCAGTGCAGGTCTGTGCATTTTGTTGCTCCTTCTAGAAATAAAAGAAAGGAATTTATGTAATCTTTAAGAACTTGCACTATAGATGTTGCTATATCTTGAGCTCCTGCTAAAACACCACTGAATAATAAGCACTGTATGTTTATATATACATAAATAAAATTTACTATCCATTCTCATTTAATCATAAGTATTAAATATCTGTCTGGAATGAAAAAAAGGATATTTATTGCAATGTGAATATTCTGTATGTGGTTTCTTAAGTTTTAGGGAAAGCAATTGTTTTATTCAATTATTTGGATAAAACAAATTATTTTATTAAATAATAATGCTGTTTATTTCCATTATTATCCAATTAAATAATAATGTTAATCGACATACAGTCTTTATCACAAAAAGGAGTGTAATAAATGCAGTGTAGTTTGGAGTTGCATTGTAGAAATGTGTCTCTGTGAAACCGATAGAGCCGCGGCCTGTGCTCCCACCAGGGGGCAGGGCGAGACAAAAATTAAGGAGTGTCAAGGGGACAAACCCAACAGCCCTGCTCTTAATCCTCCCCGACCTCAATTTTTGGAAAGGCCAAGCTCTGCAGCTGTATGACTATCCAAATGAAAGCAAGCAATTCTAGTTTTTGGGTTGCTTTTTTTTTTTGGAGGGGAGTTATGTAAACAATGCTTGGCTTCTGCTTCAGTGAATATATACATATTACTGCCTCTGAGATACTATGTGTCCTCAGAAACAGAACTCCTATGGTCCATTTACAGAAGCACTTTTAAACTATGTAAAGCTATATAATAATAATAATAAAAAAGAATATGTTTGTTTCACATCTTGTAAAATTCTTTAAATCTCCTCTGCAGTGTTTTAACTATCATTTTTCTTAAACAAAATTGGAAGACAGACACTGCAATTCAAGACTGTAGCATTACATTGTTCTTTGTAAAAACAATGTAGTAGGAGCCTGAGGCTTATCATATGCCCAATTACAGGAGAGCTCTGATGTGCTCAGTGTTCCTTGTGTCTAGGAATAATGCAGAAGGCAGCCTACTTTCTAAGATATTGCAGTGACCCACTTGTGCTCTGATGGGAGAAGATCACTGACTGAAGGATATTTAGTCCCACCATAAGTCATGCTTAGTTATGAGGAGCAAAGTCCAATGCAAAAATGGGGTTTGTTCATGAAAGTGGAAGCACTTGTAATGAATGCTGTTCATAATTAATTATACTCAATCCCAGATGATTTGAGTACTCATCTCAGAGCAAGAATTGTGAGAGGCCTTTTTAGTAATTACATCACAAAATTTAATAATTGTACAAGGTGAAAATCATCTGAGACTAGGAATGTGTCATCTAGTTACCAGGCTATTCCAAACCCACAGCTGAAGTGTGAAGCCTGTAGCAGGTACCTCTGGGTTACCAACAGTCAGGATTTTACATGTATATTACCAGAGGTACAAATTGTGATACACCAGTGACTGTGCTGAGAGGAAATGGGTTTTCATCCCTCATAGCTTAGGCAGTGAAAAAGCAACTTAAAATTAATGATACACTTAGCTTTGCTGAAGGAAAGGCTTAAGGAATGTGTTTTAGCAGTTACCAGAAAAGTAGTGCCCCTCTTGTTTAAGAGAAAGAGATTCTCTGTATGACTTATAATTAAAGAATCCAATAACTTGAGTATCCCCGGAGTTTTTGTTTTTCATTTAAACTTTAGGCTTCAGTGTTGCATTTGGCTTGAGAGAGGTTATTTCAGGTAGATCAGCTGTGCCAAACAAGGTAGTTAGAATAAATACAAACAGATGAGGGAGGTCTGAATGCTCAGGGGGTAAATAACTACATGGAGGCTGATAAATGCTATTTCTAACCTATCACTTCTGAAGTGAAGCTGTGAATCTCAGCACTGTGCTCTGCCCTGTCAAAACCTAAACAACAGCTTTGGGTGGTGGTGGGTTGTATTGATGAAAGTACTCACAGGAAATGACCACAGTGCAGGAGTCAAGTAGCACCTCTGTCTCAATGACATGTTTGTGATCATCTGCCAGTTCTCTACCAAAGCTGCCAGAGACTCTATTTCTTCTATGTGTCTTTGGGATGTTTTTCTCATTTCATAACTCAAAACTATAGGAAAAAAAATTAAAAGTCCAGAATCTGGAATGCTTCATAATCTGTACTTTTAAGTATACACAGACTCACAAAGTCATGCAGACTGAGTAGGACCCAGCATCCAGCCCAGAACATAATCTACACTGAGTTCAAAGTAGATTTTTGAGGCCTCCAAGTCTGGAGACTTCTTGATGTCCCTGGACAACCCATTCTACTGCTTCCTGCCCTGTCACTGTCAAAAACTACTTTCCTGATCAAGTCAGAGCCTTCCATTTTAGTTCATGGTAAGAAAAGGCTCAGAGAGGCTAAGCAACATAATGTTAATACTTAGGTAGCATCTTAAGTAGTTAAAGTGAGAATTCTGACAGTTAGAGCTGGGATATGAGAACAATCTGAAAAAAATAGCCCCCTTCAGAATAGTTTAGATTGAGAACAAGAAATAACTTTTCTAATCTTGATACTCTTTTTCTTTTAACTACTGGACCTAAAAGCTGTCAAGCATGAGTTTAAAAGGATTTCAGTAGCTGTTGGAAGATGTAAATACAAGTATTTCTTATGATGAATTAGCTTCTGTCTGATATTTTTCTAAACTTCATTGGATCAAAATATTTTAAGATAGTCTTGGCTTCTCAAATATTTTTCTGTAATTTTTATTATAGAGAGAAGTATTAAAGGATGATTACAGCTACGGGCTTATGTAATAGTAGGCAACATTTCCTCAAAGAAATACTTGTTTTAGCAGTGACTTGAGGATGCCTAAGTTGTTACTGTTAATCCTACTGTTGATATTAATATGAACTGTATAAATTCTTCCTATGAGAACAAATATATGGGAAAGAATACAAGAGATTATATGTAATCTGATGTGTTTTAATGAAGAAAAACCTCATGAGTCAGCACTCAAAACTTGTATGAGGATAAATCAGACCCTAGAGGAGGAATATGGAGCGGAAAAGCAGCTCCAAAAATACCTGTAATGCAGCAAAGAATAAGTATTTAAATATATTGTTGCATTCAATGACTGTTATTTTTATATTGAAAAGAAAAAAGCAGAGCAGGGATTAATCTTTCTCTGTAGGTGCTTGTGTTTGAGTTTTGATTTATGCTTTGACTCACTTCCTTCATCCCCTAAGCTACCGGCAGGTTGCACAAGCTCAGTCAAAGGAGAGAAATTCTCTGTTTCTTCCCATGTCTTTAGCCTGATCATGGTGTCACCTGCAATTTGGGACTAGTTATCTGTGGCTCCAGTGGACAAAGAAAACAACATAGGCTGTACAGTTTGCTGGGAGGGACTAAAGCCTTGGTATTCCTGTGGCCAGGAGGAAAGAGGGAGTACTGCACACCTCCATCATACATGGACTCTCATGAACTGGAGGATCATGTGGGAACAGAATTTGGTACATTTCCAGATTATCCTTACTAACTGCCCATTTTGAACATCCTTTTCATGGTGTGGAAGTTAGCTGGTTCTCACTGTTTAGGAATTGGCATCAAGGCCTGAAGAGCCGATTTGCACTTGGCAAGACTGCAGTGCATTCCACTGTGCTCTGTTCCTCCCTTTGTGGTCTGATGTGGCTGTGTCAGTGCCCATAATCTGTGAGTTCACATATATCTACTTCTTCTCAGCCTCATCAAGTTGTGCATTGCAACATTCTTTATTATGTACCTAATGACATTACCATATGCCTCTTCCTACCTTATGACTTAGGGAGAATGCTTCCCTTTGTGAAAAAAGTGCACTGTGGGTGCAATGTACTGTTTTCTTAGGACAAAGGGGAATACAGGATATAAAAATAATCTCTAGATGCATACATACTGCAGAGTAGGAATCTCCTTTTTTTTTTTTTTTTTTTCCCTTTTGTCATTAATTTCTTTTCTAACTTTAGTGTTGTATGTAACATATTTTATAGAATAAATGTAGGTAATGTTGGTTTAACTGAGAAAATGTAGAGGCTAAAATAAAAGACATAAATCCAACAGAAAGGCTATAGATATCTTCTCGGCTTGCAGATATCTTCTTCAGCACTGTTTCCATGGAAATTATTTATAGTGCCTGGAGGGAGTGAAGTGCAGGTCACAGATCTGCAGAGCTACAGTAGGCTTTCAGCCCAGTTAGGCAGAAGCTGACAACAACAAATGGGCATGTCTTTGAATGGAGCTCTTCTGCTTTCAGAGGAAAATGAAATCTCTTAAAAAAATGTGGCTTTGAAAGCAAAATATTAATCTCTGTGGCAGTTTGGGGTGAAATTGGAACCAAGAGCTGTCGGTTTTCATAATGAAAACAGCTTCAAACTCTCTTCTTCAATTTCCCCTCCCCCCACTGCTTGAGGTCATTAAGGGCTTCATCACATTTATTAGAGCAGAATTCTAACTACCATTTCAGATAATCACTGTGTATTCCAGTTTGGCAAATTATTTTACTTCTTAAATATTTACCTGCTCAAACAGAGCACAATAGACAAATGTAGCAAGTGCTGAGGATATTGCCAGTAACTAAGGAGCATATTCTGCATTTATTTACATAAAAATACATTTTATATAAAATATTAAAAAAATAAAGAATGCTTTTCTATATTATATTTATGTATATTGCACTTATGTGTATTTTTTCTTCTCAATGACAAAAATATGTTATATAACAATGTATGTGATGGCTTTTCACAGGATTAATGTAAAATGAATGCTTTGTACAAAGATTTTGTGAAGAAGGGTGTACAGATATATGGACTGCAGTTTGAATTAAGAGTATTACTATTGTTTTGTCACAGATTATTTGGCAGCATTCTCTTTAAGAATTTTGGGGAAAAAAAAGAAGTTTGTTATGCTAATTAACTATTCTTTGTTCTTTTATTAAGTTAGTAATTTGTTTCTTCATCTCTTTCTTTCTTATTTATTAGAGAACAAGGAACACTCCCTGTACTCTTAAAGACTGGGGTATGCCTAGGCAGACTCTGTGTGAAATAGATACTGTGTAAATGGCTACAGTGTAAGAGTGTGTGACCAGGCACTCTTTTTCCCATTTTGCTGGAGAAATGCAGGATGTTCAAGATAGGAGCAAGTAACTTCAGAATGATTTCATCTATATTCCAAGAGAAGGATGAATTCAGGCGGAAGGTAGTGAAATAGAATGTCCTGATAATTATATCTTTTTAGGATGGTGAGTATTTGCATGGTGAATGTTACTATTTCTCATTTGAATGTGCTGTCATTCACTTTGAACTCCTGTAGACATTGTTGTACACTGCATTTCCTGTAGTTCCTTCAAAATACAAATGATTGATTATTAGTGATCACAGTGAAGCATTAAAGTAACAACTCTGCAGATATGAATCAAATTCAAATTGATTTAGCCACAAGCCTTGATTTTATGTCTTGCTTCAAACTGTTTTTCAGCTTTATTTTA
Source organism: Erithacus rubecula (assembly GCF_903797595.1). Taxonomy (NCBI): domain Eukaryota; kingdom Metazoa; phylum Chordata; class Aves; order Passeriformes; family Muscicapidae; genus Erithacus; species Erithacus rubecula. The sequence continues at coordinate 9,433,668 of NC_136662.1, forward strand.
GTGTCTGAAAGGTTCTATCTACTGTAATGTGATACATGTTACTGTAATTTCTTAGCCAAATGAACTGGGAAAGTCAGGACATAATGAAAATATTGAAGCAGGCCATATCTGCTGTTTATATCAAGCAAGTAACTTCTGTGATATCCTAAATGCAGTGAGAAGACTCATTATTGCAGAGGAACCACAGAATGGGTATGGATAGAAGGGGCCACAATGGGTTCTCTGGTCCAGCCTCCCTGCTCAAAGTGATCCCAGAGCACATGGCACAGGATTGTGTCAGATGATTCTGGAGTATCTCCAGTCAGGGAGATTCCACATTCTCTCTGATCAATCTGTTCCAGTGCATGGTCAGCTGCACAGTAAAGAAGTTCTTCCTCATGTTCAGGTGGAACTCCCTGTGCATCAGTTCCTGCCTCTTGTCCTGTTGCTCAGCACCCCTGAGCAGAGCCTGGTCCATCCTCTGACCCCTCCCTGCAGATACTGACAGACACTGATGAGGTGCCCTCTCAGTCATCTCTTCCAGGCTGAGCAGCCCCAGCTCCCTCAGCCTTTCATGGTGAAATGCTCCAGTGTCTTTTTTGTCTTGTCATCCTCTGCCAGACCCACTCCAGGAGCTCCCTGTCTGTCTTGTGCTGAGGAGCCCAGAACTGGTCACAGGTCTCTGAGTTGAGGAGCAGGATCACCTCCCTCAGCCTGGGGCAATGCTTCTCCTGACTCACACAGCATAATATGAGCTCTGTAGTTTATATGTCTCTCATCAGCTTCTCAGAAGGAAAAGAAAGTATTGAATTTCTGGTTTTATACCAGTGTTGTGACAAGGTCTCATCCCCTCCCCACTTTGCAATATTTGTTAACTTTTTTTTTTCTTTTGGTAGATACTCTTAAAATTAGAACAGTGTTTCTACCAGGTCGATTAGGTAAGCCACTTGACCACTCAGGTGTAAAAATCATAGAGGTGTCTGCTGACTGGAGGTTAAATATTAACTACAACCTAGAAATTCAGCACTCACCTCATTAATCCATTTGAAACCATCTGTCATAAAAAGTTGCAATATGTGACACCACATTTTTCCCCCTTTGGCTTCTGCCAATTGCTTTTAATCTCAGGAAAATGTGTTGTTAAACTCAGTAATTTTATAGCCGTGCTTTTGTCAGTTTAGATATCTTGGCTGATATTTATTAAAATTGCTTTCATTAAAGTAGCTCAATTTGAAATCTCTTCTATATGGCAGTAAACAATTCTTCCTTGGTGTCATTTTTTCTTCTTGGGACAGACTGTTCTGAACAGCAGCAGGCACAAAGCTGCTAGCTGCTGTCCCTGGGAGATGCTCTGGGGGAAAAAAAAGAGCAAAACAAACCCAGCCCATATGGTCCCTTCCTGTGAAAAACATGTTCAGATTCCCACAGTGGTTTGGAGTAGGTATGGAAGGAAATACCTTTAATATGCAGGAATAATCCCATGCATTGTGTGGTCCATTCCTATGGGAATGGATGGGATATGGAGAGCAGGAGGAGTTGTGAACCTTTCCTCAAACACGGTGAAAGGGAGATTGAGTACTGAAGCACATTCTGTAGTACTGAAGACAGTAAATCTGTGTTTTGAGGATATGTTGTTACAGACTGAATGCCAGCCTTTACCTCTCTTTGTGGTAGGAAATTCAGCAGCTAATCATTTGTTTTTACCTGTGGTGATGTTAGGAAGATGTAGAATACTTAGCTCTCAAAGACCTTACATTGATGGAAATAACTACTGTGAGCAAAAGCACTGATACACTGTCATGGCTGCTTGAACAGGCACACTCAGGCATCACAATACTCCTTGATATGCAGTAGCCTGCTTAGATCCATGCTGATCTTTCTGCATAGCTATTAAAAGAATCTTTATTTTCATCACAATGAGTGAGATGGAGTCCTTTGCTCTTTGAGACATGTTAATTTATTACTTTCTCTCGTGTTTAGAAGCTCCTTTTTGGTAAGAGAAGGCTTAAGACAAGGACAGCCTTCTGAAAAATAGATTTTTAAAAGAGCATTAATCAGCAGTATTGGTTTTGCTGCAGGTCTTTTTTATAGCCTTTTCCAGCACTGTAAAAAAAACCCTTTATTTTCTTTTGTATATGGAAAAAGAGATATTCTTTCTGTCTGTATTTTGCCCTCAAATTCCCATGCATATAATTGCAGTGATAGTTTCCTAATTTCTTGCTTACTTTTCTTAATTTACAAAAATCGTGAATATATGCAGTTAGAACCCAGAGTATATCTCACAAGAGGAGCTCTTAAATATCATTTCATAGGAATGAAGCAGTGTTTTAATTCTATGAGATGCTTCTATTTTGATGGGATCCCTTTTCTTTCATTTGTATAGCAGCTGTGTGTTTAAGTGTAGTAATACTACAGTAAAGCAGAGTGGTTTCAACTCCATTGTCAGAATAATATTTTGCCATAGTATATCTTCTTATTTATCTTACACTTTGCTAAGGGGTAGTTTCTAATTGATAATTGGTTAACAAATAGGTGTCTTAGTTTAGTAGCCATTGTCTGCTCTTTGTTTGGGCTGACAGGAATTGCCTGCTAGGGACCAGCACACTGCTTAGCTGCACAGTTAGTGAGAAAGGCCAATCTCTGATGAAAAATTTACAACTAATTGGTTTTGGTTTGTTTTTTCTCTCTGAGGTGCTTATTGAAGCTCAGTAGTAAAAAAGACCAGATTGACCGTGATAAATGCAAACTCTCACAGAGACCTATCCCCACTTCAGAAAAAATTGTACTAGTCTAAATAACTTTCTTGGCTTTTGTTTTCCATTGCATCAGATTAATATCTTTATTCTATTTCACCAAACTGAAATATATACAAAAAGTGTAGGGTAAAAAGTTTATTTTCAGCCATTGACTACTATGTGCTTATCAGTCAAGCAAAATACTTCCCATTAATGTGAGCAATGCTTCTAGACTTAGTTTTGCACACTACTGTCCTTTTCAATTTTTTTATTTTTTTATTTAGACAAGCAGGCAGAGTGAGTTTTCTGAAATACATCTAACAGAGATTACTTTATAAATTAATTTAACATAGTTGTCCTAAATTTGTTAAGGACTCTAAGATGGACGTCTCTGATGAAATATTCAGGAGAGATTTGTTGCTCTGTGAAGTTCTCTACTAGTCATTACTGTGTGGTAGCTCTACTGAGACATAAAATATACAATATATGAGATTTTCTTGTAGCACTTTAGCTTCACTACTCTTTCTCTAGAGTTTATTTCACAGCAGCTTGTGCAGAACCATTATGAATAAATATCTACTCCTGTGTTTGCATAGCAAATTGATATGACATGATTGAGAAGAAATGATAATTTTTTTCTGCTGGTTACTGCACTTTTGAGGAGTACTTGTTTCTATAGTAATTATTTTGGCTTTTTGTCTCAATAGGATTTTAAAGTATCAGTTCAGCAGCTTGTACCCATGAGTAGGATGATATATAGTGTGAATATATCTGAATAATCCTAGGCAAATAAATATTCAGATGTCTTTGCAGAAAGGTTTTTGAGAGGAAGAGCACCTGGCATAATCCGAAGTGACCACAGATAATGCAGTTGTGTCAGTTGCCTGTTGTCCAATTGGCACAAAAAGTTTAAATTTTCTACTACAATTCCAGGATAATTATGCAGCTCCCTGACAGGAATGGACTTGGTCAGTCCCAAAACAGAGCATGTTTGCTGTTGAAATCTAATGCAGTCAGTTGCTCTTGGATTCTGTTATTTAAGGCACACTGGGAGAGAAATTGTAGATAATTTGCATAACTGCCTTCAGCTCAGGCCTATAATTGTAATTATACATAGAAGTACATGAAGCACAATGACTGATTTTTCTTGTTATCACTCAAGCCTCACTCTGAACTTGTGCTAGGGACTGTTTTCCATGAGCCATCTGCAAATGGGTGTGTGGTCTGTGGTAAATAGTTATTTGGCCTTCCCCCCACAAATGAGAAGAAAGTGATGTGTGCAGTTGTCCCAGTCTGGGGTTCCTCCTCTGCTCCGAGATCACCCCAGAGGGACACGAAGGTTGGTTCAAAACCTGGTTTTCCCCGAAGCTGCCGAAGAGAGACTGCCGGAGACAGTTTTCTCTTTTTCCAAGGACAGTTTATTGTTTCTTATCTCTGGGACACTTTGCCTGGCCAGCAGCGGTCTGCTCAGCCTGGCATCCATGGTGGAATCTGCCTGGTCAAGGCAGGGCTTATCTTATATAGTTAGTACTACGTATTACATGTTTACAAAATTTTACCAATACAATACAATTTTATTAAATGGTCCAGCCCTGACCCCAACCAATCCAAGAGGCCAACGTGTCACCCAACATGGATGACATGGAGAAGAAGGAGGAAAAGGTGTCCACCCCCCAAATTCTCCATCTTGGCCACGTGTCCCTTATCATAAACATTCAAGAAAACCTATTTATCTACATTCTAACATTCTAATTTACACTCTACTCATAATTATTTTCTGTGTCTCTTCTCTCAATGTGGGCAGATTCTCCCAAGGAGCCAAATCCAGCCCCTGCAGCTCCTGGGCAGCACTCAGGGGTCTCTGAGGGGTCTGCCAGGGAGGTTTTTGCACCCCCAAAGGAGCCAGGGAAAAACCCTGGACTCCCACATGCAGTGACCATGTTTACTTGAGAATGCTGAAGTGTGTGCAGTAAGTATAGTCCTTGAACATTTGTGAGTTCAATAGAAACACCCTAAAGATTCATCATATAAAACAGATGAACAAATTGCTTTCACATTAGGAGGCAGCAGGCACCTCTCTGTCCCCACCTACTAATTCAAATGTTCATGCATGTTGCTGAACACATAGGACATGCTGGCCCAACTCTGAGTAATTGATTTGTACACAGAAGTTCACTCATTGTATGCACACACCAAAAGACTGGAGGAATGCAAACAGTGAAGATGTGTATCAAACAGCTCCCACCCTCTTAATCATTCCAGTGGAAGTAAAAATGGGGGGCAGGAAGATGCTCTCACTTAGCATCTGGGCTTCGACCTGGATGCTGATTGTTTAGATGTCCTTGAATGGAGGTTTTCCTTCCAGTCTTCAGCTGGCTGCAATTATCTTTCTATCATCTTTATTTTTAATATATGCTGATTTTAATTTTTTTTAAAAATCCTACTAAATATGAAAGCAGAGGCAAGGGAAAACATCTGCTGTAGAAAATATTCTGAATCGCAGTTTAGAGAGCTTATGAATACTGTAGGCTTAACACTTGCACAAAACTGTGTGGGTGGCACACTGTCAAGTGCAGACAGTGGTGGGAGATTCCAGTATGGAAATCTTTTTTTAATGGTTGTGAAAAGATCAAAGAAAAATTATTTGGAGGAAAAAGGCTTGATTTGAAGGAAGAAAATATCAGGTTGGACACAAATTAAATTACCGTATGGATTTGAACAGATATGACATGATTAAAAATCCATGTAGTTAATCCACCAAGTCTTTAATAGAGCTCATTACCATCATGTGGGAGAATCCCTGTTGCAAACTTTGGGCTGATTAAATATTAACCTATGGATAGCAGGGAGTTGGCCTTCTATTTCTAAAGTCTAAATTTCTTGTGCCAGTCAATGAATCAGGAAGAATTTGAAAATTCAGCCATGCTCTTTCTTCCCTAGTGAACCCATGTGTTTTCTGATGCTGTTGTCATTTTCAGCTCTTTCATTAGTGCTTCTACCTGGCTTTAAAGTTGCTTTGTCTACCAGCTGGATCTCTAGCTAGGGCTCAGGATATAACAACAGAAAGTGAGAAATGGATGATTGGGCTGAACAAAACAAATGTAAGAGTCTGAGGGAATGTAAAAGATTATAATTGTTACCAGAACATTCTTCTGATTTCCAATATAAATGCCAGCTAATATGTGTGTTCCACAGACCTGCCTGCCAAATGCTGGATTTGGAAAAGAAATTTTTCTGCCAGTTGCTGTATACTTAGCCTGCCTGTCATTATCTCTCTCTCAGCTTTTTTTCCCCCTAGTGATTGTGCACTGTACAGAAATACAAAAGGCAAGCAATTTAAAAGGCTTTTTGTGTGTAAGATACTCTACAGGCAACTTACCTGCTGGAAGTGAAGTGATTTTGTGTGACAATTTTCCCCCCTGCATATAACATTTATGCCACAAAAGTCATGATTATGGATATAGAGTTCTTATTTACTGATGCATTAATTAGAGTGAATAAAAGCATGATTTTGTATATGGTTTAAAGCAAGCCAAGCAATTTTTAATAAAAATAATTTCTTTACAGCAGGGCAGGAAATTGTTTTTTCTATCCCTATAAATATTCACTCTTTAAATGCCTTCTTTCTCATAATGAAATTTGGACCCTTTAAAACATTGATGAACTTATATTGTGGAAAAATACAGTCAGGAAACATCTAATTGAAAAAACTTTGAAATATTTAATTTATTTCTTATCTTCATTTTATATGCTATGTTTCTATGTACAGATGAAAAAAGAAAATCTAACCAAAAATAGTATTTTCTGTGTTTTGAAAAACTAGCATAAACTATTTGGATACCCACAGATGTTTTTCCACTTCTCTTAACCAAGAAATCAGTTAGTGTTTGTTTTTTTTTTTTTTTTTTTGCACAAAATATTTTAGCTCTGAAAATGCCACGTTTTTAATAGAAAATATTTAGTCAAACACTTCTCATCTAACTACACTATAGACTTCACTGTAATATCCATTTCTGAACCAACCAATACTAGATTTGTTTACTGACATTTAATTAAAAAAAGGAGACAATATAGGACATTTACCATATCTTGAATTATTTCAGTAAACTGAGCAAAGCCAGTATTTTATTGATCATTGCAGCAGTTTAGTCACCAAAATATGATAATGAAAACTTCTGTCAGAGCTTTCATACTGGCACTGTGCTGAATTGTCTCACTGTGGTGAAGGTAGCATTATAATGACTACAAAAAATATTGACATATTCAAAGTAATGTAGGGGTGAGAAGGTGATATTATCTGTAGCAGAGAGCAGGGATCCCCCTACATGCCATGATTTTGCTCATAATGAGTAAATGTCCTCTAAAATAACTAATGTGGCACTTCGGTTGGAATGGCAGATGTCTCTCCAGGACAACAATGTCCATGATCAGTGCACCTCATCAGACACAGCAGCTAACAGAGGCTGAGCAACAAAGGCATGTCACCAAATGTAACTGCTGGTTGGGCTGCTGGATCTCCACAGACTCCTGCCATTGTTCCTAGAGAGAGGGATGAGCTCCCAGCTGTCATGCTTGAGGCAGGGGCTCAGGAACTGAGAATTCCCCACTGTAAAAAGCAGGATTTTTGTGTCAGCTGTAGAAAGTGTAGGGTGATCTGGTAGAGATGGGATCCCAAAGGTGAAGGAATCAATATACTCTATGGATTAGCAAGCATCCTGCAGCAGGAGACCCTGGCAGAGTGAGAGCCTTGGGGGCCTTATCAGCAGGTCACAGGAGAGCAGCCCTTGTGGCAGTCCCATGCACATGAGATACAGCCTGACTGCTCTAAACAGGCAACTTAGTACAGGAGCAGCTCCTCTGGGCTTTCACTGGGGCTATTTTCTAGGTGAACTACTGCTATCTCTCTTACCTGAGACACAGGTTGTGTCCTGGAGACCTTTGACATGTACCATGAGGCAATGCTTTTTGCCATCATACTGCCTGCAGTGTTTTCTTCTAGGTAACTACTGGAGTTGCTGGTTTAGTTTTCAGATCCTTCCTAGTTGAAACAAAAGAGCCAGAATTATAGATGTATTCTTTGTGTGTATTGCACACTAGATTCTGTGGCCTGCAACACACCTACTTATGGAAGGCCAACCACAAATCAACTCTAAAGTTTCTGCTAGTTTAATTCATAAAGTCCATCAGCTGTCATAATTTTTTCATCACTTGTTATCAAATCATGGTACTTCTAAAAAAAGTGAAGCTTCAGACTTGCTTAAGCATTCACTTGAGCACTTAAACATTTTATAGAGAATTAGTTGTGTGAAGAAAGACAAGAAAGTGTCAAACATACCAAATGTGTTCTTCAGAAATTTTTTGTTTCTGATGTACAGTGCTCAGTTTATGTGGCTATGCCTAGTTCTGGCAGTCTCCTCCAGACTTATTTCTTGCAGCTCCTTGGGCACTGTGCCATGCTAATGCCATGCTGGTGGTGACAAGGAGATGATTTCTTCAAGAAGTGCTTTATTGTCTTTGTGGAATAAGAAGTTATTGTAGATCAGCAATTCATCAGGCTCCATTGGCTTTATTTTCAATAAGTTCTCTTCAAAATAGACTAAACTAGTATAAGACCTTAAAGGTTCCCACATAGACTGATGTCAAATTTTCTGCCAAAGAATGCTATTTAATGAAGTTTTGCTGTTTCACACCATAACATGGTTAGTGTTTTGTAGGTGTAATGAATCCCAATCCCCAAATGGATTAAATTTGTGTCATGTACACCATGGATCAGCATGTGTTCCTACTGGCTTAGAATTAAAACATTAAGGAGAGGATTTCATGTAAATCCTCACTCAAGGGTGCTAAAGATGAAAGTGAGTTTTTATTAGCATAAATCTCTCAGTCCCTGTTTCCTGGACCCTCATAGCTGCCCATAGGTACCTTCATCTAAGAAACAGCACAGAGAGATTTTAATTCATCAGAATGTGTTGGGACAGCCGACTGTGAAAAGCAAATCAGCCATGACTTTAGGCTATATGGTTCCCTAAGCAGGGAATCAGAATCATTGTGCATTTGCTAAGTGCTAGGAAGGTGCTGTAATAACTAAATCCTGTAAAACAATCTAATCTTTCTTTTTTTGATCTCTCCCAACTCAAAGAATCCTTTTTTGGTGTTGTTGTTGTTGTTTAGTTGAAAGGGGGTTTTTTTTTGGGTTTTTTTTTTTTGTTGTTTTTTTTTAAAGTTAATGCAAATTCAGGTATCTAAAAAATAACTAAGTATTATTCAATGATTTCATAAAATTCAGTAGAAGATATAAGCAACCAGCGCTCTTGAAAATGAAATTATGCTTAATGAGAATTGGTAGCTAAAATGTAATACTTTAGTTGCACTGTGAATCCAAGCTGGATAGTTAAATAGAGGCTGGACACCAGGTGTCTGTGTGGCATTTGTGGCTTTGCAATTTTGGCCTCACAGCCAAAAATCCAAGTTTGAAAATGTGGAGAGTTTTTTCAGCTGGGAGAATAAACTCAGCGTAGTTAAGTATCTGGAAGTGGGTGTCTGTGTTAGGATATCAGAGCTTTGGTACGAAGTTGTATGAGTATTAAAACAATGTTCATGATACTGAAATGTTAAAGGATATTATTTCTCTGCCATATAGCAAAGAGTAGTATAGTCATGGATATCTTATGGCGAGGTAGTATACTGAAATATTATATATAAGTGTCATTGTTACAGTTCCATGTAGGGTTAGTTCAAATGAGCATTAATTCCTGACTTAAGACAGCAAGGGTAGTACACACACACACACACACACACACACACAGACACACACACACACACACAGACACACACACACATGCACAAAGCCTTTGCTGCTATTTGCAGAAGCCTCAAGTTTTATTTTTAATTATAGACTAAAATACAGTAATGGTTTTTCTTTTATTCTTATCAAAAATCAGCATCTCCATAACAGCTCATGTATCCTAGTATTTATTAGATGTATCTTCAGGACTTCTAGCTGGCCTGAATCATATTCCTAGTTTTGGGTTTTCATCTTTCTGATGTATCTAAATTGTTCTATCCACTTTTCACTTATATTACTTAAAATATTGTTTACATGTATTGCTAGTGAAGCTGTGTTGAAAGATAGCAGTGGTAAGTGAAATCATTGATATATTGATGCCTTTTTAGGGCAGTATTTTTTTCTGAGGGAGCTGAGATTAAAACTTTGGCTTTTGGGTCCTCTCCTCTTCAACCTTGCTCCTAAAACTGAGCTTCTATTATTCTTAGTGTTAATGCTTCTGCTTCTTCTAAGAAGAAATCTTATTGAAATCATGATCAGAATTTTTATTCCCTTCATAGAGAGAATTTTGAAGTTTCTCCATTTATTGTCTTAAAGAGAGTGTTACACATCCCAAACAAAATTATATTTTAGGATCAGATACTTTTTCTGTGACAACTTAGACTGAAGACAACATGCCTCCTTAGTTTAAATGATTTTCTTATTTAATTAGGGTGATCCTGTGCCCTTTGACCCATGCTGGAGGCCTACTGTTAGTTCTTTTATGGGCAAAGAATCAGATCAAAACCACTGTAGATTAATACTAGTGTTGAACAGCTTGGCTGTTAATTACATGTATGTTTTCAGTGACTTAAATGAGAATAATCAAGGTTCTTTAGACTGGCCAACCTAATATAATACTTTAGTTCTGTTCACTCCTGTGGTTATGAAGAAGAGAAAGAAAAATATTTCACTCTCACAAAAGTAGAAGAGAAAATGTCTATTTTCTTGGAGTTCTGGCTTTTCAAATGAATTTGAGAAAAGTTGTGTACTATAAAGAATTCTGTTTTAATTGGCTCTTAACGTTAAGGGCTTTTTAAAATTATGTTTCCTTCTCTGTAAGACATTTTATCAACACCAAATGATTTTTAAAAATAATAATTTTAGGATCTGTCATTATAGATGGGTGGATGGATGACTATCTGTCATTCCATATGACAGGCACCTACTCTTAGCAAGCTGTCAGCCTTGTGCTTTTAGTGTTATTGTTTGCAGGAAAGACTGCAGTTGTAAGTGAGCTCTTACTGTAGAAGGCTTAGAGAAGCAAAACTGAGGTTTCATATGACAGTATACTAAATAACTGTATGCATAAAGTACTGGACACTATTTGGAATGTGAATTTTTGGAGAAAAATATTGGAGTATTGAAAGTCTTGAAGCTCCCACAGACATTGTATCTGGTTTTCTAACACGTACTTTTTTCAGTCATTTGTGAAAATTTTATACAAAATCTGTGTTAGTTACTATTGGTGGCTTTTGTGGGACAGTGAAAGGACAAGTAAAAAGTGTATGAAAAAGGAGAATCACTTATAATATTGTTTAGAGGCTGTGTATTATAATGATTATTACTTCCTTATTTTGGCAATACAGGGAACTGTATACTACTATTGGTAGTATAGATACTGCAGCTTAATGACCACATGTAACTCCCATGTTCTGACAAAGGAGAGTGGACAACAGACTACAACAAGCAGTTCAAAATACTCAAATTACACCTGCACTTACATTTTTCAAGGCAAAGATCAGTGGGAGAGGTATCTAAATTATGTGCAATGCTGTTCAGGTCCTGATTTTCCAGACATGCTGCTTTAACTGAAGCTACTCAGAGTTTTACTACTGATGGAAGAAAATTGCATCTATGAATCATTTTCTGGTTTATGCCTGACTACCTCTATATCATTTCAGAGTACCATTTTTATACCTGTATGGGGGTCCTACCCTGTCCTTCATGGTTGAGATCCATGGAAATATATTATGGAATCTATATGAGCTTCTCAAAGTGCTTAAAAAGCTTTATAAATTGCATTTCATATATAAATTAGCCATCTTTTCTGCTAAAGAAATAACTCACCTTACTGCATGTTTTATTCAGAGCTACACAGAATGTGTGTTATTCATTAGAATAACATGCAAAGAACACAAGAAATTAACCCAAGAAAATGATAAAAAAGTTTTCTATGAACCTCCCCATCTCCTCCCTACCCCCAATATATATTAAACTTGTCTTAGGGATTTTTTTGTAGTACCTAATATAGGTGATCAGCATAAGTAAAAATGCATTAATTTTTTGCAGAAGAAAGAAATTTAGAATAGTTTTTTCTGAAGTTTTGAGTTAATTAAGTGTGACATTAACTGTTGGAAAGCCAGAAGAAATGTAGTATGCTGAAGAGAAACAGACAGAATTCTTCATTGTCCCATTATGGTGTGAGAATATCCTGCTAGGAGTGGGAACCTTAAATCATGTGTGGTTCCTTGTATTGAATGGCAATCTATCTGAAAACTGTGATCTGCAAATTATGGTTCTGGAATCAACATTATCAGCAGAAGCAAGGGGTTAGGATGAACCTGGTGGCCATGAAGATGGAATAGATTGACAGAGAAGTAAAAAAGTCCAGGAGAGAAACCTTTTCAGTATGAGACTGATGTCTTGCTTTGGTTTTTCTGCTATGCAGAGGACAAAGCAAATATGATTTCATATGTGTTGTGAAAACACATAAAATATTTTTATCATTATCTGTTTACAGTTAGAAACCATTTTAATCATAACTAAGATCAGTTAAAATATGACAAATGTTGAGTTTTGTTGTTGTAACAGCAGAAATTAGTCCCATGACAGATATGGTTTTAAGGTACAAACCTAAGATATTGTCTCATTAAATTATTGTCATGTCTCATGAATCCTGAAGCATCTTAAAAAAATTAAAAGGAAGAAAGAAAGCATAAATAGCTTTGGTGCAGAACATATTACTCCACATTAAATCAGTATTCTGCACTGACAATAGCTAATAGTGATTATGTCATCTACAGCAAGGTAGAAGGTTACTAGAAGGTTAATTCTGTAAGAACATTAAATCTGCATATCTTTATATGTTCTCTTTGTAGCCCTTTTTTGTTTGTTTTGTTTTGTTTATTTTTTTTTTTTTTGTCTCATTTTCTTTAATACAAAGATGCCTACATGGTTGCTGTAAATACATTTGGAAATTACTGCTTTTAGCAGTGAGCAGGAGACCAGAGGATTTTGTGCTCATTACCTTCCCTATCTTCCATCTAATTTTAAAGATCTGTGGGTAACCCCTGACCCCCGTTTTCCTTTTCTGTCCCCTCCCCTTATTTCTGAGTTCATTTCATTAGGGATGTCAGACAGGTTAAAGCTGAATCTCTGGGTCATCCTACAGTGTGGGTGGGATAAGGCCTGTGGTGGTCATACCCACATCCTCCTCATGGAGGATTCAGATGCACTCCCCCACAGTTGAAGTCTGTGTTATTCTTTGTTACTAAGTATAATTTTGTTGACACATTGACATGAACATCAAATTATTAGTTGGTGTATTTTAGAAGGATGTTTAGAACTAGTGACATGTGCTATAAATTTCTAATTAGGATAGTTTGAGATTTTCAGACACATTAATGTTTTCATAATAGAACTGATTGGATTCCTGTAAAATCTGTCTAATTTTTCAAGGAAATACTAGACAAGATTTAGAAAGAATTGCTTTGTTTGTTAGAAAAACTTGCTCTGTTTCTTCAAATTGTGTAAGTTTTATATGTTAGCAGTCACAGAAATGGACAGATTATATTTGCTTTTAATCTAGTTTATGTTTTGATCACTCTTTGTCTTTTAAACAGTAACTGGCTGAAGTAATTTTCTTGTAAATCCTTAATTTTTCAGGCACTCATCTGCTTTTAATATTGTGTTGCTGCTTCAAATGAGAAATAAAACTCGGCATTTTAGTGTTTTGTGTTTCCCAACTTGCCTTTTAGATGTTTTCTGCAGGAGAATCTGTAAACAAGGTCTCATCTGGAAATAAAAAAAGGAAGTTAACGTTAATATTTTGATGCAATCCTAAAGGAATCTGCATTTTTAACCATTAGGAGCAATGCAGAAATATAATATGCTTTACTAATTTTTGTTTCTAGTTTCCCTGTTTTGGGTGCTTTCCAATTGCATTTTGATGTGGAAGTTATTGCAAGAGTAACAAGATTCATCAGGTTTATCACAAAATCTCTGTATGAATTTGCTACTCTGTAACTGACATGGATGAAAAGAACAAAAACAGCAATGTGGCTTTATGCCACACTTGTCTATGGAGAGGTGTGATGAGATATTTAAGGACAGCTGTTTTATGAAGCCTTAATGTATTCATAGTGGCAGCTGCAGATTTCTTAGAACAGAATAGCAAAAATGGAAGTGCAGCAGAGCTGTGTGCTTTGAAGAAGAAAAGTTTTATCCATGACCAAACTGTAGATGATAAGAAATTGCATAAAAAATATAAAAAAATTGCAGAGTAGATGTTTTTGGAAGGGTTTGGAAGGTACTTGTTGAAAATGGCTCTGGTTTAGGAAATCACAATCCTTTGACATGGCTGCATTAAACCCATTTTGGAACAGGTCTGTGTATTAACACAGAGATGTTGTTTGGGAACCCTCTGAACTGCAAACTGTTAAGCAGTTGAGATTTTTCTTACATCATTGTGTTGATATTTCTGCTTGGTCTTTCATATCCTGAGATATTTTTCTCCATCAAGCCGTTCTACCACTGGTTCTTGTAGCACTTTTTATTTTCACTTTGAAGCTCCAGTCAGTCCTGATTACAAGATACACAAGCACACAAGATTATTTAGTCTCAGAGAACTTGATGGATGTCAGGAAATCTGAGTATGGTACTTTAGATGTGTGTGGAGTGTATCAGCCATAGCTGATTGCAAAGATAGAATTTCATAGGCTTTGTTTTACTGAGTTACAAGACAGAGAATGCTGAGGAGTGGGGGTGAATGCTGGATTTACAGAAATGTTGAGTCATACACGTCTCTGGTAATAGCCAGCTGGTAATCACAAACACTGGGGGTGCTTTATTGCCAGGCTTACATTTCAGTTAAAACATCTATAAAAATGTGTGGGTACAACTGTAGGAGGGTACATTTTATTTGCTGTTTTTGTGTTGTGCTGTTGTTAGTAACTCAGAAATCCTTGGTGATATAATTATTTCAATCTGCAGGTGGATGTGCAGCCATCTGTCTGTCCTGCCACCAGCCAGGCTGCAGCTACAATGCAGCCTAGAAAGAGACAATTTTTTCATTTTCTCAATGAGCAATCAATGCCTTTCTCAAACTGTCCAGTCTTTCAGAAATCAGCTCTTTTTCCTCAGATTTTGTGAACATACAAGAGATATTTCCATCATCAAGTGAGCTCATTGGCAGAGGCAAAGCTACTCCAACCCTGTACTTCTGCTTTGATCTCAACCAGAAATCTGATTTTATCAGGTTCAGTAAGCCTTCTTTTGCCACTATACTGAACTGTAGGATTTTAAAAAATCATTTGGAGAATAAAACCTGGATATCATGGGATTTTCTCTTTCTTTCTGATAAGCCACCTTTCCAGTAGCATTTTCCAGAGTGGAATCTAGACAGCTGCTGCCATTTAGCTTCACTGACATATTCAGCAGCTGCATTAGTGCAGTAAAAGTCTGCAAGATGCTTGATGCTCAATCATTTAGATTGAGTTCAGGTTTGAAATATATACAAAATAATATCTAAAAATAATAATAAATGAGTTAAGAAAAAAACAAAATTAGCAAACAAACTCTAAACTACAGTTGGGAATGTATATATTTTGAATCAATTCTCTGACCATTTGTTTTTCTAAAAAGAAGTTTTCACATGAGAAGCTAACTCAGTTCATACTAAAGTAACCAATGAGCTGCTAATGGAATCATTTGAGCCAGAGGATTTCTATTTTAAATCCTGATGCCATTCCAAGTAAACTTTTTGAGGTAAGTGTTGCTATTCTGTGTTCTATAACATGATAGTAGACCGCCTACTTCAACAAAATGCTTCAGAATAACTCTCAAGATTAATTCTGTTTATGTCTTATAAATAAGACATAGAAGTGTCATTGTTCTACTCATTTACATTTCAAAAACCATCAAAACCAAAGGTGTGCATTTTCTTTTTTAACATGCCTTGATAGGAAGATGACATTAACTTTCCTTGTGATAATGGCAGACCTTGATGTCTGTCATCCAGGCCACTCTTTCCCTGGGTTCAGCATGCAACTAAAAAGACAGAAATTCATTAAAAGAGAGGTAGTGTGATGGACCTATGTTGTTCAGCTGCCCAGTTTGGGCACCAGATCTGGGAGCATCATGAGGTACGAAGTCTCTGTAACAACAACTGGCAGCGTGCCCAGGTGGCCAAGAAGGCCAGTGGCATCCTGGCTTGTATCAGGCATAGTGTAGCCTGCAGAACCAGGGCAGGGATTGTGCTGCTGTAAGTGGTTTTGGTGAACATACACCTTGACTGTTGTGTCCAATTTTGAGCCCATCACTTCAAGAAAGGCACTGAGGTGATGGAGAGTGTCCAGAGAAGTTCAGCAGGGCTGGGGAAGGGTCTGGAGCACAAATCTGCTGAGAAGCAGCTAAAGGAATTGCAGCTATTCAGGCTGGAGAAAAAGGAGCTTCATAGGAGACCTTATTGCTCTCTAAAAGTACCTGAATAGAGGTAGGTGTCAGTCACTTGTCCCAAGTAACAAGTGATAGGATGACAAATTACACCAGAGGGGGTTTAGAGCTGATACTTGGAAAACTTCCTTCACTGAAGGGGTTGTCAGGCTTTAGAACTAATTGCCTTGGGAAGTGGTTGTGTCACCACACCTGGAAATATTTGAAAGATGTATAGATGTGGCACTTACAGACATGGTTTTGTGGTGGCTTTGGCAGTGGGGGGTTAATGGTTGGACTTAAACTTAGAGGTCCTTTCCAATCTAAATGAGTCAATGAAGGACTTTGTTTCAGTTGCTGTGATCCCACTTGCAATAACAAGTTTGGGAAATTCAGTATGTCTGTCAGAAAAAGCTAAACATTGGGTATCACTGAGTTATATCCCTCTGAGGTTTTTTATATAACACAGTCGCTTGCAGTGGTGTCAGGAAGCCAAACATCAGATGACTACTTTCAAATGCAGATCCTTATATGCCCTTGAAAATTGAAGGCTGAGTTTATGAATTTGAGGCAGGTCATCTGCTACTCTGCCTAATTCTGCAGAAATAAACCCGAGCCAGGTGTAACAGCTTGAATTTCCCAAAAAAGTCATGATCTATTTCCCTCTCCCCACTGGGAGCCCAGTCTGATGTGCCCTCCTTCTATGACCTGCTCTTAGAGAGGTTGAATCCAGGCCAGGTCCTCAAACTTTGAAATTGTTCAGTAGCATTGTTTACTGAAAAGCCCATGTTACAGCGAGTAAAAAGCAAAGTTTGCATTGCAATTAGCTAATGAGAAGGTAGACTTACAGTATTCTTAAAATATTTTAAGGGGCTATAGTTTTTACAGTCTTAAACATACATTGTTGTGGGGAAGATCTTGATATTTATAAAAGTAATCTAAGACCCTCTATTTTTATGTGACTTGTATGTGCTGGATCAGGATGCACAGATGGGAGTTAACCACTCAAAGGAAATGCCCTGCAGTCATCTGCAATAAGTTGAAAGTATAGAAGAAAAAACAGGCCAATGATGTTTAATAACTTCATTTAATTTGATGTGGATAGATTACAAATACCTGTAAAATTGCCTTTTATACATATATATTTGTTTCCCTGTATAAATGGGGACTGTACAGAGTCATTATAATTTTCTGCAGTGAAGTATCCATCCATGAGTTTGCAAATTTGTTCATGAACTCTGGGGCATCAACTTGAAAGTTTTAGCTCACAATGAAACTCTGAACAATTGATTAATATTAGCAACAATATTGAGCTGTCTTGGGGTTGGAAATAGAAATCTGAACCAAGAACCAAAAATGAGTAAAATCAATAGCCATTAAAAAAAAATCACTGATTATCACCTATATTGTGACATTATCTCATTTCAGAAAAAAACCAATCAATATTATTTTAGAGAAAACAGTGCTCAGCTGCCATGTAGTTACTTTGGTGAGAATTAATCTTTTGGTCTTTTGAAGGGGACATAAACATTAAGATTTCTGTAGTTGAAGAGCAATAATACAAAGAGGGGAGCCTTCCTGCCATCACTGGGTAAGAATGGATATTGTGGCAGAGATACATTATACCAATACCACTGTGAAGTTGTGGGTGAAGTGAGGAAATAAGCTCGAGTTGGGTGATAAAATTAAAAAATGTAGGATGGAGATGTCAAGTCTGGAGTCATTGTACTTCTCAGTAAATAATTTAGTCCTGAAGTAATGTCTTCTGTCTGAAAATAGCTATTTGGCCATTTTATAGCAGTAGACTAACATTTTCAGAAATAGAGAAATTTGGAGGTTTTTTTTACTTTGTAGTAGGTGACTCTATGCTCCTCATGAATGCGTGCGTCTGCTGAAATTAGAGTATCTAGACTCTTAATGAAATATATCTTGAATAATTTTCCACCTTTTAACTTTCTCTCGGAGGAGTTTAAAAACAAGATAGAAGAGTTGCCAACATAAGTGATAGAAGAAGCAAAATTTTAGTTATGTAAAGCTGACTAATTCTGAGTTCTTATGCTAAGGGGGAAATGAGTGCAGTGCAGGCTGGGATCCCCTTGTAGCCTATTGGTGCTCAGTATATGTTGAGAGTCTTGTACACACAGACACAGAGCCCTGTATGGACATTCAGACCTTTGAAAAAAGCCATACTAGGAGTCTTATACTGGTTTTGATTTATAACCAGAAATACTATCAGAATAATGCTTTTGCTGTTGAAGGACTGCTTTACTTTTGATTTATTTTCTTCTGTGTAATTTGATCCTGTTCTCATTTTATTTCAGGGGCTTTAGATCAGGCCCTATTGCTAATTTCAGTTCCATGTGGTTTCCCTGGTAACGTTTTATTTTTAGCATCATTATGCTTCAGAGATCTGTCATGGAGGGTTCATTTTAATTTTATTTTATATGTTTCATTTCATGGCAAAATGGTAAAAACCCCAAACCCTAGTCTGCTCCACAAAATGTCTGTAAATATCTAAAAATTGTGACCATCTTACATGGTTAAAATTGTTATTACTTTGCTGCTACCTCCCCCCATGGATTCAGTGGAAGATTTTCAGGGTACAGGTTGTTAGACATTCATGCATTTTTAAATCTTTTGAAAATCATTACCCCTTTGTGCACTAGAGATGTGTTATTCTGATTTTCAGATCTACTACCACAGCAGGCCCCAAACTCTCAGCAGCACAGTGATTATAAAATAATTGGTCTGGCAAAAAAGGAGGAATACTTCTCTCATTTCTCTTCAGTACTAGTCACCTCCTCTCTCTGCAAATTACCTGGACAGAAGTAAAGAAACCATGGAGATAGTATCTGTTTCTACTTCTAGGTTCTGTTTAATGACATGTACTTGTATAGTCACCTGAGTGACTAGAAATTTCAATCTCTGCAAGGAATGTGGCTGGCTGACATTCTTGGTTTGGAGTCTCCAGCAATGATTTTGTAATGGGATTATAGTTGGAGATTTCAGGGGTTTGTTTTTTTCTTTTTCCTTAAATATTACTTGCTTTAAGTAATTAATGTGTATTCATTTTAACCCTATCTGAGACATTGGCCAACCACCCTGACAAAAAACACTGCTTGAGAATTTAGGCTGAATTTACAGGGAATAAAAATAACCCTGCTAAACATTAATTGAGTGAAAAATTATAAAACCCCCACAAGAAAACTACAACACTCTTGAATACAATGTCAATATGATGTTCCATGATACTACTTCACTGAAAAAGGAAAAAATGTAAAATTGTGTTTTAAAGCTCTCAGTGTTTTTCAAGGTAGTTTGGATTTAGAGTGCTATTAGCCCATTAACAGATCAAGGACTTTCTGATTATGTCTTTTACTCAAGCTACATAGGAAAGAGGATCTGTCAGAATTTATCAACAGATGAATAATTATTTATCCTCTTATACAGGCTCCTATTTATAGTATTTGTCAAGCAAGTTCTCTCCTAGGGATGGATAATAATATGAGCACTTCTGGTGTGATGAAAGCCTTCCCATACCTCAGGCTTTGTAATCTTTTATCTGAAATAATTGCCATAATAAGACATAAGGCCTAAAAAGCTTTAACTAAAGGTCCTGTGCTATTCAGAAAATGCCTTGGTTACAAACAGATGCTTCTATTTTCTGGCAATACTGAAATCAAGGCTCTTCTATAAATTAAAAAGAACCCAAAATTTTCATGGTTGCTAGGGAAAAGGGGAGAGAGAAATAATCCTTCCTCTTCCTTGAAGAAATGACCAATTCATTTCATAAAGTGTGTCGTTCTCAGAATTTTTTAGCTTTGTATCTTCATTGAACAATCTTGACTTAATCTGATCTAAAATAGTCTGATGAAATTTAGATGTTAGTTGGGCCAATAACATCTCATCACTATCTCTTGAGAGATGAAGAAAAATAATGAGAAAGTTGCCAGTTATGGCCTTTGGCCCATCCCAGCTGCCATAGCTAAGAGCAGTGCTAATGGGAGTTAGTGGGTTCCTTTCTGCCAAATTTGCTTGTTTTCTTCACATAGACACATTTTTTCACCTCTTGCAGTGAGCAGGAATGAAAGGCTTTTAAAAGAAAGAATTGCTGGAGCTTACATATTACAAAGGCTCATACAAATTGCCTGTCAGTCATTTGGATTTGATAGGCAGGAAAGACAGATTGGTAAGAAATGGGGTTAGGACATCTGCAAGGTTCCAGCTAGAACATTTCTTATTTCACAGTTTTAAATTTTTCCACTAAGGGGAGAGCTGAAATACTGATGTTTTTGTTTGTTGATGTGGGTTAATAATTAGCCACTGCTTGATTTGATGGTTTTGTTAGTGCTGATTATTTGATCTATTTTGGAAGACATTCCTGTTTTGAAAGCTAAATGTGATGGTACTGCACTTTATTTGTACTTTGCTCCTGTAGAATCTTTTTCCTCTCTCTTAGAAGGGAGAGGAGGAAAGAAGAGCAATAAAAATAGGTACCTTGAAGCCTTCTAGAAGAGTGTGCTAGTCAGCTTTTGTTTCTGTAGCCAAAGGGGCACAATGCTTCCAGTGGTTCATGCTGCCAGCACAGTAGGACCCGGCAGTGTCTCCATGGGCTGTGGTGTAGCAGTTCATGTTGGGTGATCAGAGCCCTCCCTGGGGTCCTGGGTGCCAGGATTAGCCTCTGGGGTTGGATGCTGAAAAGACTGAGTGATTATGTGTGTTAACTAACACACAGAGTTCCAGAAGTTTTTAACATTTGCTATGATAGCTAAAGGATCTTGTTTATTGTAACTGACTCTTCACTGTCCCAAGAACCACTAGGTTTTAAATTTTTGTTTAAGGTGATGTAGATTAGTTTGAAAAGAAACAGCATACAATATACAAATCTTCTGTCCTTTTGTCTCATCATCTTAATATGCACTCATTACTCTGATATATACCAGGCACTTTCAAGGAGTAAAAATAAGGCCAACCTGAATTAAAGTATTTTCTTCTTAAGATTCCTCTCAGGCACTTGGTAGTAGAAGACAGAGATTTGAACTTTATGTTCAGTGTAGAGACAATATAATCAACTAGATGCTCAGCAAAACATCTAAAAATATGTATTTGGAAAGTATATGCTAAAAAGACATAAAGTACTTTCAACACTTTTATGCTTAAGTGATAGATCTGTGATGTTCATATCCAGAAGCTTCTCCTTGCCTAGGTTGTTCTGTGGTATTGGTACCAGAGACATGTAAGTATTGCAAATATCTGAACTTCTGGATTCATAGCATCTTAATCAAATTTAATTTCCTCTTCTGGAAAAATGAAGGATCTTTTCATTAATACAGGAAACAATTACTGTAGTTTACATAAGGTCAATTCATACTTTTTAGTAGAAAGCAGCATTAGTGTGCAAGCTTGCCACAGAGTATCATTATGCTGTGAAAACCATGTAGGAGTGCATTTAAATGGAGCATTTTATTTTTGTCTTACAAAAGAGAGAAAAACTGAATAATTTTACAACATACAAATTTTTTCCTATTTAAATGATAACATCAGAATTCTACCAGGAACTGGCAGCACTCAGTAAAGATTAATACAGTTGCAGGAGATTATGGCATGTACCAAATGTCATCCTTGTGCCCTAAATATAATAAACATAAAATATATTACGTGTCTGCCTGCAATTGATTATACAACTACTTTGTTTTATGTAGTCCTATCTTTTAAGAAGTGGGAATCAGGGTGGACTCAGAATTCAATTTATCAGCAGTTTATCAGTGCTAAACTCTCTCTGGACAATCCAAAGCTCCATGTTGCTATAATTTAAAAGCAGAAATACATTTGCACTTTTCGAGAGAATTATGAATAATGAGATACTAGCTACAGAGAAATCATATTTCAGCCTTGAACTGTTGTCATTATAATTTTTTCTAAAAGTAAACCCTAAAGTTTCTGCAGTGATTTAGACAGTGGCTTATTTTTACTTGTTAAAAATGTTCATTGATTCCATACAAAGCAGTTGCATTGTAGGTGAAACATATTGGTTGTCTCTACAAGGACAGGACAGGGTGCAATAAAAATTGGAATGGACACCCTTGTAGTCTATAGTTCTGACAGCTGGATTCCTTATGTACAAGAAAGTATCATCAACTGGTACTTGGAGAGATGGATTAGAAATATGGAATTTCAATTTCATTTCCTAGCAAATAGGAATAAACACTGCAAAAGTAAAGTACTCTTTAACTGCTACAGGAGCAATGTGTGGATGAGAAACAAACGACCAGGTGCTATAGCTTTTTTCATTTTTCTGAGAATAGAAAGTGCTGGGAACATCATATTAAAGCATCTGAATGATATGTATTCCTTAATTTTTTAGTTTTTCATCTCAAGTTTCCACTAGTCCTGATAGAAAGTATGCACAGCTACACTATACTATAAGTAATAACTGATCATTTATCTGTTTCAGATTTTAAATTCTGATTGAACAAAGCAAGTCTGTGGTATACTGCTGATCCATGGTTTTTGCTCAGTGTAGCAATGATGCAGCACATCTAGCAGCTACATCCGTTTCTATGGCAGCAGATCTCTTGCTGTGTCTCTCTACATGCTTTCCTTTATAACAACAGACTGTTTGTACAGTCTGACATGGCTTAGTGGCAAACAACTGATACTGCCCAACTCACCAGCCTTGCTACAAATCCACTCAGTGAACTTCACTGGTAATATGTTCTTTCTCAACGACAAGAGCTCAGGGCTTTGTAAAGTAGGCACATTTTGTATCTTAAGTATGGAGGAAATTAATTGTGTTGCAGCGACCCAGTCTTCATTTATTTGATGAATAACTGAAGATGAATTAAGAAAGCACTGATTGTACTAATTATCTGCCTACACTGCTTGATAAAATCACATGCAAATTTAAAATTTTTTTTTTTCTTTCAGTGCTGCTTACACTTCCATTTTGTATAACATCTTCAACTTCTCCTGACTCACTTTTTTTTCTTGGGTAAGGTATAAGTTTTGGGGCTTTTAAACTTATATCTGAATTCTTCCACCTGCATCATAAAGTAAGTTGCTGAATGGAGAACTCTAATTAAAAATAAAAGCATATAAAGAAACCTCTTCCAGCTGTCGGCCTTGGTTTAGCAGGTTAGAGAAATCTGCAATCTGTTAGGCTTACAGAGCTCACAGCACATTTGTTTTGTGTTACCAGCCAGGAAGTGCTATGTGAAGCTGTCATGATCATTTAAACTGCATGCTCCTCTTCAGTTTTTCTGCTCATTCTTTGGTAGTAAACCAAGGCATGATTTGTCATCATACCCATAGTAGTTCTCAGGAAACTAAAGTCTAGAAGTGGCCAAAGCCTGCAACTGTTCCCTGCCAGGCTGGTTCATAATTGGTGTTGGGAGATATAGGATGTTGGATAGTTCACAGGTGAAAATGAGCAAAGCTATTGCTCCCAGTTGTGTGATGTTATTCACATAGCAGAGATAGTCTTCTGGCCCTGGCATGGGGTAGGAACAGACATGATCCACAAACTCTGTTTGAAGCAGAGCAGAGACAGGATCACATTGCACTCAGATATGCTCCAGTCTCCTCTGAACGATTTGGTGAGAGAGCAGAGCTTTTCCCTAAGCATCATTTAGTAGCTGCAGAGATTTGACAGATCCACAAATCCCCATGACTCCCATTTCTTCCTGAGCAGCACTGGAAAAGTAACAGAGTATGAAAAAGCTGAATGGCACCTGACCTTTGAAGGAAGGAGAGGTTTGGAGGGGGGTTAATATTTTTTTTCCCACTTGAATATGAGACATGCTTTCTAGGACTGAGAAGACTCATTTGAGTTATGGATAAATTTTTAGGGTGTTGGGTTTTTTTTGTGTTTGTTTGTTTGTTTGTTTTAAACAGGATTATGCTGATAAAGCCATTGAATGTGAATTTGTTTATCCTTTATGGCAAAATCACAGATTTCATATATGGGAGATATAATTAAATGATGTCTATATGCATATTTGGAATGTCTGAAGAGATTACTGCAGGCAAAGCAGAAAAAATTTAGAGAGAGTATTTGCAACCTTGCCACAATTTGTTCCTTGATTTATATTGAAGGTTTAGCTTTCTCCTTCTAAACCCTGGCTTGAACATGTTAACTTTGGGTTGTGTGTGTTTTTATGCACATATATGCAGCTGGAGTTCCCTTACTTTTCTTTGAATGTATAGAGACACTTGGAAGTTTTATCCCATGGTTGATACATTCTGTGCTTTAAGGTTTGTGGAAAGATTTAATTAATAACTTTATGAACAAGGGTTCTAATGCCTTTAAAATGTTCTTGCCAAATTAGGTGTGCACTGATACATCACACAAACCGTCTTCAAAAATCTGTACCAAACAGATTCTGGTACAGTCTTGTCTTATGCGACTTCATATATCAAGGCCTCTGAAGTCCAGCACAAAATAGTTTTAAGTTTCAGTTTAATCAATCATACCTTTGCAAACCCCTTTGCATGATCACATTTAGTCATCAATCTTGATCACGGTGAGTGGCTCTCTTAAATCAGTGACACTCTTGATGTAGCCAGAATGGTCTAAGAGAATGTGACAAGGTTTGTCATCTTCATTTTAGATGAAGTTTTATAATCTCTACATCAAAGATACCCTTCAGAGTGGGACTTTGTTTTTAGCTTAAATTCAGATGTTTAAAGTGTTTTAAATGTGACCTTTAAAAGTTTGAACTAATTCATAGGGGCCAATCCCAGGGGAGAACTCATCAGATTTGCATCACATGTCAGCTTTCAGCAGTCCTACCCTAGTCTTTCTCTCTTGTATCCTTCACAGGGTCTCTCCCAGCCATACCAGCCATCACTGTCTGTAGCTTTTCCACACTGCCAACACATGTCCCAGAGGATGGAACACCATAACCTTGGGTCACAGCCCTTATGCTTCACACAGCCTCACTCAAGGCATACAATGCACTGCCACAGCAGCATCTGAGAGGCCTCTCCTGAAACTGGCTACTGATGCTGTGCAGGCAGGACGTTCCTCAGCCCCAGCCACAAGAAGAAAGTGCCTTCTGTCACCAGAGAGAGAACAGTATCACAACTGTGCAGACACTTGTCTTTTTTGAGAGACAACATACTGTTTTTTGATTTCTTTCTTGCTTGAGGGCTCCCATCTTAACTTGTCATGAAAATCATGGCATGGGGATTGCCGAGTGACCCAGATTTGCACCACAGCTTGAGGCGATGTCGGTCCATCCCGTGTGCCTTGGCATGGAGCACAGCACATGTGTGACATTGTTGTCGCCACTCAGCTCTGTGCTGCCTGGCTGGAGTCAGCAGGGACAGCAGCTGCCCAGTGCCCCCAGCCACAGCAGGTCACCTGCTCCAAGGACACACAAGTGCAAAGGGGCAGCCTGCACAAAGGCCCAGGCACACTTGGGAAAGCTTCTCAGAGTGTTTGCTATGCTGCCATGCATTGCAGGGTGGTCCTTATTAAGCCATTGGCAGTGTCAGTGCAAGCCTCAGCTGCAGCTGTGCCTTCTACTCCAGGCACCTGGGCCCCCCTGCTGCCATTTCAGGGTGTTTCTAGACAGGAGGGTCTTTGCTGTTTGCTTACCACACTACCTTGTGTGCCATCTAGGTAAGGCTGCTTCTCTCAGGTTTGCCTCTGACATCTGCCCTGTTCTCATTCACAAATCCAAGGCTGGCCTTGCCATGTCTGGCAGGCCTACCCAACACCAGCAAGATGATTTAGGGGCATCAGGGGCTTACAAATGCAGCTGGTGCTGCAGAATAATTGACCAGGTACATCCTCACATGGCTTGAAGTTCCCAATTCATTTGGGGTTTTTTGTAAAAGGTTTTTGGCTAGAGAAAAGTTTGTTTGGACACTGTTGCTTACAAATTCTTATACTGCACAAGGTCTTGAGGTTTCTCACCAATGACCACTTTTACACATCATGAGATACCTAATAGTGAAAAACAGTTTGGGAGGAATGAGACTTTGCTTCACCACAGACAAACAAACATCAATGAGGAATTTTATCTTTATTTCATGATGTTAGCACAATAAACTCACACAGTAGCATTGATCTGTACTTATTTAACAAAATACATTTATAGCAATTTACAAATTATTTTCCATTTGAAAACATGGCATAACATTTTATTAAACACAATACTTTATATAGAGAATTCTCATTTAAAAACATATTTTATTTTTAAGTATTTTCTTTTCTCAGTAAAGCACAGCCTAACAAAGAAATTCGTGCCTGTTAGCAAGTAAGAAAATCAGAACACTAAGAAGATGTCACCTGTCAATTTATTTGATTAATTTTAAATTAAGGTACCAGTGGAATGTAAACAAAGAGTAATTTTACAAAAGGCTCCTTATCAAATATACATGCAGAGGTCTGAGTTCCAATGTATATATTATTACACTTCTGCTCTCTAACGTAATATAATTTGATAAGCCATTATTAAAAACAGTAGCCTTTGGCACTTTGAGTAAAAAAGAATATATCAATATTTATGTATAGAACATAATTTCAATGATTACACAAGAGCTTTAAAATCTTTTCTTAAGAAATAGGAAACTTTAGGAAAAATATCACACTGCACTTGAAATAGTGCAGCAAGTTTTAGAGTAATAAAAGCAACATATATGCCAATATATATCTGACTAAAACCAAGGAATAAAGAACAAACACTCCCACCAGGAATCCTGCTGTTTCCAAAACAGCTAAATTGCCAGAGGGAACATTTTCTAATCTTTGCTTTATTGCCATTATTCTCCATTTCAATTTTCCTTTATTTCCAGGTTCATCTACTTATGTTCTTTTCCCCTGCACTTACAAACTAACAAATGATTGCATCTTATTTCCCTGCACTGATAGGCCAACAGTGTTTGTGTCTTACCCATTCCTTTAAAGCTATTCCTACCTGCTTTATCCTGTACCTAGACTAAACTAAATCCAAAGGGTTTTGTTCATGACAGTCCAAGTGTTTGTAATTCCTTGGAATCTTGTACAAAATTTCATATTAAATACCAAGGACTAAAGATACATCCTTTTGAAACAAAAAAAACAAATCCTGACTTGTAAATACTAGCATCTGAGAACTTATTTCTAAAAAAATTACTTCTTTTTCTTTTTCTCCTGGTATCTATGATTATTTTTCCCAGCTGATGTGCCTTAAAGTATGTATATGTCTTCAACATACAGTGCCTTAGACAATACATAGACAATATGCTGCAACCCTACTGGGTAGCTTCTTACATGCAACCTGCAGAATACTTTCTCCCAATCATCCTAAGTATGATGGGGTCATCTTGTATCGCTAGCAGAAAGAGTGTGGTCATTTCTTTAAGGACTGACACTCTTCCACAGCACTGGGTGATGGGCAGGTGAGGGAAGCATTGCTTGGCACAATTGGCTTGACAGCAAGCATTCAGTAAGCCTGGAGCACCTAAAAAACTGGGAAGAACATATAAAGCTTTCCATCGACTCGCAAACACCATCCTCATCCTTGTGAAATTACTTAGGTTTGGGGTTGGGTTTGGGATTTTGTTTTGGTTTGGAGGTCTTTTTTTTGGGTTTTTGTTTAGTTGTTTGGTTTGGGTTTTTTGTTTTTGTTTTTTTTTGGTCTATGTTTGTGTTGTGCCGTTGATCTTCTTGAACAGGATGATTCTTTCTTCTACCTCCTACTTGGCTGGGGTAGGGTGGGCCTTTCCTTAGAGTTCTGTGGGGTAGGGTCTGTAGAAAGGTTCTGACTATAAAGAATGTATCTGGTTTTCTGATACCCTAAATAAGAAGAGGACTTAGACCAAAACAATTCTCTCAAGAAGCCAGAGAGAACAGATCTGATTTGCTATTTCTTATACACTGAGAGGACTTGCTCAGCTTCCTAGCTTCCCTTCCCCTCCTAGCAGGTGTCTGAGAGTAATTGTCTCTCAGGTAGAAATAGGAGAGAATGAAGAATTGCAGTGGGTGAGCACTGGCCTTGTCTTCCTTCTGGGTTTAAGTCAGAGCCAAATGAAATGAGGCATTTCTTCAAGCAGGCCCATTCTAGGACATGCTGTTTATTCCTTTGAGAGCTTATCCTTTCAATATTTTTTTGGCAATGGAGATTTTTAGCAGGCAAGTTTTTTCATTATACCCAAAGCTTGGTTTGCTAAAATAATTCATGTTCTCTAGGTGCAGAGACCTTTTATATTCTTAAGTGACAGTGGTGGGAAAAATATCATACTTAAGAAGGCTCTGGGGAGTGTCTCAAGGAAGGTGAACTGTAGCAGTGGCACAATGCAACACTTGTTCAGTGATTCTGCAATACCAAGACATTCCATTCTTTAAAGCGAAGCACAACTCCCCTAGGTGATGGTGATTGGGGTGAAACTTGTGATTGTTCTTGTGGCATACTAAGCAAGTGAGGTGAATGACTGCTTCTAAGTGTGAGCTATGATATTAATTCCTGTCTCCTTGAAAGCTGGTCAGGGAAGTTGCCATCTATTTTTATTTACTCATGGCTCACCCTTCACATTTGCACATCTTGCAGTTATTGGTGTCCTGCATTATTTGTTTAAAAACTAATAGAAAAATGGAAGGGTCACTGAAGGACAGAATAAGAAGTTTAAAAATGTAAAATCTGAATTACTTGCAGTACTTGATAAGACCCCTTAAAAAACGTAATTGAATACAATTCTACAAGTTAGCCCACTAAGAAGCAGCCTCTTCATTAGTAGCACCTGTTCTTAAACAAAAGTTGAGCAGTAGCAGCAAAACTATTAAAAATAGATAGTCATTCCATTCTAATGGAATGTCACCCACACATTTTTTGTTGCAGTAGACATCTTAAAGAACTACACAAAACCTTTGCAATCTTTGAATGTGACAGATCCACTATAACAAAGCTGTAAATATTTCCTACGCTAAATGAATGCAGCCAGCATCATCATAGTATTAGCAATATTACTTGTAAAGTAACTGCACATCAATATGTCATGTTTGCAGAGTCTAATAATTATATAATTTTTTAAAACATGTAAAGTTATCATCAGCACCATCCTGTATTAAAGATTTGGTGCAAATTCTGCAAAGGTGAATATATACCACTGATACAGCCTTTGCTGCGAAAAAGTCAGTCAATTTTGGACACATATAAAATAAAAAGTTGGCACATTCAGGAAATACAGTGTCTGTGTTCAAGACCATTCTTTTAATTGACATCATCGCCCTCAGATAAATGTTTTGAATCTGAAGAAACAGGTTGCATGAAAATGTTTCACATTAGTTCTGGCATTGTGCTTTTCCCCCCACCACATGCTTTTCACAGGCTCATGCACATTGCAGGGCTGCTGGTCAGTAAATTGGCACATAAAGGTAAATATCAGCTCAAAAGAAAGAGAGCAGAACCTGTGTCAAGATGTGTTTACTTTGTGGTGGTATGGTCCAGCTGATATGTCTCCTCTCAGTCCTTGTACGCTCGTGTGGGGGATGTGCCTTTATAGAAGATGTTTCTGGTGTTCTCCGGACTGCTCCCTCTCTCAGGGATTAAAATGATGTTCCCTTTTCTTCGAAGTGTTGAGTCCCGGCTAGAAGAAATGGACAGAGTCTCTGAGCCAATCTCACTTCCCTCCACTGGTGTGACTCTTATCGTGGTGATTCCGTGATGGTGATGCTCGGTGTTATCTATGTTGCTTCTTTTCCTGTCACCTGACCCATAACTGTCTTTTAAGGAGTCACAGCTCTCAGAGTCTCTGTTAAGATCATTTAGCTCATATGTTTGACGAAGAGTGACTTTTTCAGGGCCTTTCCATTTCCATGACCCACTTCCTTCGCCTTCTGAGGGCATCTGAATTACAGGTCTGTTATTTTCTGGATGGGCCTCAACTCTTACAATGCTACTTGGCTCATGATCTGTCAAGGTTTTATATCTGATGGCTCCTGTACAGGTCACTGTGCTTCCCTCTGAACTCTTTGGACTGCCCTGAAGCACTCCTTGCTGCTTAGACATGGCTATTACTTGCATGATTCTTGGCTGGCTATTACTCCTGCATGCAACACTCTTCTCAGCAGCTTTCAGCCATTTAGCTCTAGCTGAACTACTTTTGGGTGATGTGTTCACGTTCTCCTGAGTCTCTTCAGGAATGTGTACCAGCTGGGATGAGCCAGGACGGGACTGGATAGAGACCCTTGGCCCACCAGTAAGACCTGAGTTGTTACAACCTGGTACGCTGCCAGGTTGGATTTTCAGGTATTGGCTAGTTGGGCCATGATGATCACCATTTACACCCACTCTGGAGGGTTCTGAGCTTGACCTCATTTCGATAGCCCTTGGTGGTGACTGGCCAGATTCAGTCTCTATTACCTGCAGTGACAACTTTCTACTTTCATTCTTGTTCTTCCACTGGGACAGCAGCTGTTTGGAACGGGCGGAATCCATTGATGCGTGTATTGTTGCATTTCGTCTTGCTGGATCTTCCAAGGATGGTGTGTTGACTCTTGGCAAAGTGTTGCTGAAAGTAACCATGTTTTCTTTTCCCATTGGGCTTCGTGGTGTTATTATTTCTACATCAGCATTTGCTCTCTTCAGGTTGGTCAGAGAGCCTGAATCTCTGTGGTTTCTATTCAGGATACTTTCTGTACGGTGAGAGACAATGCCATCGCTGCCGCCGCCATTTTTACCTGGCAGGATTCTGTTGGCATCTTGGCTGAGGTCTGTCAGTGACCTTAGAGGTTCTCTATGAAAATTTGGGTGAAACACATTCTCGTCGCTTGGTAAGAAGTTCCCCACAGCATACAGGCCCTGATATTTGGACAGAAGCATCAACAATTGGTTACATTAAAAAGGATACCTTTTAAGGTACTTTAATTACATTCTTTTGCTTTTAAATAGAATTCAGTGAAATAATTACTCCAGCTAAACTGATGGGTATGCTCACTTGCCTTTCCTCACTAGTATAACCTTAGTCCAAATTCTGTCCTCAATCTGGTACCTCTAGGTATGTATGAAGTAGTCTCCCTAGGATAACTAGGGCATATTATTCATGGCAATAAACAGCTGAGGTATGGATTTAACCTCCATGAGATTTCTTTTTATCAAGCAACAGATACAGCTACAGAAATAATGTTTTGTTAGAAAAAGAGCAAAATAGATGTTTCTAGTCTGTTAGGCAACGCTATTTTACAGCTATACTACCGCCTACACTGATTTACTGAATCTTGTTACAGCCTGAGTTGTTCTCTGCCATTAGCAGATTCTGCCCTTTCTACTGCACAATAACCATGTAATACAATATCTAGATAATAGAAAAATTTATCAACTTTAAATCAATTGCTTTCCAAGCTGTGCAGAACTTTAATAAGATTTGGTTATAAAATATTTTCCTAATCAGTAGGCTCACTGTAAAATGCTTTCATTTAAAAAAGACTCCACTGAGGGTAGTCTGTGAGAGGGTCAAATATCTGACTCAATCACTTGAGTTACTTGTTCTTTACACTCCTTTCAGAATTATTTGTAGTTTCACATTATTTCTCCATCCTCCTACTGATGTGTAGTTTTGAGGGCAGATTTACAGAGCACTGGGTATTCAGGACAACATACTCTCTGCTGTATGATGTCACACAACAGTATATTAAGACCTAACATAGCATACTTGTGCATTTTAAACATGGGGACAACAGCTTCATTTAGGTAAATCTACAACACAGAGTAATTTGAAATAATATTCTCAACAGAGTGCCTTTCTGCTCACAGTGCAATCATAGAAGCTCACTTTAGTAGCTTATGGGGTTTCTGTTATTACTCTGACTGCTCTTTCTTCTGCCACTATGAAAGGCATTTTTCTCTGGTCACCTGTGCAGACCATCTGCAGTTACCTCAGGTTATGTCATCACAGAAAAAAGGGGGTCAGGAAATAAACTTATTTTAGTATTATACTAAAATTCATCATTGACTGCTTGGGGGTAGAAACCATCCCACTGGCTGTTACGACCCTTCTGTTCACCTGCCCACACTCAAGCAGTGGTGTCAGCAGAAGCTCTGATTGCTCCCAGGCACCTGTGTTGCTTTCTGAGCAGCCAGGGCAGTGAATTCCTACTGGACACATATTGAGAGCAGCAAGCAAAAGCAAGTGCTTGATGAACTTCCTCTGAGAGATACAATCAGGCCCGACCTACATGGTTCCTTACAGGACCCTTCCAAGGTGCTCCATTTCTTTTGACATGATACAAAGGAAAAACATAAGGAATAACCTAATCTGAGTATCCTTTTTCTGCTGCATAGTTTCCCTAAGACCTCTAAAGAATCACAAGTGTATAATATTGCCTTTAATTTCTTGAATATTCAGCAATTCACTCAGCTGAGTTGCTCTGACTAATTCAGTAATTTTTTGAGATCATAAAGCGAATACGGTATCAACTCAGGTCAGCAACAAATGCTAATTACTCAAATATTTTTCTTCTTGTTATGCTTATAAGTGTGGATTAGAAAATATGAGTATTTTAAAGTATTTAATGAAGCACATAAAGTTAAAACTGTTTCTATATACGTCAGATTTTTATATTCCACTTTATGCACTGTTCTGCAACTTCACATTGAAATACTTGTTTGCTTTTAAAGTCATCATCCCTAATGCATCATCTTTAACACATATTGACTGTATTTATACTTACAGCATGTGAGCATGATGAAAAGTTTTCATAAAAATACCCAGTACTCTTATTCCAGTCTTATAAGCTTAATTTGCTAAAACTTAATCACGACTATTATATTTACCAAATAGAGAGCAATTCCTCCTCCTATGAGAAAGCCACAGTAAACGTCAACTGGATGATTCTTATACTGGGTGATACGAGTCAGACCGCATATAATTCCACAGATGATAAAGGCAAAGACCAAGAGTGGTTTAAGAAGTTTTGAGGAGTCTGTTAATGTAGAATTGAAGTACATCTTGAAAAATAAAGAAATAAAGAAGCAGTTGAAGAAACTTAAATATACCTAAGAGGATGTTAATTTCTCACATTCAGTGTTCCTTTTATATACAGATCACTAGTACACAGTAATATTAGAAGTAATCAATTTAATTTTACTTTACAGTCCTGTTAAAATTTGCTCACTTACTGCAGAAAGATCTGAAATTACAAGGAATGGATTTCTAAAAACATAGGCAGTGTTGCTTATTGACATCAATTAGGATAAGTATTTTGTGCCTCAATACTGTTCCCAATCAGCACCTAAATGTTCTATAAATGTGACTAAGGAGCCACCGCTTGTGAAATACAGAAGCCAGATGTCATGCCAGATGAAGGCAATAACCTGCTCCAACAAAAGCTACCACCAGATGCTTTAGAGAGCCATTTTTCAACTGAGGGCCATAATATCAGGGAGGTCACAAAAAATAAGTGGATGTGGTTCATCAGTGTTATTCCAAATTCTGGCCTTTCTCTGGGCAGAATAAACACTGGCAAGCTCCCAGTACTATTAACTAATGTCATTAACCGGTCATTACTGTTGTTTTCCTCTGATTTTTACAGCACAAGTAATGGAATTACTCTTTAAACTTCAATTAAGTTGTCTATAGTACAAGCACTGTGGGCCATACTGAAGAAATGTTACTGCTCAGAGGTGCAAAATCAGCTGTGATTGCTGCAGCATGTCCCACAATTCTCTGCTAGTGACTGATGAGTTTTATTCACTTGCTTTGCAGTAACACCTTGAAGGCCCCTGGGAGCCATTGTGCCATTTCATCCATGCTGCAAATCTCTG
The DNA here is from genome assembly GCF_903797595.1 of Erithacus rubecula. Taxonomy (NCBI): domain Eukaryota; kingdom Metazoa; phylum Chordata; class Aves; order Passeriformes; family Muscicapidae; genus Erithacus; species Erithacus rubecula. The sequence goes on from NC_136662.1 coordinate 9,467,606, forward strand.
GAGGTGAAATCAAACTACATCACATCAATCTATGGCCATTAATGCCTCAAGTTTAAAAGCAGCAAATCAAGTGAAGACAGCAACAAAGGAAGCACATATAATGGTTAATTTGACTGGTAAGTGAAAATATCACTCTGTAAGACAGATAAACACTGCATTTTATATGAGGATAATATGAGGCATCAAATATACTTTAACATAACACTTTTGTTTGCTTCTTAACAAAGGATATGAAGCATTTGAATATTTTCCTTATTCTTTAACAGCTACAATAAAAACAGCTTTAATAATAGTTTTATTTTGCTTTCCAATTGGTAGGATAAAAGCATCCATCCATCCATCCATCCAAGATATCCAGGCAACACATAATTTTAAAATATACAGCAAATTACTTTCTGACTTTTGTCTTGTACAAATAAAACTGAATAGGGTTGGTTACTCACCGAAATGTACACTGCTGCAAAGGCTGCTAAGGTGGCATGTTGAGAAGGGAATGACTTTCTGCCAAGGAAGGACACTCAAATTATACTTCTCAGTTCAAATGCACAGTGCAAGTGGTCATTGATAAAAACACTGGGTGGTATCCATCTTACACTTCCTAAGCAATATGTGATCTAGCAGTAACATTTGTCATTGGGTGACATTTTTCTCAGAGAGGCAAAGTACATCTTTATTTGCTATAGGTTTATTTAAAAAAATAATTGAGAACTTTACATCATGGCAGGAGTTAATGGAGCACAACAACTTGGGGAGGGTATTTTAAGAATTACTGGGCCCTTCTTGATCAACAGAGAAAGAGAATAAATGAAAACATGTCCAAACTCGGAGATAGTAGGCAATATCAGGTCTGCTCTTGAAAATGTTGAGGGCCTTCTGCTCCAGTTGAAAACCTGGAGACTTAAATTATATGGACTGGGTCTTGAGTTACAAGCTTCAGATATGAAATTTAAAAGTGATAGCTTAGCTCCTACTTCTCTGACAAGAAAAGGAGGCTTTGTGCAAGCAGGAGCTACATAGAACCATCACATGAGGCTCTCTAACATTTTAATGCTATTATTCTTTTGGACCCATTTCAATTCTTCAAAAACAGCAAAAAGAAAGTGATTTGAATGCAAAAGAGATTTTTACATAGTAGAGAGAAAAAGAGCTGGGTTTGAATTCAGTACTTCACTGTTCTGCAGTGGACATCTAGATCACAGAAGCCCTAAAAAAAGTCTAAGTCTGCATGTCTTGGTGAAGAAGAGTGTGTCTACCTTGCAGTCACAACAGCAACTTTCACCTGAGAAAGCTCAGCTTGGGTTAAATAATTAAACTATAATTTGGCTTCACAGATGGGTCTTGCCACCCTAACTGGGCTCCACGTACAGCCAATTTCTTAACAACACCTGAGTGAGCTAGTTTAAAACAGCAGACTGAAACACAGTCCTTAACTTTAGACAGACATTTGTTCTGCAAAGTAGCAGTCTGCTTTGTAAATTTCTTTCCTAGGCATTTTGCCTTGTCTGTTCTACATAATTAATTGGCAGTTGAAAATGTGGATGTAGTTCAGTGTGAATGACATACTGCTGACCTGAATTTGAGCCTATGGCTCCAGCAGGTTCATGACTCTGGCCAAAATGAAATCTGCATGGTTCTTTTAGCATTTCTAAAGACAGATCTAAATTCTTCTTCATCTTATTTTATTTTTAACCTCCCTGAACCAATCTTTCACAAATATTATTCCTGCGGAACAAGCTCAGGGCTGAGGACAGGCAAATAAAGACATGAAGGAAAAAAAAGGTAAATGTTTATAATAGCTAATCAACTCCTTTATCCTGTACAGGTTTTAATGAAGCATAAATCTACTTAGAGTCTATGTGGAGCTAATGAGTATATTTTAGTCTGTGAACTTCTCTACCACTTAACCTTAATTTGATGGCATTTTTGTAGTATATAAGGTGTGTCACAATGGCACAGTGAATTTTCTCTTTATTCTCTTTTCTATTCACATGCTTTCAGGGCAAACACAGACTAAATGTACTCTCTAATGGTGTCTCTGCTTTTGTTCCTCTATTTGGTATCTTTTAATCTAAAATGAAAATAACTCTAGCTAAAAATATGTGGGCTTTTTGTATGGCTATGTATTGAAAAGGTGAACAAAGGTCTCAAAGAAAACATATCCTGAACTCTGATGACAGTGTATCATTCTAAATGCTCATGCATGAGGATGTGTAGAGGGGGAACAATGAGAGTCCTACTGAGAGAACCATACTGAGTCAGAACATCAGAGATGACTGAGGACAGAGAGCTCTCTGAAGAGCTGAACAAAAGTGACTAAAAAGGTTCTTTGAAAATAATAGAAGAAAAGATGGACAGTAGGAACCACTGGATATTTGGGGATGTTGCAGAAAAATTATTTGATGTAATCAGTTGGATAATTATGTGGTCCTCTCAGTACTATTCATACAGGAGTCCAGAGGCAAATTTCTGGAGCCAAAGTTTCTGGGAAGTACAAATCAAAAATGAAGGCAAACTCAGAATAAGTTCCTTCCAAAATGAAATTATTGAAGTCAAATTAACCTCCTGTTTTGTAGGAGTTATTCCATAGTTTCTATATAGGTGACTGAAGGAAGTAGCAAGTGCTACTTAAGAACCAGTAGCAAGTGCTGCTTGCTGTGATAAAGTTGAGACCAGCATAAAGAAATAACAACATAATAAAGGAAAAATTTAATAAAATGGAATTAAGGAGAAATTGTGGACGATATCAGAATATTACAGATTGCCAAATGTATCCTCTATGATGGGAGTAACTTTGAGATATCAATATATAGTTGTTTTTCTAGGGGAACAGAAACACCCAAAACCTGATTAGTTAGTCTTAATATTTTACAATTAATTTCACTGTATTTTTTAGAAGTGATGGTATTTAAACTTAGGAGTGATTGGTGGTTTTGGAATGGCTACAGGCAGTCAATTCAAAGCAGAAGACATCATATTTGCAATAATGAAATTAATGAGCTGTAACTGTGAAAACTTTTCTGCCTGCTCCTATGTAATCATGTCCTGTTTTCCCTGGGACACCATGCAGTTGCAAGACACTGCCTGCAAGAACCAGGCTTCACTGGCAATATCCCAGTAAAAGCAAATGGTAATGGGGAAAGAAATAAAAAGCCAGTTAGAAATACCATGCAAGAAAAGACAGGTTTGGGAACACACAGCTTTTTACTATTCTTACATTACCTCTAAAAAGGAAAGCTTTTTCAATGTTGTTAGTATAAAAAAAATTAGTTAGAGAAACAGAAAACAAACTTGTCCAAAAACTCCTAAACACCTGAACTGTAAATTATGTTATACAGAGGTCTCAGACCAAACACTTGGGAGACTTCTTCCCCTGCCTGTAACAGGGAACTTACTCACATAGCACTTTGGAAAGCAGTAGAAGCTATACATAGTGACAATTGTATAGGAAATTGTCTCCTTTGAGGGGGCAGAACACCTGCTAATGACTGTGCTTTGGAACCTGACAAAATCTTCCAAAGCCCACTGCTAGACTAATATCTTTATGGAGAAAATTGAACATCACAAAAAAGACATTAATGCATTCACCTCTAACTCATTCAGACTTTAACTAGGAAAAAAAAAGCTTGACATTGGAACAGAAAATAAAAAAAAAGAATGAATACTTTAAAATGCGCACAATGAAGAACAGAACCAACCTTCCAGCGTTGATAATATTGAGATCAGCTCCTGAGCAAATATCTTCCACAACATATGAATTCTCTGAGCAAGATACATTTAAGGATGTATAATTAGGCTTGCAAACAGTCAGGAAATATGGTGCCTGATATCCTGTTGATAGCTGTATAATATCAGTAACAAGAGCAGTTGCACAAAGACCAAACACGTGAACACCTAGGAATGAAATCAACAGAGCTTGTTAATTTTATTATATGCATTAATTAGGTTGATTAATTGTGCAAACTAAATTCAACAGAGCTCTGATGGCTTTTGTTATTTGGCTTGAGAGAATTTAAATGCAGAACCAAAGCTTATTGCAAAGTTGAGGTCTTTAATATAAAAATTAAGATAGTTTATGCTTGTTTTCTTCCTGTTGATACTTAAAATTTTGTTTTAATGGCTTGATGTCCTCAAACATCTTTTCCTAAAAGAGAGCTACGCTGAAGCTGCTTCAGTGTGGAAAGAAGTTTTCTGAATTGACTGAAGAGTAGCCAACTATTTGAGGAGAGCATATGTGCCTATCCAGTCCTTGGAGCTTCCCACTGGAAGACAGGCTTTTAATAGTATGGACAACTGCCCATAGTTCTGAAGACCTATTCTCTTTTTGCCACTACAGAATCACCAGCTGGTGATAACTTTGGCTATCTCAGCACCTCTGATGTTTCTTGAGTATTGTGTTCTTGTCACTAATCCAAATATTTAAATCTATTTCATAAGGGATCAATGTTTCAAACAGATTAATAATGCCAAATTCACAAGGCAATTGAAGTAATGCAATTGCTTCACTGAACATTTTCAACTGCTCTTCTAAAGATTTACCTATAATTCCCTAATTTTATTGATAGAGATATGGGGTTTTTTTTATCCTAAAATTGAAAAAAATTTAAAGACATTAAAATATGAAAAAAACTTTCAATTTCAGAGTGGGAATTGGGGATAAAATTCATGTGTCTTTGAGCTTGTTTTTGTGGTGATGGAATACCGAATAGGAGAATAAATGAACGTGGGGTATGTTTGCAGTCTCCTTGCTCATGGTGTAATCTACAAACCCTGTGCTCTCTTCCTCACTGCTGCTCTTGTGAAGCTTTGCTGGTGACAGATTGCATGATCTCTCCTGTCACTGTTTGCCAGACTACCAAAACAGAGTGAATAGTTGTGCTACCAGGTTTTCAGTCTGCTGTCTTGCTGGTTGTCTTTGCCTAGGCTGCTTCTCTAACAAAAGATTTCTGAAACAGAGGAAACTTTTTCTTTAGCCACTCATTGGGAGAGGAAATTAACTGTGAGAAGGCAATCAAAGTCCAGCTGCCTATCAAAGTAGTGTTTTTCATAAATGACAATTAAAACAAAGTAAAACGAAAGATTTCAACATGTTCCTCTATCATTTAAGTTGCCATATTCTAACCCTTTTTGAGAGCAGATAAACACATTCCAGAAAAAGAATGTCAAACCTACTGTGTTTCTGACAAGTTTTCACTGTCATGCTGAATAGTGTGACAGGTGGGTTGAAGACAGGCAGGGGAAGTATACACTGAAATCATTAAAAGGCAGCCAGCTCGAGGTGGGCAGGGAAGGAAAAACAAACTACTCTTTTGGAAATACTGACAATAGTGCAAGAGAGGAAAGGGAAAATGGAGAGTGTAAATGCTCTGTTACTGAGTACGGGGCTGCTCTGTTGCAGTCTGAGTTTCTTCTCATGTTTTCTAGCAGATCTATGCTAATGACAGCTATGCACTATTCTGAAAGGCTGTTTCAGAGAAGCAAACCTGCATGGTGAAAACTGAATGTATGTGGAAAGTTCTTTTTGTGAGCAAAACCCACCAACAAATCTGACAGCTCTTCTAAGAAAAGAATTGAAGTTGCATCCTCCTGCATTAATATTGGCCTCTGTTCCAAACCCATTTCTTCTTTTGGACAGGCAACAGTAGAGAATTCCTTCTCCTATCATTATCTGCAATGACAAAGGAGCCATTAAATTGAATGTAGCACTTACTCAGAAGATCTTGATTGAATTTAAAGGGCTGTAATACAATTGTAACACAACCAATGTCATCCACTGACATGAACTCAACTTTAAAAGATTTACATCAGTATGTAAACATAAAGTAATGCAACTTAGCCTGAATGAGGGCAGGCAAGAAGATGGCCCTGAAATTAAATGCAAATGGCATACAGTATACAGTTCTTAGTGCTATCCAGGCCTTGATCTACAGCTGAAACTTAATGTTTCTACAATAAAAAAGCAGCAATTATAAAATATCACCTCTAAAATAGTCCAGAGCCACTGCAATATTTTAGTGTTCCTGAAGTGATTTTAACATTCAGTCTTGGCCACAAGTCTAGCAATCCTGAGCAGCTTCTAATTATGTGACAGCCTGTTCTTCTGTATTTGTTTAATTTGGCTTGGGTTTTAACCAGATCCACAGCAGCAGAAAAAGTCCTGTCCTTATGGTCCCTCACAACACACCAAGGAAAACAGATTATGACCAAAGCCCTAGACAATTTTAGAGTTTATAAGAGGGAGAATATAAATAAAAAATTATGTCACTTGCTGGAAAATCCAGAGAATTTATGCATTTGCAGTCTCAGATTTTATTGTTTTCTTTCTTCAACAGAAAACTATATTTGGAATTCTGTACAGGGTTTGTACAGAGTTCAGAGTAAGGGTTGAATTGAAATATTGCAATTAATGAGGCAGTTCCCACCAGCAAAAGTAGATTCACTTTGCCTATCCACAGCTGCACTGAAAACTAATCCATGCAATTCCCAAAGCTTATAATGCAATGAGATGCCAAAGCATCTGAATTATGCTGAATCTGCAGTGGTGTTATCTATACTTAACATCTCCCCCCCAAGGAGAAGGGAGGTGAAGTGGAAAAGCTTAGCCTAACTCTTTATTAGCTGAAGTTTTAATAAATTGAAATTTCTTGACCAGGAATATCAAAGTAGTGAAGGTTCTCTTATGACATGGAAAAGCCAGTGGTAAGGGTTATTTAAGGAATTCTAATTAGCTGAGAACTATGGCCACTATTATCTGTCTACATTTGATCAATTTATTGCTGAAGCTTCCCAGAGAAACCAGTAGTATTCCAAACGTAATACTCAGAAAAAACTCTTAATAGTTTTTAGCCAGTTTCAAGGGAATGTCTAGTACAGGGAAAACACCAGACAGTTTGATTATCTTGTGTGATAGAGCAAAATACAACAAGGCTATGTCAAGGAAAATTCAGAGGCTGGCATTTCCACAGAAAAACACTCCCAGTAGAGCAGACAGTAGGAGTGAAACTGCCAACAGTGAATTTCTCTCCTTGAGAATTGATTTCCCATATCAATGTGATTTAATGTCTTTGTGATCTCTGTTGGAAAGGACATTGTTACCTCTAAGCAGGTTTTTAGTCAGTGGCTGATAAGAGTTTGAACCTTCACTGATATGATTAAATAACTGGTCCTAACATTTCTGAATGACTACCTAGAGAGAAAATCTATCAGTGGATCAGATTCAGAGTTTTTTGAAGCAAATTGAAATCATGCTGCAATTCAGATGTATCTATGTTCCAGATATAATATATCTATCTTGAAAATATCTGCAAGTCCAGGTGCACTACTAAAGTCCAGGTCCACACTAAAGTCTCCTGCAGTTTTTGAATACATACACAAAATTTCATCTATGCCACAAGCTGTAAGACTTATATCAATAATAAAGGTAGTTACTTTCTGTAACCCTTCAGGGCTACAGAACAGACCTGTTTAAATGGATTTGCCACTTACTAATAATGAGAAAAAAATTCCAAAGAGAAAAACCAAAATGCAAAGCCCCAATGCCAAACAGATCCTTGTGTAATAATGGCTTGGGAAAATAAGTCATAAAATGTTAATTTTTTTTTTTTTATAAAAAATGACCCTAGAGTGAATAGATTTATATACGTTTTTCCAGTCTTGGAAAAATGATTATACTAATAGAAAAAAATCCTACTCTATTTATATAAGGTTTTAAAGAGAATTTGTCTTCTTCACCATGATACATGCTCACACCAATACAAATTAACTGCACCTTCCCAAGGCTTGCAGCTTTTAGCCAGTTATACTTTGAAGCTTTGGGATTTACTTTGTTTATCAAACTTTCTTTTTTACAGGTATGCTCAAGAATGGATTTGAGTTTCTCACATGGCATGCTTCTGATTAATTTTCTGTACTGCTGCTAGAATGATTCAAGGAAGAATAACATTTTCTATTGCAAAATGTCATGCAATGGTGAAAGAGTTAAGTTATAATCAAAGGCCTTAACAAACACTTTATAATGAAAGAGGCATCTTTTATCCTGATTTAAGATGTTTGATACTACTTAGGCTTAACATAAACTCTCTGAAATAAAAGCCAGGTTTTCCCACCTACTGTGGCCCAAGTAAGCCTAAGACACATTCCTTATCTGTTTCAGAAAGTCCAGTTTGTTGTCAGCAGACACACTTAAGAAACCCAGCCAAACCTCAATACTAATATTTTGCTTTTATCACAGTATTTGGTGTTTGCAACAGTCTTTTGCACCAGGATCACAAAGAGTCTTAGCTCCCAGTTCCTAAATGTATAATTTTTAGCCTGCTAGTTGTGCAAAATCCTTCAAAAATGGTTTCTAAAGCAACGAAAATCAAATGCAGTGAGAACTGTTCTGTTAAAAAAATTTTAAAAAAAATTTAAAAAAACCATTCTGGCAAGGAAAGAGAGAACAGCACTTGATAATTTTTACACAGGCATCACATTTTATAGGTTTTGTAACTATAAATTGGAGAGTATTATACAATGAATTAACTGACTGAAGTTAAGGAAATTAAGGGAAGCTGGAAGCAGTTATACTTGCAGCTGGTCTTCGAGAGGTGCCTAACAGAGATGCATAGTCATTGCTGTCAGGGGGAGAAGAGATCCTTTCAAAAGGTTGATCATGTTTTTTGGGTGCATAGAATCACCCACTCAAGGTAAATTTCTCTCTCCATTTGCCAGACAAGAGTGGTGTGAGAATCAGACTCCTATCTGAACTGCTAAAATCAGACAAAATTAATTCTCTCCTGTATCTATCTATCTATCTATGAATTTTCTTTTCTGTAAAATACTGACCCATCTGCTCATTCTTATAGCATATTTCTGTTCTGTTGAAATCATCTCCTCCCTTTGAGTGAATGATTAAACCAGCCCACTTTTGCCTGCTCTTAATGACTAACTTATAATTTAGAGGTGTTTCAGTTCTATTTGGGAAACTGTAATTGAGTTCGTTGACAAGACTGATATACCTTCTCTCTGAATAAAGCTAGTTCTGACAAAAGTGGCAAGTTCAGGGCTGGGAAAGGCTTGCATTTCAGAAAAAAAATCTTGCATTTTTTATATATCTGTGAGTATGGAGATGCCCTGTCTGTAAAAGTTCAAATATTTGTTCAGCATAACAGAATGATTCAAGTTATTCTCATGCAACTGTAGATGCTGTTTCTTAACATTAAAGCCCACCATCAAGACATTGACAGCAGATGAAGTGCTGTGTGGAATGTTCTAAGGAGTATATCTCCTTTTGTTACAGGAGAATGAAGCATGAATTTAAAATTCTAAGGAAACTAGCCTGGATGACACTTTACAGCCTAACTGAAGCCAAAGGAGCTATTTTCTTAATGCCAACTGAAACTTCAAAATCTTTATTAAATGACAGTAGCACCTTAAACTTACCGTAACTGATGGTCCAGCAAAAACCAGACTAAGCAACATCAAGAAGGGAACAGACTCTTGTGTAGGTTCAATGTATGGCATACTCAGACTCTTGTCATAGCAATTAAATCCAGAGTGAACTGGCTTGAAGACATCAGTAAGTTCAAGAAAATATAGGCTAACAACAGAAGATGCCAGTATGGGCAACTAGAAGAGAAGAAAGCAACAAATTACTGTTTGGAAATAGAATAGCAATGCTTTTGCAAAGACAACGCAGTCTGTTAATGCATCTCTTAGATGTTCATAGTTTATATCTCACTGCTCCTTGTCATGCCCTTTTTTACTATCTCTAAATAATTAATTCTCTAAGGATAAGATACTGTTCAGTTGATATCAATAATCCTGCTGTATACCAAGCTAGTCAAAACACCAAGCCCAATCTTTAGCACATATAATTGAGCCTTTTCATCTATGAATCATTAACAGAAAAACTTTGATTTAAATTTTCTTTTAGGAAAGCATCAGGACTGCAGTCTCCCGTGTGGGGCCTCAGCACTCTGCTATTCATCAATCACCCTTTCTGATCCTTTAGCAACTCTCTGTCATGTATGACAGTCTTTACATCAAAGCCATTTTGCATTAAGTTTCAAAGTAATAGTTAATGAAAACCAGTATCCAGTCTTTCCCTAGAATCTAAATATGTGATAATGCACATCCATTTTGCAATTCTATCAAAAAAGCAATTAACTTTGGCAAGACTCAGTCTGTTTAGAACCTTGATTACTATGGCTCACAATTCTTTTATCCTCTAGCTATTTAGTTATCTAACCCTTTGCAATTACTTCCACTAATTTATTAAGAGCAGAGTTGGCCCTTCTGGGAGCCCAAATTCACCTCTGCTCACCATGAGATCCTTAAAGCACAGGATCAACCACTAAATCTCTGTGGAAGGAAGTAATTGAAGAGAAGATATAGCAAAAAGACATTGTAAAGCTATTGGTTTATAAGTGAACAAAGAGAGCAGCCCTGGCAGATGGACATTGGAGCATTCTGAGGTGACCAGCAAGATGTGAGGTACCTATGGTTAAGAGCATCTGAGATTATGAGAAACAGCAACGGTCCTAAAAGAATTTTGAGCATACTTGATTATTCTTGCAACGCTCAGTTCACATTTACAAAAACAACCGATTTTTTAAAATCAATGTCATCCATTCCCATTCTACAATGCAATATAAAAGCAGAGGTAAAATGGGATCCATATGTATTTTGTGAAGATGATGAATAAAATCTGCTCTATATAACAGAGGGACAACAGTTTCTTGCATTAACAGGCCATTTTCTGATTTTTAAGCATTGACCTTATAAAATTCAGGCTCTTTGTGCATAAAATGTAATTCTGGGTGATTAAAGAAGGAGGGTTCTTGCTAAATTCAATCAAAACATCTTTTAATATGAGTTTTATTTAAAAAAAAGAACAGCTTATCTTTGATGTGCTGATTTGCAAAGGGTGAGTTTTCAAAGTGTTCCAAGCAGAATCTGAAGAGGGTGGTGAGTGGAAGAATATCACTTGTCTGGTAGTATCTGTGTTCAAGTTGATTGCATTGTAATGTCACATAGTATAGAGGCTGTGATTGTGCACAAATTCTGGCTGGTGGTGAATAACTTTTTCTCTAAACTACCATTGTAAACTGCAACTATTAATAATTTTAAAAATCAAGGAATTTTAGGAATTTCATTTTATTGTCTTATGGCTTCAGTACAGGACTCACACGTTGTTTCTGACTGTAATTATCCATTCTTCTAAAGAAAAGATATAATTCTAAAGGATTATGAATCTCTGAAATAACTGCTTACAATACTAATGAATAGGTCTGTAGTCAATTTGCTGTATACAGTATGTCAGGTCCCAAAGGACATTTTTTCCCATCTTTTTAAAAATACAAATATAAAATGTGTCTTCTAAAAGTCTAACATTTCTAAAAAGGAAAAGGCAAATGTTTCTAAAGTCTTCTAAACAGTATAACTGGCTATTTAATGTATGAATATTTATGGAGTGTTCTGCTTCAGGCAGCAGCATTTCTATAATTATAGACTTCGGCGCCCAACACCTTGAAAATGTCAAATATAATTAGGTGGTAGAATGTGTATTGTTTTAATTAAAAAATGAAATAGGAATTTTCCTGTGCCTAATTAGAATAATAAAACCCCCAATGTCAATTCTTGACTAATCCTGACTAATAAGTCTTTATACACTTAATTCCATGGATGGCTAATGGAGAAACATCCCTGTTTAGCTTTTAATTTAGACCTGTAAATTTAAAGTTTGACCCAAATGGTCAAACCCTATTCAGCTTAGAATCTTAAAGTCAGAAGGATAATCAGCATAGCTACTGAAAAAGTTTGATTTGTGGTCCGTTTTTTTTTTTTTAAAGAGACTTTTTTGTCTTTTCCCTCCTTGCTATTTTCTTAAAATGTAAGTTAAAAGCCTTCAATAAATCACAGAACTTTTCTATTAAAAATAATTAACACTATTAATATTTTAAAAGCTTTTGCTGTATTGAGTGAGGAATAGTCCAAGCATCAGAAAAAATATTCTCTGTTCCCAAAAGTTCAACAAGGATGCAAACACCCAGAGATGCTGTAAGGAGAAAGCTTCCTGTATTACACAGTGCAGGAGAAACCCAAGTAGCATTCAGCAGCACAACAACTTCTCTGAACTGATGGGGCATGTAACAAATCTTTCTGCTGGCCAAGAACCACAGGACAGCTATCACAATGATAGATCACAGAGGGCTGAAAGAATAGATGGCTGGGAGAGGAGTTCAGAGGTGGGGGATATCAGTTCTCTAGGCTGTTCGTCTCTCTTCTGTGGGACATGCTCTGATTGCTCTGGGGATAATTGTGGAGTGCTTCTGGCTTACTTGTGAGGATTAAGATTGTCCAGGATGCACAAGTGCAAGCACAATTTGCTCATATGATGCAGCCTATGCACAGAAGCCATGCTGGTCCTGCCCAAAACTTAGAAGTTGGTTACTGCATAACCTCTGGGCCCAAAATTGCTGGGGTGCTTCCAGATACCTGGAAATGCTTCTGTTAAAACTAGCCTAAGATTAGTTTTCTATTACTTTGAATGTATGAAACAAGGAACCTGTAGAGCTGTAGGCCAATACAGACAGTATCATCACTCCTACTAACAAGCTACAGATTTTGTACTGAGTTTGCAAGGACTCAGGGCTGAGGCTCATCAAACAGGCTTGTCCTTAAACCTTACAAATCAGGCTATGGCTAATTTGTTTTAGTTTCATGTCTTTCTATGGCATATCCCTGCATGGTTTTTGTATTTATATCTAGCAGTGACAAGTAGGTATGAGCTGTAGTGTAGTGCATCCCAAATCCTTTCTCAGGAGCAGTATAATGTTGATGGGGATTCAGATTCTTCCTCACTTTAGGAACTACTTTGGTTCATTTTTATGTTTGCTGATGCACTTTTGTGCCTTCCTCTCTTTTGGTCTGTCTTTTCACATTAAGCCCAAATTTACTCTATGTAGCATGGTGCACATACATTGGATTCTTGGTTTTGATCTCTTTTTCTTTCTCTTTTGATCTCAAACCTTTCAGTTTTGCCAGCTGCAGTTCTGCATTTCCTTATCTGAGCATTGGGTCAGTTGTTTATACCCTTGAGGTCTCCAGTACCAGTACATGCCTCCTCTCCTACCTACACCTACAACTCCACCACATTGCACTCTCTGTAATGCAGGAATACAGGCCTGATGTGACAGCAGTGGTCTTGCAAACAGGTCAGTGGAAGGTGAAGGCTTAGTAGGGAAGTCTTCTGGGAGTGGATAGAACCTAGGAATTCCTGGCTTCTATAAATTCTCTGAAACTGTACGCTGGTAGTTTTATATTTTACTCTCACGTTCATCAACACTTAACTAAGCAAAAATTCCTTCTTTATCTTCAGGAAAATATCTTAAAATTCATGGGTTTTGGTGGAATTCAGCTGTGGAATGTCACATACTCAGATATCTGAACCTGTTTTGTAGGTTGCAGTTATGTGACTTTTGCTTTGCTAAATTGCACTGTCTGGGTGTCCTCTCTTACAATGAGCTCATACCCAGATGGTGGGTGATGTTGCCAGTATAAAAGGTAGGCAGGAAAGAGAGGAGCAGAATGGATGCAGCTTTCAGAGAAATCAAGACATGATTTGCCAGATGCAGACTAAACAGTATGATTTGCCCTGCTGTTGAAAGAAAGGGTTATGGGATGCCTGATCCAGTGTTTGGATATTTTTTATTTTGTAAATGATTTTCAGACTTGGATGGCCAGGAACTTCTCAGTTTCTTAGGTGGTTCTGCAACCCTTCCACAGGTAGCAAGGGGTTCCTGAGTATGGGAGCTCCTCCTGATGTTTCTCTTGTTTTTTGGGATGGGGAATCTTTGTAAGCAATCAAGAAGATAAAGACAGGATTGCCTTGAAGAGATAGCAAATTAATGCCATTGGTTTCCCAGCATGAAAAAAAACATCAGCTAAGTCTTTGAGAGAAGGATGGTTTAATTAATAACTATGTTTAGTTCCCATGACAAGGCTCTAGCATCGTGGAAGATTCTATTAAATTTATCATAAATGTCGGTCCTTGTGCCAAGGAATTCACGGTCTAAATGACAAGGCACAACAGATGGATGAGACAAGAAGGAGGGCTGTAGTGGGATGGAGGAGACAAGGTGTTCCTTATCCAACTACAAACAGTGACTGCAGCTTTCAACCACCCTGGCTGTTGTCCTGTTGTACTTTGCTGTGGGATTCACAATGGACACAAGGAGAGAATGGAAAGAGGATAGAATTCTCTTATCCTGACAGGGGGGAATACTGAGGTCATTGCTGTGATTGAAGACGTTCTGGAATAGGTCAGTATTAAGAAATGGCATCAGCCAAATTCTGCCATTTTCTCATTTTTGAGAGCCCATGACTCAAAGAGTACTCATCTGAAGAGAGAGCACTAAGCATGGGATGACTATAAAGCAGGAGACTGGCTTGACAGAAAAGTGAGGTTTTTAGATTTATTTTTATGTTCTAAACTTAATTCTTAAATGTCTCAGGCTTATAAAAGAAAGCATTCAGTCTTTTCAGAAATGTAAGGCTTCATCTGTATAAAGGCTTTTTGCTTTTCTGCCTGAACTTGAGTTTCTGCTGCTCCTTGTCCCTTTTCTGGATGCAGGTTTCATCTGGCCCAAAGCTATAAGGAATTACTCTTTTCTCTAAAGTACTTGTCCCCCATCATTGTCTAATTTTTGTGGAAATTATGTACAGATACATTAACAGGAGATATTTCCCACAGGGATAAGAGTCACTGCCCACCCAGTTTTTAACAATGGTCCATTAACAGGAGATATCTCCCACAGGGATAAGAGTCACTGCCCACCCAGTTTTTAATAATGACCCATTAACAGGAGATATCTCCCACAGGGATAAGAGTCACTGCCACACCCAGTTTAAACAATTGCACATTAACAGGAGATATCTCACACTGGGAAAGGAGTCACTGCCACACCCAGTTTTTAACAATGGCCCATTAACAGGAGATATCTCCTGGAGGGAGTCTTTTTTTTCTTCTAGATTTAATGCTATTTGATTTAATTTCAACTTAAAGTTGAATTTCAAATCCCAGATGTCTTTGAAATCTATTATAATTACCATTTTGGAAAATTAAGTTATCTATATTTCCAGCATTGGTTTTAGAACTTAACTTAATTGTTTTGTCAATTACAGTCTAGATTTGGAAATACAACAGCTATCTTCATGCAACTCTTCAAATTATTCTTATCTTTTACCAGATCTTAATAGAAAGGTCTCAGTATCTGTAAAACCATAAACAAAAACCAGAGCTGATAGATCAATGACACAATTCCCATTTATTGCATAAAATCTTATTCAATAACCCTAGAAGTTTTTTCTCTCTTTTTTGATAAATATATGTGAAGCAGCAATCACACAGGGAGAAACTAACAAAATAAAAATGGTTTGAAAATATTTTTGGGCAGTAGTAATCTATAAATACTATACAAATTTTTTTTATTATATATGTTATATTAAATATATGTGTTTAAAGTAAATTCTTAGACACAAATTTAAAACACAAAAACACCAGTAATGCATTTCTTTTCAGTATGACTTCAAAGATAATTTATGACTCCTTATCTTAATGATTATTATATGATTACATGAATTGTAATTACAATAAATTAATAATTGATTGTTACAATCAATTAATAACCACATACAATGAGATTTAGGATATTACACGTACTGTTGATTACAAAATTTATTTTATGCTCCTGCTGCAATGTTATGGTAAATCAAGAACAGCAGCACTTCAACAAAAGGCAGTTGCTTTCAGGTCAGTGTCACCAAATGTCAGCTAGAAGTTTCTTCAGAAACTCCATGTCGAAGGGACAAAGCTGCCAGCCCCTACACAATGCTAAAATTTACTGTACACTCTAAAGCATGCTGATTTCCATACATACAAAAAAAATGTAATCCTGTAGTGGTTTCAGTGGCTTCCTCCCATGCTGTTTAGCCACTTCTGAACTCCCTAAAAACGGAACTTTCAAGTTACAGGATCATCAGACAGGATACCATGTTTGTAATAGATCAGCCCCTGTACTTGTTAATGTTCCACAATGTGCTGTTTTTTATTAACTTTGGCTCCAGAGTAATAGATTTTTAACAACTATAAAAGATGATCACAGGTAGTAGGATTATACATTCTTGGAAGAGGTAGTAATTCAGAAAAATGTATCTCCATTAATTTCTGACATATTCAGGCTTTCTTTTACTACTGGAAGTATTAGGTCAAGAGTATGTTGCTCTTCATCATCCTCTGATGAAGAGAAAGGAAGCAGGGCCTTCTTTCACTGAGAACTACTCAAGCTCTACATTTGCCAAGCACATAGCCAAAACCAGAAGGGACATATAGCTTGTGGCATTTGCATTTGTTTTCCAAAGCCTTGGCACAGGTGTGACACCTCCCTTTTCATTCCCCTTTTACAGTCATCTCCTGCTAAAAGCTGGTATTGCTTAGGCTGTATGGCTCTTTCACAAGCACACAAGTGACAGGGAGGATGCAACATTGATGACTTGGCCAATTAATTATACAGCTGCTCATAATGCCTAGCAGCCTCCTCAAGTTTCAGATAGTCCCCTAATATTTTGGAGATATTGGTCTGTAATGCAGCTTCATAAGCACATCTGTCATCTGTCTTCTAAGAGTCAGCCACAGGACTGGGTCAGCTAAATGAGCAGAGAGTTAAGTGTATTTGTTGGGTGCAGCCCCCAGTTAATTTAAGTATAACAGAAAACCAATCTAGAGGGGACTGTAACTACACTGTGCCTCTAAGGCACAGCATTACAGTTTAATTCTTACATTGGATCCAAACACCCTGTTGTTAGGAAACAAGATTTATTCCTACAGCCTATTATTCTAATCACCGATTTTTCTTGGTTTTTTGGGTCTTTTGCAGTCACACCTATACAAGAATTGCAGATCATTGTAATTTAAATATTGTGGGTCATACATGGCTGAACAGCTGAAAACCATTCCAGATGTGACTAAGAAGTGCTACTGATGATGTTTCAAGCCCAGCTCTCTCAGTGTATGTTAGAAACAAAAGGAAGTAATGCATCTGTTACTGAGACACAGTGGCCATTCTCTACATGCACTTATTTCAGTGGGGTCTCATGACTTCCTGAGTTCTGCAGCCTGGAGTTCCACAATGACAACAGATCCTTGTGCTTTCTTCTTTGGGGAGCAAGAAAAACAAGTGGATATCTACTACTGGAAGAAATGTTTCCAAACTGATTATGGCCTGGCTGGGCTCTGGTAAATGTAGAAAAAGCAGCTGTATACATATGCATTCGTAACACAGAACCTAGAAGACAGCATAAGGAAGCAAATTTAACTGCACAAGGGACATTTCTAAATATCTCCAATTTTAGTCCCGGGAAGTTATACAACCAGCAGATGAAGGCTGTGCTACAGCAACACAATTTAGCTGGAGAATAAATGCATCGAGTCATGCAGATTGACAACACCTTGACCTTTTGCATTCCCACATATTAGGCACTGGATGAAGCAGTAACATCACTGAAGTCAAAGGCAAAATTTATGCAACTTCCGTGAGAACAGGATTTAAACCTGGAGCTTTTGGAATGGGAGAACATAAGTAAAGACTGTCTATTTCCTTCACCAAGAGAAATGTCTGTCCTGACACCAAAGTGTGACTGCTTTGCCAGGAATAGAAACCACATATCTCTGGAAGTTTTCCAGATTGATATTAAACTTCAAGACATCAACATTTCTTCTCTAAGTGAATATGATAATGATACACTCTGAATATGCTGAAAACAGTCATTTAACAAAACCCAAAACTTAGTCCAGGAATACTCATTTTCAAGGTCTCCCAGAAGTATGTAGACTTCATACCATGAAAAGTAATTCCCACTAGGCCAGAGGGACTATGAATTTTCATGGAAAGCTTTGTCTTTCTCAGCTATGCAAATGAAATTCAGATAACCCATACAATCAGTCTACAGAACCCTAAAATGCCTTAAGCATAATTAGAAATAAAAGAGGCCTAACTGCCTGGCAGTGATGATTACCATGTCCTTCAGGTAAGTGTGCACAAGGCAATCTAAAATTATTCAGCTCTTGGGAGTGTGTGCTAATAAGAGGTTCTGCTAAGCAGAACTATTACCAGTCCTTTAAAATAACCCCTAAAGCATTCTTACAAGACATAGGATAAGTCATCAAGTTATTTTATTTTATGAATCGTGAAACTTGAAAACATGTAATTGAAAGTGTGCTGATATTTACTTCATAATGTTTATTTGCCTCTAATGCTTTTAGAGAATGACCCATACAGATTTTTCAGAAGCTGTCTCTTCATTTTCTTTCCATTTCCCTGTCTTTCAAAGCTCTAGCTCAAGCCAAAGGTCTTGCTGGAAGGTGGATGTCAGCAAGCCCTACTTTTCTTGTTTGAAGGTGGAAATTTAATGGGCTATGGGTTCTTTTTTGTTGCAATTCAGAGTGGAAAGGCACTGTCTGCTACGATCAGGAGAGGGAAAATAAAAGAGGATGAGTGCCAAAAGGAAAATAATCACATAAAATAATTGACAGCATTCAGAGGCAAGAGGTTGAAAGACTGTTTCTTACCATCCATTTATGAAAATAAAAGCCTTGAAATGAAGAAATCTATTTAAAGTAGGTAAATTTTGGGTTTAAGTAGTTGGCTGTTGTTGGCTTGCATTAGGACCTTACCTCCTGCTTGCAAAGGAAATCCTTATGACATGGTGAATGCCTGCCAACCACACTGGGTGACTCCTCTATCCCTTACACTTGCAAACTTCTCATTGCAATTAAATGATCTCTGAATAAATCCCTCTTTATGGAGTACAACTTAATCTGGTTCTGTTTGAGCCAATCACAAGAGAAGACTGGAAGTCATGTCCTTTCCCTGCTGCTGTTGAAGTGCTGGCATTTGCTGTGCTCCAGAGCTTTGGAAAGGCATTCTTGTTAGTCTGACTGGAATCAGTGCGCATGTGTGCAAACGCGGAGTGGGAGTTCACAGGGAACACGAGCTACATGCTCCTTTCAACTATCACATGAACTCTTGTTACCCTTTCACCCAAGTGATTTGAGTACTCAACTGAGAAGTGGGAAATGGTTTCAAATCCTCTTGCTATGTAATGGGACTGGACTGATACCAAAAGGTATCCTAATAATGTTTAGGTTAAGGTGTATTGCAGCCAGTTTTTTCTCTTGATGTTGCTTTTACTTTTAAGTTCAAGAGCGTCTGGAAGTCTGCAGTTCAGTAATTAGAAATTACTCTTGGTGGGGAAAGGCTCACACTGGCTCTTGTCTGTTCCTGTGACTGAATAACATAGAAGTCTTAAAAGTTCATTAGGACACCTCTCTGTTAATTGAGGACTTTGACTCCCTCAGAGCAACTGGGTGTTGAAAAGATCTCCACCTGTTTTTAAATGAAGCTTGAAATGACTTGCTGAAGGAGCTAACAGTGCAGACCTGAGTGGAGAACTCGCCTGGATTATGTGGGAGCTGTAAACAGAGCTCAGTGTAGGTTCTTCACTGCTCACAGAATCCTTTACCTTATTCCTTGTACAGCTGCAGGGAGCTTCTAGGGAAAGGATATGTATGCAATCAGTATTACATAAGGCAACTCTTAAGAGCAGCAGGCATACACTTTGTGCTGTTGCTCTGCATTTCATCCCATCTTGCTGCAGGCCAAAGCACAGCACACCTAACAGCAAAAGTTCTGTTGTGTCTTGCAGGACCTCGACATCATTTCCAGCATTAGAGTCAGGCTGAGGTACAGCAACCTCCCTTCCTGTCTGCATTCCCAAAGCAGCAAAGAGAGCACAGCCTCCTTACCTTAGGGGCTTCTCTGAGCTTGACCTCTCCCTCCTATGCAAAGCTAATATATGGCACAGCAAGGGTCTTCCATCAAAGGGTTTTTCTTAAGGAGGCCTAATCACATTGATAGTATGAGCTTGATGCTTCCATATAATGATGCTTCTAGTCTCTGCTAAGCTTCCCAATTGGTGTAGCTTAGTGTTAGGTGCTGACCATATTCAGGTGCTTATAGAACAGAAACACCCCACTGTTACCCAAAATTCCTTCTGAGCCCAGCCCCCTTCTACCTTCTAGAGAACCTCCGAAGCATTTCAGTTGCATCTGACAGAAAATATATTTTGTTTTATATTTCACCCTATGTTTATATTTTTTTATATATAATTATATATATATATATATATATATATATAATGCTTTTGAGTGCCAGGAATAGTTAACTTACACTGTATTTTACCATTAGGTTGTTTACATTATTTTCACAATCTGTTTCCTATCCAAGTTAGGCACCTCAAAGTGCCTCAGGCTCTCTTCCCTGTGAGTAGGGTCACATGAAGCACTTAACTCATAAAACATTGTTACCTTCCTCTTTTTGCTGTGCCATTAAACAAATCCACATCACAACGGTTTCTTTAAGCTTAAACTGTGTTTAATCGTGATCTTCCAGAAGTACCCAAGTGACTGTACTTTCCAGGGAGGCTAAGTGCCTCCGAGTGACACACCAAGCAGCCAGTGTCTCTGCAACTCCACCTGCTACCAGCTGAGCAGCCATAGCAGGTTTTGCCCTAGAAGATGTGCTGAGAACCTCATTCTGTTTTCAAAACAGACATTTTTAGCTCTGATAGAGGAAACACATACTCCAGGGGTCAGCAAAAATATATCAGTGATTACCTATTTGAGAACATTTCTATTTTTCTAAGTGCTCCCTTATGAATGTGATTTTTTTATTCTATCAAAGCAATGCAAACGGCATTTGCCTGGAACCCAGCCCTTCTTGAAACATGTCTTCCTCCCGAGAGGTTCCTGTGCACATAGCCCGATTTAGTTAAGCAACCCTTTGATGTTCTTAGAAAAAATTCCTGCTTCGGAAGGCTCGAAAGATGAGATTAATGTACGCCTGCTCCTTATAGGGAGCTCTGATGCCGATTTTGGCGATGCAAAGCATCACGTAAGGGTTCTGCACCAGACGGTGCGGACAGCGCACCGAGGCGAACTCTCTCCGCGGGCGCACCGCGTTCTCCGGATCGGCTCCGCGCCGCTCCCCGCGCCAGCCCGCTCGGCGCAGCGGCCACTCACCTCCACGAAGTAGAAGCAGGGCAGGAGGGTGACGCTGTCCTTGGTCACTTTGCCCTTTTGCCGCTCCTTGGCGGACATGCTGGCGGGGCTGCGGGCGGCGGCCCCGCGGCCAAGCGCAGCCCCGGCCGCTCGCAGCCGCCCGCCCGCCGCGGGTCTCCTCCGCCCGCCGCCGCCGCGCCGAGCGCTGCGCCGTGCGCGGGGCTGACGTCAGGAGCTGCTCGGGGCGGGCGGGGGTCCCGGCTTAACCCCTTGGAGCCGGGCTGGGGACCGGGGCCAGGGGAGCCCCGGGCGGGACACGCGGGGCAGCTTTGGCTGCGGCAGATTTGTGCGCGCCCGAACAGGTTTGAGACACCTGAACGGGATCCCGGCGGGCATCGGGCTGTTCGGGATGCTCCTTGTGGAGTCTGCTGCGTTTATCTTGTTTCTGGGAAATATTTTTTCTGAAACAGGGTAGTAGAACGTTCCAGGAAACAGCATTCCTATACAACCAATGTTCTCTTCTTGCAGGTGTACTTTTTTTGAAATCAAGATGCTAATGACAGCTCACCTCAGTCTTAGTGCCAGTCAGGGGGAGTAGTGCGACTGGGACTGAGCCAAACTGAGCTCTTCAACCCCATGTGCAATACTGAGGCATGTGATTTCTCTGATCCGAGAAGGATCTGGTGCAGTTCCTGCTACAGTCTTGAAGAGAACAGAATTAACCTGAGCAATTGTTTCCATGGTGAAATGTGCTAAGATCCTATTTATGGATCAAAGTTTGCAGCCTTTTCTCAGGCAGGCTCCTGTTGATGTCAATGAGAGGTAACCTGGATAAGGCCTGCAGGAATTCTGTGTACAAGATAGCATTTTCATTCTCTGTAGCTCATTAATAAGGTCTGCAAAAGTTGACTTGTCCCTATAAGCTTATTCTTGCATTGTGATGTTCAGCTTTAATGTGCAAGGAGAGAAGTGACTCAAGCAGTCATTGTTTATTTCCAGTCTTTCACCTTTTGGGGGAAAATGGGAAATTACCTGCTGTTCTTCTTCAGATGGTTGTTAGTATTTTGGCTGCTATGGCAATGGAGGTGAAGATGCTCATCAGCCCCTTGTCTTTTCTAGCTGTTCTCTGTTCATTTATCCAGAGTGGATATGCGAATCCATGCTCTCCACTGAGTAGACAAGCTTCATGAGAGGGTAAAATCAAAAATGTACTTCATGCCTGCAGGCAGATGTGGAAGGCAAATCTGTAGTCTGACTCCAAATCATTGAAAAAGACTTTTCAGAGCTGCAACACATGTTGCCATACCAACACATATTCTTGTCTTAACTCTGCTAGGAAAGATTTACAGATCTGCTGCTGGCTCAGGAGTCAGGGCAATTGTTGGTAACCTTGCAAAAGGCAGGTCAGGGACCTCCAGGTGGTGGAGGTAGCCAAGGGGGTTACTGGGAACTGAGGAGCTGTGAGCAGAGGAGGTTTCTGTCTGTCTGTCAGCACTGAATTCCAGGAAATTACTCTGAGTGTTATGGGGATGTCCAGTAGTGGTTCACACCCATCAGTACAAGTCTAGCCTTTAAATAAAAGAAGTCCCTTTTTGTTAACTTGGTGGTGAATTATCCCAAGTAGAACAGCAAGAGTTGAGGTGCTGATGTAAGATTTTGTACCTGCCAAACATGTAACTGTTATTGGGGAGAGTAATGGGTGATACCACTTAAATTGCATTTCCTGTATCAGCCTTGATTGTGAAATCATGAATCTGGCTTGAAAATAATCAGTACATTCTAATAAAAATTATTCAATAGTACTTTTTCTGCCTGTTTCACACATGCTTCATTCTAGAGCATCAGGGGGATCAGATGCTGCTCTGGTAAAATGAACCAAAAAACTCACATTATGATGTAACTTTAGAAACTGGAAAAATTCCTCCTATAAATTAGATTTTATCATTGGACTGCCTAAAGGTCAGTTAAGAGTGCATTTATGATAGATACAGTGAAACAAGTAGTAGCCAGCTTCTATTCTGCACACTCACTATAAAGATGTGTCTGGTGGGAAGGATACCATGCAAGCTGTGTGACTGCTGTAAGGGCAGGAAGAGTTGTGCTAATTCTCTGTGTTTGTTTCATACAAAGCTAGGCTCTTCTATGGGTTATATATGGGTTAGCTGAAGTAGTTACTTTTTGTCAGTGGCAGACCTTGCCACAGAATCACAGAACATTTTGAGTTGGAAGGTACCCCCAAGGATCATCAAGACCAACACTTGGCCCTGCAAATGATCGTTTCCAAGAGTCAGACCATGTGCCTGAGAGCATTGTCCAAATGCTTCTTGAACTCTGCCAGGCTTGGGGCTGTGACCACTGCCCTGGGGCAGTCAAACACTGAGAAGGAAATGAGCCTTCCTCCTGGTATGCACAGTGACCACGTTCCAGCCTTCATCTTTAACAGACCCTTGGCTAACAGTCCTTATTACCCGTAGGGTTCTGAGTCCGCCTGCTTCTCCACTACACTGGAGGTTTAAGCTCCCAAAAGTCTTGAGACTGTAGTATTTCTGGAAACAATCAGTCTATCTCTTGCTCATTCACTCAAGTACTGGGTAGCCTGCCCACTTCTTCCTATATCTCCTTCACCTGGTGACACAGCTCCTCACCCACAGCATACCCTCTGCAAAAGAACTGTTCCTCATCCCCAGCCTCACAAAGAGGCACCAGGCACTCCTGGAAACCTGTGACCTGGCCAGCCTCTGTCAGCATGCTCTGGCATGGCTGGCTCAGTGACTCTTGCAGCTACACAGGATTCTAGTCCAACAGAGGAGAAGGCTCATCAGTGCCTGAGCCCAGCGTGAGGCAGGTCTATCTGACACTGGTCTAAAGGTGACATTGATGGACAAGTATGGACATGTCTAGGGTGCATTTCCCACCATTTCTCTGGGCTTTCACTCAGGTCCTCACTTGAGACTCAGATAGAACAACCATTCTCAGGAATAAGTAACCAAGGTACAGCTAAGATGCCACTTCACCATTTCTGTTGTGTTGCCAGCAATGGATTCCTAGCTGCCAGTAGGGTTGGCAATAAATTTACTCATAAATTGATAGTAAATTAAACTCATTTCCCCAAGTCTAGTCTGTTTTGCCCAAGACAGCAACTAGTGAGTGATCTCTCCTTATTCTTGTTTTGACCCATGAGCCTTTTGTTATATTTTCTGTCCCCTCTCAAGCTGAGGAGGTGAGTGATAGAGCAGCTTTGGTAGACACCAGGTGTTTCTCTAGGGGATGTTCACCATGAGTGTTTATCCATATAATCTCCTAAAGGAAAATGTGCTGGTGGTGACTAATTCAGAAACACCTCCTGTCCATTTCAGTCATGATAGTCTTACAAGAAGGTGTGGTGATGTGGTACTTACGAATGCATCTGTGTGTTGGATAGTCCTATGTACAGGATCTGCACTATTCCTCACAGCTTTTCCACCTGCCTTCAAGCAAACTCTGAGAAGTGTCATAGAACGTTAGCATAAAGCATAAAATTGTTTGTTTATGCTTTGCTTCAGCAAAACCAATCAAGTTCACAAAAACATTTAAAGGAATTGGGGAACTAAAAGATGAGATTCATAGATGTGGACAATAGGCCTCTTCTGACTCATCTAGAATGAGTTTTTAGGAGTGATTTATTATTCCATCAACAGAAAGAAAACTTGGCAATCAGTGGTTGCTGCTGCTGACTGCAAGCTGATATTTTTAGAGCTCAGTTTGACCTAAGACCTTGGCCCCCTAAAGCATTGTTGGTGAAACTTCTTTAGGTGTAGAAAGCACCTTTCTTTGTGCTTTTCAGGCAGACAGTAGCTGCCACATGATAGAAACATGATACAAAATTCTTTTCCAATGCAATCTCGTGTGTTGGCAAAGTTGCAGTGCATTAAATGTGACTGCAGGTCGTTGTCTCTTTGTCCAGGTGCTCTCTTCTCTCTGCAGCAAAACCTGCCTTTGCTCCCAGGCTTTGGTAAGTGCTGGACACAGGCAATGGCTGTGGTTTCACTGCTTCCATGGCAACAGAAAGCATACTGCAGAAGCGGGGACCAGTGTTTCTTCAGTGAATAAACCCACTTGCAAAAGCAGTATGAAATAATATGACGAAGATTAGAGAAGCTGGTGAGTCTATGGCTGTGCAGATTACCTGGTCAGAGAGTGGCTCTGGGCATTTGCAGCAAGCAGAAGTTTGGCCAGAGGCTGCAGCAGCAGCTGTAGTTGCTGGTACCCTTGCTTAGTAGCCTACAGAAATGGTAGTTACCATTGCTTAATAGCTTAAGGTAACCTGCTTTCTTCTGGTCACCACACAATTTCACCACACAAAGGCCACTTCTGGGGCTCTGTGCATGGATCAGGGTTAAATCATATTATATAGATAGATTTTGTTTGTTTGGCTGGTTTGCCCACTGAATGCAGAATAGATGATGTGAACTTCACATATTAAAACAGTAATCCTCTCTTGAGAAAGGGTGGCATATGGGACCTAGGCTTTGCTATGTGGAATTGACAGATGTTTTTTGTTCTGCTTTACTTGCCATATCAGAATTCAAAAATGCAGCAGTTTATGTTTGTAAATGTATTTTTTTCTTCCCCCACACACACCCCCAGTCCCTCAGGAAAATCTGTTAGGGGGAATTTCCTGTGTGTATTGAATTCACATGTTATTCTAAAGGTAAATCTGCCCTGAGCAACTGAGGGGATGTTACTTGTTTTAGTCATTCATTTAAAAGATTATTTTGGTCATAAGACAGATAAATTTTTATAAATATTTTATGAACAGGCTTTCTAATCTTTGGTGCAACTACATCAGTATAGTCTGTTATTTGGAGGAATAAAATTGCTGGCTTCTAGGAAAAAGCTCATATCAGACAGCATGGCAACATCTTTTCCAGCATCTAAACAAGGTGCCTTACATATGAAGCTGATAAATGCTATGAAAGGAAAAAATTATAGGATATAGCAAAATTGGATACCTGAATGGTATTAAGGGCATTCCCTTAATTATCAACATTTGCATTAGCTTTCTTCAAGTGCAGGATTTTTCCTTGCTTTTTCATGTTAGGGCAAAATTTTTATCTTTGACCCATCTGTAGATCCCGTGTTGGCAGCACATAGCTCTCTTGGATAGATGGCATGTGACAGCACTGGGACATTCATAGTGGAACAAGTTCAAAACATACAAAGGAGATGCACAGTGCAGATGGGAGAGTTAAATTCTGCTTTGAAGTTGTAATTGCAACAAGCAATTGTTCCTCTGCTATGCCTAATAATCTCCTGTTGTTGTAAAGCTCTGTCTTCTAATGTCTTTTCCTTGGCTGCTAGATATAGGTCACAGCTTTAAAGTAGCAGATGACTCTGAATGATTTCTGGCTCTCCTGCTGCCTTTTACACTGTAGTGTTTGGTTTGAAAAATGAATTTTGCATATTTTGCATGAGTCATGCTAAGATAATTTTTCTGAATCTGTGGCTTTAAATTCTATTTATGAACACATCTACATAGTATTTTGCAGATTTACATGGCTGTGCTTTCTAGCTTTAGGCAAGTTATGGGTTGCAAGCCATGTGGCTGCAGAAGCATAATGCTGGACTGTGGTTTGTATGAACTGCTTTCCCTTAAGACAGATTTAGCAACAGGCAGAGTGGTTATGTGGCTTTTTAGTGAAGCTTCCTTGTGGCTGGCTGGTGGTGAGTCTGTGTTCACTATGGACTGTGCCCAGTCTGTGTTTTCTATGTCTGTATTTCTATGCTGATCATGGTAGATTCTTGATTACCTGCACACGTCTCTATTTAAGATCTTATTTACAGGCATGAAGGTGTGAAAACGTCAGAATGTGAAAACCCCAGCCCATTTCTGGAATATCAATGACTCTTTAAAGCAACTTCGTATAGATATCAATAAAAATCAAATCTGGATTACTGTGTAATGACCTGTCATAAATATTTTGCTTGAATCTGGGCAAGTTATCACCAGCTGATTAGGTATCAGCCATTTGGTGCATGAGCTTGGGCAGAGAGAGGTTCAGCAAGAAACTACAGTCATGCAATTAACTGTAGAACCCATTTAAATGGGTTTAAATCCATTTAATTTCCATTTAAATCTAAATGTAAATGCTGGAGTGCCAGCAGAAATTCTTTTTGCCCTGCAGTGTGTATGAAATGCCATCTCCAAAAAGGAAAGGACTGGTATACTTGTCTGACATTTTCAGGACTACAATAGCCTGTTGATATTTATTAGTCCATCCCTTTCTAACCACTGCACATATTTGCTTTTCCACATAGTTTTGCCATATCCAAGGCTCTGATATCATGTTTTTTCAGCTTAAATAAGCACCTTCTCAAAATAGAGAATTTTTATGAAAAATACATTTTTCATACTCCTTGAGAAAGGCAAACTGCATGCATGACTTTGAGAAGGAAATTTAGCAAGTGAATTGTAACAACACAAGATAGTCTTTTTCATAGGAAGTAGTGGAAAAATATCTAAAGTACTAAAACTTGTGTTTTTTCAGAGTGTTCTTAGATGGTCCAGATTCAAAAGAGACAAAAATCTTTTATTTTTATGGTATTGAAGTCCAGTATTAACTTCCATATGAGTATATAAATTATTTTGTAAGTCTGTAATCAAAGTGCTATTTGTTGTCAAGGCCACAAATGAGGTAGCCTCACAACTGAAGAAAACTCCTGTCCTACACTATTAAATAATAATTTTCACTGTTAGTGAAACCAAGGCATAAAAACCTACCCCATATGTACATATGCACATAAATATAGGGGTTTTTTATTTACGAGGTCTTAAAGCAATGTGACAATTGAGTGAAATCACGTCAGCTAAAAATGACTGCAATTCACAATGACACTCAATATATATCAGGATTAATATTCATACTGTATAGCACCAGAAGACTCTGACTGAACTAGCAGAAAGGAGGAAACCATGAAATACTTATTTTATTATTTGCATAACATTTTTCTTGAAAAAAAATCAACATCATCAGGCAGCAGAAAAACCGATTGTCAGTAAATGTTTGAATAAATGCAGAAATAGCACAGTGCAAGAATCAGTCTATCATCTTGTTGGAATAAAAGTGAATAAAAACCTGATCTGTGAATAAGTAGAATAGAAATATCTAAATTATAAAAAATAGTTGAATCCTCCCGGAGACAGTGTTCTTTATAAAATTAGCACTTGGGCAAAAATATAAGAGGTTATACAATAATTTTGTACCTTGGTTCTGGAATGTGAGAGTGAAAAGCTGTCAGGTGGCTTTCAGCCCCCTTGTGATGATGCTCAGAAGACTGTTAAAATCAACCATTGCTGAATTAAACGTGGAAAAGTCTGTTAAGAATGGAAATGTAGATGTGAACAGTCAACAGGTGCTCACCATAGAATTATCTTGCTAAAGTTCAGAGTGCAAAGCCTGAACAGAGTTGTAAGGGCAACTGTAACAATAAATATCTATCATGTAAGTGGGTGATTCTCCTGGTACAGTTCTTAATCTCTTCTGGCTGGAATATCCTAAACACCTTCAAGCCATTATGAGTTCTCACTGAATTTTAAGGATTGTAACTATTAGATGTAACTTGCAGGAAAAAATGAAGATACATGAAAGATACAAGATGATTTTGCAACACTGCAAGCAGAAGCACAGATTGTGTATGCTTGAGCTGTGTGGTCATGGCATGGTGTGGCAGTAAGTTCTTGTTTTGTGTAGCTGCTCCAGTAAACACAAGCAGTGGGATAGGTAGGAATGGGGAAAAACAGGGAACTAGACATATCTTATGGCTTAATGAGTGCTTTCAGCTTCAAATTCTTCCTTTCAGCACCTGGCTTTCCCTGGGTGGTTGCTCCTGAATTTGACAGATTCTAGAATGGAAATGGTATAAAATCTCGGAAAATTAGGGCTCAAAGTGTTACCTAAGATAAACCAAAGTACCTCAAATGTACTTTGACTTTGTTGCCTGAATAACAAAGCTTCCATCCTGTGCAATTCAGGAACACCAAACATTATAGTAAATATAACTCCTGCAGGCCTCTGCTTTGTAGACTGGCTGGTGAAGAATTTTCCTGCTGGCCTTATATTTCTGCAGTGTGTCCCTCAGCCTAGAGAAATGCCTCCAAATGGAGATCTGACATCTTTGTGGTTTTGTAATATCAGTGTAAGAAACCCTCAAATGAGGGACTAAAGCTTTACTCATATGACTTTGGAGGAATTAGTTTTTATTATTGATTTTGTAGATGCATAGAGAGGAGAAGCTGTGTAGCCCAAATTCAGCTGCCATTTCCAGGGAATTCCACCCTGAGGGGATGCTTTATGAATTAGATGGTGAGATCTACAAAAGGGGAGAGGCTTCTTTTAAATGCAGTGGGAGTAAATGGCTTTTATGGACAGACAAACAACTGTCAATTAACTGAGGAGCAAGGAGCTGTGCATTGCCTGAGGCAGGAGATCACTGTAGGTTAAGGGAATTTTTAGTGATTTGCTTTATTAAAAACTGTATTGAGCTAAAACTTCATCCAAACACTTGCAAATCCATGAAAAATAAGGCATTCCTTCTTGGAGATATTACTTTAAAAGGCCCAAAGCATTTTACATACTAGGATTTCAAATTGCAGCATAATTAGAGACCAGAAATCCATTAAAATCTGTTTTCCTATTGTGGACAAAGGGATGTCACTCTGACCAGTTTTCAGCAGTATCCTTGAATTGCACTGAAATACAATTATTGATAGCTTTAATCTAACTCAAATTAAAAAGCAAACTGTTGAATTTTCAAAGAAGGAAAACCTTACAAAAATGTTATTAATTCCAAATTAAATCAAACATGAAATAGTGTAGTTTTATTAATCTTTCCCAGGAGTTCATTTATGCTGATTGAAGGATTTATTTGTTTGGAGTTTAAATGTCTTTTAATAACAGAATGTCAATATAAGTACTTACTTGGAAAAATGTAATTTTCATGTGGTTTTCATTGCTATTGTTTTCCTTCCTGCTCTGGTAGAATGCTTTCTGGATACAAATTCTAGTGATAAATAGGGAAGTGTGACCAGTGACAAATTACAGGTCTAAACCCAAGGAAAATAAATGAAGGAGGTATTATTTTCATAACTGCTTAATACTTGATTTCAACATGCTTTGAATAGGCTCATCTGTCTATCTAATGGCAATAATTTATTTTGACTATTTTTTTCTACATTTTCCTGCTTTGGTAACAGAAAAGTTTGCCATTTTGATGTAAAATTCTACATTTAGTTGATAATAGTTAACTAAGAGTGTGGGAATCATTCCTTTTGTTCACATTGGAATTTAGTTCAGGTAGTCTGACCTGCTGTTAAAAGACCAAATGTTATAAATTTCACTATAGTAGAAGAAGTAGGGCAAGTAATCAGCAAAACTTTCTTGTTTATGTACTGCAACTTGATGAATATGCAGATGAACCCTGTCACCATCTTTGGCATCAGAGGAAAATTGTTTATGTGTCCTGGATATCATCAGCTAGTTTATTTATAGCACAAAAGCAAAATTAAAAGCAATGAATGCCCTTATCATCTAAATTAAGCAGGTTAAAATGCTACATTTTAAATTGTTCTGAAGTCAAGATTGTGATCATTGTTAAGAGGATGGAAAGTATTAACATTTTCCCAAGATTTAAAGTGTATCCATCCATCTCTTAATGGATTGGTGGCTGGAATAATAAGTATTGATTTGTCTTGAGATAGATGTGTGAGGTTTGGAGATTTGATGTGATGTTCCAGAAGCAGGTATTACTGCCCACAATATGCATTACATATTCCAGTATTTCAGTTCTTTCCACATGTTTTTCTATGTCTGCAGTTTATTTTGTGCTCTCTTAGATACTGTGCATCTCTTGTTCATATCTCTTTCACATATTTTTCCCATTTTCCTTGCCATTTCATCAGCCCAATCCTATGACTCAATTCCGTATAAACCTTTTCTTTCCTTCTACTTCAATGTCTGGATTGCTCCCTTTTCTACAGTTTTTTACTTTTCTTGCCTCTCCCCATCCTCCCTTCCTTATTGTTTTTTGTCATCCAGCTCTTCCTGTCTTTCGTTTTAAGGTTTTTCACCCTCCTCTTTTTACCTTTGGCATATCTGTTTCCAAACTCATTGCACCTCTCTCCATAGTGCTCCAATTCTTTGTTCTTCCCTATCGTGCTTCCTCCTGTGTCCTGCCAACCAACAGCTCTGCTTAGGGCAGTAGTTATTTGAGACAGAGAGCAGAAACCAGGAGACTGAGCCTGGAAGTGAAGAGCAATATGACACCCTTCTTTTTACTTGGACCCATGCCCTGTGCTTACCATACCCCTTGAAATATTACCTGTACCCAGGTCACTGCTGTCCAGTGGCACCTTGCCCTGCTCACCGGCCGAAGTGATGCTGAGGAGCTGTCCAAGGTATGGCTGCCACTCCCATCTGTCTTGTCCCATCCTGTTTTGTCCTGCCCTTCTATCTCTGTCCTTCAGCATTTTAGCATGGAGCTTTTCAAGAAAGTGACTGAAGGTGTAGCCAGGAAGCCTTTCTCTCATCCTGGTAACTCCACTGCTGTCTGTGGGGTGGTGTCTGTTATCTGTGACCAGCTAATAGAATCCAGGATAGCAATCTCAAGGTGCTGGAGTCAGTAGGATGTTGCAGTGCAGGCAGCTCAAACAACACTTTAGCTGGGTAACATAAGGAACACAGTGGAAAGCCTTATCTCTTATTGCAAAGTTTGGCAAAAGAAACATGCAGTTTATGCATGGAGATAGAATCCCAAACAGATTACCAGTGTCCTGCTTCCCTAATCCCTTGCCTAGTTAGATTTCTCAGATATGCAGATATGTTGTTCTACACCAAATTCATACCATGCAATTTGGTTGTTTTTAAGTACTGGGAAATGCATTTAAAATGTTTTGCTGTGCTTTGCTATCAATATTGTGAACTGACACCTAAGGACACTTTTCTAGTCTGTTGATCCAACCTTTCATTTAGAATATATGTAACAGATATCTGGTGTATCAAAGATGTGGTGAGAGATATTGACAGGTACAGGGGATCAACCTTCACCTCTCCTTGTTCAAACAGGTATTTGTTTTCATTAGCATTCTCAGGTAATCTTACTTCTTGCCTGAAATATTTTCATCATCTGTTTAACAAAGTAACATCTCTACAGGGGGGATTAGGGAAAGTTTGTCTGGTGTTCAGTTTGCTTAATTTGAGCATTTTAAAAATTCCTTGTGTGTATTTAGTTTGTTCTTAAGAGGTTCAGTTTCTCACTCATTTATGCGATTCTTTCCAGGAGTGATATTCTCAAAACCTAGAAAAATAGGGTTATAAACTCACCTTCTAAAAAGCAGAAGGGTGGCATTGGCACAGAATATAAAAAGTTGTTGTTTCTGTCATTAACTTTTTTCCACAGTTTTTTTTTTTTTTTTTTTTTGTCTTTCATGAACTGTGCTGAAGTTTGTAATGCATTTGTAAAATGGAGTAATGTCCTTTGCAGTGTTAGGAGATGGTATGAGTGTTATGTAAACCAAAATTAATTCAGTACTGTGAGGCCATTTGAAGGAAGTCTGTTGTTGTTATTGTGGGTTACTGTAACTGTAAAGATACTCAGTTGGGTGCAATTTCTAGCAACATCTATGGAGTCCCCTTCCCAGAGGAGCTATGGGACTCCACTACTGCCACTAGAATTAAAAATCAGGTGTGATAACAAGAGGTTCAGCCACTCCCCTGTCTGATCTGTTCTGGTCCCACTGTCACTGAATGACAACACAGCAATTCTTAGCTCTTCTGTGCCTCCATAAGAATTTCCAAATAATATATAAAGTTCTTCTAGGAAACAGTGAACCCGAGGTTGTGACTTCCAATGGTATTTTCCATGGCTGGTGTCTTTTTTAATGCAATCACACATTTATAATGACACAATAGGACAATTTTTCACGTAGAAATTTCACAAAACAAGAAATAAGGGTTGTTATTATTACTGCTGTTCTATGAATTCTCTCACAGATTTTCCCTTTAAATGTAACACATAAGATTATTATATGTATGTAATAATTTATCATCTTTTACTATATTTAAATTCTCAAGTACTTTCTTCCTCAATATATTCTGAATCTCTAAGTAGTCTTTTAAAATGTAAAATACAAAAGGCAAGAAATAAGAGTTGGTAAAGAAAAGCTGAGATTTTTTTATATGAATCAGCTATTTTCCCAATTATTTCCTATTATGAAAATATGGTGAACTAGTAGTGTTAGTGTAATGATCAAATGTCTTGGATATCAGTTCTGAGTAAGATCAGCATTTTTATTTTGGAAAATGTTGAATATGTGAGAAATGGGATCTGATTCTTGAGCAGTGGTATAAAAAAAAATTATAGTCACTTGTGATTTATAAAAACTATGCCTAAAAACATACCACTAGCATGTAAGAAGAGAAATTTGCCATGTGAAGTGTAGTACTTCTTTGTGGGTTTTCACTTCAGGAGTTGTGTGACTCTGGGGATAGGACAGAGGGCAATCCCCACATGGCTCTGTAGTTGAAAGTTGCATTGATTTAAAGCTCACACCTGCTACCACAAAATCTATAAAAAATAGGTTGCTTCATAATAAAAAGAAGAAAGAGCATTTTTCTGAGTTATTTGCTACTAGTTAACCCACCCAAGAAAGAAGAATTTCAATAAGTTACTGAGCAGACAGGTGCAGATTACACCTGACATAATGGGACATGTGTTAATATTGCATTAAATGCAAAAATGAAAAGGAAGTATTCATAGCTGTTCCTCACCTTTGACTTTTTCCACCTCCTCAACCTACACAAAGTCCTGGGAGTGAAATGCTACTTCAAGTGCTATTTTTATCTGGAATGGATTTTACAGTAATCAGTATATCAGGACAACATCATTTCCCTGAAGAGTTTTTCTGTAAACATTGTTGAAAAACAGCAGTTGCTTGCCCTCACTTCCAGTCTCAAGTGCCTAACCTGGGATGGAAGAATCCTGCTGAGTTCTTTGCTCCAGTGAATCCTCACCTGCAATTAAATGCTGCAGATGGCTTTAGTTATTCACTTACACTTGATAACATCAATGCCTTCAAATGATATTAACCTACCCCCTGAGCTGTGCTGTTCTCCTTCTGCTGGTTTGTGGGAGTTGTTGATGAGAATTGGGCTTAAGTAACTTGTTCTGTACAAGTGCAACCAGGATGTGTGTGGAAATGTTGGGTATTGCTCACGTCAGATGCTAGAAGTTTCACTGCAATGCCTAAAGGAAACCTTTACCTAATCTTCAGTTAGTAATTCTGCCCTCCAAATTTTTAGACAATTATTCTTTGTTTAGTGCCTGGGACATTAACAGTATTTAGCAAAACAGCCGAAATCCTTTGAAAATGTGGTGCTTAGTAAAGGATGTTGCTGAGCAAGAGCAAAAAAACTAAAAATGTGTGTTTGGTTCCTTCATGTTTTCTTAGGAGATGCAAAGAAATAAAGGAAATAATTTTGTCACTATGGTTAATGGAAAGTACCCAGTATTTCAATACAGGTAATCCACCATGCAAAGCCTGAGTATTTTAATATGATCACTTTTTAAATTAGTACTGTATTGCACTTAAAAGGAAAAAATCTGGGCCCAATTGAAGGTAAAGATTTCAATCAAATTGTATATTAAAGTATTTCAGAGGATCTGCACTCCTTTGTCTTTCTAAAGAAACAGCTAGTCAGATGTTTTGTTTTTTATGTCTCTTCAGACTATACATTACAGAAAGAAAACATTACCAGTTCAACAAACGTGTAGAGCTCCATGTAGTAAAGGAGCTGACTTAGTATGTTTATAATACAGAAGAACATTTGGAACACTTTATAAGAACAAAATACTAATTCCCTTACAGTGTGTGTTTTAGACATTTATTTATTGTATATTTTAGGTCATACTAATTTTAAAACTTGAAGTAGACAGAGGACCATATAAGGTCATATTTCTCTGAATACCCTGTGTGCTTGCCCCAAACATGAGAACTGGGAAAACTGGGAGAGTTGCTCTGAAGATGTAGCATCAAAGGGAATATTTACTTTGAAATATATAAAGTTGTCTTCATCTTCCTCTATCAGGATTTCCCCCCTCCTACTTGAAAAGGCAAGACTATTTTGGCACCTATAATGCAAATTTCTCAGGGATATGTGCTGTGATGAAAATACATAGGGTTGTCTGGAGAAGAACTGCATTTTATAATTTATATAAAACCTAATCATGCTGGAAAGAAAACTGGTCATTACAGAGTGTTTGATGGTCAGTTGATTTTTTTTAATGCAATCAGCTCAGCAGTGCAGTGATCTGTGTTTAATGAAAGTAGCTGTGTAAGGAAAAAAGGACTCATGGTAAAACTGTGTTAAACATCTTTCACAGAAGAAAAGAGGGTTAATTTTGCTGCCTCCCCAGTGAGATGGGTACTGTAGAGTTCTTGGCTGTCTCATGTTCTGTTCTCCCATTCTTTGTCCAACTACTCTCTCCCTTAGTGCTGTATTCTTCCATGTCTCAGGGAGGCCACAGATATCTGGGCCAGATATTTGGGCACAGATTAATTCTGCCCATGTTTAGGTACTCAGTGCCCAAGTTTTCCATGTAGTCAATGGGAAGAGTGTATGTGTTCTGTGAGACAGAGGCATCTCTAGAAATCAGTTCAGGCTTTAGAAGGACTTAATGTACTCCCTGAGTTCTTTCGTTGACTTTTGGCTTTTGTAGTCAACAAGTTGTAGCTGGAAGCCCTTAGCTGAGGTACTTCAGTTAAATAACTAAATTTGGACAAACCTAGGCCTTGGTATGTACTTTATCCCTCAGGTTATGCCAGGGAAAATGTGTCTCTTAGAGTGTCGGGCTTAATTTGAAAATAATGCAACCCACATATATAGCACTGAACTAAGATCTACTGAGAGTTGCAGTCTTTAGAATGTATCTTCAATTAATGTAATGTCAAATTGTGTTTGTGGTGGAAACACACACATATGACATTTCACAGGAAATATGAAATCACAAGCTGGTATTTCACTGAGTAGACTCTTCCTTGTTACAGCAGCTTGTGTTTGTGTAAAAGTTTATCTGCACTGCAATTGTGGAAGCACAGCAGGCAGCACTGATTTATTTCATGGCTCTTTGCCCCATCATGTAACTGCTACATTAGGCTCAGGGCAGAGACCTTCTTCCTTGTTCAAAAATGGACCCTTTTGTTGCCCACAGATTTTGCAGGGATAAAAGGTGTGATAAATCTGTGGGGGTTAAACTTCTTGTCTCTTCTCAGTAGGAGCTGGGCTTTTTAACTGCACTCTAACATTAAACTCCCAGGTATGGACTGCATTCTATGATGCAATTTCAGAGCAGAGCTACATTTGCTCTGAAATACCTAATGAACTCTTACATTTCTTGCTCTGTAATAGAGTAATGGACTCCTTAAAAATTACTGACTTGGTCCTGATAGTTTTCTATTTAAAAAGGAGAAGAAAAATTTAACTCCCATTACCACAGAAACAAAGCTAACCAAAGAAGAAAATCTGCATGATACGGCACTGTGTGTTTTTAGCACCCCTCATCCTTAGCTCTAAAATGCTAATTTTTGATTTCAAATTGGTGGTGGTGTAATTAAAATAGACATTTTTACTGGGGTTACATACTCCTTCTTTTTACAGTGCCATGGTATTTTAACATATGATACTCTTAAGTTCTGAGAGTACTAATGTACTATCTTGTGAAAAGCTGTTATGGCTATATTCACAGCAAGTCTCATTTGTGCATATAACTGTAACTAACTATAACTATAGATATATATGTATGTATATACTGTTTTTTCATGGCCTACTTCAGATATCTCTATTAACAAAAAACAGACAAAGAAGAATAGGAAGACACATTTTAAGAGTGGTGTGTTTCAATTCTTTCTGCTTCAATTTAAATATATTTTTTTAAATAAATTGAACTTTCAGTCCAAGGAGTGAAGAACCCCTCTTTATACTTGGTTAAAAATATGCAAAAATTCCAGCAATCCCTAAATTCACTTCTGCTGCAATGCTTCTTTCTAACCTTTTAAATTCAGCAGGAAAATAAATATGCAAATCTCTCCTGTTAATAGTCCAAAGAAAAGGGATGTTGACCATCCCAGGCATTCCATGGATACAGCTGCCTGCTGTTTGTAGCCTGCTCAGAATTGTGTTTCTGCAGTTACAGTTGTGATATTGGGGCATCTTCTACCTTAAATTGGCTCTTCACAGCACCAACAACACTCTGCACCAGTATTCTGTCATATTAAGGGGAACATTAGAGCAAGTCTCTTTCCCTTTGAATTTTTTACCTTCTGAACAGATGATTTGCCACATGTGTCACTGAACATCATGAGAAGTAAAGTCTTCCTATTTTGGACAATATTTCTGCTAGAGAAAACCTTCATCTTCAGGGTATAAGTCGCAAATTGAGAATTTCTCAATGTGAATTCAGCCTTGCTAGAATGTCTGTTAGGGGTTGGAGGCTTGTTTTTAAAATAAATACTGAAGAAGAAAAATATTAATAATACAAGTTATCCCATACGCAAAATTCTCTAAATTTGGATAAAGCTGAAAAGGTTTATTTTCAAGTGGACAATGGCATAGGGAAATAGGATAAAGATCTTAAAAGCAAAAATATGTGAAATTCAGGTGGAATATCATTGCTGCTCTAGAGTAAATACTACAAAACAGTACAAAATATGTTAGTATACACTAAATTCAATGACATTTTCTCATGGGGGATCAATATATCATCAGAGTCCTTGGGGTCTTCTTTACAATTACAGCTACAGACAG
The DNA here is from genome assembly GCF_903797595.1 of Erithacus rubecula. NCBI lineage: Eukaryota > Metazoa > Chordata > Aves > Passeriformes > Muscicapidae > Erithacus > Erithacus rubecula. The sequence continues at coordinate 9,505,535 of NC_136662.1, forward strand.
CTTTCAGTTCAGATAAAGTGATGTCTGCCTCTGTAACTGCTGCATCTCAGCTGTGCATACTGCATGTGAAGGTTGTCCACCCATGTACTTTGCACTCCTTTGTAACTTTGCCCAGTTTCCTGGGTATCAATTCATATTCATATTGAAGCACTTGCAATTAGTCTGCTTGTTGGAGCCTTGAGAATAAAAATGGGAAGTGAGGGAAAGGATGTACATTTGTCCTCTATTGTACAATTAGCCTCTACTGTACAATTAAGGGCCCGAACACAATCAATAGGTGTACCACTAACTGGATAAAGCAGACAGCACTAAGCACAAAAAACCTTGCTCTTTTTTTGATATCTAGCAATGACTGTAACAAAAAAAGAAATAATAATTTTTTTTATTACCTTCTAGAGAACATATATTGGAAGGCACAATATAAATGGTGGGGTGTAGACTGAATATGCTTGTGAAGAGGGTTTAATTTAGAATTCAGCTGATCTACTTACAGAGGCACACTTCAGAAGCAACTGTATTGCAGTGAAGGGAGTAATCCCAGCACACACTCAAAATCAGGCCAGTCACATTGCTTCTTTATTTCATTTAGGCTCTATTAAGTAGCTGTTTCAATTTTTTTTGAGGTGGTATTATCAACAACCTCAAAGATAGTACTGATGATCAGTACTAAGGCTCATTTTGGCTGCATTTGGCTCCTTCATTGTTTTTCTGTAGCCTAGAAAGCACTCAGTGAAGGAGAAGATGGAAGCAGAGACTGACATCCAGGCATGTTTTTTAACAGCATCTTTAATAAGAGAGAGAACAAGTATTTCACTCTGTTCACTCAAGCAGAAGCAGTTACGATATATCACTAATGCAGAGTGCCCGGGCACATGAACCCAGGCATGCTTTCTGCTCCGCTTTTATCTGTGTGGTGGAGATCGCACTGAAACAAAAAGGACATGAGCCATTTTATTTCAGTCTCTGCAGCTCCTCAGTGCAGGACCACCACAGATCTTTTATTTTTTTTTTTTGTTTTGTTTTTTTTCCGTAGGAAAAAAATTATCTCCATACGATTGTATGAAGAGAAACCATGCAGCTTATCTATTCTTTCAAGCCGACAAATAGCGTAGGCTGCGTGCAGGCAGGTCTGTGCTGGCTGCGCCCTCAGCCCGTGCGCTCCCCGCCCGGAGCGTGTGCGGCTGCGGGCGCTGCGCGGGGCCGGAGCCTCTGCCGAGCGCTGCGGGCTCCGCTGCCTTCCTGCTCCTGCCTTTCCATGGCGCAAGGACATGGCAGCAGTGCTTTTACCCGGCTCTTGGGCTGGGGGATCCGTGCTCAGTGCTCAGTGAGGGCGGGGATGAGCAAAGGGAGGCTGCCCGAAGAGCCATGGGCCCGGGCTGGGGCTGCGGGGACGAGCGTGGGCGGTGGTGGCATTGCCTGGGTCACAACAGGAGTGGCACCAAGGTCCATGTCCACCCTGAGCCCTGGAGTCCTGGCAGTCAAACGGGAATTCTGCTATGGGAGGCAGAAGTCTGCTGTCTTTCGAGCATAATTGATTTATAAAAATCAATCAACAGTGATTTGCATTGCTCCTTGCTTAGCTGTGAGGGACTGCCAGTCATGTGTGCATAATCCTGTTTCAGTTGGCACCAACAATTCCTGTTGGGATTTTCCACTGCCTCGACACAGTGTATTCTGAAGTGACTATGCATCAAACTTGCTCAGTCAAAAAAAAGACTCAAATATTTGGCTGCTTTTTTTTTTTTTTAAATTTATTTTCTAGTAAGTTAATGTAATGTAGAAGCAGTCACATGCTATTTTTGTCCCATTATTCCTCTTGCTCCTGGCAGCAGCTGTGTGCGGGCAGGCAGCCATCGAGAGCAGCCTCTCGCCATGCTGCCCATTGTCCCGACTCTCCCCGCCCAGTGCTCTGCCATGCCCTGCCTTTTCACTTCATTGCCTTTTTAAAATACTTTGGGTACCTGATTTTCCTTCAACACAAGCATTTAATTCCATTAAAAGCATGTTAAGGTAGTTTGTTTACATAAATGCCTAATGCATATGGATAGTTCCTAAAGACTCTTGTTACTTTGTACCTGCTTCTATTAATGTTGACTTAACAGGCGTAACGAGTAACTGATGTTGCTAAGGATGGCAATAATTTTTAATATTTTAAATTACTTAAAATTATCTATCCTCTGGAAGAAATTAGCTAGAGATTGAAATATGCAGTGAAATGTTTTTTTAATGCATTGGGGAATTGAATATATTATAAGAACTCACATAGATGAAATGCTGATTAGTATTTAGGGAGACTAATTATAGGTAAAGATTGCTCTGCAGAGCAGAGGTTGATATGCAGCCTTGCTGCATCTACAGAAATCTTAGAGTGCAGGACATACAAGAGACTACCTTTTTTGAAGTCAGGTACATGTGTATTTGTAGGGCTTACAAAGTGCTTTTTGTATGCAGTGTGATGGATTGGTATGTAAATAAGGATCCAAAGCATCACACAGCTGTAGCAAAACTGGATACAACTTCCCTGGAAAAATGGAGTCTGATTTCTAAGGGTGTTCATCTAACAGGATGAAACTGTGCAAAGCTTGCAGGATGTAAACAGGAAGGTTTTTGCTGATTTCAAGGGCTTCGTGAGCAGGGAATAAAATGTACTGGAAGGCAATATATAGGGTGGCTTTTTTAAAAAAAATCTATATTTGTTTATTTTTTTCAAGTAGGTTTTTCTGTTAATATACAGTTGCAAACTCACAAATCATTTCTGGATTTTGACAGAAGATACTTTCTGCAGTAGAGCTGTTCAATTCTATATATGATGCTTTTTCTTACTGAACTTTACATATATTTGCATGCACTGTAGCACCAAGAATGTTTAAGCCTTGAGGCTTAAAATGAACTCAGAATAGGAAGAAGTTCATCCTTCTACCAAACATGCATTATTGGAGTTAAATGTTTTCTGGAGCAATAGTGATTGTTCAGAAAGAATATAAAGCTAGATCAGTGTTTAGTCTTTTCTTACATAGTGTTTCCAATGTTTCTAAATTGCTATAGACAGCTAAAACTGAAAGAAATGTTGCTAATGTTGATCCACAAAACAGTTGCTTCCTTTCCACAAAATGCTCCACTGAAGGCATCTGGATAAATCTCTGAAGTATGTTAGTTTTACAAAAATGTAGAATACTACGTAAGTGTTTGGTAATATTTATCAGTAAAAGTGATAAAACATATTTCATTTTCCAGCCACCAGAAATTCCCTTTCATAAAGCCTTTTTCTCTGAAAATAGAAAAGGAAACAGCAAATCCAGTGAATGCCTCAGTAGTCAAAGCATTTCTGCTGAAGTCCCTGATTTATATTGATGTAATGCTAGATGGCTTAAATGCCCTTCTGCCTAACACAGTCCCTCACTCCAAGCTAGACACCCAGAATGGGATCCAATGAGACAGTTCAAAAAGGAAAAGCTTGAATAGTCACTAAAGTGAGCAAAATAGGCCATATGGACATACTCCTTCTGACTGCTTTTACACAATGATTTGGCCCACCTAGATTCTGCTTCATCCACACTAGCCCTTCTTATTTCTTTAGAATCTGTCACATCTTTAATTGTGAAATGTCATTTCACTTTATTTACATTTATATCCCTTTTCTGGTGACCAAGTTCTTTTTGATGCTGGTATCCTCATCACAACTGCTATTTCAACAAGGTTTCTCTCTAGACGTTCTTTTCCTTCACACAAATACTTTTCAGGTGTTGCCTAATGTCTTTTTTTAAACTATTTTATCTTTAAAGTCAGATTTTGACAGCCATGTCACTGACTCTCTTGATGGTATCAGTTAATATTGTCTTTTATGTCTCTGCTTGTAATCTCTTCCTTAAAATGTCTCTCATCAGAAAAAAGTCCTCTATTGAGTGGCCAAGCAACCCAGACCCTTCCTTCTAAGATTCGACATTGAGTCACCTTGCAGTTGATTTAATGCTGTATTTTATATATGTTTCTTCTCCTGGGTCTGGAAGAATTCCATTCAAGACCAGAGAAGGCAGTCTTTCCCATCTGGCAGCTCTTTGATCCTGATCTTTAGGAAACTTTGCAGTGACATTTATCAGCATGAAGTAGGATTAATGAATGCTTCTTTGCTCCCATGATAAGCTTGTGTAGCTCAGGACAAGTATTCTTGCTCTTGCCATACTATCTTTGCTTTCCTCCAGATCAGCTTTGACTACTTGCTCATAGACACTTCAATGAAAATCCTGGATCATTCACACATACCTGTTTTTTGTGTTGTAAATCTGCGTCTCCTCTTATCCTCTATTTATTTCTTTATCCCTTTTTTCATCCTTTTCTTGTCTCTGTTATGATTTTCTGTATAATGCAATTCATTGTCCTCATGATCCTGGTTATTCTCATTGCCCCTTCTTCTTCTGATGGAGCTAGCTGCTCTTCTTTGCCTCTTGATGTGCCTTCCAGTTTCTGCTTTTTATTTCTCCACCTTGATAGCACAGTGAGCTGTCTTTTCTCTTGTGTTCATGGCATGAATGGCTACTTTTCTGTGTCTCTGTGTTTCAGATCATCATTTTCTTCAGGCATCTACTGTTCTTGAATCTTCCATGATGTTCTGTCATTCCTCCTCCTTCATGTCCTTAAATCCCTTTTAAAGACTTGATTCTATGTACCCATGGCAACAGCCACTTCAGATTCTGTGACCAAAGCAAGCACTGAATTAATTCTGCAGTGCTTTTCTTGTTTACCACATCATATAAAAATGGGAGAGCTGATTTTCCTTACGTGATGACTCATAACTCTCCAGTAGAACTGATGTTTAAGCCCTTTTCTTTGGAGATGAGTGAACAACTCCCAAAGAACAAGTAATTCAGTGAAAGCAACCTTTTTTTTTTTTTTCCCTAGTTACCAATGAAACAGAATCTGTTGGATTTTTTCAAAGAGTAAATGTTGAGTGGTTCAGGGTGTGTTGAGCTTTGGAATATTCTTTGACAAACTTTTAGAGAAGAAAGTCAATGATGGGCACCACATACTTGGTAGGGTGAGGGAGGAAATAAGACAGACCAACTTGGTTAGCAGCCATCTGTCTCTCCCACAGACACTGGCTCTTGTGAATGAGTGACTGAACACATGTGGGACAATGCAGTAGGTTCAGTCTGAGGGGATGGTTTTGCAAATCCTTGGCAAATGCTTGTAGGAAGCTACAAGCATCCCTCAGTCAATAAGGACAGCTGCTGATAAGCTGATCACAGCACACTGAATGATAGAGAGCAGCAACTAATGTGTTAGGAGAACTGCACAGCTGCTACATGTATAACATATAATAGCAATGAGAAAATTAGCAGTGACATGCAGAAGTGGCAATGATACATAGAAGGACGCTTAATTAAGCAGGGGTGTAGGTGTATAAAGAGTTGATTGAACTTGTGAGATAAAGTTCTGGTGTGGTTTCTCATGGTAATAATACTAGAAAGAACCTGCTTATCTGATTATACAGATTTTGAAGACTAGTTCTTTCAGCAGACAACTCTCCTGCAAATAAGATCCATCTTGACCATCTGTTGCCAGATGGAAGTGTTCTACTTCTGAATCACTGGCTGCAATAACATGTTTAGACAATGAATCTTTCATGGTTAGATCCAAAGCACAAACACATATTGAGGTTATGTTTTCTGTTTACTTGGCCTAAAGCTATAGCATGGCTATATATTCTGTGCACGTGCTGTTAGATAGTAGATAGAAAATCCAGCAGTTCACATCCACCCTTAGTGATGTATGCCAGTTGCTTGAATAAAAAATACATAACTGATCATCAAAAAATGTAAAGACAACATAGAGGACTTATTTCACTTTTATTTTGATATCTGTAAATTTGTTTGAGGAGTTTGAATGATTCAGCATATGTGATGGCCAGTGTAGGCAGTGTTTTGGTATTCAGGCAGGCCCAGAATACAGTTCATCAACTCATATACCTTCACTTACAGGTCTATTCTTAAACCTCCCTGGTGAAAATAAAATTGCACTATTTTTTTCCTGAAAATTGTTTTCTGTGACTTTTTGGGATTTTTGTTGTTTATTTTTTAGTGAACAGAGAGTAGGAGGAAATAAAAAAATACATAAGCTAACTGGGAAGTTTACAATTATGCAGTAAAATTTTAAATTATTGCTGTTTTAATGAAGTATAAAGGTGACTAGCATGGTTAAGTTCTTTGAAGTTTAATTGTGACTTTTTGCACAATTTATTATGCACAAATTTGGTTTTATGCAGAAGTTGAGAACTGTCAGTGAATTTTATTTCAGCAGAAATAATACCAGGTTTTAGTCTTAGATTAGCTGAGTCTATTTGGCCTGAAGAAAATAGAGCAAACAAGTGGAATCTGAAGAAATAGCATATAGAGATTTATACATGCTAGCCTCCCTCAAGTTTTTCTAAATGGGAAAGAATTGATAAATTATTATTCAGCAATGTGATAGGAACTCTCATACTGCTGACATTGTGCACCATTTTGTTCTTGAAAAGGAAGAATGATCACTGCTCCCATCTGCAGTTGTATCACATCTTTTTGGCAATACAGAATTTGTTTAGATAGTCACATGAGGAAAGTACTTAATGTATTTTAGGATACAGTTGAAAGAAAAACAGCAGCTAAAGGCTGGGAAGAAAACTATTCCAGTGTATTCAGCCCAGCTCTCTAAAATCCACCATCAGAAATTCTGCAGATCAGCAGTTCCAGACAATTGGAGATGCAGCTATTCTTAAATACAAATTATTTTGTATTGTTTTGATACACATGTGATAGTGGTGACTCTATGCCTCTTCTTTGCACTTTTGGTGAACACTAGTGAAATTGACTTTTTCCAAAAATGTATTTGGAAATAGTACGTTTCACAGGCTGAGCTAACTTTTAATTAATACAAGGTGGAATTGACCTTTGCAACAAAAACAATAATGTGTGATATTTACATCTACTCATAGCTAATCAACATTACTCGAAATCTGAATATTTGGCAATTAAGAGAATTTTAAAAATCAGGACAGAAATGTCAATACTGAATAAATTTAGGGAAATCACAGCATGGCTTCACTCTGCTATAGTTTTCTTCTAATAATATAGTTAATAGTTAATATTATAATATTAATTATTAGTTAATTAACAATTAAGGTAATATTGTAATATTATAATATTAGTTAATTATATGAATAGTGTAATAGTTGATGAGACACAGAAAAAGTGCATTAATCAACTGGATAAATTTTATCAGCATCTGTCTGACATCTGATTCCAGATGATGACAGGCAGGTCAATGTCCAATACTCACAGTGGGCCAGCTCAACATCCACTGTAGGATAGTGGCTGGGACTGATCACTCCTGGAGCTAAGATCAGGAATGCCCAAACTGGAAAGAACTGAGAAAGTCAACTGAGCACTGAGTGAGGCAATGAACTGTGGGACAGAAGATTCTTATCCTATGTAGGTACAACCATGGATACACCAATCAAGCTTGACTCACCCACCACCTCCACAGCACTCCAGCTGTGCTTGTGAGGAACTTTTGCAACAGTAATTCTAATGCCATCAGTGTGCAATTAAAACAAATCCCTTTAAATTTGCATGTTTTTTTTGTGAGTTATTTGTTCAGAGCTTTCAGGATTGAAAACTTGATTCCATTTGGTTTAAAGTCCAACATAAATACCCCATTGCATGGCTGGTGTCATTCATATATCCCTGGCCATGCACAGAGAACTGCTGCTCATTTGGCCTTGCTGTGTAAATCCTCTGCTGACTGGGGAGCAAGCTGCAGACTGAGACATAACATTCCACATATTTGAATATTTTGATTCTAAATCAGAGAGCAAAATGAAGACCAAAAGCCATTCCAAGATCTATGTTATTCCAGACAGTTACACTGCACTAACTATTCTAGTGAACTTCTGCAGAGATTCCCACAGTCAGCTGCCTGTGTGGGAAGGTGTCTGTGTAGATGCCTTGTGAGTGGCAAGGGCTTCCTGTTATTATGATAAAGAATGGCTGCCACATCCATGGTGGATGGGATTTTATGTCAATACCCGAATTTTGCTCTTTCACTCCAGTGGGCTCTTTTTTATGTACAAAGCTACAGGATTAAGATTTGCCTTGATTTCATAATTGGAGTAATTTTATGGAACTCTTTTATTGTTTAATCCCGTATTAATTTGCCTGCTTGCAAAACAAATGCATTCTTCCCTCATCTTCTTAACAGAAAAATGACCTTGTTATTTCTGATACTGCAGCTTGTTGGGCAAAACTTAATCCTGTCACTACAAACATAATCCCATGAATCCTCTTCTTGCTGATAACACTTTTTAATGTCTGAACTCCTATGGGAGCTTTTGATTTGGTGTTTGACAGGATTCCAGGTCCTTCTAATGTTAATCGTCAGATAATGAGTAATCTAAGAAAGAGAGGATATAGTTTCTCTAGTTCCTAGCTTTCATCTTTCATGGTAATAAGATTGTCACTCTATGGGGTTCCAACTGCTTCACAGTTTTTAAAAAATTAATTTTATTTAATTTCAAGAGAGGAGAGCACACTTTAGCTCTCAACATCATCACAAATTATATACCCAGCAGAAGGTCAGCAAAGAATGAAGAAACAAAACATTTGTGCAACATATGTGGAAGTCACTGGGGAAAATACTGTGTTGGTATATATTGTACTGCTTCCAATCTGCTGGTGACATTTCCTCCCCATATTTCATTTACCTTGACATAGATGTTGCTGTGTGTTGGCAATCACTGACAGCCTGGCAGATGTTACAGGGACCTTGTTGCCTGTGGATTAATGCACTTGTGAGGTGGAAGGTTATTTCAAGAAAGGAGCAAAGAGAGTAAATGCCCTGGGCTTCAGAGGGAAAGAGCATCTGAGTTCATTACTAAAGTTCACCAGTTAGTGGCACTCACGAATTTTCAGGGGGCAAAAGCAGCCAAGTGTGTCATTCCCTGCTCTAATCAGGATGATTTGCAACTGTTCTGTCTCACGTGTCTCTCAGCTGATAGCAACCTATTCTTGCACATTTCGTATGTCATTGATTTCACACTTAACTTTTGAAAATTAAATGCTGAATTTATCTCCATGATCTTCATCCAATTATCTTAAATACTATTTCTCCCCCAGCATCTTTACCATCAGTATGTGTTTCTTCTGTCCTTTTTCCTTATATATATATAGTGGTAGGCTCTCTCCTCTTGGAGAAAAATGCTTCTCATGTATTTCTCTGGCAGATCTAAAGCCTGAAAGGATCATAATTCATAAGTTTTCATTTTACATTATTTTTTGTAAGAGAAAAGCAATCTGGAAATGTCATATTTGTCTTAGAACAAACTACCTAGCATTTTACATGAAAATGTATAGACATTAGTATACAAAATTCTCTGTTTTATCAGTCCTATCTGCAGATGAGTTCTTTGATATTGTGTCATTTGGTTTGATATTCAGGTTACATTACATACCAGACTCATCTCGGTTCTGTCAGTTATTCAAAGAATGCCTTTGCTATTCACAGAGTTAGCTTCCTACTGCTGTGTCTGTCCTCTGTCCTTACACCCTGGGATCAAAACTAATATGCATGTCAGAGAAAAGAGACTTTTAGTTACTGCAGCACCAAGCTTAAAATGTAAGAGAAATCCTCTTGGAAAAAGAGGAATAAAAGTGTGAATATGTGGAATAACTTGATGAACTGTCTTCCTGCAAAGATTGTTCTGAATATACATTTCAGTATTTCCACTATGCATATGGTTCAGGTTATTACAGTATTTTTCTCTGGTCATTTTTTCAGCCTTAGCTGATTTTTGTCAGCTTTAGATCATGTAAGGATTCTTTCTGATATAAGAATGGACACTTTCATCTGTGAAAACCTGAGTAGTGTTTGAAAAAGCACCTGTCTCTGTGTATATGCATGGAACTGTGAGGTAGCTGGAACACAGATAGAAATCAAAAGGAAGATATTCACTAACAGTAGTTTTTTTAAGTATAGTATATCAATTACTGTAATAATTAATTTATTTTTTTTTTCTCACCCTAATGACATTCAGCAGGAATAAGAGCCATGAAATGTAAGTAGTAAGTTTGAAACTCCTCGAGTTTACACAGTAACTCTAATCCCTGTGCAGCTGAGTGTCAGGGCTGTGCCTTTGTGCCCACCAATCTACCACCACTGGGGGCTGCAGCAACTCTCAATCCAGCCAACTACAGAGACAAAATAGTGCACAATTTAAACAATGGCTAACATGAGATAATGTGGGTGAATGTCTTCTTAGCCACCTTCACAGCTAAATGTTTGACTAATTAGTGCAAGAACTATCTTGATGGGGATCTGGGACTGTCCCAAAGGCTTCCCCAAGCAGCTCCACCATGCCCAGAATGATTTATGTGTTTCAATGTGTGGATTATCAGCTAGGCAGGAAATCTGGACCTTCCAGGAATTCTTCAGATGGTTCACCTTAGAAGTGTATGCAAATACTCTTTAGCCCACATACTCTTAAGTTCTCCTGCAATATATTCATGCAGTACATTTGCCAACTGACAAACAGGTATTGATGATAAATAGATATGATACAAATGGGAGATAGAAATGTCAGAAACCCAGACGAAAGTATCAGCATTCTTTCTTTTTCTTTCTCTTTCTCTTCATTAAAATGTCAGAATCTTTTCTATTCTCCATTATCTCTATGAAGACTCCATAGATTTGACACATTAAAATGGTTTCTTACCATGGATATTTTCTTTACAGCACAGTGACCTTCTTTCCTTTCTCCTTGACTAATTCAATGTTCCCCAGACACATTCTCTGTTTAACTTCTCACAAGACACTACGTTTTTACCACACTGGGGGACATAAGTGCTACTGATAATTCTAGAAAGCTTTATTTGAATTTTAGTAGATTTTTAAAAAAAGTTTATAGCATATCTTACATCTCCTGATTTATTAGTAAGCACTTTTTCATTGGTATAGGTGAATTTCAGCCATAAATGGAAAGACACGAATGAAATAGAATATGCCATTTGTATTTCTAGATAAATCCTAAGTTACAAGGAAGCCTGAGATGAAACAGATGGCTTGTAATGATACAGTAGTGCCTTAGATCTGCTTGGAACTTGTATAGCACACTGTCTTTCACCAAAAATGCCAGAGGATGGACATACGAATAGCAACTGTGGATAATGGAAGTAGCAAAATAGTGTGATTCTGGAACTCCATTTCAGAACTAAGGATATTTGACTTTATTTTTCTGGCTGTGAAATGCAGTATGAAATAAATCCCTTGAAGACATATTCAAGCTATGAGCACAAGTACTTTCTCTTTTGTTTCTGAGTAAATTGGAAGTGATTAAAATCTAGACATTTTTTTGCACTGAAAATTGTTTAAAGTTTCCCAGGGCTTATGGCAGATGTTACATTCTAAGGGGATGTCTCCATGCATCTGAAGTACCCAAGTCAGTAGATACACCTAGAAATTTCTAGACCTATGCAGAGCAGTGACTCCTTTCTAGTAAAAACATTCTGCTGTTGTGGCCCTGGTCTTCCTGTCCAATTCCCATTGCCTTTGCAGTAGCTAAGAGCTGGTGGTGTTGGGGTAACAGTCATAGTGCCAGGTTGATGGTTGGGCTTGATGTCTTAAATGTCTCTTCCAAACTTAATGACCTCGCCCGAGAAACACAGGTGCAGTTGTCTCAAGTTGAGGGTAGTTATACATTGAATGAGTTTTGATCCAAATAGGATCAGAAACACGGAGAGTGGGTTTGTATCAACTGTGCTAAGCAAGGATGTTCAGCTGCCAAGTGTGAAGTTCACCCTTGGCTCCCATGCTGCTGTCGTTCAGAGCTGCTGCTGCTCAGCCAAATGCTCTTGTCCAGAGCTCCTCCTGGAGGTTTGTTCTTGCTGTCTCTTCCCAAACCAGCACAGCTGTGAATATGACACTCTAGTCTGGCAGTGAGACAGATTGGTGATGATATGTGGCAGGGGTGGGCTTGTCTGGAGAGGGATCCTGTAGGTTGTTGTTAGGCATGCCCCCAGAACAGCAGCTCGAGAGAGACAGGCTTCCTGATGCATACAGTGGGTACTGCCAGAGAAACTGCTTCATAGGCTGCCTAGTAACTACTCACATAAAAAGACTTTATAGCACTAAAACAGAACTAGTTCCTTATCGAGAGATATTTATAGGGATGCTTGTAACATTTCAGCCATGCTCTCACAGATGGCTTCTTGATGTCTCATTCAGGCTCACTCATCTTTTTCCAAACTCATAGCAGCAACCTCTGGAGAGGCAATTTCATGTATTGTGTGTACTTATCCTGTGTAAAGAGTGTTCCAGGTTCTGACCAGTGCCTACCTCCATACTATGGGTGAAAAAAAAACCTGGGATACATCTCAGGCTCTAGAGCTCACCCCCATTTGTTGACATTGGTCAACACACATCTGCAGTACTTACACAACATTAACAAGAACATGTTGCTCCTTTGGTGCTATTCTGGAGAAGATGAATCTTAGTCCCTTTTTATTCTTGAGCTAATGGCTGAAGAGCAGACACATATTGGTCCTTAATTCTCAGAGCTTGTTCACTTTCCTTCAATGTATTGTTAGCACTCAATAAATGATAAATAACTGCTATGTTGGTGTCTCTTTAATGAACTGAGCCTATAGTCCCAATGTGTAGTAGCTGTGCATGCACATCTCCATATGCAATATTCATGGTTATATTATGTAACTGTATAATGGAGTGTCAAGGAGTCTCTGGGACTCTTGCCTGAGAGAGGATTTGAAAGGAATATGAACAGCAGTGATAAAATATAAAAGTGAACTGATCAACAGTAGAACATAATTTTCTATATACTTGATAAATAAGTTCAGCCTCTAACAATCTGAGAGAAATTTCAAGAATGTATGCCATATTTGCTTGCTTATGATGCATTCTTTTTTTTCATTGCTTTGGATAAACACAAGCTGAATGCAGATAATTGCTGCTGTGCTTTCTAGCACCAAAGGCAGGGCTAAAAATGCCCATTGTGAGAGGGTTACAGCTAAAATGCTCCCAGCTCCCAGTGAGAACTGTCTGGTGCATGCTTAAGTCTTACAGAACTGAGCAATCGTCCTGCTTCCCATTGCTACTGACTCCCTCATGAAGGGAGGGAGGCACAGTGTCAGGCTGCAGCCACCTTCACCAGGGGAGCAGGGCATCAGACATGGCCAGTGCATTGCTGGGAGCCAGGCTGTACACACTGAGCTCTTTGTGGTTTTGATATTGCCTGGAAGCATCTGCTTTCTCTCCTCTTTAGTGTGCTGACTCCTGGACTGCTGAGCCCCAAGCCCTGTATGAAATATGCACATGTACAGGCAGGGCATGAGAGGGAGAAAGAGTCAGCTACAGTTTACTAAAGCATCAGAGGAAGAAAGGGAATCAAAGATGAATTTGGGAGGGCAAGGGAGAGAGAGGAGATGCAGGGTGCTGGAAAATGTGGTACATGCAAGAAACAGAATGAGGGAAAGAGAGTATGTGGAAATATTAAAGAGAAACTGGAGGGAGAACACGGGGACACCAGAAGGAGAGAGAATAAAAAATGTGTGAATGGTGAGGCATGAATGAAGAATGGTGAGGGGAACAGCTGGGAAAAACAGAAGACAGCTAATGGACTATTTAAGTATCTTTTGGGAAGAGCCTAGAGGGAAGCTTTTAAAGTAGAGTTTTAAAAATTAAATAATCAGAGAAGTAGTGGTTATATTGGTTATACAGGATGTTTTTAAGGAAGAAGAGAGCAACCTAGAGGGACTACCCAGCATTTAGAAGTTTTCTCATTCTTGAAGATTCTAACTTCTCTAGAGATTGTAGTTGTTTTACTATATCAGTCATAGGCTGTTTCCTAGTATCATGACTTCCACATTAGTTTGTCTTCTGCTCTACGTTTTCCTATAGCAGAGAGTAGTAGAGCAGGTTTTTCTTTTGGGCAGTTACTAGTTTTGGGTTTTTTTTTTTTTGTTTTAATTTTAATGATAGATCCTAATTTCCTTGTTAGAGAATAGGTCAGTTTTTGTAGGTGCAATGCTGAGAATAAGGATTCTGTGGACCCTTAAGAACCAAAGATCCACTGTAGTGAGATTGCATAACACAGCTCCACAGCTTGGTACTTCCTTTTATTCCCCTGTTCCCATATTTCTCTAAAACCCTGACAGATTAAAATTTAAATTATGAAAAACTTTAAGCCTTCAATTAATGTCTCTTCAGCAAAGTCCTCTTGTTTATACTTTAAAAACATGCTTAAGTTTCCTTGAAGTCAAAAGAATTAGAAAAGCTCTGCCAAAAAGAGATAAAGGATTTGTTTAGCTGACGCATGAAGCATATAATTAGTACAATTTTAAGTCCAAATCTTTGTATAGATACTATTATTTTGAACCAAAATTGCTGTAATCTATGTATCTAAACTAACTTGAAGATCTTTCATACTGGTATAAAGAACTGCACATGAACAATCCTCTTTCCAGATGCAAAGCTCACCACTCCTTATTTTGGTAGAAACCTGTGTTTTAAGCAGTCCTTTTCTAGTTTGCTGTCAGCACATTATTATAAACAAGGCCAGCCTCTGATAGATGGACACAATATCCTGTTTCCTTCACAGGTAAACATGATTTCGAGCAGCAGACATCAGTCTCAGAGAAGCTACATGATGTTGCCATGTTCCATATTAATTGAGGTAGGAAAATGTAGCTCATACATTGCTATGTTCTTGGGTATATTTTTAAATAAAATACTCTCAGCAACTATCAAAATGTTTATGTTTATGAGTTGCTCTCTGCTAGCAATCACTTGTGACAACTGGGAAAATTCCTGTCCCTGTAGTATTCTTTCATGAGAGGAATGGAGTCCCTGTGCCTGCAATTAAATTTGAAGTGATTGTGATGTTCCACAGTGCCAGAATAGATGGAAGTGAAGGAGCTCTGAGCTGGATCCATAGTTTTGGTTATTAAATCTTAATAATACTCTATAAGTCTATAATTATTTTCATTCTTAAACTACTTTACATTTGAGAGTTGCATATCTTGTGGAATCCAATAAAATATTGCTATGAAGGAGATGTAACTCTCTATGGGCAGGTTTACAGGATAACAGTTTAGAATAGTTGTGCTTATTTATATTGGCAGAGATTTTGTTCCCAATTTTTAAAGCCATTTCTCCATCCAAAACACTTGGATCATCACACAAAAAATTCAAGAAACATTTTTCTTATCTTGTAGTGCATGCTCATTATAAAGAAAAATCCTGATGGTTCTTCTCAGTTTGCCAGCTGACTTGGTATGAGGGAGCCTGAGGGAAATGATTAAGCTGTATTTTCGGCACAGTCTTTCCTGACTTGCATGTGCACACCGGTGTCATTGGATTCTGTGTGCTGCAGATCAAAGTGGAACCTCTTCAGATAAACTTTTCTTAGGCTGAGTGAGAGTGAGGCATTTGCATTTAATTTTCTGCTCAGCTGCAGACTTGTGCACTGTACTGGACATGTGCTTGGGCCTTGCTGCAGAGGCAATTAGGTGTTGTTATTCCTGGATTTCAGGAAATTAGTTGTGCTAGGAATTTCAAGTTTTAAGATTTCCCGTGAATCTAATTCCTAGACTCTGCATCTTGATAGTTATCTCCTTACCTCATACTGATACTGAGAAAGCAGCGCTTTGGTTCCTGTGGGATGCATAGATCCTTCTGTAATACCTTTAGAGTTGTCTGATAAATGGAGAGTGGGGGATGTCATAAATTGAGGGAGAATATAGCAGCATGTCCAGCAGAAGTTTTTATGGTGTAAACATTATGACTTAAATGACCTTTCCTAAAGAAATTCTTATCCTCAATGTAGTCAGGGAACCTTCTTTGCCTTTTGAATTAAGGGGTTTAAGTTTTTTTTATCAGCACATTCTGGAAGTTATTTCTGTGTGGATAGAAAATTGCTTCATTGTCTGTCATTATTTCTGCCACATAATTTCAACAAGTTTTGTAACTCGACAATTTA
This sequence comes from Erithacus rubecula, assembly GCF_903797595.1. Taxonomy (NCBI): domain Eukaryota; kingdom Metazoa; phylum Chordata; class Aves; order Passeriformes; family Muscicapidae; genus Erithacus; species Erithacus rubecula. The sequence continues at coordinate 9,521,553 of NC_136662.1, forward strand.
TGTTCACTGTTTTTAAGTGATGCTTGTGATCCATTGTGACACAAATCACTGCAGATCCACTGCCTTTTCTTGCTTGTGCTATGTCACACCAAGACAGCAGCAAGACTCATGGCCTCTGTGTCATCACATCTAATGGCATTAGGGGATCCAAAACTCTGATGATGTCATGATGCTATTATATAAGTTTGTAATGAAATTTATTAGGGAGATCATACAGAGCAACTAGACCTATAGATGGGGATTAGGAAAAGTGATTTCTCTTCCTGAATGTTGGGGGGAATTAGTTAGCCATGCTTCAAATCTGGTATAATTTGAAAAATCTGAATAAGAATTCTATGCCCACATTTGATAAGATACCAAGGTAGAAAACAACGAATATGTTGTAGCAGATTATATTCTACAATTGCTTGTTATTATCATTGTTCTCTAGGATCAAAAGGTGATCCAAATGTTGTATCAGCTGTAGTTCTTTTTTTAAGGCAACTGGATAGGACAAGTATGCAGAATTTGCACATCTGGGTTTAGGTATTTGGATGATTAAATGTCTGTGAGCTTTCTCAAGCTTCCTTTAAAAGCCTAATTATGTGTCCCCCTGACCATTAAAATGGAATAGCAGCCATGAGGTGCCAGTGGCAGCAGTTGTAACCAATTTGATGATGATTGTTTGGAGTGACCCGATACTGCTTTCATTTCTATGGGTTTACTTTTCTTTTTTTTTGTTTTTGCTAGTTGAAAGTTTTATTGCTCCTAATGGAATTAAATACTGGACACTAGGATACCTAATAAGCTAAATAATTTACTTAAATCCAATTTGGATGCTGTGTAGTCACTGTAGAAGCAGTATTCAGCATGTTACATATTGGCATTTAGCACCATAAAAATTATGTATCCTAAGGTAGTTGTATCTTTTTAGCAACTGTCCACTCAATTTTCCAAACATTAATTTTTGTGGCACTTTAGGGAAAATAAGATTCTACAGCCCTTATGTTCTGTTCTCAGGTCTCCTGCTGATTTTAATTTCTCTAAATCAGTAGAATTCCTATAGGAGGAGGGAGAAAGACCAAACACTAATAATATTTTAATGTCTTTCTATTTTAGAGCTAGTTGTACCACATTAACAGCTTTACCACATAGCAGTCACTTCTAAGGAAATAAGCCTTATATGCCTCTAAAAATGTTAGTTTCTGGCAATATGAAGAGTGTAAAAATTGCATGATGCTTTAAGGGCATAAAAGTAGTCACTAGACAGTCATAACAGAAGAGATACATGAATTTTAGTTCTGGTAGATACTAATTAATCTTTTCCAAAAATGAATCCTGAAGACATTGTAAGTTCCTTGGTTTTGTCCCAGTGATTCAGCCTTCTTGCCCCTCTATCACATGCCAAGCCTGTGCAGACTCATACTCTCCTCACACTGTTCTGCTGCCACTGTCACCAGCTGCCTGCCTGTGTTGTTGAGCTGCTGCCTTTTTAATCCTTTTGCTCTGGCAGGAGCCTCCAGAATCCCCCACTTACTGCATTTCCCCACAAGAAACCTGTAATTTCAGCATCTGATGTTCTTGCCAACTTTACAAGTGTACCCTTGCCCAAATCCCTTGCTCCACACACCTTTCCTTTTGTAATCATTTTCCCCACATGATCACTTGCCACTTCTTTCTTTTAGTACAGTCAGTTGTCTGTAGTTAAGCTGGCCAGCTGGATGAATAAGGCACTGACTGAATAAGGATTTTCAGCAGCAGTGATCAAAGTACAGAGTTGTGTATTAACCAAACAAGCATATATTTTGTTACATAATAATTTGACAGTGTTCCCTATTATATCAGTGATAGACATATTCTAATCTAATAATTTTCCCATCCTTTAGCCTAACAATTTGTTAAACAGAATATTTTTAAATGAGGAGAGCAACCTTATGCAAGTTCATTTAGCAGAGCTAGAAAGCTTTGTTTATTAATAATTCATGGTGCCAAGTTACCACAAAGAACCTTCAAAATATGGTTTATTATTTTATTATTATTGCAGCTCTTTAGTTTTCCAACTATTACTTTCAGTTCAGGCTTCACTTCTGAAAGCTGCAAAGGCTGTTGCCTCCTTTCAGAAGTGACTTTTTGATGCTTTAGTTATTTCCTTGCTGCCTTCCTGAGTGTCTTCCTAATGCTTTGCAGCTTGACAGTAGAGTTTTTGCCTGGAAGATAATTATGATGAGAAATTATGATTAAGGCAAAGGCATAATCTCTTAGATTACTTTTTAAGAAACAATCCTGTAACAGGTTTTATGCAGCATCTTACTGGAGCACATACATATAAACATATAGATACATACACACACAGAGCAATGTGTCTTTAGGAAGTGGAAAATGAAGAGATATCTTTCTTGCAGCCACTTTAGGTAAGTGGATGGGCAGTTTCAGTTTGTATCAATTAACCAATTTAGAGGAAATACGATTTTATTTTTAGACATGAATTACAATAATCAAGTGAATTACAAGAATTTCAGTGAACTACCAATAGGACAGAGTGTAACCATTAAGATTAAAGACAGCAAACCTCTGGGTGGAGTAAATCAAATGTAATTCACAGAACCACAAAAAATTTCAGGTTCAGAGCAGGGCTGACCTCACTTTTCAGTAAGGTTCCTGAGAGCCTTGTGAATGGCAGTTTTGAATATATGTCCAAAGACAGAAATACCTTAATAGGAGGAAAGTACCTGAATAATGATTGATGGAAATGAATGCTTTCTGCAGCAATGATTTTGTAGGAATTCAATCATTTGGAGAAACACACAAGTTTCATTTGTGACACACACGTGAGCATGTCTAATGCCTTAGAAATGGTTAGCCTTGTCCCTGAGCTTCGCCTTGTAGCTAAAAAGGATAGTGTAGAAGAGATATCTGCTGAAGGTGGGAGTTTCTTAAAATGCAGAGGTGTCTGTCCTGCAGGGGCCATGAAAAGTGTGGCTCTAGGAAATGAGCCAGTGCAGGAAATTCCTGTGAGGTGCATCCTCAGCGGGCTGATGATGGTGTCATTCGTGGCAGAATCCCAGGGCTTACAGATGCTTTGTGTCTTTGAAGCTGGCTTTTATCACTTGGAAACTTGAGTTTCCTGTCTTTGCTGCACCCTCATGAACAAGCTACAAAGGAGAGAGCATTTTTCAGAGGCACATATATAAAAATATGAATGTAACATGAAAATCTTGTGAATGGCTTGGTGTCAAATAAAATGTGTGAGACACACTTCTTGTATCTCCATGGATCACTAATGTGTGAATGGATACACATGGGTACCAAAGAGCAGATCTGATGAGTATTATGAACTGAACTTCAAGTAGTTTTTTATTTAATATTTATGTTAATATCTAAATTTTTCTAAGCAATCTAAGAAAATAATCAGCTGTATTTGTAGTTTTCTTCATCAATTACCTGGTAGCAAAGGATACTGTTTGTAATTCTGTTTGGTAAATTCTGTGGGCTTGGGTTGTTTTTCCTTTTCTCCATTGAACCGCCGCCTATGTATCCTGAGCTTGCTCTTTCTGTGCTTTTCATTGTAATTTTCCAAAGGAACAGATAACGTCCACCTCAGGAATGGGATTTCAGGTGTAATGCTAATGAGAAATGTCTGGTATAATTTGTAAGAACATAAGTAGTTCTACAGCACAACTGTGTGTGAGCTTACCCAGCAGAAACTGTTACAGAGGAAGTGTGGGACTCCTGCCAGATGAGCCGCATACATTAAACTACAACCAGAGCTAGGAGCGTTCTGTGACTTGGTGCATAATTTATTGTATTAGTCTATTTGTCTTTCTCTGCTGAAAGTTATTAAGTGGGTTAATTTAATCTTATGTCCAGATTTATGCTTGGAAGTAAAGTTTTGTATTCCTTCCCTGTCCAGGATACAACTGCTAGGGACCAAGCTGGGCTAAGGAAGGAGGGAACTCTGCAAGTTTTACTCTGTAACTGCCACTGAATTGAGGAATCTTCAGACATGGAAGACTTTGCAGTTCCATGCAGGGTCCCATGCCAAAGTGACACTCTAATTTCTTTACACACTTTTGGATCATTTTACATTTCCCTTCCTTAGTACCGCAAAATATTTTATTCTCCAGTCATGGAATTAGCAAAAGACGATAGCAAGTATGCAGAGCTAAAAGTTAGTCATAATTCTGTTAGAGTGTGGGACTTAAAAGTGAGAGGGTGGATTTGTAGAGACTGGCAACCCTGGCCACTAAAATAGCCAGCCTATGAGTAGACAAGGACTGACTTTTCACACAGGTTTTCCTGCAAATGAACAAGGTCTCCTTCAGTTAAAACAGAAGCTTATCTCCATCTCTCTGGTAACTTCAGCTGTTGTTCACAGATCCTTGAGCAATATCTCTATAGTATCTGTAAAAACACTGGGGATTTCTAGGGTCCATTTTCTATAGGCAGCTAAACTGGGGGTGAGAGCATAAGGTACCCCAGAAAGGTTTTGATGAGCTCACCATTTCTTTCCTTCATGCTTCTGGATTTTCAGCTTGATCAGAATTTTATACTGACAACATAGAACCTTGAGGAGTGGGCAAACATTTACTTTCTGTATCCCCTTAATGGCAGTACAGAATCTTCAGGCAATAAATTATCTTAATTAGTTTCACTATTTATAATAAAAATGTACAAAACTACAGTGCAGAAAACTGTCATATTCAAATGAACAAAATTAATTCAGTAATATATAAAGAGAGTTTTTGAACTGGTCTGTAAAACCTTCAGGCATTGTTCAAATGTCTGAACTAATTTTAGATTATGTACAAAATCAGCTGTATGAATACATAGTATCCTACACAGGGTAGGTCTGTGTGATTTTTCTTTTTCCCCGGCTTGAATACTGCACCATGAATAGGCTAATGCTATGTCAAACATTGTGCAGTAATCTGCTATGTCAATCATTAATTACCTTGGGAAGTGACTTTCTTTCATTACAAGAAATTATAAGAATTCTGGGTGAATTAGATGAGGTAGCTTACTTACATATTCTGAGGCTAATTATATGATTTTTATTGAGCCAATTATGCCAAAGATTGCCAAGTTTATAGTCAGTTTGTATAGCATTGCAATTACCAAAAAAGTGTCTATCAATGAAAATTTATAGCTTTGGTAGTAATTTTCTGAGTGGTAGGCTTTTTCCTAAATTTATCTTAGGAAAGATTAAATAATTATTATTTGAAATTTCAACTACCAGTGATTTATTTAATTTCACACTGACAAGACTGTGCCTGTATTTTTTAATTATAAATAGTGGTAGATCTGCTGATGGAGGCTTTCATTCTGAGAATGTACAGGCCTTAGGTACATGGTGTCCTTCTGATTTCCCAAATTTCTGTTATAACCTATTAAGAACTATACTTCTTCAAAAACGGAAAATAGTTTTTAAAAGATTAATTATATTTTTGATATAAATACTGACTAGGCAACTAATGTGACTGCTGCTCATTATATCAAACTCAATCATTTCATTGCTGCCTTTTACTCCTCCCCATTTGTCTCATCAACATCTGTTCACTCTCTCATATTACTTGCACTGCATCATATGAGGTACCCAAGTTTACTGGGGCAAAATCTTGTCTTCTATGAAAAATATGGTCCAGCTCTACATAATATGCAATATAAATACAACACTAATGCTTATGCTGCTACTAGTTTGACTATTTTTCTCTCTGTTTGAGTCTTCAAAAGTTTAATTCCTATTTTGAGCCAGTTTATCTATGTGTAAGTGAAAGTTAAGAGTAGAATTGATGACATCTCACTACAGCCCTTTAAAAGAAGGGTGCTAGTCTAAGCTAGTCATCAAAGCTTGTGTCATTACTCTCACAAGTGTTATCATAAGAGGCTGGTATTTCTTAGGATGTAATGAATGACATTTTCAGAAGATGATTCATCCTATCCTAATGTAGTAAAGCTTAGTCACCTAATTGAGTTGTCTCTGTGAACTACATATTAAGACCATAGGAAAAACTTAAATCTGGTGCCTAACTTCTTTGAATCATACTGCAAGTGTTTTGGGCGAGTCCCTTTTTCTGGTTCTGTGCTGATGCTGCTCCAGCTGCTAGGGAGTTATTTTTATCTTATATTATCATGGTCCTACAAGCATAAATTTAGCAGTAAATGTCCTGAGGTTTTTAAAGCATAATTTAAATGATCATGTCCTTTTAGCTGTTTCTTAAAAATATCTGTAGAGATTACAGTTCATTCTGTCTCTTCCCTACTACTGTGCCATCAACACAGATGCAATATTCCTCTCAGAAAGGGCTGGGTTGGTGGATTAGTGTAGCAGAATGGAGATGTAACAATGAAACAGTCATGGGGCTTCTAGCAGCTAAAGCATGAAAGAGGCAAACAGGAAAGATAAAAATAGTGGGATGATTTTATATCAATTCTTATTTTCCTTCCTATTGAGAAGGCTTTGTTGGATTGGCTCTGTTTCCTTACTGCCATTTGCCAGAGCAATGTTTAGTAACTAGAAAATACAATAAGCAGTGGTGATGTAAGCACATGAAAGGTTAGTGAATTTGGTTTGGAATTGGAATTCTCTTTGTAATTAATGTCATGGTTTCAAAGTATGGCAAAAAAGTGTGTCTCAGGTTTCTCTTTGTATTTCCTGGTCTACATTGTGTCTCCTGAACTGAAAATTCACTTAAAATTAGGTAGCAAATGAAAAGAACAAGATAAACCTATGAGGAACATCAGGGGAACTCTTATTCTGACATCAGTGGCACTATTCTCAAGCAAGTTAATTTCAAAACAAGTTTGTCAGTTATCTGAGTTTCAGCTGACATTTTAATGTATGAATAGGCTTCTGAAACAAAAATTGTGGGTTCTGGGCTCTTCTCTGCCATTCTTCTGTCATGCACATCACTTTGGTTGCAGCATATATTTAGCTGGTTGCAGTAGTCACTGGGGATTGTGTTCTTACGCTTCTACATGTTTGATTTAATATATGTTTGCATATTCAACTGTGCAGGCAGTAAACGTGATGTTCATGATAATAAAATGCTATCTCTGCTTTTACTTGATCAGCTAACTGTGGTACATTGGCACATCTATAAACAGAAGTTGGTTTGAGATAGCAAAATGCAGGACTATTTTATCAGCTGGTTTCTGGAAAAAGATTGATTTTCCTCAATGCAAATTTTTGAAAGAAATATGCCACCAGCATTTCTACATGGCATGAACTCAAGCAGAACTGAAGAGCTGAACCTTGTGCTCAGTGCTCAGTGCACAAGTCTGTCTGTTGACTTCTGTCTTTGGATCAAGCCATACATCCTAACAATGAGGGTGTCTGTATGCAGTTTCCAGGATTATGATTTTATATGTATGGTAATGTATATTAGATTGTGCTAAAGAAATGGGGAAACTAAAATTTGTGCTAGGCAGAATTCACCACAAGATGTCTCATGTCTCACTGCAGATTTTTTACAAAGGTAGGGAGCTATCCAGCTAAGTCTGGTGAGTGCAGTGCGAATGACATGATTTAGATTCTTCTGAGAGTGTGTTAAAAGCACATAAAAATAGACTGGATGTGGAATCCAGACATGAAGAGCGTGTTCTTCAACGGCTGATTAAAAATAAATGCACAGAGACTAACATCAGTGAATATTGAAAAAGTTCTCAAGAAAGGGAGGAAAATTAACAGTTAAAGCCAAAGTACGACACTAGAAGAATGATTACTCATTATAAAACAGGGTGATCTAATCTCATTTGTTATTTCTTATTGCCTTTACTATGTAAGATAAGTGGACTCTAAAATTGAAGTGTCCATTAAGGGTGTTTTCCACCCTTGTAGTACTTGAGTGGGCTGTGCACCTTTAAATAACTATTTTATCTGTTAGCTCTGGGAATCCAGACTAGAGCCCACACATGTGTGAATCTGTATAAGCCTTGGGCACAGTTGTCTATTCTCATGTGTATTGCTGTATATGTATTTTTAAATAGAATTCTTTTGTGTTCATATATGTATGACTTCTCTCAGCACTGGTGCACTCTTCTCTTACTCTAGGATGTTATTTGCGTGAGGATAGACTTAAGACCAGATATCAGTTTTCTTTATAGCTGTTAAATAAAAGCTTTAAGTGTTAATTTTTTTCATAGCTGTTCACATATAAAAGACTATTTCAATTCCCAGTTTTGGAAGGATTGGGTGGCCAGGGTGGGTAGTCGTGAGACTGTGGAGGACTGTGGCCAGAAATGAGCCAGAGCACAAGTTGATTGTGTAAGTCAAATGTATTTCACATATCTGATGACCCAAATAAGCAGATAAGCTCAGGATAAGCACTATGTATCGACAGGTTTCTTAATATAAATAATACACTAAAGTTATTGGGTTGGGGGTATATCCGGGAATCTAATTTTAAACTTTATTATGGACTCTTTTGTTAACATGTAATTACAATGTATATCCAATACTGCTGGCATAAAAACATCTAGCAAACCACAGAGCGAAAATGAAGAATGATTTTCTTGGAAAATCCCAGAATCATACAAGGATACATGGAAGTGTTTAAGGAAACGCCTGGATGAGGCAGTTTGTGCCATGGTCTAGTTGACATGGTGGTGTTAGACCATAGTCTGGACTCGATCTCAGAGGTCCTTTCCAAAATATCAGACGCTTCTGTGATTCCATGTTGATGTCTTTCGCACGCGGCCGATCCGTGTGCTGCCCGGCCCGTCCGAGCCGTGGCTGTTGGCAGAGCCGGGGCCGCTTCCCGCCGGCTCCGTGAGGGGCCGGGACGGACGGCGTGCACCTGCAGGAGCAGGTGAGTGTGCCGGGGCACAGAGGGACCCACGCTGGCCCTCGCCCCGCAGGAGGCGGGGGGAAAGCGCGGAGGGCTCCTTTACTAATCACGGCCCCGGGGCTGTGCCGGGAGCCGTCCGGGGAGTCGAGCAATTCCCTTCCCCGGCGGGTTCGGCGCGGCCGCTGCTGCCCGTGAGGGGCGGGGCGGGGCGGGGCGGGGCCGGTCCTGCCTCCGCCGCGCTCCGCCCGCCCGCCGCACGAGCCGCTGCCCGCGCTGGAGCCGCTGCCGGAGCGGCGGGCCGGGCCCCGCTGCCCTGCCCTGCCCTGCCCCGCTGCCGTGCCCCGGCCGCCCTCCCCGCCGGGCTGACCGCGCTCCCGGCCGCCGCTGAGCCGCCCCCGCCCGCGGTGGATGCCGCCGGGGAGCGGGCGGAGCGCGCCGCCGGGCACAGGGGCTGCCGCGGCCGCCGGAGCCCACGTACATGCGAGTGCCCTCTCCGCTCACCAGCATGCTTTACTTCCAGATGGTGATCATGGCAGGGACCGTGATGCTGGCTTATTACTTCGAGTACACGGACACCTTCACCGTCAACGTGCAAGGCTTCTTCTGCTACGAGGGCGCGTACCGAAAGCCCTACCCGGGCCCGGAGGACCGCAGCGCCGTGCCGCCGGTGCTCCTCTACTCGCTGACCGCAGGCGTGCCCGTGCTGGTGGTAAGCAGAGGCCGCCGTGCCCGCGCTCCGGTGACTTGTTGGGCTGGAGCGGAGCGGGCCGGGGCGGGCCGCGGGTCCCCGGCCGGAGCGGTGCCGCCGGCGGGCGGGTGCCCTGCGCGCTCCCGGGGCTGCGGCCCGGCCCCGGCGCCCCCGGGCAGCGCTGCCGGCTCCAGCCCCTGCCCCACCGTGCCCACCGCGCCTCTCAAGTTTATTTTTAGCACCGGTTTATGTAACTGCCAGTGACTGTATTTCCAGCCCCGTGCGACTCCTTTTGGTAAAAAATTATCTTTTCTTTTCGACACGCGCGTCGCTTGCCGATAGATGGGCAACCTGAGAAAAACCCGGTTTTTAGCAGCCGCTTGCTGATGTGTCACCCGCTACTAATTAGAAAACCCCTCTGTCAGTTGTGTTTTCCAAAAGTCAACTGGTACGTGCTAAGAGCAGGAACAGTTTTACTTGATTTAGTTGTCTCCCTATGTCATAGTTATTGATGTGAGTGCAAACGAAGCCTGTGTCTCTAATTGAATATGATCTTCATCAATCAGTTTTAAACAAGTTTATCTAAAAAGTGATTTATTAATCGATTTTGTTTGGGGATCTTTTTTTTTGGAGAACAGCCAACAGAAAGCTTTTTGGTAAAGAACTGAGATTCCTTTCAAGCTGTTGAAGGTACTCCTTCTGTTGTCAGATAACGAGGGCATTAGCATCATTCAGTGATCCCTGACCATGCAGAGGAGGAAGGACCTAGAGGGAACCATTTGACTATTGGGGATGGGTTATATGTGGGTTTACCAGGTGTATGCACAGTTACACGTGCAGAAAGCTCTTGTAAAGAGTTGATTTTAGTTATCCGTAAGCATTTTAAAATAATAAAAAAATGCAATAAGAAGAGATCTTTTTAAGATAGCAATTATTTTTCTATCATAGTAATTATTTTTCAGGAAAATACAACAAAGTAGGAGTACAAAAAAACTCATCAGGGTAATACTATGGTAATCCCAGATGCAATTTCTGCTTTTGTAGCATTATGAGATCTCAGATGGTATCACACATAAAACCTTGTGGTCAGGATCAACCTTAGTATTGAGACTTGGTTCTCTTTTTAAATTTCTTTTTTTTTTTCTCCCAAGGGGTTTAACCTCTTCATTTGGCAAAACCTGTTGTGTAGCATTTTGGCTTTATTTGGTTGTTTTGATTTGAACATAAATTACTTGAGCACTTTATTTAGCTGTTTGTTCTTTAGAAGCCCTAAATATTGTTGAGATTCAAAAAGGGAATTTTTGTTGGTTTGTTTTTTTTTGGTTGGTTGGTTTTTTTGGTTTTTTTTTTTTTTGTGTAATGTTTCTCTGTTGTTGGCATGTGATGTTAGTTTTGCTTTTAATCCTCTTTCTTTTGTCTGCCTCAGGAAGTTATAAAGATTATGTCAGATATTCATGTTGAGCATCTCTTTTTCCTAATATGTGTCAGCAAGATGGATTGGTAGTTTCTGTTCATTTCCTGGGTGCTAGATGATTACGTCAGAGAAATCTCCATGACATTTTGGGCTGGCAGTCTTCTAATTAGCCTTCCTGAAAAGCTAATAATAGAATTTAATGATACTTAACTGTGTTTCATCTCCCAGTCACCAGTCTTTTGGGCATATGACATGCTTTGAGATGTCAGGGAATGGAAAATCATTGTAGGTGCCTGTGTTCAACTTTTTTAAAAAGTATTTTTTTTAATTAAACAAAAAAATCAGCTCCTGGGAGTCTCATGGATTCAACAGCATTAAGTCTAATAACTTTATTAAATAGATGCATATTCCAGGTTTTACATAGAGTTTTGTTCTGATTTGCCTTGGGCAATCCTCTTGGACTTAAGTGTTTTCCTGGGATGGCACTTACTCAGTTGTGCAGGACATGTACATTGCCTTTGCTTGTTCTTTTCATTGAAAGGAGTGGTGCAAGTAAGATTTCTTCACCAAAACGACTTATATGTTTTAGTTGTAGTAGATTTCAGAGATGAAGTTCTTTTCAATTTAATTTGTTTCTGTCTGTGACATTTTGGACTAAGTGTGCTGTGTAATTTTGTTTCTGAAAATGAAATGTACAGATGAATAATGTAACATAGGCGTATTTTGGTCTGTAAAAATGCAGCTGTAGACTAGTGAAGGAAATGGATTTCTGTGAATGCAATTTCAGTTTTTACCCCTAAAATGAGTGTTGTCCTTGAATATAGGATATTAAATACTATGGTTTATGAGGTTTTTTTTTTAACCCTTTTTTTCTTTCTGCTTTTTTGGTTTATGGGGTTATTGCTCTTTCTGGAGTTTTGAGGTAGAGCAACAGAATCTTTACTTTGCTGTTCACAGCATCTGAGGTTTTTTTTGACTGATGTGACTTGTTGAATTTGAGCTGTAGAGTGCTTCAAGATATAACCCAAGTTATCCTGATATGACTCAATTAATGGTTCCATTGTATTGAATGAAGTTGCTCAAAAAATCATAAAAAAATAGTTTTTCGAATGATTTTCCTTTCTACATGCATGCTAGTAGAAAACTAAAAAAAGTAAAGTACCAGTAGCAGGACCTGTCTTGATGAGCATCTCATCAGCAGTGGGTCTGTGTCTGCTGTGATGCTGTCACACAGCTGCTCATCCACAGCCCCTGTGCACATCAGAGATGCTGCAGCAGCCCTGAGTGTCAAGCCATGGGGTTGAGCTGAGTGTCTGCTCACAGGGCAGCAGCCTGCATGAGACCTGAATAACAACCTGTGTCATTTGACAGGGATGTACTGTGTTCATCCTGGAAATTTTCTGGAAAGTCTTTAAAATGCTGCTTCCTGCTTGTACATTCCTACAGCCCTGGTGCAGCATTGCTGCCAGGCTTTCATTCCTGAGTCAGTCTGCTTCCTGAGCCCATCTGCCCCCGTGCCATCCAGGGACAGATGCAGCTGGCTGCAAAGGCAAGGCACAGGTGCTCAGGAGTGTGATCTGAGAAGTGCAGTCTCAGGGCAGAAGCAGAGACTAGCTGTACTGGAATGCTTGACTTTTTGATGGGGTTTTGGCTGTTTTTGTTTGGATCTTTTGTATGTGTGTGGGTTTTTTGTTTGCTTGTTTTGTTGTTTTTATTGGTTTTTGTTTGTTTGTTTGTTTTTTAATTTAGTTTGTATTTTTTGTTGTTGTTGGGGTTTGGGGGGTTTCATTTGTATTTTTTATCTTTGAGATAAGGGCTCTGATATGGGAAAGGGTAACTGTGACTGAAGGAAAGAAGTTTTGTTCTCTGTACCTGGGAATTACTGGGTTTGTGTATCTGCAGTCTTTGGTCAAGTAATTACTGTGCATTTACCAAATATTTGGTCAGCCCTGACAGCTGAACTGTTCTATTCTAAATACCTCATAGGTTGTGTAGGATCTAGTAAGGAGCCCGATTGTGCTATTCACTTTGGCTGTAACAGATTTGTCTGCTAAGATGTCTCTGCAGCTTCAGAGTTGTCTGGAAAAGCTGTGGATGCCCCGTGCCTGGCACGGATGGGCTTTGAGCAGCCTGCCCTGTGCAAGGTGTCCCTGACCATGGTGGGTGGGTTGGAACTGGATGAGATCCCTTCCAACCCAAACCATTCTATGATTCACAGGTATTGAAGCATTGTAGGAAACCTGTAGAGGAATGCAGCAACTTTTCTTTTTCCAACTGGTTTCCTAGCTTTTATGTAGGTTTCATGAAATGAAGATACATTATAATTGTGGTTTTCTGTAGATTATCTCTAAAGGGTGTAGACACTATACCTTATATGTCCAATCTGTACTTTGAGTTCTTCCTCTGGAGAATTTTGAGGGTCCAAATAGTTGCTTTTGATTAGTCTGTTTTTAAAAAAGTGCTGAAAAGTACTGCAGCATAGCATATAATAAAATATATAATTCCTTCCAGTGTTAGACTTTAATTTGTTGAAGGTCTCCTAAGTCACACTTTGAGGCACAGGTAATGACTTGAATGAGTAGATGTGTTTACATAAGGTGCATTAGGCACACAAGCAGTAAAATCTTTTAAAAAATGTAGATGAGGTGGAAATTGCATTCAGAAGAGTGGAAAATGTCTAAGTATGATATTCAGTGAGAGAAGTCTGAGGCTTGGGCTGAGGCAGTGCCCCTGTGGGCTCCCTTTTCCCCCTTTGTGACTCAGATTTGAAGAGTACTGCTGGCTCTGTGCTCCCTTCTTTTCACTGTCCATAGCACTAATATCCTGAAATCTCTGGTATGGTGAGGAATTCTCAATACACTGGGAGTTTTTTGTGTTTTCTTTTTGTTTGTTTTTTTCTTTTTTGCTTTTTATTCTTAAAGTCAAATGTGAAGGGGACAGTGAAAAGGTTCCTGATTTGAGTCTATTCAAAAATGTAATAAGCATAGAACTGCTAGTTGAGGGCTCAGTGCTATTTAAGCCATTTCCCAAAGTGCCAGTTCTTGCTCAGTGGGCTGGTTGCATTTTTAAACTTGTTATGACAGATGTAGCTTGGGAAATGCACGTCAGTCTAATCCTTTAACTTCCAGTAGAGATGATTTCTAGAACGGTGAGGCTAGTGTCTCATGTTTTCACAATCTATAGAGTGATCAGTTCTGCATTATTTCTTTCTGGTAGATGCTAATAATTTTGACCTCTTTAAAATACTGTGAAGTGCACTCAAGGATTCTTTTAGTGATTCCATATGCTAATATGGATTACTGAAAATGCCAAAACTGTTTAAACAGTGACGTGTTGGACCAAGGATGTATGCTGACTGTCATATAAAAGCTGGGAGTAGATACTGGCACATTTGCATTAAGATATGTAAACGATCATATTATGCAAATGTTGTTTTTATTTCCAAGTAACAAATACACAATTGCAGTTCTTATCCATAAAAGATACACTTCTATTGGCCAAGGTGAGTTCCTAGCATATTTGTATTTTCTCTGCAAACCAATTAAAGACTAATTTGTTTTAGGCTAATAGTTTTAATGTCACTACTGAAAAAATATTTGCCATTTAGATTACAATCTTTTTTTCAGTGGATTGGAGGAATCTTTCGATTTGGCACATCCCAAACAAGGAAAGGATGTCAAAAACCTGACATTCTGCCTCTAGCTTAGCTTTAGTCAGTAACTCTTTCCTTAGAGGAAGAAATTTTGAATCCTGGCAAAAGAAAGACTGTAAAGTGAAAGATGCAATATCCTTGTTTTTGTGTCAAATTTACTGTACCCCGATGCTTAAGAAAGAACAAGATCATTTTGTGAAAATTGAAAAAGAGAAGTTACCTTTGGAAATATCAGCACAGTTTCCCTAAGTCTCTTTTCGTCTTCTCTGTCTTTGCTGCTCTCTTAATAGCTCCAGCTCTGAGTAGCTCAAGAACAGCTGAAGAATATGCAGAGACCTGAAGGAGATGCACCACTTGATTCCAGCACATAGATTTAAGTGATGTGACTGGACACCTCCCATCTCAGTTTTCCTTTCTGAACCTGCTAGTACCCATTTTCCTTCTGACATATATGAATCTGTGTGCTATGGCATCAGGGACTGATCAAGTTTTCTCAGGCTGAGTTCTCAAAATGCTCCTGGCAAGGAAGCTTTTAGTTAACCTGTAGTTCACTGAAACTATTCTACTAGTGTGTTCCTTAGTGCTGCACATGAAAAAGGGTTCTAGATTGTGATGTCTGAGACATCAAATACTCAGTTGTCTGTTACAGTGTGAGGAAAAGCATAATCTAGAATTAAAGTCCTGAAAATATTTTCTGTGAATTTGCCATACCTCATGCCTGAGCTGTTTCTTCATTCCTTACCTTAATCAGAAAAAGCACTACCTTCCCAAGACTGATTCTTTTTCTACTTCATGGCTGGTACCAAGTCACTTTTGCTTCTATGGACACCTTGATAGTATTGGAAAAACCTAAAGCACAGGGACACTGCACTTTTGTAAGACCCCACTGGAATATTGCATTCAGCTCTGGGCACCCCCACATAAGAATAACATGGACCTGCTGGAGTGAGTCCAGAAAAAGGTCACAAAGGAAATCAAGGGGCTGGAGCATGTCTCCTGTGAGCACAGGGTGAGAGAGATGAGGTTGTTTAGCCTGGAGAAGAGAGAGCTTTGGGAAGACCTTAGAACTCTTTCATCTACGTAAAGGGGGCCTGCAGGAAAGCTGGAGATGGACTTTTTTACAAGGGCTCATAGTGATAGGACAATGGTTTAAACTGAAAGGGACTGGATTTAGAGTAGACATTAGGAAGAAATTCTTCACTATGAGGGTGGTGTGATACTGGAACAGGTTGCCCAGGAAAACTGTGGATTCCCCATCCATAAAATTGTTCAAGGCCAGGTTGGAGGATTGGTTGCAGGACTGGGCACCAGATGGTCTTTAAGGGTCCCTTCCAACTGAGGCCATCCTATGATTCTAAGAATTGAGCACCCTTTTCTCCTGGTCTGCTGCTTGAAGAAGGAGTGACCTCTGTGTGTCCTGAGGGAGATTAAAGTGTTTTGTCATTTCTGCCAGAAAAGAATCAAGGAAGCATGATAAATAATGCAAGGATGAACAGTTGCCAGCAACTGTGTTACAGGGCAAAAAAAATTCCAAGAATATGTAGCAAGGTATTAAAGTTC
Organism: Erithacus rubecula; assembly: GCF_903797595.1. Classification (NCBI taxonomy): domain Eukaryota; kingdom Metazoa; phylum Chordata; class Aves; order Passeriformes; family Muscicapidae; genus Erithacus; species Erithacus rubecula. Next base: position 9,537,632 of record NC_136662.1, read on the forward strand.
TCAGTTTTATGTACAACTTACTGAGAAAGTTAAGGAATTGTCCAGCAAGACATGCAGTCTATCCTAGTACTCTTTTTCTGGGAACTGTGAACTTTTATTATATTTGACCGTTTCATTATGCTGTTTTTGGTAAGACACTGATAAAGCAAGAGAAGATTAAAGTTTTACATTCTGACTCGTATGAATTGGCTAGACTAAGCAGCCTCTGAAATTGAATGGAAATGGTTTTATTTGAGAAACTAATTATCTAATCAAAGAAAACAATTCCAGGATTATTGAAATAGGTTACATATCAAGAAGCTAAAGCTTTTTGGTTTTATGTGCCTTTCTCTTGCTGGCCCATTTTTCAGCTGTTAAAACTTTACATGAATAAGGAATTGCCAGACTACTTTGTTTACTCTGTGATCACATTGTTCTTGCAGGATCATTTGGTCCCTGTCATCATAGCTCCGTTTCAACCTGTGCACATGGCTGCAACTTCTTTCCTTGATATCTTTCTTCTAAAACTTGCTGCTGCTTTTTTTTTTTTTTTTTTTTTTTTTTGGTATTGCAAGTGCTGGGGATTTCAGGAAGCCACTTTTTTTGGGAGGAGGAATGCCCTTTTCTGGAATGCAGGAGAAATTTAAAGCTAAGGGACAGTTTATTTCATGCTCTTCCTTTGTGAATGGATAATTGGTTTGCAACTTTACTTAAGAATAAAAAAATAAATCATGCTGTTAGGTCTGCAGTGACTTAGTGTACCAGATGTCAGTATTGGCCTGTTGAGACACATAGCAAGACAAATACATGATTTGATTGTCTGATGCTGGTTTTATCTGAGCATTAAACCACTAATCCAACAGAGCTGTAACCTGGAGAAACAATTAAAAATTCAGAACCACTGTGTGTTTTCATGGGAATTCTTTATCCGTGTGTCTTCCCGTTGTGGAGTGATGGCTTACATGAATGGTGCCTGCACAAGTTATGTTTGTACTTATGTTTGTACTTGGATGTATTTCTGCTGTGCTTAATATGCATGTGATTTACAAACACTAATGATATCAAGGCCATATGTTTCATCCTTTGATGGGCTCTCTGGAAGTGAAGTGGCAAGCAGATGTGAACAAGGCAGGCAGGGTTCTGTTTGCACCAGCTGAATGCCTGCATGTCCTACAAACGATGCACTTACGTTTAAGTGAGAAATTGTTAATCCAACTAATCCTGCGCGATTAAGGAATTTGTATCGTTGTTTGTAATCTAAAATAGTAGGCTTGAGGTAATAATCAGTTTTTCAACTAAACAATTCTTGCTCATTGTACATCATGCAGGATTGAGGAGATGGGTGTCCATATGATACATAATAAATGACAGCCAAAGTAGAACTGTAAGTAGCTTTAGCTGTGTTTTTCAGCCCTAAAAGCAGAGTGATGTTTAAAAAGCTTTATATGCTCTTTCAGCATCTCTCAGATGCACTGAAGTGCATGATGGCCCAGCTTTCATCATGCATGGTTTTTATTTAGCAGAGATGTGGTAACCTCATAGATTGCAAGTAAAAAGTCCAGCTGAAGTGGATATACCATACCTCTGGCACTCAGAAATTTGTATGTGAGACATACTGTTTTAAGGAGGAATGTTTGTTGAAAAAAAGCTCTTTGTATCTGCACATACTGCAATGATCATGGTGTTGGACAGTGACTAGGAAAGCAGAAGTTCTAGCACTTGCTGTCTCTGATGGGCAAACTGTCTTTGCTAAGAGCCCTTCTATATACTTGTGGATCAGAATATATTTATTTTCAATGTAAAATGCTAAGAAATCTGCAATAGAAAAATGATTGTATGTATTAAGGCTTTTTAGAATCTATTAATGTAAAAAAATTGTTCAGTACAGATTCAAAACTGACTGGATGTTAGTTAATGTAATCTTAATTCTGGATGCCACTTTCTGGGATATGATGCACCCCAGAAAAAAAAAGTATCAGTCATACATTTTATTTTTTATCATTCAAATTTTTAGTAGTATTATGAGAATTTCTTTGATCAATGTATAGTTTGATGCCTTATAAATCAAGTATTGAATATTAGAATCCATAAGTGGAAATCAGCTTCCCAGTATAGTTACTTTGGGTAGTAATAGGGATTTCTGTGACCTGTCTGTAGCAATTTAGGGCTCAGACATGACTGAATTAATTCTGCTTAAAGATTTCTTAATCACAGGTCAGCTAAGCTTTAGTTACCAACAACATGAACTCGCAGCCTGTGGGGGAGCACAAGGTGAAGAATTTGAGCTTGACCTGCTTTAATCTAGACTTAGCCCAGAATGTGTTGGTTTTTTGGGTTTTAGAGTGGGTGCACAGGCTGTCCATAGCAGGGCTCTGCTGAGAAGGGGGGACCTCACAGGGTGCAGCAGCTCCTGGCTGGTGCCTGAGCTACCCAGTGCAGGTCTGTGCACGAGTTCAGCTCTATGAAGAGCGATGTGTGGACGTGCCCAAGCTCCTGCACACACTTAATAGTGCTTTGGTCATACTAACATAGATTGAGCATGATGTCCAGAGCCTCTGCTGCTCAGGTTCTGCTTTTCCTGTTCCTGTGAGGAGTGTCCTTGGCCCTGCTGGGCTGTATCAAGGCTCTGCCATCAGCCAGGCCTGAGGCTGCTGCCATCAGGCTATTCAAAGTGCACAGATGTGAGTCTGAGCATCCGAGAGGCCCAGGGGAGGACTGGGGAGCTTGTGCTGCATTGGACTGCAGGCCATGAGCCTGTGCCATGTGGATGGTGTGGGGACATTCCAGCTGCTGGGATGGGCCCCTTTGCCAAGGGCTCACGCTTGGCTGAAGTCAGCGCTTCAGTCGGTCACGGGGACTCTTTCCAGAGCACTTAGCAAAGGCAGATGAGATGTGTAGGCAGATTGACCTTGGGCCATGTGAGTGGCTTGGGGACATCTGCAGCTGGCAGAGTAAATGTACAGAGCTGGGCTGTGAGTTCTGTCAGGCTTTGCCTTAGTAAAGGAATCTGACCACTGAAGCAGGATGGACATGTAGCTATTAATGCCTAGCTGTCAAATGGAAGTTGTGCAATGAGGCTGCTCTGTAAAGCACTCAGAGATTTGTGCATGAGCACTTGTACCAGAGCAAGATTGCTAATTTGTTATCTTGGTATTGTTAATGAATTATCTTGGTAGTGATGGTGTTTAATCGCATACTTCAGTGCTATTTGAAATCACAAGGCTTTCCTGAGGTGGAGTGCTGTGTGTGAATGAATTTGGTGCCAAAAGAATATTTTTCTAGAACCACATTCATTTTAATAGTCAGTTCTGCAGCTTTATCCAATATTTCTTTTGTTCCTGAATTGAGTGTGATTGTTGTGTGATTAGGAGTAGATGGAAATCATAAAGCAGATTGATCATTATTTCTTTAAGGAAAAAAAAGTATGTTTAAATATGCAGGTGTATATGCACAATGTGTTACCAGAAAAAGTCATGTTTACTTGGTTGACTTGTATCCATAGTTCAGTTCACATGTATTTTTAACCTTGAATACCAATGGCAAAAATGCAATGCCTCAAAGAATGCATTCATTTACATGAGAATACTAAAATTGTTATCACTGAATGTGTGCAGGCACCTTTCATTTGAATTCTCTTTGTAGTAATTTAAATTGTTTCAATAATGAGATTGCATCCAAGACTGGCTAAAAACATGTGGTTGTACATTTACATAACAGTATGTATTCTATATAATATCCTTTATTGTCTTCACAGAGAAGACCAAAAACCAGCTATTATGAAGTCTGCCTTGAAGACAGTGTCAGAGCTTTACAAGATCTGAAAATTTTAAATAGACTCATTCATCCTTAAAATACTTCTCTCACCACTTGAGCTTTTTTCAAGACATTTGATAAAGCCAGCAGCATATTTACTATTATTCTACAGATCTGTGCAAAGGAGATGATCCTTGCTAGGGTAAACCATTATGCACTATTTCATGAGTGGAAAGAGATAGTCACATATTGAAGAAGAGTAGCTGGGCTTACTTCAGCCAATGGACTTTGCAATTAGTTTTGAGAATACCACTGCATGCCTTAAAGAGCTGTTTTTATGCTCTGCTGTCTTCACAGCAAAGTATACAATCTCCCCTCTGTCTTGTAGGCATTTCCTGTACTAGGAAATTTTTGCTGAAATTTCCCACTTGCTACTCCTGTTTCAGCTCATTGGCTGCTGTGCCAATGAGGGCACTTGGGACTTCCTCTTAATTCAAGCACTGCATTGTGTAAACTTCTAAACAGGGTCAGACAACATAGTGTTGCCAGCTGCACATCTGCAGCCATCTGGATTTGTGGCAGGAGCAGTAAAATAGACATTGTGTAGCAGAGTTGAAAGAGTGACAAAAGTGGTGCAAGTCATATTTGCAGAAAAACCACCATAGAGAAAACCACCATAAAGAAAATCCACCACATTTGATCTACAAAATATACAGTATCATTATTGAGAAGGTCTTTCTACTTGTGTATTTATCAAAAAAAGATAAATGGGATGTGCTACTAATGTGCAATATTTTGTGGAAAAAACTTGCTGGCTAATTCATTCCCATTGCTTTGTTAAGAGCAGGGGTAAGTAATTATTAAAGCTTCTGGTGCTCATAAACAGGCCTCTACCCTGGCTTGTATGACTTGATTAAGATTCTGTTTCTAATAAACATCACTTCAGTATCTTAATTTATTATAATAACATTCTTAAGGAGAAATAATTGCACACTGTGAAATTACAGCTTTCAAGTCAGGGAGGAGATGCAGGGGGCATGGTCACACATTGTTTTGCATCTGAGCTTGCTAGTTGTTCAAGGTGAGGCTGGAAGAGGCACTTCTGACCTCTTTTCTTTTGGATCTGTTCTCCCAGACCAGCATCTCTAGTTCTGGGAATAATGTCATGAGGCTGCCTGGTCAGTGAAGCTTCACAAGTTAACTTCTGTAGAGTCATTCTCTTGTAGTGATGCTTGAGTAACCCAGTCAAAGGTACAATCTCTACTTTTCTCTTCTTGACAGCTTTTCTTTGGTCACTTGTTTGCTGGCTCTCAGAGGCACTAGAAGTGTGGATTAGTACTCTCAAGGTTTGCTACTGAGTAGTTTTACTGCTGGTTTTATGCTGAATTGCACATGTTATGAACAAGTAATCCTAATGTGGCACAGCTCAGAACGTCATAGTTTTACACCAAATGCTTCTATGCATGGGCTTTTAAAGTGTTTTAAATTCATTTCAATGACACCTGGACTCTTTGAAGTAATGCTAACAATGAAAAGACAAAGTATATGAGAAAATTGACTTATAAGTTAATATGTTCAGGAGTTGAGCATTGCACTTTTTGACTTACCTTTCTGATTTATCTGACCTGTTAAACCTCTTTCTCAAATACTTGGTACTGCTTCCCTGTAAAATTGGATTGTCTTCCTAGTTTTGTTCTATTATTTTCTTGAGATAGTATTCCTAGCTAAGACCTATTTCTGGACTTTGGATGAGGTATTGCTCTTAACCTAGAATGCCAGTTTTCAGCTAATCTACCTCCTGTTGAAGTTAGTGGGGTTACTACCTTGGATTTCAACTAGGAAAGGTTAATGACCTTAATGTATTTCATTTGTTGGCAATTATACTGTAGCCTAAGGTAATGGTAAAGGAAGAGGTGCTTATACAGAGGCCATTATTAGTAGAACTGGAGCTACTTACATGATTACAAAGAACTGTTTCATTTTGTAGGTCATTTTTAGTAAAAAACTTACAATTATTTTATTGAGCTGTCTAATTGAATTAATCATTATGAATCAAATACTAGTTGATGATAATAAACCAGTTGTGTATATGTTTTGTAGACATATATATTTTGCAAGAAAAATCCAGTAAACAATATTTGTGGAATCTTACAGATATTAATATTGGGTACAGTATGTTTTTTCAGAGCTCTGTTAAAGCACAGGGTACTTATGCTGTTCCAGTGTTTGATCCTCTATTTTCCATTGTTTGATGGCAATGGCAATTCAGTGAAAATGGCTTTCCTTGAACTGATCTCAGGAATAATAAATCTGCAAAATGTATCTGGCCTTGAGTAGAAGTGAAACTAGAAGTAAGACAGTGGGAAAAGTGAGAAATTCAGATATTCTCCTTCTTCTGAGCCTCTGAGAACAGTTGGCTACAGTAATACAGTAATACTGACTGTAAAACCAGTACTTTGTGACCAGAATCTTTAAGAGATGCCTTTTATGTGGTCAGATTTTATTCAAACAGGGATGAAAGACCGTTTATGCTGAATTTTGCAATTGAATGTTCGTCCTGGGTAGAAAAGCACAGTTGCACAGATCATCACCTAAGGCTTAAAAGGCAGAGTAACATTGCTGTTGGAAATGATCACTGGTATGGGTATCAGATGCATTGGTGTTGTGTCATATTTTCAATATGCACAGAATGGTTAGGACACCAATCTGCCTCAGCAGACAGAACAATGTATGGTTTTCTTGGCCAGTGAAAAAACAAAGGGGTTCCCCAAGGCCAGGTCATAAAAAACCATAGTCTTCTCCATGTGTCACTTGAAGTCCAATGGAAGACTTCCTTGATACAACTCAGTGCAGAGATGAACATATGTGAAATTCATCTTCTGATAGAGAAGATAAATCATAGAACTTTAAACATTTTGTTTTTCCTTCACAAACACCACAGTATTTTAAAGGTTGAAGTTAAGTGCTTGACAAAAATGAAAAATTTTCCTGTAGAATTCTTTTTCAAACTCCTTAATGAAATAATTATATTTAACAACAACCTTTTTCATGTATCCGTCAGAGATCAGGAGACTAAAATCAGTTGATATCTGATTGCAACTCATTTTCCTAATGGAGTGTATTTGTAAAGTGTGGAGTTCGGAAATTTTGCATAATGGCATCCTTGATTTTTATCAAAAGAAAATGAGAACAATTTAAAAACTAAGAATTTCCTGTGATAAAGTTATCTGGAATATTTGAGTCTAAAGGAACTTGACAATATGAAATTCGAGTTTATGTCTTTAGAAGGCAGTTTTGAATTAATCTTTCTTTCCCCCTCACCATTTACTAGGGTTTTTTTAGATGTAGAGATTTTCTCTAGATTAACATATTTTCCCTAGTTTTTTGATGTTACTTTTTAAAATTAGAAGAGCTTGATGCATGGGCAAGAATTCTCATGAATATCTCTTATTTACTACCTCTTGCAATCTGTTCAAGAAGAATACTCATGTCAGTATTGTGAAACTGTGCTAACATTTAGATAGTTTTAGAGCCAGGTGCCAGACACTTACTAGTCCCCCTGCCACACTGACATTCCTAAGCCAGTGTCCTGGCCATTTCTCATCACCTGGAGATCTGCAGTGTGGAGCAGCCTTTATTGTTACATGTTGAGTATGTCTACAATGTATTAAAAAGAGAAATAAAGAATATTTGTTCCTGTCAAAAGTAACATTACTGTTTAGTAGCATGTAGCCTTACTCTGCACTACATAGAAGTGAATAAATCACTATTAGATATGTAATCTTTTACTGCTATTTTTCTTTTGTAAGTGGACATGAACAAATATATTATTTTTTAGCATTTGTCTCAAAAAAACTTGGGAAGTACATATTTTTAAAACAAAATTTACAGGCTCCAAAAGGCTGACTATTTTTTTCAAAATTATTTTTTAGGGAAACAGGTTTGGTTTTTTTTACATCTTTTCTGTAGACCTCTAGAAGCTGCTATGCAGTATGTTCCTCTATCCTCATGCTGAATGCAATAGAAGATATTTGTATTTAATCAATACCACACAGATTTATCTAGGATTTATTTTTTCATTTTCTGCAAAACTACTGGTCATTTGTTACTATAGAAAATGTACTTCTCTGAAAATTGACCGGGCATTTGCTGTCAGTTTAAGCAAGCAAGGAGCAATGAGAACAAGAAAAACACAAAGAAAATGGCCTCAAGGGTAAGCTCTGCATAATGAACTTGAAACTGCTACTGCTGGAAATACTGTTGCTGCTTTTCCTGCCAGGGCTGTCACCTCACTCAACAATTTTAGCTTCAAGTGGAGAGTGGAGCTTTACTTTCAGCATCACTAAAGGCCAAGGTTTATGCTTCTGGATTTCCCAAACTCTGAGGCCATTATATTCATTGGTACATGGATGGCATTTTTAAAAAGGAAATAGGCCAGGAATAGCCCATGGTCTCAAAAGCTAAAAAGTTAAGGTAAAAAGCAGGAATAACAAAGCAGATAGAAGCCATATTTTTAGAAGAGATCTGCACCACACTAAGTGGGAACTCATAAGTTGAATGAATAGGGAGGCCTTTCAATTTAATTGATAACAATTTTCCTAGAGTTGCATAAATAATTTCCAAGATTTTTAGCTCCATCCCCTACCTTCCTTTCTTGCCTGTTAAGGAAGAACAAAGAAGTTCATTCTAGAGAGAAGATGAGAGCTATGGACTGCCTGAGATGCTCATTCCCCCAAGGTTATTTCTTGAAGATGGTCTCATAGAAGCCTTGGTTACTGTTCAAGTCATGCCTAAATGGGAGAAACATAATGAATGAAATGAAGTCAGAAGGGAAACTACAATGCACAGTATTGTAAAATGTTCTTAACTTGACAAGCTGAGCACATGGATGAATATTTAGTGGTCTTTTTAATGCAGTAACCACTTTGCAGTGTTACTCATCTATCCGAGTGGTTGCTGTAGTTACAGCATAACCTTGAGAATTGGCAGAGTTTGAATTGTGTATTCTATGACATTCCCTGGCCTGCATGAAATATTTCTTGAACATTTGTGTAGCCTAAAGTAGGTGTTAGCTGGAAAAGTCTGTGCCTGTATACACAGACATTTATTTCCTAATCCCAAATGGAGATTATCAGCCTTACATTTCAGGATTTATTTCTTTGAACTGTATTCATGTACCCTCAGATATCTTGTCATGCAGGTGAAAATTGAAGTCTCACTTGGGTCCTGGGACTTTATAGGGAGTTACATGACATATATGAGAATGTATGTCCTCAAGTAGACTTCGTCAGTATTTTTTAAAATGCAGATTTAAAGTTAATTGTTTATATAGGTACTGACTATTATAAACCATAGGAGACACTAGGGGAAGTTTGTTTATGGAGTCAGTTTACTGGAAAATCAACAATGTCAGAGCTGCTCTAGCTCTAATATTTGGAATGAGTCAGGCTTGACATTTCTAGTTGAAGAGGACGCAGAATTTAGAACCAAGTTAAGAATATACTGGATGGAAGGACAAATTAGATTTTTAAATTGACATGCAGTGCTAAAACTAGGCACAGCTTGCCTGGTTTCAGAAAAATGACTAATACAGAAAAAACCTGGACTTACTTGGGAGGAAGGAGTCAGAGTAGGGAATGTATGCAAAATGCTATAAGAATCCTGAGAAGAAAACAAGAAAAGGGACAGGTGTTAGTGATTGGCAATAAATGCAAAATACATGCAAAAAACTAGTATAACCACACCATGAAAATCAATCAGCTAATTTATTAATACAGAGTTGAGGTGAAACAAGAAGAAATAGTAATTTTAGATCTCATCCCTCTCAAATTCTGTTCCTGGCTGTCAAATGGATTGTCACATCACAGACAGGGATGTGATTGCCATGGAGATGGTTCCAAGAACTCCTGTAATTTAATTTTTGCTGTGTTAATATTTTTATGTACTTCCATAAGAGTAAATGATCATTCTGGTTTTTCTCCCTGTTGAAACACTTATGTACACTGTGTTTTTATCTAAGGACTCTGCAAGTTGTTTATACGTGTTCTTCAGAATACTGGAGAGCCTGAACTTTGTACTTCAGATGAAAATTGTTCTTTTCCTTATACTTTTGTATGCTATAGCTATATGTCAAAATGGAAGGATGGCCTTAGGGAAGGATGTCCTCCCCTGCTTTTAACAACTGTTAAATTATCTGTGAGCTATGAATTTTAATACATACCTTTGGGAAATTTGTACAGTGATCTAAAGTAGTATGACCCTGTAGTAGTATGACCCTGTTAGAATAAGGTAAAAGATGCTTCTGATATCCTCTCTTTTTTATTGCAATCATTTTTCTGTACCTGTACTTGTGTACTTTTGTCCAGACATTTATGTTGTCAGAACATTCAGATTCTTCTTGCAATCTTTCACTGCCAGTTTTGGAATATTCCAAAACCTTTTTGCCCCAAGACTTAGAGAGGAAGTACACAAATAATTCTGTTAAATTAAATGTCATTTGTTGGCTGGTTTCAACTCGCATATGCAGTGAAAGAGGTAATGGTGGTTCCTGTGCCAGCAGGAGTACAGAAATTGCTCCTTCCAGCAATATACCAGGCATGCAGATTGCTGTAAAGTGTAGGAAGGATATTGCTCTCCTTTCTTCTACTCTGTAGAGCTGATTATTGCCAGTAATGCTGGAGAGAAGGGGAAGGGATTGCACTGGGAAGCAGAATTTCTCCTGGGTTATATTGAGATTGAAAAGGATTTTTCTTACATTTCTGAAACATCAATAGGCTGATTATTGAGATGAGCAGTGCTTGTGCTGAAGGATGGAGGAAGGAGAACAGCTTTAGCTGAGCTGCCAGTACAGAAAAATAAAGAACCTGTATTTATTGCCAAATTCTAGAAGGAATTTATCGAAGTGAATCCACGGAAGCGTAGAGATGAATGCCTTTTGTGCTCAGGGACTCTTATTACTTCTGACAGCAGAGCACTAGGCCTTCTGCAGCAGAAGTTTTGTCTTTAGCTGAATTCCACAGCCTTGTGATCCTTGCACCTACGTGCTTAGCCTTAGAGTATTCTTGCTCAGCTAAGAACTAGAATGCTGCTGTTTTTGGAAGAGAGGGTTTTCTTCATAGAGGTCACCATCAAAGACAGGAAATGTATCAAGGAAAAACTGTTGGCAGCAGCAATGATCTAGATGCAGCCCATGAAGACAGATTGCTGGAAGTGAGGATCTCCTTTCCTATAACTGAACAAGCAGTTCTCTCTTTAGTAAACCCCAGCTACCAGCCAAGAAGACAACCTTTATTCTTAGATCAGCAGATTCAGTCTCTGCTCAGAGCTGGAGAGTTGAGCTTGCTGGCACTCTTGGTGTTCATGCAAAAGGTTGAGCACTGTATCTCACAGATGCTTCCTTTGGGCTGAATTCTGCTCTTTCCTGGAATTTCAGAACCTGTGAAAATTTTACTGAAATCTCTTGAGTTTGGCAGAAAGAATTAAAGGCAGAATCTGACTCTATTCAGGCTAGTCCTTGAGAGGAAAGAAAAGCATTACTGTGACTCACAGTAAAAGTATTAGCGTTTCTGTTCTCACCTTTGTGAATCATGTTAAAACTGATATTTTTGGCATGTTTTTTTCATGCAAGCTATAGGGATCACTGGGTTGAATTCTCCTTCTCATAATTTGGGTGATCTTGAGTCTAAGATTGAATTATTTTTTATATTGATCTTTTGCTAATTATGGATGAACAAATTCTACTTCATTGGGCTGAAAATTTGCTTGCATCACAATAGAGAGAGGATATTTATTAGTTCAGGTTTTGAAATTTCTTTTTTATCTAAAAATTCCACTAAGATCTGAACCCAATGTAAAGTAATGGATATTGACAGTTTTGGTGACAAATTAAATTTTGCTTTTTACACGCTTGCTTCCAGAGTTGTTTTTGTTACTTGTGCCACACTATTAATAAGTAGCACTTTTCTCCACAATTTCCCCTCCCAAGGGTATCTGCATAGTCTACAAACAATTAAGAGCATTATTTGTATCTTTCCTCTTGACAACAAAATGTGCACATGAGCTAGTGCCCACAGATTATTTTATTTGTTTTGTTGAACTGTTCAGATCTATTGTGGTATATGAAAATCTTTTCCTGTTAGGGCAAAGGTGTAGAAAAACATCAGCAATTAATTAGATTTGATGGTGTTATTGCTTGTATTTGTAGAGTGTTAAGGTTTCACTTTGGTAGTCTTCATTCTTGTTGATCAGTGTCATGTAGCTGTCAATAAGCTTTAAGTTTTTCATGCAGAGGAGTTTAAGGGCCTTGCCTGTAACACCTACAGTAAATCAAGGTTAGAATCCAGTGGTCAGTATTTGACCCTTCTGCTCTGCTTTTCAGTTATCCCTGCCATAAAGCTTCAGTATCATAGCTTTAGATACCTGCTTAAAGTCTTGGCTTTGGCTATCAAGTCTCAATCCATAGTTGTACTGAATAAATTAAAGGTAATGCTTTATTGTACAGGTAAATACATAACCCACACATTTAAAATTGTTTTTTTTTCTCATTTGATGATTGTTATGTTTTTTTGCCAACTCTAATGTCAATGATTATATAGACATGAGAACTTTATTTTGGTGGAGTGAATGTGAAACAGGCCATTCTTAATATTAAAATATCAGTTGTGACACTTTGTTCAAGCATGAGGAACAGAGCTAAAGCCAGATTTGATAAATTTAGCTAGCAAAATGTGAATCAAACCCTGTTAAGTACCTCCTGGGAAACCAAACCTCTGATGTGAACAGGAGCTCTGTTGTGACTTTTTCCCCCCCTTTCTCTCTACCATAGTCCAAAATTTAAAGCTCAACCCTGCAAAGTGCTGAGTGCCAGTGAATGCCATGACTGAAATCTTCACCATCTTCCAGAATTAGGCCTTTGCTTTGGTCCAGATTTTGTGCATTATGTGATCTGTTGTTCTTGAACTAACATTTCTTTCTCTTTCCCCTCATCCTGAAAACTAGGTTGTGTTATGTTTGCTACAAATCCTGGTTGTAATAACTTACTCTGTTTTAAGGCAAATAAAGTAAAGCCATAAGGCATATTTTCCTCATAAGAAGATTAATGTACAGAACTTGATTCACTTATGCTCTCTTTTGTGCTGGTTTGGTCTTGTTTCTTTAAGATGAGATGTCTGTCTCTATAATATTAGTGTATTTTTTTTGCTGTAATCTGATGCACCATTTCTCTCCCCTTTTTTCTCCTCCCCCAAGATTATCGTTGGAGAAACTGCAGTCTTTTGTCTACAGTTAGCTACAAAGGATTTTGAAAACCAAGAGAAAACAATATTAACTGGAGACTGTTGTTATATAAACCCACTGGTGCGCAGGACCATCAGATTCCTTGGTATGAGCAAAACTACTGCTTTCATTTTCTGAATGGTGAGAGTGATCAGTTATGTCTTAATTTTGACCTGGGGAAAATACTCAGATAACCATATAACATTTCATATATAGTCTTAAGTCAGGTGCAGTTACATGTAGGGATGCCATAGCAGGTCTCAGTTCTGCTGTTTGCTTCTCTCTGAGGTTGTATCTAAAAGGAGCAGCTGGAGGAATGAAGCCTTGGGGCAGATAATCCTGCTGTGTGCCCCAGTCTCAGGGGGAGGGAGGGCATGTGCAGCTGTGCCTGTGTTTGCAGTGTTTGTGTAACCACTGTGCTCCCAGTAAGGAGACTGTCTTGTTTAAGTCTGGGGAGTGATGATGAGCTACTCCCACTACAGTTCTTCTTTGTGTAATCAGTACCTGAGTTTTCTTCCCACTAAGTGGTCCCTCCTTTCCTCACAGAAGCAAAAACGTTTGGTAGGGATGGCAGGAATGAACAAAGGGCTCTCCACTGTGCCAGCAGATGAGGCATCATTACCCATTATGCTCCCCCAGAGTGATGTGTCCACCCCCAGTGTGCAGTGCACACCCTCAAGGCTGGAAGGCCCTTGTGAGGTGACATGGGCAGGCACAATGTGCTGCTCACCAGAGTCCAGCATCTTGGGAGGAATTAACATGCATGTGACATTGCTGACCAGCCAGGTCAGAAATCACCCTTGGTCCTCTAGCTTTGCTAAGAAAAAATCCTGACCTTTGTAAATGTGTGTTTCTATGGAATTACATTTGCTGAGATATTGATCCATTAAAGTCCTTATAGTGCCCTGGGAAACTGGGATTTTCCAGAACTCACCCTATATTCACAGTGAATTGGAGTGTGGGGAAGGTAAGTTGATCTGCCTGCAGAAAAACAGGGAGAATCTATAGCTCAGGTGGAATTGGAACAAGCACCCACTGGCTTTGCCTTCTGGTCAGGCTGCTGTGTTTGCATGTTCTTCCAGAGCTCATTTTGTATTTACAAAAGGATAGAGAGGGACCTCAGAATTGCAGAAATCTGTTTTCTTTTAAGTAATCAGTACATGCATTTACATTCTAATGAATGAGTACATGTGCTTAATGCTTTGCTGATATGTCTAATTAAAAAAACTCTTTAGCATAAGTAGTTCCTCAAATATATAAATCTTTAGCTCACTGTGTTGATACTGAGATTAATATGCCATGCATAGAGATTTACCCAGTAGCAGGCAGATGAAGACAACTGGTGCATGGCAATATTGAATTATTTAGTACTTTAGATTCTTTACAGCTGCAAGGGGAAAAAAAAAAAAGAAGTTTTTTCCAGTTTGTGCTATGACTTTCCAAGTTAATTCTCCATCAGGGTCTGACCTTGCTTTTCAAGCAGATTTACTGGGTGAAGAATTTCTCTCTGTCATTTCTGTTTAGTGAACATGGGCAAAAGTTAGGTACCAGTAAAGCCAGCTACCCCAAACAGGGGATATGCATGGCTGAGGGCCTAGGAAAGCAGGCTGCTTGCACAAGGGATGAGTGTTCCCATGGAAGATGGGAGAGACATCAGGTGTGTGGGTACATTGCAGTGCTACTGCTGCAGTTCTGTAAGAAAATACCATCTCCAGCATAAGCCAGGGTCCTCAGGGTACAGTTCCTGGGAGGATTTTTCACGTTCTTGAATGGAGGAAGCTGGTGTATTGCTGTGATAAATGCATAAATTGTCAGGAAATGTAACTCTTTGTTTCCCTCTTTAGGAATTTACGCATTTGGACTGTTTGCTACGGACATCTTTGTAAATGCTGGACAAGTAGTAACAGGGAATCTTGCACCCCATTTTCTTGCACTTTGTAAACCCAACTATACAGCACTTGGATGTAAACAGTACACACAGTTCATCAGTAGCGTCCATGCCTGTACTGGAAATCCAGACCTTATCATGAAAGCCAGAAAGACTTTCCCATCCAAAGAAGCAGCACTAAGCATATATGCAGCTATGTATCTGGCTGTAAGTATTACTTTATTTAATATCACTGTATTTTTGAGAGCAAATGGCTGGCACTGTGAGGGGGAGGAGGGAGGAATGGGCAGAAGATAAGACTCAAACCTGGCAGATTTTCTGCATGCAAACCTTCTGTGTGTTACTGTGAGAATGATTCATTTGGCTTAATTCTGATAAAGCTTAGTGATTTCTGAGCCTTGAAAGCCAAGACAATGCTAAGAGAGGGCAAGGTGTCCATAAAGGGTTTGGATTACTCTTTCACCATTTCCAGAGTGTCCTTTGTTGGGTGCTAAGAAGTAAAGGTAGGGATTTCCTCTGACTGGTAGAGGTACTGCTCTGTGTTTTAACCCAGTGCAGGTGAGTAGGATCACACATGGCCATACTCTTCGGTGAGGTGAAGCAGAAGGATGAACTGTATGTATGTCTGATCTCTGCATGTTTCTCAAGACCCCTGTGTCTTTTGGTACCAGAATTGGTATTTATAGGTACTTCATGCAAAGTCAGTTTGGCTCTTATGCAATAAAGTGGGCTACAAGACAATCCACCCTTTTTTCCCTCTCTCCTCTCTTTTACAAGGAGTGATGAACAGTGCTGGGATAAAACCTGGTGTTTACTGCCTGGATCAGAGCTGTTGTATAGGTTGTAGAGGGGCAGGGAAGAGGAAAGTCATCATTTAATCTCACTGAAGTCACTCTGGCTTGGTTTCAAGTGCCTATTGTTCTAGTCCTAGGCAGGAGCAAGCACATCTTGTTTCAGTGCTGGGGCCCAGTTCTCCCCATCCCATGCCAATGGGAGTGACCTGTGCTGATAATCACAGCCCCCTGCAGCCCTTTGGATGAGCCCAGGGCTGCCTTCAGAGTGTCAGTGGGAAACTAGGCAGGTGTGTGTAGCTTTGTGGTCATTGCAGGAGTCAGCCCTTTGTCCCCTTAGTATTTGAGCAGTGGCTGCCTGTAGATGTGTGTGTGCACATGTAAACATGCCTGTGTGGGGGTGTGTGTTGCTTTTGAGCACATACCAATCAAGCCAACTTTTAGTTCCTGATTGATCTGGAAACTGATACTTGACAACATGGCAAAGATCCCAACCCCAGCCACAGACAGTGTGTCAACTCAATGCTTCCTCCCAGGGTTTGAGAACCAGTTGCTTAAAATCTGCAGCACTGATGGTAACATTCACCAGGTTCCTTGTGAGCAATATCTGCTTATGGGATGTTGGTCATCAGTTAGTACAGGCAAGTGTTTGCAAATAAGAGATGAACAATAATGTTCTATTCTAACTTGAGGCAAGTATAAACCTTCTACTAGTATTGTCTTTATTTGGGGATATATCTAAGGATGAAACACTCTAAATTTGTTGCATGCTATTTCAGAAAATACTCAAAATTTTTCATTTTAATTGCTCCTATTTTTCTCATCCATCTGTAAAGTTGGATTTCCACTGTTGCCATGAGTCAGAGTAACTGGGAAACCAGCTATTCAGTTACTGCAAAGCAGAAAGTAAAATAGTATTAAAACATTTTAAAAACAAAAAGTAGACATCAGTAAGGTTTAATACCTAATATAAATGGCTTTTGACATGAGCAAGAGTACTTTATGCAAACCTTGCCTATGGACAGGTTACAGTTAGCAATATAAAAAATTAAAGCTGCTGAGATCCATTTCATAACTATTTGCTCTTTCAGCAACTGCTGTTGCTACATGGTGCCTGACACTGCTATAATTTATCTAAAGCACTATAAACTATTCTTAGGGCTTCTGAATTCCTGTAGTAGCTCCTTGTTACAATATTAACAGGTTAATTGTTTTGTTTTGGTTTTTATTTTTTCCTTAAATCCTAAGCATGACTGAAGCTACAAATACTGTTTATTACACTTCAACGGAAAAAAATATTCAGTGTTCCAATATCTGGGGTCATGTCCTTACACTGCCATGATGTTTATCAGGATAGTTGGCCCTAAATAACAATTTTCTCATCACTATTCACTGGAGTAGAAGATTTAAAACAGTAGCCTAGTCTGTATGAGCCATGCTACAACAGTTATTGAGAGCATGGACATAAAGACCTCCATATATTACTCACTGTTTCATTAGCATATAATCTTTGGTACAATATATGCTTTCTTTTGATTAACAGAAATTTTGGAGAGAGGGAGAGATTGTTATGGAGTCCTCCCTGGATATTTCAGCCAGCTGTGCACAAAACAAAATCAGCTTAAAGGAAAAAAATCACATAAAGAGCTGACCCAAGGGTCCTTGCTCTCTGAGGTGGTGAAGTTAATGCTTTTGACTTATGTGATTTCACCAATCAACCCATTTAGAAACAAAGCCTATGATTTATCCAATAATTCCCCTATCTTGTTCCATTTAAGTACAGGCACATCCTTATCACCTAGCATCTGTGCATATTGTCTTGTTAACAATAGCTTCTTTTTTTCATCTAAGTTCTTGAGTCTTCTGTTTTTCCCCTCTCCCCCCTTTTGAGAGTGGGTGGCTGCTATGGTAACTCAGAATTCCCCTCCAGCTTGAAAGTACAGTCTTTTTCAATCAGTTGTTCTGCTAATATTTAGAGCTTTGTAATGTTTGCCTCCATTATTTCCAGCACCTTTTAAGAGAGACTTGAGCAATGGAAAGGTGTTTTCTCTACCCTGCTCAAAACACAGATGCATTGCCATTGCATGGTTCATTCTTTCCAGTGTACCAGTGTTTTCATAATGAACTACTGTAAATCTGTTCTAAAATCTGTAACTAATCTGGCTGGTGCCTGGGTTTTTCCTTTGGTTTGTTCTCTGATCTCATTGGAGATCTTTTGTTTGTTTTTGATTGAGTTGTTTAATAAGTTGACTGCATCTGCTTTCATTTCTTATCAGCATTGAAATTCACTCTTTCTCATCTGGAACAATATTTGCTATATAGGTATTAAGGCAAACACTGCAGCTTTATTAAACAGTATATAATTGTATGAGCCACATTTTGATATGCATAAGCTGACATAGCCTGGACAATTAGAGGTAAGTTTTGAGGCAGCCAAGTATGCACATAGTTGGGGTGTTTTCCACAATTGAGACACAGGAAGTGGAAGTCATGAGTCTTTTTTTGGTAGGATTTCAAAGTGATATATGAAGATTTAGTCAGCCTATTCCCATAGATTTAAATATAAGTCTTGTGACTAACAGTTGTCCTTTGGTACTGTAGACCTAGGGGATTGGTCATTGCTAGCTGTAGTTCAAGGGAAATTTTAATTCATTCTATAAAATTTTGCCCCTTTTCAGTTGTTCTTATTGTATTGCACTAAAGCAGCTGGGTAGAGTAGTGTATGAACTTTGTGTTACTGCATGCATGGCAGACTTGCTTTGAGTTTGTAATGACAGAGGAACAGGCTTCATGTCTTGATAGTTGATACAGCTCCAGAGTTTTCTTCTCCAAAGCTTTTCTTTGGCCCATGGTCATGTTTTCTGCATGGCTTTTGCTCCTGACATTGTGCTGCATTGATTTTGCTGTTTGGTGTGTTTATAAGTCACTGGGGCAAGATGGTGACATTCTCCTCAGTGTCACTCCTTGATCCATTTGTAGGTGTAGGTCTAGACTCACCTGTCCTTTGTCTTGAAGTGCCTGTTAGATTCCAGCTAAATGGGCAGCTGGTGAAGGCATGACAAGTCTCAGGCAGACTTAAAGGAGTGTTCAGGAGGAAAAGGACTAGCAGAGGCACCTCATTAAATTGACTTTGTTTCCATTTTTTGTTAGGAAACGAAAGGATTCTTCTGGCTGCCTTTCAGGGACAGTGGAGTTCCCTTTCAGTATCTGTTGCAGCAAGTATCCCTCAACTGATAATAAAATATATGAGCTTCACATATTGAGTGTATTGGTTTCTTTCAGACTAAATAATAAAATAATGTTACCATTTGATCCAGGAATTTATCTAAAGACTTCTAAAAATTTCATGTCAGCCAGCTATTCATTGCAATTCAGTTCCTTAAGAAAACAGCCTCTGTAATAGGTGTATCTTATAGTCTTGGTACAATGAGTTATTTCTTCTCCAGTTGTTTTACAGTTATGGCTGTGGGGAGCTTATAGTAGGAAAATTAATAGTAAGGTCCAGAATTCTAGGGCTTTCTTTTCCTTTTGCCAAGCCAGTCCCTAACTTTGAAAGCTAATTTTTGACAAGGGTCATAAATAATTAGATCAAAACATATAGTGAAAGCTGGAGGAGGCTTCAGAAACACTAAAAGAAATCTTCAGTGGACAGTTGCAGAAGGACCCAGATGATTAGAGAATATGACTTTGATTTGCTCTAGAAATAGTTTGACTCATTAATTATTACCAAAGGAAGCTGAAAAGAGTTTAGGTTGTCAAACAGGTTTCTAACTAAACTAAACTGTTTATGGACTACAACAGCCTATTGTTTTTTTAGCTTTTTGATATGAGTGTCTCTTTTCTTGTAGGTCTGATGAATATTGAAAATCCCTTGGGTGGAACATTTATAACATTACTTATATTACTTAAATAGTTCAAAATTATTTATTTAATGCCAGCACATTGTAAAAGCAAAAGAAAACACAAGATAATTTCTGTTTGAAGTTCTGCCTGGGATGAGTGCCTGTACAATGGTTTCTTCCTGATTTTTCTTGTTGCCTTATGAGTCATTATTCACTGCCCACTGATGGACTGGTCTTTGTCAGTCTCCCATGCCATCTAAATAATTGAGAAATGAAATAGCAGATGCAGAAGGGATCTTCTTACCCACATCCCTGGGCCTCAGGCTGATGATATCAGCAAGGAAAATTATCTTCCCTCCTGGCTGGAGCACCCACCTGATGTGTAGCTCCAGTGTAGCTAAAATGGGATTCTGAGACCTGTTACACCTGTGTTTGTGTGCATAGATGCTGGTGTGGGTGGGCCTAAAGATAGCTGAAAGATGCCTAGAAAGAGCTTGCAGCATAGCCCAGGGATCTACTTTGTCCTGCACTTTATGTACAGCTCCTGTTCTTTATGTTAACATGTTTTGGAATGATTTTATTGGTACTAGATTAAGGACAAACTTCACATGAGACTTGCAACCTGACACTTTTGAATTACTTTCCCAGTACAAGCTAAATGGGAATGGATTGTTCCTTACACTATGGCCTGAGCCAGTCACATCAGAAACCTCACAGGTAGTTTGCTTTGTCTTGGTGATGATGGTGATAATTTCTTTCAAATTCATATTTTGAAACCCACTTCAATTAAAAATTTTCTTTCAATTTATGAGGTTCTCTTACAGCTTTGCTTCCAGTATATTGAAGACTGAAGGTAAAATGTTTGTGTTTTTCTGAAAATCTAGTAAATATTGTTATGTGATCATGTAACAATCCACCTCCTTACATGATTCTCTGCCTGTGTCTGCTTACTGGTGACAGCTCTACATCTTTCAGTACTAAAATCTTATTTCAGGAAAAAGGAACTGCAATAGCAGAAGTTCTTTAAGAGAAGAGTCACTACGGTTCTAATGTTGCAGAAGAATGTGCAGCCTGCTATATTAATTCTGACTACTATATCAATCCTTGACCTACATACAAAATCTCTGCTGTTGGTCTTGCTGTTGACTAATTTAAGTTTCTTTCATTAGAAAATTCTAATATTTATTAAAAGTAAGTGAAGCCTTCTGTCATCTTTTCAGGTTGTTTATTTGTCAATTACTGAGTGTGCTGGTTTATAGTTTTTCCACCAGAATCAGGAAGAAGACAGCTGCTTAATTATATTTTGTTCTTAGTTAAATCGGGTCGTTGACTGTGTTAATACATTATACTAAAGCTGTAAGAGGCCAAGTATAAAAATGGGTCCTGAATGAATCCTGCCTTGGAGGAGGCTGTATTTGCTTTGTAGAGTTTTGCAAATACAGGCTTTTTGTTAAGACTGTTTCAGGAAAGTTTGGCCTTTTTTTATTGATTCTCTTGTAATATAATGCTATTCCTTATGTGAGTGGCACCTGTTCTTTAAAGAAAAGACAGGAATGGTGTCTATGCTGGCAGAACTCGGGTTTTTTTGAACAATGAGCTGGGCATGACAATCATGGCTGCCCCTATAAGGGATGGGTCTTGGCAAATGGAGGTCTCTGCTCCTGTGAGGCACATGAATCTGCAGCTGTTTTTCCTCAGTGCTTGGAGTTGGGATTTGAAGGACATGCTTGGTGGAAAAACATTGAAAGAATTTTATGCAGAACATTTTTTGAGTTCAGCTTTGTATTAAAAATGTTGCAATTTGATTGAAGTGGAATCAATTGTTTGTACTAAAATGTGTTTTGTCTTAATAAAAAATTCAGATTATCTTCTTGGGTAACGACCAGTTGTTATAGATAACTGAAGTATGTCACCATGACCTGCCTTAAACAGCAAACTTTTCCCTCTCAGTAGTCATTTCAATTTAGTATAACACAATACAGAATTACATGCAGGATGCCTCCCTGCTAACTCCCCTGTGTCAATTTCACCCAAGAGGTATTTGAAATATGGTTTTCTCATTGTGTATTAAAAATATTCCAGTGTTTTTCCTAGCCCCAGCTGTCCTAACATATAGTGTGAATGTGGATAATGGTGGTAGTATCCAGTAGAACAGTGAGACTTGCTAAAACAGATGGTTACTGAGTTAATTCAGTGTGCAGTACTCTGTCTATAGCTTGAAGAAAACCAGTGGGACTAAAAAGTTGAATATTAAAGTTGCAGTTCTCTTATCACCTTTCCACACGGTAAGAGTAACTCACTGAAGACAGCCTGCAAAAATACAAGGAGCTAATATAGAAGAATAATCAGCAAAGGAAGAGAGATGGTTTTTGAAATGGCCTAGGAAGAGAGGAGGATGTGGCTTGGGGAAAAACCCCCAAAGTCTTTTTTCCAAACCTTTGCTTTGTCTGAATTAGTGGAAGTCTTTCTACTAGGTTTCCTGTTCATCATACAAAGTACACTGAAGGTTTGTGTGTTGCCCTTCTCTGATGTTATTTTAAGTTTACAGTTTAAGGTAAACAATCTTAAAATTTTAAGTGTGTTTCATCCTCTAAGCCATGGATCTCTCTCTAGTGTTTTGAACAAAGTTACTGTTAGATGTTACTCTTTTTAGACAGGTGCTGACCATTACTTAGTTGCTTCATTTATTGTAACTGACCACATTTTCTAAACTGCTTCTTGGTTGGATTATTTCAGCACTTTGTAAACTGGTAAATTCCACCAAAGTTTCAGACAGTACAAAAAAATCCCCAGATTAGCACAAAGGACTGTGCATTTGTTGGCAAAAGAAGTGGTATTGGTTCTTCAATGCAGACTCATCTGTTTTCCTTTGCAGTCCAAAGTGATGGCATCACAAACTGGGAATTGGCAATGAAACTCCATAGGAAATACTTGCATTCTTCTGTTCAAAAACTTAAATCCTGTTTAAAATTTCAACATTCAGACTTTGAGTAGTTTAATTACAGAAATATCTTCTGCAGAGAATAGGAACTTTTTTGTCAAAAGTCTTGTTAGCTGAAGTATAATTTACTTCTGGAGAGTGGAAAAGAGGAGCGTTGCAAGTGGTTTAATGCCAATATTCAAGAGAATGGAAAGTCAAATATTTGGTATTAATTTCTTCCATTGGTTTATCAGAGCTTGGAAAATGCTGGGTTAAACCTGGTAGTCACTAATGCACTCTTAGAGCAGAAGAGCTGCTCTTTTATCAGGCATTGCTTTTAATTCAGTAATATTGCACAGGAAGAATTGGACTGCAGCAGGGCAAATGGATTTCTCAGTCTGATGGATAAAACCTGCAGCATTTAGATTGATTTGTGTGAAGCATGATGTTGTATTAATTCATCACTTATTGAAACTATTATTTTATTCGCTGGTTAAAACTATATTTGTAAAAGTAGATGCTGACATTTAGTTCAATTTTCACTGCTCTTTGACACTAATTTTTTACCTTTTCACTGATTTTTGACTAATCACTAATTAGTCAGGTGGAGAAGCGGTGTATAAGGAAGAAAGGCTTTTGCTAATAAGAAAAGGTCTTTCTTTATTCCCTTTCTTACTCTGCCTGGCAGCTGGTAATAGTACTTCAAGGTAAAGATTTTTTTTTTCTGTTAACTGTCAACACTGCACAGTGAAAAATCAGTCTCTACTTCTGTGCATTAATAAATAAATACACAGACTGAGAGTATTTGTGTAGGATTTTCCAATTTGCCTGGTTTTCTGTAGGCTTTTCAGGTTCATGTAAAATGCAGTTTTGCTGTATGGTCTGATTCTTTTTCTATATCCCCAGGAAAAAGGTGTGATGACTTTATCTACTACTCTACCTCCTAGTTTCTTCACACCCTCCCCCCACTCCAGGAAAAAAGCACCAAATACACACAGTCTATTCAAATAAAATATAAAGCTTCTATTCACCAATTCGTAGGAGACATCCATCAATCTTACACTTTCTTCCTTTCTAATTTTCAGATGTATATCACCAACACAGTGAAAGCCAGAGGAACAAGGCTTGCAAAACCTGTTCTGTGTTTGGGTTTAATGTGCTTGGCCTTCCTTACTGGAATCAACAGAGTAGCAGAGTATCGAAATCACTGGTCAGATGTAATAGCAGGATTTGTAATTGGAATATCTATAGCAGTATTTTTGGTAAGTGTGTGTCTATGTCACTTCTGTTTGGAAAAAAAAAATCAATGTATATGTTTGTATCTCTAAAAAAACCTTTAGATAACTAAATAACAAAAGACATGTTTCTTAGGTTCTTTAATTAGTCATCGGTTTCCTTGGTAATATTTACATACACTCAGAAATGTGAAGTCAAGAAAGGACTGGTCCAGTTATGTATTTTGACTTATGAACTGGATTGTAACATTTCAAACTAATTTTTGAAGCAAGGCCCAGTTGTAGGAAATATATATTCCTCAGAATAACCCATAGTTATGATTTCATGTATAAAGTATTAAATTTGATATAGTGGTACCCACACTGATCAGAGAAGAGGTAGCATTTGTTTTACTGGCTTTACAGTAACTCTGATGAATTTATTTCATGGTGATTCAGGTTTATGTTGAAATTTCATATTATTCTGTATCAAGAAGTCTTAGTTTAGCCTTTTCCTTTTTGGAGCTGTGTTCCAAAACCAGATAGTTAATCACAGTTGCCAATGACTACTGTATGTGTCAGAAAACTATTTCTAATCTATTAATCACCTTCACTAATATCTGCAGTGCAAGACTGTAGAATAGAACAGTCACTGCTGTTTAATACCTGTAGGTTTGTCTGCCTGGCAGCTTGTATAAATACACCTTTGAAGTTTTTCATCATGAAAACATTTTTGAGCTTGTCTAGTGGATTGCAGGGTCTTGGTCTCCAGATCTTGGATCTGAAAGCATGGCTTGACTGAGAACCCTCCCAGGGATGGCTGGGTTGGGTGTTTTCTCTCCTCTACACATGCAAGGGGAGCTGCAAGTTTTCTTTAAAATACATCTGTTTGCATTTCCAAATGTTCCCTTCCACACAAGGTGTCCAGTAGCATGACATTAAATTTAGGTGTGTTTTGAAGAAAATGCAGTTGGCAAATATTGCTGCTCAGCCAAGTGTCAGAATTAGTAGAAGCACAAACTGTTACATGTCACATTTCTGAGTCCCTGTTCATAATCTGCTGCCCTGAGCAGATTTAAAGCTGCAATCAGACTTGGGCATGGTCCTTGCCTTCTTACTCCCTTTCTTGCTCTTCATTTGAGAAAGTCTTTGCTGATCAAAACTGAGATGGCATTGGCCTTCCCAGGAGTTTAAGGTTAATTCTATGTGATGCTGCAAGGTATCTCTTTGTGAGATTGATAATAATTGGTGTTCTATTATGCAGCTTCTGTAATGGATTTTCTTATAGATGAGGTTTTTTTTTGGTTCTCAGATGATGCATGTACCAGTAAATTGGTTCAACGTCTTTTGTCTTGAAATATTAATTAAGGATTTTCTGTAAAACATGAACTTCACATTTCAGTGTTTCTACTGTAAAGCTGTGACTAAAGCTGGTGTCATAATGATAATTGTCAGGATCAAAGCTTGAAAAAATGAGTTATTGCTTAGGTATTCTGTTTATCTTCAAATCCCTTCTAGGTTGTTTGTGTGGTAAATAACTTCAGAGGACGTCAGCCAGAACATGAACACTCTCATCTGGATAATCTGACCCAGATGCCCATGATCAGCATACCCAGAGTAGAAAGCCCTTTAGAAAAGGTAATGTCTGACTTCTTAAAAAACAAATAGAACGTAGCTCTCTGGAAGGATGATCACAAACTATCCTGACAAGAGTGCCAAGGTAATCAGATTTAAAATAAGGAAATGTATCAGTGAAGGAGAAAAAAGGAAATAATTTAATTAAGTGACACCCCTTGGGAGGCTCATGTCATCATTTCACTGCTGTAGCTGCTGCTAAGCCCATGGAGTCAGGTCTGAGTCCCTCTTCCCTTGTATTCATCAAGTGATGTGATTAATACTGTCTAATAGTCCACAGAAGGTAGAAAGTTCTTAGAATGCTTAGAAAGAAAGTCTAACCCCTGGCACAAGGGGCTTTGCAATTCAGGTACAAGTGGCATTTATCCTATTTGTTTGTAGTATGTCCTCAGCCTGATGTAGAGCATGGGATGCAGTCCCTTCTGCATCAGCTGTGGGGCTTCTATCATCAGACATGAGCTAACCCCAGGGCACAGTACCCACTTGGAAGTGAGAGTAGCATGGGCCATAAGTAACTGCACTAACCCCATGATCTCCTGTCAGAGCACATGGGAGTTTTAGGCTAGGACATGCTAGTGAGTCTCCTGGGTATGCCAAGACTTTTTGCTTAAGTATCAAAATATAATTTGTTTTAGTTTACTATGATAACCGTTTATATGTTTTTTAAGATGATGTGTTAGGTAAGATTGCCTGACTAATTTAATGAGCAAATAAATACTGAAATAGATTCCAATAGATAACCAAATACAGAAAAGATTTTAGACATTTTTACCAAGGGGAATCTTTGAACTAGTAATACAAAGTTTATAAGAAAGGTTTACTTTTTCTAATGACTTTATCTGGCATTATTCATTAAAATCTATTTCATTATGCCCATATTTGAAGATGGTAAACAATCCTACATTGGGCAGAGCACCAAAATTATTTTCTGTGGTGTTATTTTAATTCCCTATTAATTCTGGTAATTTTTTTCATGTTCAACATAAAGGTTTTCAACCACTTCCAAATCTGTCTTACTCGCTTGAAAATAGTGGAAGTTGTCCTTTAGTAAGAATTGCTGCTGGTCCTGAGTTTCTTGTTCCTTTTCTTGAAGGGACAGAAGATTTCTTTTCAGAAACATGCCTTTTTTGAACCAAATATGTCTAATCTACTTCTGCTGATATCTTGTTGTAAGGAGGTCAGAATCTGATTTGCTTGAACAAGCATTTAGATGATGAATGTGTATCTTCAAAATAATCCATTCAGTAAACTTTCTGTAAAATGTAAAAACAAAACAAGCTGTCAGCTGGCCTGGAACATACCACATTAATAAGAACATGTTTAATTTACATGCTAGGCTCTCATGCAATAGAAGCCATTTCTGTGTCTCAAAGGCCGTCACATAATAAATAATAATTATATTAATATACATTTTCTGGATACTGAAATATAAAAATTTTTTTTCTGGGGATAAACACTTCTTGTTAACTTCTTGTTTCTATCTGGTTTGGAAACCTCTTACTCGTGATCAGCAATTTTCTTTTCCTGTGATTTGGCCTAGTTTGAGATGCTGTAGGAGAATATGGGATGATGGTGACAGGAGTAGGATAATCACTGCCTTTTGTGAACTGCCCAGGACTCTGTTATATGAGTGAACTTCTTTCCTGCTGAACCCATATTCTTATGGGAGTGGACAGTAGCTATTTGCTGTCATGCAGCTTCTCTCTAGATAATTAAACTGGGGACTGACCACAAAGTGGCACCACTTGCTGAGATCCCATTTTTTGGGTTCATCTTTGTGTTGCAAAGCCTTTCTCCTTCTCAGAGAGGATGGGATGCAGGGACAATAAAGTGAAGACTCCTAATTGGTTGGAAAGGCTTTCTGTTTCCACTTCCAGAAAGTTTAAAATTGAATTAGCAAATAATTGGTGAAGAAGATACTTACATGTGAGTGCTTTTGGTTTTGAGTTTCTATGGATATTTTTAGCTTTTTAAAATGTATTTTTTGTTTAATCTAAAGTTTTAGATAGAAGACACAAAAGTTAAATAAAAATTGTTAAATAAAAGGCATTAAGAGTAATACTTTAGGGAACTAAAGTCTAAATTAAGTTTGCTAATGTCAATAACTACCATTGCTACAAGAATTCTTGAATTAGTCTTTGCTTTTTAACTCCTTTTTTATTTTACATCATTTGTTCTCTTCTGGAGAGAGAGTGATGCTAAATAATTTGTATGCTCTCTGCCTCTTCCTTCTTTAGACACGAGTGTTTTTCACTACATTTCAGTTAGGACTGATCCAGTTCAATATTCTGAATGCACCATAGATCTACATTTTACTTGTTTTAAAACTAGTTTTCCTTATTTTCAGTCTACAAGCTCCTGTACCAGTATTAAAGACAGGCCACTGTCAGAAATTAGCTACTGGGAGTAACACAAATCCTAACAGTCTGAAGTTACCAAAGGCTAAGGCAGTGCAAGTGGGAAGCAATGCAACTATGTGACTGGTATTAAAAAATAGTAACTATATAGGTATTGGGAGAAAGCAATTTAAAGCTCCTGCCTTAAAGAATGACTTCATTAGAAATGCTTGCCAGATAGGACCCCACTCATTGCTATTTTGTAATAAACTCACCCCTAAATGAGTAAGCACATGATGCATCATACAGACCTGGAAGCAGGTTGCTTTGCTGTTTCCAGATCTGCTATTTGCTATTCCAGTGCTTTCTCCATGGAGAACAAATGCTCCTGGCATGCTCACCATGCTGCCACTGTCTGAGTTCTGGTGGAGCTCTAGCTAGTGTGCTTTGAAGTGCACTTAAATAGGCATAAGTTCTTGTAATACTCCAAATTGAGCTGCTGCTGCTGCTTAGTGACAAGGTTAGATCACTGTTGGCATGACACTTGTGTTTCATTGTGGTGCATGCAGATGGTTTAACTGTTCTGCATGGGTGCCCATGCAGTCAAGCTGCAGTTGCAGTGTCTCCTTGAGGGATCCTTGCCAGAGTCTGCTCAGCAGTGCAGGCTTGGTGCTTTTACCTCAACTATAATCATCCTGAGAATTAATGAAAAGAATGAAAGCCAAGAAACCTCATCACTCACCCATCTGCTGCTTTTTCTATTCTGTCTCTGACCTCCTTCATCTCCTATGAGACAATTGGTGTTTCAGGTAGCTGGCAGTCTCCTTCAGAGAGGAAGCTCTCCTCCTACCACAGTCAAGATTAGAGAGTCCTGTTCTTTTCCAGGAATAACTGAGAAATAAGGATATTCTGGAGAGTACTTGGAAGAGTTTGAGGGTTCAGCTTCATCCAAGTGCAGTCACAAACTGTTTCCTGTTTCAGGGGAGGCTGCCATTATTTCCTGCAAAAGTCCCCTAAACTGGGCAGGTCTTGGAGAAGTCTCCTACCCATCGTGTAGTAGCTTGTGATTCTGCTAGTCTTACTAATTTTGTATAAGTATTCTAGCTTTGAAAAAATCAAATACAAATACAACATGTAGCATTTCAGGACTAGTGGAGGCAGTAGATAGAGTACTGAGATGGAAGGTTTTAAAGGAAGCATTGGGTTAAGAGTTGCACCATGGTTCATCTCCTGTCAGATGAGATAATTACAGTGTGTGATTATCAGTGCTTTCTGTAGCTATTCAGTATTATGTATTTGCACAGTGGGTTCTTGGCAGTGTTCTGGCAGTTAAACTGCATTTATTCCCCGTGGTTCTGCTTGGCATTCCTTCATACTGCTGCTTCTGTCAGCAGTGCCCAAACCTTCTCAAACACAGCCACTATTTCTTGTTACAATGAAGTTTCTTTGTGGGACTGACTATCCAGCATGACTGAACTCAAAAGAGATAGATTAGGTGCTCTCTCCTTCTACTGTTTCCAAGTTTTAATGGTCATAAGTATTTGGAATTCCTCTGGCAACATGTGACATTCTTGTTGCCCTCATACCAGTTTTTAGTGACTGTCAGGGTTAACTGTCTCAGAAATCTTCTTGATTCTGACACAGTAATTATTGGTCTATTGTGCATGTGCCAAAGGTGATGGAGATAAAACATCCTAGCAATAGTAAGTCTAGATACTGCGATGAATTCTGCTAGTAGTTTTAAAACTGGGAAAGCTTTCCTCTTCAGAATTTAAAGAGTATTGTTTTTTCTATTTACTCCATCTTGGTTACTCATGAGACACAGAACAGCTTCTTCATAGTGTCAGAAAATTTTAATTCTCAATGTTATTGCTTTTTTCTTGATCTTAAGTAGGTTGGTACCAAGTATTCAATTGTTATGTGGCCTGGTGTGCACACAGCACCATGGCCTAGGGAGCCTGGCCTGCTCCCTGCAGTTCTCCAGGGAGATCAACTCTCACTGAGCTCACAGCTAAAATCAAAACACAAAGCTACTTTAGCTCATCATACTATGGGCAGATGGGAGAGAAGGTTGCGTCCATTTCTGTTGCTTCAAAATATTTTAGTTGAGAGGTCTCCAAATACTGTAGTACTTGATGTCCAAAAGCATCTGTAGGTGTCCATATGTGTTTCTCAAGGATAGTTTGATGAGAGCCTGTGTGCTTTCATCAGCTTACAGTTAGTTCTTGGCATCATTGTTCTTTCTCTCCTTTAGGAGATACAATACAACATTGCTTCACACACATACCACAAACACATACCCAGGAGAGTCAGCTCATAAAAAATTGTAAGCAGTTTTGTTTCAATGTCAAACACTTGAATTTGTATTCATGTCCTGCTCTTCTGCTTAAATCTGCTTCTGGAGGATTGTACAAGAATTACTTCTGATTGAATGCAAACAGTGATCACTACATCTAATGCTCAGATAAACTAATACTTAAACATGGGAAGTGGAACAATACATTCAGAGTGACCTCCTCAAACGTACATATTGTAGGTGTTACAGCCTCAAGGCATTATCCACAGTCCAGAAGATGCTTTGCAAGGAGCCCCTCTGAAAGCAGGGCTCGCCCACCCGTGGGTGCTGTGGTGGCTGCCGGGAGCGCTGCCAGCCCCTTGCTCAGGGCAGTGCCGCCCGTGTGCGCTGGGTGCAGGCGCTGCCCCTGCCAGAGCGGGGCTGCAGGCACCTCCACTGCCTCTGCAGCCTGCTGCACTGGAGCACTGCCCCTGCCAGAGCAGGGCTGCAGGCACCTCCACTGCCTCTGCAGCCTGCTGCATTGGAGCACTGCTCCTGCCAGAGCAGGGCTGCAGGCATCTCCACTGCCTCTGCAGTCTGCTGCATTGGAGCACTGCTCCTGCCAGAGCAGGGCTGCAGGCATCTCCACTGCCTCTGCAGCCTGCTGCACTGGAGCACTGCCCCTGCCAGAGCAGGGCTGCAGGCACCTCCACTGCCTCTGCAGCCTGCTGCATTGGAGCACTGCCCCTGCCAGAGCAGGGCTGCAGGCACCTCCACTGCCTCTGCAGCCTGCTGCATTGGAGCACTGCTCCTGCCAGAGCAGGGCTGCAGGCACCTCCACTGCCTCTGCAGCCTGCTGCATTGGAGCACTGCTCCTGCCAGAGCAGGGCTGCAGGCACCTCCACCCGCCTGTGCAGCCTGCTGCATTGGAGCACTGCTCCTGCCAGAGCAGGGCTGCAGGAACCTCCACTGCCTCTGCAGCCTGCTGCACTGGAGCACTGCCCCTGCCAGAGCAGGGCTGCAGGCACCTCCACTGCCTCTGCAGCCTGCTGCATTGGAGCACTGCTCCTGCCAGAGCAGGGCTGCAGGCATCTCCACTGCCTCTGCAGCCTGCTGCATTGGAGCACTGCCCCTGCCAGAGCAGGGCTGCAGGCATCTCCACTGCCTCTGCAGCCTGCTGCATTGGAGCACTGCCCCTGCCAGAGTGGGGCTGCAGACACCTCCACTGCCTCTGCAGTCTGCTGCATTGGGGCACTGCCTCTGCCAGAGCAGAACAGACACTGCTGCCTTACACGTGTGTGAGAACATTACTATTGTTGTTTGATCAATTACCATTTGCCTAAAGTACTACAGTAGCATTTTTCAATTTAAGGAACTCTACTGTGGGAAAAATTACAAACAATTTTACAAATTTCTGTTTTCAAAAAAGGAAAAATCTTTTTTTTAATGTTTCTAACTGTGTCAATAAGAACAAAGCAACAACAACAAAAGCTAAAAATAATATATATAATGAAAACTGCAAATCACAAAAAGTTGAACATATTTTTTCAATGCTTTGACATTATAGCATTGCTTATCAACACAAATTAATTAAAACTTATATATATATAAGAAAAAGACATACAGGTGTGGATCATTTCCCCCAGAAACCTGCACTGAAGGCTTAGCCTTTGGATTTCCCTTTCTTGTTAGTGGTGTGAGAGCACAGTTACAATGCATGCTTTCCTCACCAGCCTGGTACTGTCCTCTTAGGATGGATGGTACAAATGCTGGTCTGCCTGTCTGTGAGACTGCTGCCAATGAGCAGACCCTCAGCATTTCTGATTCTGTGGGGAACTGTAGGGAAAGTAATTTCCCATGGAGTTGGAAAAGCTGAGGTCTCATGCATGGTGTTTTGCTTGTCTTCCTGCATCTGTGTAAATTTGTTTGCTGACAGTAGTTAATATCTCACTCTGACCCTTGTCACAGCAAATCTAACCAGAATTAAAAGTTGAAATGTAGTTATTCCTAAGGGATGCTGTTTGTTTGGGGTTTTTTTGCAGTCTCAGCAAGGCTTATTTGTAGTTCTGCCTGAGATGATAATGTGAAAAAGCACAAGTAACCAGACAGTTGCATGAATCTGTATCAGTGATTCTTGCCATGAGCAAGTGATTAATTTTGACCTAGTTATGCATCATTCAGCTGAGTCCATTGGAAATGGATTGACAGGCCTTCAGAAGGGTTCAAATCAATAGATCTGTGATCAGCAGCTTAGCAGTTCTCTTTGAGGGCTTATGGAGGAAGGAGGATTTTCTTCTGTGTTATTATATCCCATGCTCTGCATGTCTTCCCAGGATGGTGACCTGCTCCTTTTGGAAGTACAGCTGGCAGGAGTGTGAACCACATTCTGCTTTCCCTAAATAATCGTTATCCACTCTTGAGTTAATGCCACATGAAAGAGCATTTGATTCTCTGCATCACAGACAAATGTGTGTCACTTAGAGACTGGGATAGCACAGGGACTTGAAAGAATTGATTGCAATAAAGAGAAATTCTTTTTTTCCCCTCCTATTCCTCATTTTCAGACCATTTTATGGAAAAAGTGAATAATTTTAGACTGAGGGTAGTTTAAGTTGACAGGATGACTCTTGAGGTCTAAATAAAGAAAACAAAGTAAATACTATGAAGAAAGCTCATAGCTTCACTTGAGAGTAATTGAATTTACCTACTATATCATATTTTGTATATTCAAAACAGAAGATGACAAGTAAAACAAAATGCTTGGAGTTGATTTTTTTTTCCTGATTAGGAAGTCTAATTTTGCATTTCTTCTGCAGAATAAAAATCTGCAAGCAATAATATTTGTTACTATTTTTTACTGAAAACTTTTTCATAGAAAGTTGCTCTGGTTTTTTTTTCTAATGCTTTTTAAAAAAATCTGGCTATGGTTTAATAGTTGTTGTTTATTTAAAATACATAAATTCTGTTTCAGGGAAGGATATACATAGATACCTGCTGTTAAGTAGTATTCTTTCATGAAAGCTGTGATAAAATACAGCAAGAACATTGCTGGACCTATAATGTATATTGTAAGGGAGGTGGAAGAGAGCTTCTTCCCCTGGACACAGTACAGTTATGGCACAGTGAGAGAGGGGGAAAGCTGCCAGCCTGGCTTGGAGCTGGGGCCATAAGGGGCAGCTCTCCAATCAAAATATTTCTAATTTCTTCTCTCTAAGGGGAAAAGGAAAGATGCCTGTCTATCTCCCCCTGCTCAGACTGATAGACAAATATTCAGGCAGTTTAAAGAAGAACTGAGAAATAGAAACTTATATGGTGGGCAATTTTTCTCTCCAGCACTTCTTATGCTGTGTGATAAGAGGTTTTGGGAAGGACTTCCCTTAAGCAAAAAATGGGAGGTCCCACTCTCCCCACAGGTTATCCACATCTCCCTCCTCTTCAGCTCACATCTCCTCTCTTCTGAGTTTAGTCTGCTCCAGGAGGCACAGTGATGAGAAAAATATGCAGTGCTTTGCTTGGTGTTTTACCCTCCTGTGCATTTTTGTGCTTGGGAACAAACACATGGCTTAACATCAAGGTTCCCTTTATTGATTTCACCATTGCATGTTTTGTAAAAAATGGGTATAGTCAAGGATACTGTGTTCTCAAAGGGAAATACTCTTCCTCTGGATTCTGCACATCACTGTGTGGTTTCCTTCCCCTTCAGATGTTTGCAGGGTCACTTGCTTAGGTTCAAGTATGAAAAAGTAGCCAAGCTCTTTGGGATTCTGCAGGGTTTTAGAGCTGCACATAGAATGTTCATGTTCCAATACACATCTCATTGTTCCTAAGAATCGTCCCATTGAAGGAAAGAGGCAAATGTTCTCAGACTGCAACTGGACATTGGTGATTCTGAAAAAAACAGTTTTAAATATGAATTCTTAACCGCCAAATGCCACTTGATTTCAAACATTTTGCTACTTGATTCAGTGCCATTGAGCTCATGGGGAAAAAAAATCTTTAAAATTAATATTAATGTTGTATTTACACTGAAATAGAGTATAATTTGTCAGAAACTGTCATTTTTATTTCTAGGAATAACATAGCAATAAAAGCACAGCTAACTCAATTATTTACATGTAATTTAAAATTAAACTTAATTTAAAACAAAGCCATCTAAAATTAAAATGTAATAGAACCATCACAGATAATTACTTTGTTCAGCATACTTCCCTATCCAGTCTTTCAGCAGTTAAGAGTTGCTAAGGGAGTGAGTTAGAGCACTGCAGTGAAAATCAGTTTTATTTACATCATCCTGCAATAGTCTCCAAGTACAAGGCTGCCCTTCAAGCACAGGAGACAAAAGTTTTCACAATGGTGGCTGCTGTCTATCTGTGTGGTTTTGTGGTTTTTATGTTTGTTTTTCCTTTAACTTGTAGAACCACATCACGGCCTTTGCAGAAGTCACATGATGTTGATGCTGATGTGTATTCACTCCATTGGACTTCATCTCTTTTCACAGCCCACACATGATATTTGCAGTGTATCAAAAATACGAAATTTTTAGAAGTCCTATTTCTGACTTGATTTTTACATCACTTAAATGATACCAACATTTTGAAGAATTCTTAAATATTAGAACGTCACTTTACTTTCTAGCAAAAATATTAACTGTTTACTTTTATGGTGGAATGGGACAAACTGAGCACTAATTATCTGACATTACCCTCTATTTTGGCTTCTCATTGTTTTCAATGGTTCATATACCAACAGTACTTTGTATTTTGATTTAACTTTGATTTTTAAAATCTACATTTTTAATTCAGCATGAACTTGTTTCCATTTGAGGCAATTTCAGTGTATAAAAACTAGACAAATATTATGTTCTGTATGAAAATGCTGTTTGCACATTGTATTACGCTGTATTCCATGTAAGATATCATTCAAACAGTATGTTATATGTAAGACTGGTGCTTCTGCTTTTGAAGAGAAAAAAAATGCCAATTTTTACTGTAATAAGTATTGTATCATAATTAAAAGTTTATTTATTTGGATATTTTCCTGACATAATTGTAGTTGAATTGTTGTTTTGTAGTTCTTGAATGTCTTGAATGACATATATGTATCTAGGTTAAAAGAAATGAGAATAATATAGAAAGTTTGATCTTTGATATATATCTTTATTACTAATGATATCCCATGAAAGGTTAAGGGCTCTGTTCTTAGCTTAGCATATCTGATGGGCAGCCATGCTATTCAAAAATAATTTAAAAAATTTATTCAAGGCAGCCTGCATCTTCTCACCAATGTTGTACTCCCTGATTCTATGCTGGGAGAATGGGTGCTAAGATAAGGAGAGGGTCACCAGCTTAGTAAGAAAAGTTCATCTGAGTTTCTACTCCCCATTTGCATGGAAAACTCATGGAAAAAACAAAATGGCTCAATTAATTTTTTTTTTTCAGCCTAAGTGACCAGGACAGACAGACTTTGCCTCTACAAAGCTTTTTATCTCTGTTTGCTTTTGAGGCTCATATTAGAAAAAGGAAAAATAATCCTCTGCTAATCTGCATGATGTTGATGAATTGATTTTTCTTCAACATCAGCCAGGGTTACCATATTTCTGGTATTGCTGTGAATATTCAGATTAAGCCTCCCCTTTGGAAGTGTCTTGCTGACTATTCATTGTGAAGTTGTCTTATAAAAATTGAGCACCAAATGGATCTGAATATTGTGAGTACTGAAGATATTCTTAACATCTGCCAGAAAGTTTCCCCCTGGCAAGAGCTGATAAAAAAGCACTACAGAAACATTGAGAGTGCAATTGGTCAGTGCAGGCTGTTGAGCATTTTAGGCCTTAAATTTTCCAGAGTTAAGTGTATTTCCTGTGCATTAATCATTGTTAGAGTATGTTTGAAACACAAGGATGTAGAATCAGGTATATTTTTTCTATGATGAATTTTAATGGATTCTCACATAGTCATGAGTAATTCCTGCTTTTGCTTTTTGTTTTATCCTTCAAAATACAACTACCTAAAGAGTGCTTGGCAAACAAGGCAAGGCCAAGTCTCTCTGAGTGCAATAGACAAATGCCATGAAGTGTTTGTGCTAAGCTGAGAATAAAGAGATTGAAGAAGTGTATCTGTGGGGAGAAAAGACCTAGAATATAGTCCTTAGCTGCAACTAGGTTACTTAGGTGATTGAAAACCCACTTTTATTAGACTATCAACTGTGTTTACAAAATTGTAGTAGATCCAAAGTTTGTATCACCGTGTTAAGCTCACTTACCCTGCTCTTAGTCTAGCTAGTTAGGTTCCAAGGTACTAATGATTTCTCTGTGTGCAGATTTAAATGAAATCTTCACTCATTTTTGCATGGTAGCAAATCTGCATTTTTTTATATCTGATTTATAAGATTACCAAGAGATTCTTTTATGTTAAAAGAGATGACTCTTTTTCAGTGTACTGTATATCATCAGCTTGTAACTGGTCTCTTTCTCAGGATCTTTCCCAGTCAAATATTTGGGTTAAATTTATCATATTATCTCTGTGAACCAGCAGTGAGAAAACAAAAAGAGAGACACTCTGCTGTATAATGTATTTTTAAATAAAATAATTTTTCATTCATATGTGGTGTATTTTTTTAGATGTCTGCTTTACATATATGTTGGTTGATAGTGTGCATACAATGAATTTATGATGTTACGTGAATTGCATTTGGTGACATATTTTCTCAACCAGGAATCCCCACAATTAATGACCATTCCTTAGAGGTGGTTCTGGTGAACTGGAAAAGCGTGAGAGGAAGAGCTGTATTGCAGAGTCCACAGCCTGTTGGGGAAGGACTGTCCCCAGAATGTGGACCAGCCAAGCTCCAGACACTGCTCTGGCTTATTTTCAGAAGTGGCAAGAATTTGCCCTCCCACATCTGAAACCCTCCACTGCTCTGAAGTTTGGGCTTTACCTCTTCCATTCTGGACCCAAAAAAGCTCTGAGTAGGAACAGTTGGCCAAAACAAAAGTAAGTTGGCCCTTTTTTACTAAAATGGCTTTTTGGTGATTGCTTTTTAAAAAATCCCACTGATGAGCAAGCATCATTTCTCATTCAAGGAATATTCTGGTACAGAGTTGTTCCTACTGTAAAAAGTGTGGTTGAACCATTTCAGTGGTTTTGAATGCAACTGGTTTTGTTATTCTTGTGGACCTTTTCCATGTATACTTCAGTGAAACAGCTCTGCTCTATTTATAAATAAGATGTTTGAGAAGCATCCCTAATGTTATATGCTGCTGTGTTCCTAAAAATGGAATTTCTAAGGCATATGGGGACACCAGCTGGGCTCCTATACATACCATTTTAGATTCTCTTCTATGGATTCTTCTGTTCGTTTATGGTGATAGCATCCGGGCTTACATTTCTTTTGATTTTAAAAATGTTCATTTTAACTATATGTATTAAAAGAGGACACTGTTGGTATTTTTTAGCTGCAGTTTTCTTTGCTGTTGCTTTTGCCTTCTCATTTTGTTGCTGCCCAAGATCACAGTAAGCGCAACAGTCCATTTGCACATTATGTTAGCAGGAAGCTTTTTATACTCTTCTGAAGTCTAATTTTGGTACTTCTGAGGCTTGCTACCAGAAAGCAGAGTGCATTACATTTTAGGAGCAGATAAACTGAGTCTGTTTTGATCAAATACATCCCTGGCCATCTGCATAGCCTTGGCCTTGGGAACACTCAGGAGCATTTGCAGGCGGAAGGGCGAGCAGACCTCCAGACCTGCAGCACCTCCCTCCAGGCACATCAAGAGCATTTTCACCCGGCTCTGCCTCTGACAGCTGCCTCAATCCCAGCACACTGGATTTTCCTGCTGTACACCAGCATGAGCAGGTTTTTTCCTCCCCTCAAGCACCTCTGAGAGACTGGACAAATATGAAGTGCACAACAGGCATAACTGCAGCAGGAGCCAGTGTCTGCATAATTCTCACTTGGACAAGGGGAAACCTAAAGGTGGGCTTAGTATGGCTTCAGCTTTTGGCCTTCTCCTCCACTTTCTAGGCCTTTTGGTTTTCAGGGGTTTCCACAAAGAAATACAAAGCAAATGTTTACAATCTCTCTGCCACTTGAACTTGTGCTGCATGCCTAGGGTTGTGAAAGCTTTACACTTGCTATTGGCCACTAGGGACTTTCAATATAACACAGTGTTGCCTTTTTGTCATCCTCTCCTGTGTGAAAAAGGCTGATAAAGCTTCTTAGAGTTTCCAGGTTTAACCTGATGTTCGGGGAAGAAGACACTGTGAGCACCCCAGAAAGACCCAGCCAGGGTGGGAATTGAAGCCCTCGTGTGACTGTGGTAAGCCTGGTTTTTGCTCAGCACTTACTAAGTTGCCAGACCAAGGTATGACTCTAAGAGGTTTGTTGCTCATACTAAACTGTCTGTATTTACCTCATCATGAAGCTTCAGTACCCTTCCAACACAGAGGATTAAGTACTTGGTTCTGTGGTCAGCACTGGGGTTTGTTCTTTCTCTGTAGAGAATCCTAGGAAGTACAGCATATCCTGCATGAAACTTGCTCCCAGTGTCTGCTGATGCTCTCCTAGTCAAGGTGGAGGTAAGAAAGGTGTCATTAAGCTTTCCAAGGTGCTTGCCTTGCACTTGCCTGTAACCATCCCATGATCCAGGCATTTGGTGATGGCTGTAGCTGGAAGCACTGTAACTGGCCTAGACTCCAGCTGCATGTTTTCTGTGGACTGACATCCAGTTCTCTGCTTGTCATGTCCTTGAACTCAATTTCTTCCATTCCAGTTGTCAGCTCTTGATACTACGTTCTGCTGTGAGATGTGATGTTCATGAGACATGAGGGGAGCATGGCTGTGTTCATCAGCAGACCATGTTAGGTACCCTTTCATGCCTCCTACTCTGGTCTGTTGTCACTAGCTGTATAAAACATTTGGAAGTAGCTTAATCTAATTTAATTAGGAAAATTTAATTCTGAACAAAAGGTTACACCCAGGGGTTTTATTTGATTCTGACTAATCCACAGCAAATCTCTAGCTAACTCAGATAAACCACTCTCAATTTTCCCCTGTGTGGACAAGTCCCAGGTCTTTCCTTTTTTTTCCCTCTAGAGTAAGTCTGCTGTTTTAATATCTTCCCCTAGTGACTACAGGCAGAGCAGTATGCAGCACTCAGCTTCCTGAAGAATTAGTGAGTCCATCCTCTAAAATGGGGGTGTAGAAGCCCCAGTAAGGAGCTTGAGTCCCCAAAACCAAATTCTTGGCACCAGTATTCTCATCTGGCAAAGTTCACAGCAAAATAAATAAACAAAAATAAGAAACCAAATCCTTTTTCTGACAAATTTCTTCCTACATACCAAAGTTAAACCTAAATATGTATGTTCTGCAAGTACAGGGAACTTGTAGCCTTGATGGCAGTCTTTAATGTGGTTCAGAATGCAAGATCCTTAAGCTTTGAATTCCTAGGATTGCTCTGAAGTAGGAAAGTAATCCGAAAAATGGGGGCTGAATGTGTCTACAACTAGAGGGATGGCATTTTCACTTTTTTGAAATACCACAGTAGAAGAAAAATGCTACTTTTAGTCTGCTGTTTCTGCTAAGAAATCATCTGCTATTTCATATTCTTTTGCTACTGTTGCTTGAGGAAAAGCAGCTACTGTTCCTTCCGTAGCAACCTCTATTTATAAAGTAGCAACTGACAAAGATACTCTATTCAAACATTCTAAAAATAAGTGTGATGTGATGAGAATAAAGTGCTTATTTAGCAAAACAAAAGAAAATGCCCTTTTGTTCTCTTTGAAGAGGGGACTGGAAGCTAATCCTAGTAGGAAACACCAAGAAACTGATCTTTAGGCAGCAGTTGACAATATTATCAAGACAAGGTGATAGATCTTCTTTGAGATTAATACTTTTTTTATTTTTCCTCCCCTGAGAATCTAGAGAAAACATTGTATGAATGTTGGCTTGGGTCATATAATCTTACAAAGAAAAACATGGAATGCCATTGGTTTTGTATTATGTGTATTTTGTGGAGTCACTCTCAAAGCCAGTGAACACCAGCTCAGTAGAGGAGGAATAGAAAGACTAAACAAACTATTTCTTGTCAGTTGGAGGGTGAGAGATTTCCCACGCTGTGTCTTTTCAGGAAAGAAACCAAATGAGTAGGGAGGCTTGATATCAGCTGATTATGTGACAGAATTCTATCATCCTGGGTCTCCTATGGGAATGCTGCCTGCTTATAGTGTATATGTTTCATTCAATTAACATCTTGCATAGAGGAACAGATAATTGTGTGATGTTTGATCCTTAGTTCTTTGTCAGATTAAGAGAAGTTGATATTCCATGGCATTGGACTCTGTGCTGCTGCCTTTTGTTTTCTGCCTGATGACCTGACTTCCCTACATATTGAAGGTAAAAGACTGTATACTGCATTTTAATAAAATTAATAAAATGGACTTTTTCTTCAGGATTCTGGTGACCTGCATATAGAGCTTAAGAAAATCTCTCCCATGGATGTAATTTCTTTTGAAATTTGGGATTGTAAACTCATTTCTACCTGTATGCTGTTACAAACCTGAACCTAAAAGCTTCTTATGGTTGAGGGGAGGAGTCACCTCTAGGGGCTCAATGGAAGAGCTGCAAATCATAAGCACTGTGGTGGAAGATATCACAGGATTTTGTTCACCTAGGAGTCTCTTTATGACTTGCTTGATCACATGTGTTTTGATTTTCCAATGCCCCACTCATTGCAGTGTGGTTGTGGTTTCAGTTGGAAGATTGTTGAGAAGCATACATGTTAAAAGAGGACAGTCCTGTGGCCATCTTCTTCATCCTCATTAGCTTTTAGTTTACCTGCATTACTGCCTTTTGCTACATGGCTCTGTGCCCAGTCTTCACTTTCTGACACTGCTTCTGGCATTTCTGTTTCTCAGTGGATGTCACATGCTGCTGTGTGCCGTTGTGTAATAACCAGCAAGTGAATTGCACTTAGGCCTTTGCCAACATAAAATTGCTTTTTCCTGTGCAGGTATGAATATAAAAATAGAAAAATGTGGAGTGGTACCAATTATTTTAATGGGAGTAGAACCACAGCAGAAATGAGATTGTTTCAGAAGAAAAATGAA
Organism: Erithacus rubecula; assembly: GCF_903797595.1. Classification (NCBI taxonomy): domain Eukaryota; kingdom Metazoa; phylum Chordata; class Aves; order Passeriformes; family Muscicapidae; genus Erithacus; species Erithacus rubecula. Next base: position 9,578,643 of record NC_136662.1, read on the forward strand.
GGGTAGTGATGAAAATTTGATAACAAATGTGAGTGAGATAATTTTAGCTAAAGAGAGCTCTGGATACAAGAGAGATTTCAAAGGATACAACTTGCAATGACTTTATTGACAGTGAATGAGAACGTCCTACACAGCTGCTAAAGCAAATAGATCATACTAGATTAATTCATGACACTGCAGATCCCACAGGGAGTTATGTTTATAGACACAAATATGGCCTGAATTTGTGATGGGAAATTTTGTAATGGGAAAGCCAAGAAGTTCAGGACTGTGTATATCATACCTTCTGCAATATAACTGGAAAGAAAATCGATGAAGAAAGGCCTAGATAATGCTCTTGTTGATTCTGGTTTAGTTCCAGGTGGGAACTGGGGTGAGGGATGCTGGTTTTGTTTCTTTTTGTCATTTGAAAATTGGACAGCCACCTTGTATCCTGCTTTGAGAGGCACCCCATACCCCACACTGATCTGGTTTGAGCTAGAGCTCAGCTGCAGGCCACCTGCTGCACATGCAGTTGTACCTCCTCTCCTGTGCACCTCTCCTCACATCTCTCTTCTGCTCTTGCCATTACTCCAGCTGTGCTCACAGACCACCAGCAAACAGAGCTTTTGTATTAGCTTTGAGGAGGACATGGGAGAGCTGCATCTTCCCCTATCACTGCTAATCTGTAGCCAGAGCTGAGACACACAGCCCTGCTTCCTCCTGCTGGGGTGAAAGGACAGCAAGTGTTCTCAGCAGGACAGCATGCTGTGGGGAGCCATTGTCCTGGCTGCTGCTGGCTGTTTGCACATTTGTACTGTTACACTGGTGTCATTCTTCCTTACAGACTCGGTTGTTGCAAGAGCTGCAAGCTCACATAGTCAGTAGTTAGCCCTGGAATATGGGAAGGCTCTTTCACCTGCCAGATGGAGACTAGAATTATGATGAGAATTTATCAGCTGTGGCTCCCAGAAACTTCCAGATGTCCTGGCATAGCCCTTTTCCAGGACAGTATGTTATAGGCTTTCAGTTTCCCTTATCCCCTGAGTATGAGATAGATGTGATTTCTGTTCATTCTCTGTAACAGATGACATCTTGTTTTTCATATGCCAGTTTCTTGTTCTTGATTAGTTTTTGAACTTACTCACTCTTCCATGTTGATTTTTTATTGCTCTTATTTCCAGATGGCACCATACATTAACCTGACATCAAAACTTCCATTTCCCTTCAATGACATTTCTCTTTGCTGAGCTTTACACTTCAGCAGTGTTAAAGCATTTCATCTTCCTTATTGTTTGATCTTAGTTTGCAGTCTGTAATTTCTTAGAATATATCATAGACAAATACATATCTTCTCTTTGCACTTTTTGACACCTGGGTTCCCTGTGGCAATGATGGAACTGAAATTCAGCCAGGTGCTGTTGTAAGTGTTGGTTTCAGTGCAGAGGTACAGGCAAGGACAAATTTGACACTTTCCAAGAGCAGGGAGAGACCACCTGGTCTGAGCAGCAGTGTCCTCTGGCTCTTGGATACCATGGCTGAGCACAGTATTTGCAAACCTGCAACAGTGGCTATAGCACAGGGATGCTCCAGCTGGTCTACAAACATGAAGGAGCAGTCTAGATACATGTGCATCTTTAATTCTGCTGAAGGTTTAAAACTGAGATTTCTGTGAAAGGGGGAAGGCATGAAAATTAAATTAATGAATTTATTAAATTGAAAAGGAGCAAGAAAATGATCTAAATATTAGAAGAGATATTTAGAGATTAAGATTCTGAAGGGGAAAAGTTTCTTACTGAATCCTGGTTCCAGCTGGGAGAGTGTTAATTTTCTTCCTAGTAACTGTGTTTTGGATTTAGTATGAGAATACTGCTGGTGACACACTGATGGTTTAGTTGTTGCTAAGTAGTGCTTACTCTAAATGAAGCTTTTCCAGTTTCCCAAGCTCTGCCAGCAAACAGGTGCACGAGAGGCTGGGAGGGAGCACAGGCAGTACAGCTGACCCCAGCTGGCCAGAGGGATATTCCACACCACAGAATGTCATGCTCAGGAAATGAACTGGGGGAGCTGATTGCTGCTTGGGGGTGGGCTGGACATTGCTCAGACAGTGCTGAGCAGTTCTGTTGTGCATCACTTGCATTTCTTTTGATTTAGTCCTCTCTTTTTTTAATCTCCATTCTTTTTGTTGTTATTATGCATGTTTGGGGGTTTTGGGGAGTGTTTTAGTTTTGTTTTGGCCTTTTAAATTTAATTGTTAAGTTGTTCTTATCTCAGCCCATAGTTTTTTACCATTTTCTGATTCTCCTCCCCATCTCAGTGGGGAAGACAGAGTGGGTGAGTGGGTCTGTGGTACTCCGTTGATGGCTGGGTTAAACCATAATAAGCACATCAGATGAAAAATTACCAAAAAATAAACCCTGCCAAAAAAGGAGCTTTCCAGATATTTTGCTGAAGAAACAATGTAAACTCAGGAAAATGCAAATAGATTTCTGCCTTTTCTGTGGGACTGAGCCTTTTGCTGTGCCATCTTCTGCAGGAAATTGCAGTATATGATCAGCGTACAAAAGTATAAATTGACTGTATTTATAGATTATAGTTATGTAACAGGGGTTTGTTTTCTGACCTGCTGTTCCCTCAATGGAGCTCATCATGATCACTATGAGCAATCAAGTGGAGTTTTGCTGAATACGGTTTTGCAGGCAGGACTTCCTGATATCAGCTAGATAAAAAAACAGCTTAGCAGCTGGGGGTGATGACTACTGAATCCATCATTCCCTGATTCCCTTATCACCTACCCATGCTCCTTCAAAAAGATAAAACCAAATCACTCAATTTATGACTTGACCAATAGGAATTTTGGCTGTTGTTAATAGCATTACAGTTTCTAATTACAGCAGTGATTACAGGCTTCTAGGCAAACTGACAATTTGGGTGCAGTTTGACTTTAGGCATCAGAGTTCTGGTTTTTCTTGCTGTTCATTTATTTCTGGAGAGGTCTAGAAGAAAGATCTGTTCTGCAGAGAGTGAGGGAACATCAGGAAAAAGTTCTACAGCCATGTGAATGCACTTTGAGGTAGGGCTCCATTTATTGGATAAGGTATTCAGCTTTATAGAACTCTGTAGCTATGAGAAGGTACCATAGGAGGATCCACATTCATCATCTGTTAAAGCATTTGGTCACTGTGGTATCTGAAAGCAGCACCATGGTAAGAGATCTTTTTTTCATCCTGTTATAGTCATCTGCTCCCTGCCACACTCATCCAGCCCAGAGGTATTTTTGAAGCACTTAGGAGATCCAGAGAAGAGAAAGTTCAGTTTGAAGAAAC